>NC_030815.1:37416979-38018229 GCF_001704415.2 Capra hircus | reverse complement strand
TAGCATAGTTTGAAATAGGAAACAGCAATTAAGACTTTGCCCAAGTCCATTGACCAGCATTTAGATTGGGCTAATCCTTCTCAGTTGGAAACACTATAGAAGAACGTCCCACTGGGACTGGCAATGAGATCCTTTCAGGCAGTTAAGAAAATTCAGTTTTCCTTTGCTGAACATTTGCACATTGTACCACCTGCCTCTGGCAGCACAGAAGACCTAAACTTGACACCTTGGAGGATGTTGTAAGTGAAGAAACAGGCTGACTTTGATACAGTGAATGGAACAAGGAGGCACCTGCACTTCCAAATTTCTCAATTTCAGCCCAAGATGGGCTTGGTCCAAGTGTTCCTGTAAAAGTTCCTGTTCAGGTTTCCCATCTGAAGGTTCACACCTATATAGACAGAACATGCTCCACACAGGTGCCTCCAAAACACACCACTTGTGCACCCTGAAGCTCAGGACTCAGTCTTTGCTTAAGGGGCCTAAGCAAGTATGTTTGGGCTTTCCTGGTGACTTCGATGGTAAAGAATCTTCCTGCAATGCAGGAGAAGAGGGTTCGATCCCTAGGTCGGTAAGATCCCCTGAGAAGGGAATGGCATCCCACTCCAGTATTCTCGCCTGGAAAATTCCATGGACATAGGAGCCTGGCTGGATAGTCCATGGGTTCGCAAAGAATCGGACATGACTGAGTGACTCACACAACAGGACCTTCCCATTTCACAGAGGCTGTAGGATTTTTGAGCTTAGTTAAGGGTGTCCCTTTGCACAGTGCAACCTCTCAGATCCAGTTGAGCACAGAGGCCATGCCTCTGATGTCACTGCTTCAGAGGGCCTGTGGGTGGGTGCAGAAACTTATTTCTGAGTGGGCACCCTGACTCCGGAGAGCTCTCTCTAAAAGCATCTCTCAGGTAACTGGGCATTTGTTCCTCCTTCCTGTGAATAGCTCCCCTTTCTGTGAGGATTGAGTCAGCCCTGCTCCAAAGGTGCAAGAAAAACTTAGGCTGTGGATTTAGTCCCTGTGCTGTGCAGAGCGGGCCCGGAAGAACCTGAGTCATGCAGGCAGTCAGTTGACCCAGGTCACTCGTTAGGGCCGGGCTTACTGGTGCTTGCTTTCCTCGGTGGATGCACAATCACAGGAGGCTGTAGGCAGTTCTCTGGAGGTCAGAAGTTGATGGCCCTGCCCAGTGGAGCATTGGTATGGAGGTCTTTCAGTGCCAGACTCAGTCCTGTCCCTCGCCCATTCTGTCCTTTTTCTGAAACCACCATCTCTGGAGTTAGTTCCCCCAGAATATTCTCCAGACCCTGTGACCAGTTTTTTCATTTTCCCCTCTTGTGGCCAATAATCTCTACAGTGTCTATAGCCAAAATATCTCACTACCAGGAGGACCTTCGCAACCAAGTGGTCATTGAGCTCTTCTTCATTTGTGGAAATCCACCGACCTTTTTTCCACTTCTCTTTTCTAGTAGGCTCCTTCTCAGGCTTAAGACAGTGCAGGCCTCCCACCTGTAAAAAACGGGTCATCCATATGACCCTTGAGACAATACACATTGAACTGACCCCCATGTTTTTTTAGCCCTTTAACCCTTCAGTTTAGCTTGTACTTTCCTCATGGTCCTTGATTACCAATGCATCTTAGGGCCAGAATTAATTCACCTTCATATTTAAAAGGTGAAGTTTGGTTGGCATTCTTTCCTCAGGCTGCCTTGTTAAAACATGTTTCAAAATCAGGTGTAACTTCTCCTGTGGTATTTAGGTTTAACAATTTTATCAAATAATATTTTTCTCTTTGAGCTGCCCTGGCATCATGCACTTCTGAACAAACAATTCATATCTGATGCTTAGAGCAAAGGAATAGGCTTGCATTAGCTACAGTGTAAGACTACCTCAAAGCCTGTCCTTTTTGAATGTTCCTCCTTGGACTTCAGTTGCTGCTATGAGGAAGTCCAAATAAACCCAGACGGGGAGAACTGAGGCTTTTGGCCAGCAGCCCAAGCTGAGCTTCCAGCTGGCATCTACCAACAGCTGTCAGCCTTGAGATGGAGGTCTGTTGGGCTTTCTTTCTTCTACACTTCTGAGAATGGAGTTATTTTCAAGGTATAGTCTGTGAGTGAGGTTTGGGAAAAACATATTTGTTGGTATGTTGCAGTGGGATGAGAATGAATGGCAAGCATGAGTTGGCAGAAAGGGTAGAAAGACAATGGGATACCCATGATGTAGGCTTCAGACAGTGAGAGGGGTAGGTGTTCCAAGACTTGTGGGGAACAGAGACCCATTATGATAATGTGACAATAAGCACAAATATTGAACTGAGAAGTACTGGAAGGAATAAAGAGCAGGTGACTAAAGTGCAGACTAAATAGAGATGTTTTGTGTCAGAAAAATGAATGCTATCACTTGTAGGTGATTGGTTTAGAAAGATATGCGTCATCTAGATACTGTAATTGTATCTTGCCATCATACAAGACAGCAAATAAAAGAATGGTAAACAACACTATTAAATTAAAAACAGAGGCTGGAATTCCCTGGTGGTCCAGTGGTTAGGACTCTGCACTTTCATTGCCGAGGGCCCATTTCAGTCCTTAGCCAGGGAACTAAGATTCTGCATGCCTCGAGGTGCAGCCAAAACAAAAACAAACACAAACAAATGAACTCTTTTATATTAAAAAGTGTGCTTTTCAAAAGTTTACATCATTCACCAAACAGATTCATTCACTCATGGGTAATTTTAATAATTCTAAATTTCCAGTATACAGTTTTTAATATATATATAATTTTATTTATCTATTTATTCTTGCCTGTGCTAGGTCTTCCTTACTGCTTGCAGACTTTTTCTAGTTGTGGCGAGTGGGGGCTACTCTCTAGCTGCGGTGCACAGGCTTCTCACAGCAGTGGCTTTTCTTGTGGAGCACAGGCTCTAGGCTCTTGGCTTCAGTAGGTACAGAGTGTGGGCTCGGTAGTTGCAGTTCCTGGGCTCCAGAGCACAGGCTCAGTAGATGTGGTGCATGGGCTAAGTTGCTTCATGGCATGTGGGATCTTTCCAGATCACGGATTGAACCCATGTCTCTTGCATTGGCAGGCGGATTCTTAATCCACCTAGCCACCAGGGAAGCCCTAAGTATACAGTCTGATATATCATTACCCAGAAATCACACAGAAAAACGCATGGAAGTTTAAAGTAAAAGTGAAAAAAAAAATAAAAAAGTAAAAGTGGCAGCAATGTTTAGGGGATAATTTGGATCATGTTCAAATAGAGCTCTGCAGATTTTTTATTGGACTTTCCTTCACCTATTTGAGAAAGAAACTAGTTAGATGAACATGAAACAAACCAAAAAACTTGAGCTTCATATAACTTTCACTGGCCCAAATAAATGCATTTAAGAAATTATTCTCAGCACTTTACCTCAATAAATTTTGGTTTATACAAAATAATTTTCTGAATGGCTCCAATGTAGCAGTTATTTCTGAGCATTTACTCCTGGAAATTAACAGAAATGAACAAACTTATTTTGCATATTGTAGGATTATTGAAAACCATCTTGGCAAAAATGTATAACATAAAAATGAGTGAGGTAATAATTTCACTATACATACATCAAAATATTGTGTTGTACACCTTAAACCAATACAATGTTATATGTTAACTATGTCTCAATAAAACTAGGGGAAAAATAGGGCTTTGAAGTATAGTTGAAAAACACCAGGAAGATACACAGAATTTTCGGAGCTAGGAGTTTAATCTGTCACAGCATAGGTTGAAACCTCAGTAAAGAGTCGGACAAGACTGAGCCACTGAACTGAACTGAACCTCAGTAAATCATATTCCAAGAATATGGGAGCTAATGGTAAATTGGACTACAAGGAGTTTCCTTACAGATTTTTACCACACCAATTAAAGAGCATCAAAGAATTTTGTTTTTCTGGAAACAACAAAAAGTACCATGATGTGTTGAATTTCAATGGTGATTCTTGAAGGCATTTAGAATTTAAATGCACTGGGTCTTTAATGTATTTACACGTATGGAGTTAATGAAGATCATCTCCTCGTGCGAAGGAGACAGTAGGACTCCTCGAGTCCAGAATAAATTACCGCGAGCACTGCACACATTGCGGGCTCTGACGTCGCGCCTCTGACGTCACACGTCACCTCTCTGGGTCGAGGTAGCTATGAGGACGCGTCAGGTCCAGCCCCACGGGAGGCGCCTCACACAGCTCCCTTCATGTCTGTCCCTCCCTTCTCTTCAGCTCACCTGGTCAGGGCTTCCCGGGCCTCAGGGTGCCGGAAATTAGGCCAAGGGGAGTGCTTGTTTCAGTGAAGCGGGAAGGAGGGAATTGGACGGAGGAACGTGACTGTACCATTCTCTAGGGCATGGAGATTCACGTGGCGCCAAGTGTCGGGGTTAGGCACTCTCTGTGGCCGTTGACGGTCAAGGGATTTACCTTATGCACCCTTCTAGTACACGTCACGTGACGCACAGAACGCTGGGCCCATGGGGAACGTTTCTGGAACTGACAGCGGTCTGGCGGTTGACACCTTCATTGCCTGTACAATAGTCCACCCACTTGTTTTTAGCTGGGGTCATGATTTGTTCGCCCAGAGAATTGCTGCTGCCATGGTGGTGGAGTCATATGTGCACTGCTTCTTTCACGCAGCCGTCTGGAGGCACCAGAAGGTGCTCACTTTTGGAGCTAGGGAAGTCGGGTCAGTAGGGCAGATTCCGCCACTGCCCTTCACTCCTGTTGGGACTCAGCCTGGTGGAGTGAGCTGCCAGCTGAACTTTGCTACTCCTGCTAAGACTTTTTCTGCAGTGCTTCCCGCATGGGATCTTACCACCATCATCTGGTCCGTTTGGCCCACCTCTCAACTAAAGCGTAAACCCCTTTACACTCCCTTTTTTTATTGGGCCCCCTTCAGGCTGATAAAAACTGGTAGGTCTTTCAAATCAGGTGAAAAAGCTGAACTCAAAATTATATTTGGAATATTTCAAGTGAAGTAAAAAATACTTCAGCAATGCAGACAATTTGTGTTGTGAGTGATGGTATTGTTGGTCTTGGTATGCCATACAACAAATATTAATGTCTGAATATATGCTGTGGTTTCTGATAACTATGCAGTCACAGTTACTAGTGAAAGCTATACACTTACGGACTTTTTGATCCTGCACGGCAAAAAATATTTGGCAGAACAACACCTCAGTTATCCACAAACATATATTTCTAGTCTTTTTCAGTGGTCTTCAGCCTTAATTTGAAAAATGTGAGAGAAAAGTGGATACCTGAGATAATTCACCATTGTTTGAAGACTCTTTATTTGTTGGAACCAAAATTGATCTCAGAAATGGGATAACCTCTATTATCGAGAAACTTTTCAAAAACAGAAATGTCTCACTCCTCAGACTGCTGAAATGCCTTTCTGTGACCTGAAGATGCTATCAAATACATGGAGTGTTTCACATTCACACAGAAAAACCTAAAGGTTGCATTTGACAAAGCACTAGTGACTGCCTCGGAGACCGTGGAACCAAAGAAAAGCCATAGGTGAGTGTGGCTTCGAACATACCTCCAGAGCTCTTTCTGCATTAGTGGTGGTGTCATCAGAGTAAAAGCAATGTTTAAATTAAATTAAAATCAATTTTTGTAGTTGTAGGGGGAACTGCTCCATGCTAATTCCCCAGTGACCTCGCACCTTGTTACTCTGTCAGCATTACTTGGCATTCATTCTGGAGGTGGTAAGATTAGGAAGTCTTTTTGGAAGAAAGACGGATGGAGTACATGGGACAGGTTAAGGGCTATAATAAGACTGTCTAGGATCTGGTAGTGCATGCTCTTGCCTAAGTGGTGGACAAGAAGGAGAAGTAAGTTTCTTCCTACTGTCATACTGGAAAACAGACTGTATAGGTTGGCTTAAGTGATCTGAGAAAACTCCTTAGGATCTGATAGTGTATGCCTCTTATTAGTGAATATTTGGGGGCTTACAGAGGTAGGATTGAAGCCAGTTTCCTGAATGGTATCTTAGCTGTTTGTTGAAATTGACCAGACAGCGTCATAAATCTAAAAGTAAGTACAAACCTGTGCTTTCTGTGTGGAGCTGCTCCCATCATACCCTCTGACCTGTCCCTCCCTCCCTGTTAACCTTGACCTCTACAGCTTTAAGAAACTTGCATCCTGCTACTGCTGACCTCCTCTGCTCTGCCCTGAACTCCCTGAAGAAATGACTTGGTCTCTGGGCAGCTGTTATAATCCCTGAAGTATCTGTGTTCAACTCCTCAGTCTTTGTTTCTCTAACCAGTGTCTGAATGGAGTTTAGGCCAAACCAATGAGTGAAGGCTCTGAGCCAAGTTAATGTTACCGTTTTAAAAATGTATAATCTAAATGATATGTTACTTTTTTATGCTATGAATGCTTATAAAGTGTTAGGGGAAAAGTTTTTTCAATGTCCAAAGTGTCCCCTGTGTAAATTGTGTCTGCTGGTTGACAAATCTAAAGTTTCTGATTTGATGTCTTTATTGCAGTGTTAGCAGATGCTTGCCAGCAGGTGTGACTAATAAACATTGACAAAATTTAGAGCCTTCTTGGCAAAAAAAAAACTGGGGGCAATGAAAATGAATTTACTACACTGAAGTCCTCCAGCAGTCATAGAAAAAATAATGCCTTTGCCAAGTAAAGGACTATGTTTCTTATAAAGCTACCATGCCCTCTCGGATGTGTAACTCCTGTCAAGAGTTGGCCTGCTTATCTATGGTAAAAGAGGCCCTGGAAACTTACCTGTATTATCTTTTATTCACTGGAAAGCTAACACACCCAAGTGGTTGTACCTGATACCCCTGAATGTAATGCGGGAACAGATAGATGTGTTGTGAACATACACTTCTCTTGATTGTTAGGAATGTTCCCAGTGAGGAGACACCACAAATTAAACAGTGCTATTGGGATGACTACAACTAGGAGCCTCCCTGGCTCTTTCAGCGCAGTTATGTGAAACCAGTAGAGCTGTACAGGCAGTTGGAGGAGAGGGGATGAACAGGTTAAGGAAGTGGTAGTAAGAGGATACATAGAAAACCATCTGGTAGGCTATACAGCCTGCCCTCCTGTTGCGACTGGTTAGTTCTAATGAGCCTTTTGAGCTTCAGGTATTGGCGCTTGACAGTTACTAGACTCTATCTGTGCACTAGGCAGAGGTGCCCACTGGGGTTTTGGACACAGCATTTTCCGAACATCACTGCCTGGTATACTCTATTTGAGGGGCTACTATCAGCCTGTTATTGAGTGCTGGTGGACACTGAGAAGCCAACTGAGTAATAATACGATATGTTATTCTCTTGACATGCCCATTCTGGAATAGGTCAAAAACTAAAAAATGCCAACAAAGTGGGTATTGCCCAGTAAGCATGCATTATTAACTGGAAACAGTATTTCCAGAAAAGAAGCAAGATTTGGTGTATTCTTTTCTATTCTGTAACAAAATATCACAAACTTAGTGACTTAAAACAATCTTGTTTTACAGTTCTGAACGCTAGAAGTCCAAAATGGGGTTCAGTAGACTGGAATAAAGGTGTTAGCATAGTTGCCCTCCCTCTAGACGGTCTAAGGAAGAATCAGGTTCCTTGTGTTTTCCATTTTCTGGCGGGTTTCCCTAGTCCTTGGCTCATGACCCCTTCCTCAATCATTTCAGCCTCTTGCTTCCATCATTACCTCTCCTGCTTCCTCTTCTAGTCACATCTCCCTCAGGGCTCCTTCTAAAAGGATACCTGTGATTATATTTAGGCCCAGATGGATAATCTTCATCTCAAGATCCCTAACCAAATCACATCTGCAAAATCCCTTTCATCACATAAATTAACATTCACAAATTCCAGGGATTAGGACCTGGACATCTCTGGGGGCTGTTATTCAACCTATCACACTGGACATTAATGGAATCTTGTAGGCAGGTAATTACTGTGAAGATGTGGCTATCTTAGATGTGGGGGCTGTGCTGTCACCTTAGGCTTCTTGGGGGCCTGGGTACACTACATCGCCTAAGGATGTCTAAGCCTTATGGATACGCCAGCTAAGTTAAAGATCAGTGGGGTTGTGTAGGAAAGAGTTAACATAGCAGATCTGAGCCTGCTTATCCTTAGGAAGTCCTGCTTACAAGGTTGGCCTTTTGCTGGTGTCTGAGATATGATTGGGGAGGGTTCCCACCATCCACGGAGCTGATGAGTGGCTCACTGTACCTAAAATCTTTGTACAACCAATGTGGATCATGCTGAATACCTTCTTTCCTCCCGGGAGTCTGGAATTTGGGTATGTGTTAGGTAGAAGGTGCCTAATGACCAGTGGCCACCCCCCTTCCCTGCCCAGTAAAGTCCTGGCCTCTAATATTCTTGCTCCACGTGCCTTTTCTGTCTGCTGACTTTGTTTTGTATAATTTCGCAGTAATAAATTTTAGCTGTGAGTACAACTATATGCTGAACATTGTCATTTGTCCTAATTAAATCATCAAACCTTGGAGGAGAGTTGTCTCAAGGACCCCTAACTCAGTTGATGTCAGAAATAGGATTTGCTAGCCCAACTCTCGGAGAAGGCAATGGCACCCCACTCCAGTGATCTTGCCTGGTAAATCCCATGGACGGAGGAGCCTGGTAGGCTGCAGTCCGTGGGGTCGCTAGAAGTTGGACACGACTGAGTGACTTCACTTTCACTTTTCACTTTCCTCCATTGGAGAAAGAAATGGCAACCCACTCCAATGTTCTTGCCTGGAGAATCCCAGGGACGGGGGAGCCTGGTGGGCTGCCATCTCTGGGGTCGCACAGAGTCGGACACGACTGAAGCGACTTAGCAGCAACAGCAGCAGCAGCCCAACTCTGACTCACTGAAGTACGGCAAAAACTATTTGAGAAAAGGAAAGGTGAAAGAGTGAGGGGTAATACAGCTTTAGTATTAGGCTGGCTCTTGAGTCATGCATGGGATGAAACAGCAGTATTTTTTGAGAGGTAGAAGTTACCTACGGAATTTGAAAATGATAGATTCAACTCTAGGAGAGTTGGCTTGCTAAAGCTCCTGGCTATTTTGGGTTGTGCTGGCTAAAGTGAGGGCAGAACGTGCAGCCTGTATTAAAAAGTGTGAAAGTGCAGCAGTGGGGAAAGGTGATGCCTTTTTGTGTTTTGTTCTTCCCTTCATGTGGGAGGAGAAAGGGCCCCCAAATCCCCAAAGGTGAGTTTGGATGACCCAGAAATATTACACATTCATATGCCTCTTTTTTCCAAGTAGAAGGAACAAATGTTAGCTCAGTTCCGATGGCTAGAGCAAAGTGAACCAGAGAGGGAAAAGGGACAAAACCACTCCGGCCGTTTCTTCAGCCTAGCTACCATCACTGTTACAGTAGTCCTGTCCTTCCTCCCCTGTCCAATTCTAGCTGAGAGTCCTCCTTGGTAGTGCAGATGTTAACCCTGCAAATGTTAAATTTACTGGTAGAGGGTTGAGTAAATTTCTGTTTAAAGGTGAGTGGGGGGCATTTAAATCACTTTATATTTTGTGGCTATTACATCTGGATGTAGGATAAAAATCGATGGAAAATGTTATATGTTTACATGCTTGGGGCTTCCCAGGTGCCACTAGGGGTAAAGAACCCCCCTGCCTATGGAGGAGACTTAAGAGATGTGGGTTTGACCCTGGCTCAGGAAGATCCCCTGGAGAAGGAAATAGCAACTATCTCCAGAAAATTCCATGGTCAGAGGAGACTAACCCAGTCCATAGGGTCACAGAGTCGGACATGACTGAAGCAACTTAGCACACATGCATGTTTTTATATGCTTGTAATTTCACAAATGCTAGATGGATCATCCCAGTCAGGGAAAGCTGCAAAGAAAAAGTGTTAGTGGGACACATAGATAAATAATTGCCTTTTGCCACTGGTAGGTGGATTGATTCTTTTTCCCCTTTGAGTATTGAAAATAAAATAATGGTATTTATTATACATTTTGCTTACTGTAACTTCTGGAAAAACAGGAAACAACATGAAAAGAGAGGCACTCTTCAGATTGAAATACACTTTTGGAGTTTTACAAAGTGGATTTGCGTAACTAGTGAGTGTTTGTAAAATCAGATGTCTGACCCATTAAGGCTGATGTACCACCAGCCTGATGGGCATATTTGGATGGGTCTTTTTGGACTCCAAGGCTGACAAGATAGAAAGGGTGTCAGAAGTCTCACTTGTCAGTTGGACTTGGAACAGGCTATCTGACCTTGAGGTATCTGGGCTTTGAATATGCGCTAAAGAAAAGCTGCTGGCTTTTTTGGAATCCTGATGCTTAATTGCCTACACCTGACTCTAAGCTGAAACCTGGTCTGGGCTATTTCACCCTCAGAAGGCAATGGCACCCCACTCCAGTACTCTTGCCTGGAAAATCCCATGGATGGAGGAGCCTGGTGGGCTGCGGTCCATGGGGTCGCTAAGAGTCGGATATGACTGAGTGACTTCACTTTCACTTTTCACTTTCATGCATTGGGGGAAGGAAATGGCAACCCACTCCAGTGTTCTTGCCTGGAGAATCCCGGGGATGGGGGAGCCTGGTGGGCTTCCGTCTATGGGGTCGCACAGAGTCGGACATGACTGAAGCGACTTAGCAGCAGCAGCAGCAGCAGCAACTGTGACAAACTAAAAGCTGACAAAGTTCTGCTCAGAAAAGAAAACTCAGATCTGGAATAGTTACACATTTAGGACACTTCTCTGTAGACTAAATTGTGGAAAACACAATTCTCTGTAGACTAAATTGTGGAAACATCATGGATGCTTGCTAGACCTTTTCTGTCCACAGAAAGGGGCTTATTTCTGATGGGGCCATCTGAAATTGAGCTGCTGATCAGCTCTATATTTCTGATACAGAGACTCAATGCATTCTTAACATGATTCCTGCAAAAGCTACAAGTTGGGGAAGGGTATATCATAGGGAGTGTGACACCTCCACCCACTACTAAAGGTCAGACTGCGGACCCCATTTCAGGCTGTCTCACTGCTGTTGACTTGTGTTCAGCTTTCTAAATTAGTTGCAGTTTGCAGTGGCAGTTTGATAGCCTGACTCTACTTCCCTCACCTTTTTCCTGGTGAGGAGAAAGGCAGTTTGATTATTAAAAGCAGCTGTCCCCAGAAAGGGATTGACCTCTTCTAGAGTGCTCCCTGGATAAATGATTAGGACAAAAGAAGTGTGAAAGTCACTCAGTTGTGTCCAGCTCTTTGCGAACTCATGGGCTTAACAGTCCATGAAATTTTCCAGGCCAGAATACTAGAGTGGGTAGCCTTTCCCTTCTCCAGGGGATCTTCCCAACCCAGGGATCAAACCCAGGTCTCCTGCATTGCAGGCGGATTCTTTACCCGCTGAGCCATAAAGGATGCCCAAGAATACTGGAGTGAGTAGCCTATCCCTTCTCCAGCAGATCTTCCCAGGAATCCAACGAGGGTCTCGTGCATCGCAGGCAGATTCTTTACCAACTGAACCACCAGGGAAGCCCATTATAATTATTTTTTAAAAATTCGGGGTTTAAGTCTGACCAATTTGGAGTATGTTGTGCCTTTCTGGTTAAGTTATACAAAAATGTTTTCTGTGAAAATGCTTCTATACCTCTTGCATACAACTGTTCCAGACAAATGGTCTAGCTGAGAGTAGGGGAGAATTGAAAAAATGTTGTTACTCTTGCTGAATAGGACACAATTGATTTTGTAATGATGGAGGGAAAAGTAAAAGCCCAGGCCCTGGGAACAGGGGAGAAGGAAGGGTATTAATGATCTTTGCTTTTCAGAGCTGTTCCTGAAAGTCTTGCCCTCTTCCTAAAGGAATAATTATGTGCTTTTTCAAATATGAACTCTGAATTAAACTGGTTGCTGAGCCTAGGCACTGAACATGAGATGACCCCATGGGGTGACCCCAATGCCAGCACTTTCCTGCAGAACACCTGTAGATGTTGTCCACACTTGTGAAGCTGTTGAACTGATATTATAGACAAGTAAAACTGGAACTGACTGCCTCAGGCCGTCCCTCTGAAACCAAGGGCTGAACCGCATCATTTGAACTGGATTGAGAACCCAGAGTGGGAGGTCTTACAGTACAAAGCCACATGGGGGCCCTGATAACCTGTGCTGCCTAACTAATGTATGTCTCGCTCCGCATGCCCCAATATTTGTGAACTCCTTGTTCCTCTGGTTACTACGTGCAATCTCTGGGGTTGTGCTTGTCTGTGTGTCCTGTCACACTCCCTCAGCTCTGGAAGGATTTCAGGTCAGCTTCAACTTACTAGCTGTGCCTGTATTGCTGCCTTGCACTAGGCAAAAAAAAAAAAAAAAAAAAGGTTAATTAGAAACTTAGAAACTTAAGGATGAAGTCATCTGGCTTTTTTATGTAGGTCTGTGTGGCTAATGGGACCTGTTTTAACTGGCTAAGTAAAGGTCCCCTAAGGGCGTAACTGAGATCAGTATGGCAGATTGCCCTCACCCTGTTGCAGGAGGTCCTACTGATAATTTTACTATAAAGATGCCTTGGCCAAGGGCCAAGAACTGGTGTATCCTTGGAAAGTCCTACTTATGAGGATATGTTTTGGGGAGAGTTCCCACCATTCACAGAACTGATAAGAGTGGCTCATTGTACTTAAACTGTTTGTAAACCAGTGTGGTTTATGCTGAATACCTACTTTCCTCCTGGGAGTCTGGAATTTTGGTATGTGTTGGGCAGAAGGTGCCTACATGACCAGCTCCCACTAACAGCCTTGGACACCATCTCTAACAAGCTTCCTCAGTAGACAATATTCCACCTATACTGGCACAACCTGTCGAGGGGAAATTGTGTCCTGTGTGACTCTACTGGAAGAGGACTCTTGGAAGCTTGTGTCTGGTTTTCTCTACGCTTTGCACCATGCACTTTTTCCATTTGCTGACTTAGTTTTATATCCTTTCACTGTAATAAATCTTAGCTGTGAGAACAACTATGTGCTGAATGTTGTTGTCAGTCTGCCTAGTGAATCATTGAACCCTGGGTGTGGTCTTGGGGCCCCTTACACAGGAGTGTAATAGAATGGCACAGCTGTATGGCTCTAAAGAAAGGTGTGTAAAACTATGCATGGAAAAGGGAACTCTGCCTATTGGGCATAATTGTAAGGAGGGATCTAAAAATGCCTCCCCAGATATGCCTTACTATATTTTCATTGACTCATGGCATTGGGCTATGGGCTAGCAGTGTAGTCTGGTACCTGGCAACAGGAAAACTGGATAATCAAGTCTCAGCTCGGAGGGGCCAAACATGGCATAAGATTGCAGAAGACTCACGCCCTCTGTTTGTGAGCCATATAAATGCCTGTGGAAAAGGACTTTTGGAGGATGAGCATCAATGGAAACAAGCTGATTTGACCTGAGCTTCCCAGGTAAGGACCAGGGCCACCCAAATGCAGTATTGTGCAGGGCATAGCAATTCATCTACAAGTCAGAACTGGGCCTAAAAATAACCTCCAGTGATTCCAGCATCTGAGACCAAGGAAGCCTGGCACACATACCCAAACTGCTAACAATACAGTCAAGTAGCAAAGGGAACTTGGGACACAGTCTGGGGCACTGGACCAGGCTGGTCTTGGCAAATAGACTGTGTAATTAACTCATTCACTCTTTTCCTTCCATGTCTTCCCTCTGGGACTGTGGGATACTGGAATTTGTGAGTATCAAAGATAAGCCAGGAGGTGGGAGAGTTAACTTGATGTTCTTTTGCTGCCCAGCTAAGCTTGCTAGATTTGGGCCATTACAGATAATGCTGATAATGATCAGGGATCTGGGATGACAACTCTTCAGTGCTCCTAGTGTTGTCCGTTTATCAGAGGACCGTAGATTTTCTAGGTGGAGAAGTTGTATAAGGAAGACTCTACTGAGCCACCTTGGAACAAGTCTGGGTGTGTGGTGTGAGTAAGACAGGGGGAGGACTGGTAAAAGGGTGACATGATTTCTACAGGGACTGATACCAAGCACAGGACAACCTTAACTGCTGGGGAGGGATGGAACTGGGGAAGGTCCATTCATCTCCCTCAGCTCCGGTCTGCAGAGCAGCATCTGGCCAATTTTTAGTGCAGACTGACACCTCCAACTTGACCATTGACCAAAAGGGAATCTTAATCTAAGAACTCTCAGATAACTTCCCAGCAGCTGCTGACTCCAGAAGTTAACAGCTAACACTCCAGACAATAGAACAAGATCAAATTTCTGGAACCCAATCCAATTTCCTTTTACCTATTCACAGTCCTATTCACAGAGTATAGCAACTGCTATAAGTTTAACCGATTGTAGTATCTCTGTTGCCTAGGACAGATTAAAAGGATTTGTATAATTAGGATAACTGATTGGGTGGCCTCTGTTTCTAAAGAGAGTTCTTGACTGGTGATGTGAAAGTTAGGGGGTGAAGTTGCAGGGAAACTGCTCTGTGCAGATGTACTTGCAAACATCCATATAGGCCTCATGGACAAGACTTAACCTCAGGAGATCTAAGTCTTGGTAAAAAGCCCCATACTCCTCTCAGAATGTGAGAGAATGGGAGGCGTGGAAGAAGCTGCTACAAGGCCATTTTTTCACCCTCTTTATTATCCCTCCTGGAGGCTGTTACAAGACATTTTCTTATTGCCTTCCAGGTTCAGGTAAGATGTAAAGGCTTCTGCCTTGAAATGCCCCTCTTCCCCACACTTGAGGGTACAGCTCCATGGTATAAAATTGCTTAGCATGAAATACTCAAAACTGCTTAGTATAAAACTGGATACTCAGAACCAGAGCTCCTTATCACCCATGTTGAATTGTTATTGAACCTCTTGCTTTAGTGTGGTCTGGTGGGGCAGAGGACACAGGGAGCTGGCACCTTTGTGGATCTTGCTGTTGTTGCTGGCTATGGAAATAATAAATTGTCTGACCTAAAGAGGACTGTTTATTTACCAGCTGAATGTCTCATCCTTGCATGGCAGCAAGGACAAAGCCTCTGCACCCACCCTTGGTCCATACATGTGGATTCCTGCCCTTCTCCACCCAATTCAGTTTAAATATTAGTTAAACTTGAATAACTATGTTAGAAAAGTGATCAGAACTAGTTTTTTTTAATCATGACAAAATTTTTGTGTTTGGAAGTAAGTTGTGCTCATGATGATTCTGTAACAGACATTAATTCTAGGCTTGAACTGTTGAGTCCAGAACCACTGGTTCCTGTCTGGAGAGTAATCTGCTACATCTTAGTGTTTTATTTTTCATTTTTGGCAGTGTGTGAAATTTTTGTTGTTTTATTAATCTGGTTTTTTGGTTACTATTTTTTTAAATTCATTAAAAAGTGAAAAGCTTTTGGGGGGATGGGGAGGACAGACTGATTCCACATTCTATTTCCTAGGTCTAGTCTAGAAAACATTGTCCCCACCTGGTGCTCTATAGGAATTTCAAATGCTTCATTTAATAACATACATTTCTTTTAAAAATTTGCCTTTTCTCTTCCACCCCCAAATAGGTCTGGTATTTGCTGGAACTCGTGAAAATAGGTGGAACCTAAGTCGCCCCTCTTCTGAAGGATGCAGTGAGTGCATATCTGACTATGACTTTTCAGTTAATTTCTTTGTCATTTCCGCATTTCTTTAAAGTTAATTTCTAACTCCTTTTACTGATAATGAAGAAAAATAATATACCTCTTGAAATACACCAATGAATTGCGTTCATAATTTTAAAAGTTTTTCATTATTAAGGAAAATTAGATGTAGCAACCAATCCATATTTCCCATATATACTTATATTATCATTATCTCCAATTGATAAAGAAGGAATCTGAGGCTTATAGAAGCTCTGTGTGATCACATTTTCATGACTCATAATGGCAGAACTGGGACTTGAACTCAGGTCTGTCTGACATCAAGTCATTCCCTTAACCAGTCTGGTCTACTACAGGAAATTACAAAATGAACTTTAATGGAGCTCATAATTTGACAGGGAATTAGAGGCATAACTATGAAGCAGGGCCTCCTTTTGATTTATATTGGCAATTATGGCCTAGGGCAGGCTTACAGTAGGGGCTCAAAAACTATGTGCTGAAAATAAATGATAGGCATTGGTAACAGTGTTCTGAGGAGCTGGTACGTTCACGTCTGAGTGGAGTGGATGTATCCTATGTAGAGGCAGCAGGGAAATCCATAACAGAGACTCAGGAGAAGCAGGGCACCAAGGTCAGAGAGGGAAATCCTAGAAATAATCTCCTGCACAGGTTGGGTCCCTGTGCAGATTTAAATGCCGTTCCTATCTTTTAAAAATATTTTTAGGTCTGAGAACTTAATATCAGTCTACAGGTAGCCCTGTTCTAGTCTAGTCAGCCTGAGCGCCTACCATTTCTCTCCCTTCAGTGTCTATGTCTGTGTTGATGCTCTATCTTGCCGGGGTCCAGCCCCTGCAGGATCCAAGGGAACCTGAAGGAAAAATGGCGTCGGCGGATGATTTAGAGAGAGATAAGGAAAGAATATTGTAGATAAGAAAATAGAGGAGAGAAAGAGGCTGATATTCCTTGGTTTACATAGAAAGCCAATAAAACTTTGAGACAAGAAGTTTTCCCTGTTCATGGAGGCCACAGGTGCCTTCCTGGTCTCCCAAGGGAGTAAAGACGCAGAACGTCTTCCCGTTCAGGTCTTAGAAACCCGGGCAGATAAGTGAACGCAGGGAGCCTCTATGCTCCAAGGGATCAGCCTGAAAAAGAAAGTGAGAGAGAAAAAAAGAGAAAAAAGAAAAACACGGGGTGACCAAGCTTCTTAAAGCGAGGCCCATTGTTTTTATTTTCAAAAGGGTCTTTTATACCTTTACTTGTACATAGAGGGAAATGAAAGATGCAAAGTCATACAGAGTCAGCCCAAACATTACATCTGTTTTGTCTTTATCGAAACCAGGATTTTTTCTGCAGACCTTTCCCATAAACAATATTGTGTATATTATCTTCTGGCCTTGGAGGCCTGTGAACATTTTATGACCCTCTTTTGATAAAGGCTTCTCAACCAGAAAACTTATTTTCCCTTGAAATGTTTTTTCTTATATTTCTAATCTATGTCAGCCTCAAAAACTATTAAACAGAGTTACATTCTCAGGAAGCAAAGGTGCAGTGAGTTACAAGAAAGAACGAATTAGCTCAAAAGTCTGATGTGGTTAATTTCAAGGCTACACTTGTTTTTCTTACTTTCCAACTATGTTAACTAATGTACTCCCAGGTACACAGTGGATAAGAGATATGGGAACTTAGCAACAAGCATTGGCCCAATAATGAAATCCTATGCCTAGCACTACTCTAATAACTTTTAACTCTTTGAAAGGCTCTATGTTTTAGGTTTTCCATGCCTCTCACAGTTGGGAGGCTGTAAATAATCACATGTGTATCTGCAAGAGTCTGGATATATCTGCCAAGCAAGCTAAAATGCTAACAGAGGGGTTTTGATTGGAAATATTCTTCTCATGTCCAGGAGACTTACTAGCTATAGCCCTAAGTTGATTTTCTCCAGAGAAAGGTGGTCAGGAATAGCCCCCTGTTAATGTCAGAGGAGTTGGTGAAAGTCATGAAATAGTAAAACAGACAGATTCTGGTTTTGAGGTAGATGTTCGAGAAAGCCTAGGGAGCCTGTTGAGTTCTGAAGCCTTGCTTAACAGTTCTTTTCCACATGACCTTGTCATGGGTGGGATCTCCCGTGGTGGCTCCCAGCACTATCTGAATGTCTGTTTTCTGCTTTCCAATCTCTTACAGTTCTTCTATCCTGCAGTCCAAAAACATAAAGTTTCTATTTCTTAAAAGGAAAATAAATCACTTTCAAAACTAAAAATAGTAACAGATTCTACTTTCTCCCACATGCTGTCTTTAGAGGCAAACAGACCTGGATTCAGTCCTAGATTTTGCCGGCTTGATGTCTGGAATCTTGCCTTGGTTACTTATCTTCCTTAAGACTCCTTAACTCTCCTGAAAAATGGGTATTTTTTTTTAATCTAACAAGGTAAAAAGTTATATGAAATTAAATCATGCATATTGAGACTTCCTTGGCCGTCCAGTAGTTAAGACACTGAGCTTCCACTGCAGAGGGTATGGGTCAGGGAACTAAGATCCTGTAAGCTGTGAAGTATGGCAAAACAAAACAAAACAAAAAGTAATAAATATTGTAAAAGTGGATCTAGATGTTTGAGTTTTAGTGATTGGTATTTGTTCACTCCGTTTGCTTACCTTTTCTAATTTGTCTACCTGGCAACAAGGTTCCCAAATATCTCAACTACCAATATAACTGAACTGTCACCCACAAAGAGGAAATCAGAAGTAAGTATCAAGGACAGCTAAGGACTGTAGAAGAAACTTAGTAATTAGTGACCTAGAAAATCCTGTCTAAAATCTGCCATCTAGTGTGGACTTTATAAAATTACACATTATTGGGCGCATTAATGCTATGATTACCACTAAGGCGTCCCTCAATGGACACTAAGTTGAAATTTTAAATTATCAAACAGAATGATCAAAAGTAGCATTAAATTTGATTTCCCATTTGGTTTTAATCATAGCTAGATACATAGAGAGGTAAAGAGATAAATGCTAGATAGATAAAAAGATATTGATAAGTAAAACAGCTTTTGCTCAGCATGCTAAGGTGGTATTGGAAACCTTTACATATAAGAGCTATCTAATAATGAATTTATATAATTGGCAATAAAAACAAAGAAACATATTCCCCTTGTTTATCCTTATTGTTGGTAGATGTCATTCCTGATAGGAGAGAGTAAGCAAGTATCATTTGCTGGGCACAATCTCTGTGCTGGGCTCTTAACCTACTTTGGTGGTATTAGTCGCTAAGTCATGTTCGACTCTTGTGACCCCATGGACTGTAGCCTGCCAGGCTCCTCTGTCCCTGGAATTCTCCAGGCAAGAATAGTGGAGTGTGTTGCTATTTCCTTCTCCAGGGGATCTTCCCAGGAATCTGACCCAGGAATCAAAGTTGGGTCTCCTGCATTGCAGGCAGATTCTTTACTGACTGAGCTATGGAACCTACTTTAATCTCATTTAAATCTTATCTTTTGCTCTTTGAGTTAAAATATTACAGGCTTCCCAGGTGGCTCGGTGGTAAAGAACTCATATAGGAGACACTGGTTTGATCCTGGGTGGGGAAGAGAAGGAAATGGCAACCCACTCCAGTATTCTTGCCTAGAAAACTCATGGACAGAGGAGCCTGGCAGGCTATAGTCCATAGGGTCGCAAAGAGTTGGACACGACTTAGTGACTAAAACAACGACATTTACCAGCCTCATTTTGTATATGAAAGATGAAGGAATTGACTTTCTATCACAACTGGTTAGTAAAGGCACCCAGATTTGTACCCATGTCTGTCAGCTCCAAAGCTCATGCTCTTTCATCTCCATTCTGCCTTTTATACTTCGAGAGATGCTGGAAATCGTGTACCAGCATCTATGGTGGTATTAATACACTATGTAGTATTAATCCCCTCTTTCATTTCTGATATTGGTAATTGATATGTCTTCTCTCTCTTTTTATTGGCCAAGCTGTGCCATATGAGGGATCTTAGTTCACTGACCAAGGATGAAAGCCAGGGCCCCTTCAGTAGAAGCTCAGAGTTGTAACCCCTGGAATGACAGGGAATTCTTTCTTTTTCTTTTCAATCTTGCTAGAGATTTATTAGTGGTTTTTTTTTTTTTAATCTTTTCGAAGACCTACCACCTTTTAGTTTCATTAATTTTCTGTTTTCTTCTGTTTTCAATTTTATCTCTGCTGTTATTATTTCTTCTGATTGTTTTGGCTTTATTTTGTTCTTTTTCTCGTTCTTTTAAGTTTCTTGAGTCTTAGATTGTTGATATGAAAGCTTTCTTCTTTTCTAATATAGGTATTTAATGCTATAAAATTCCCCCTAAACATTACTGTAGCTGAATTTCATCAATTTTGTAATATATTTAGATTTTCATTCAGTTTAAAGTGTTTCCTTCCCAGTTTTATTCAGATTTCATTTTCATTGAAATTAAAATCTTTTCTAATTTGGGATTTCCTTTTTGACCTATGAATTATTTAGAATTATGTTGTTTATATCCATCTGATATTACTTCCCTCACATCTGAATGTTCTTTAGCAATTTTTTAGAGCAGATTTTTTTTTTTTGCAAAAAAATTCTCTAAGTTTCCTTTTATCTGAGCATGTTTTTATTTCATCTCCATTTCTGAATGATTATTTTTTACTGGATATAGAATTTTGAAATTCTGAGTTGACATCTCTTTTTATTTGGTACTTTAAAATGTTATCCTTCCTTCTGCCTCCACAGTCATTTGAATCTGTTATTCAAATGCATTGTTATTCTCTGGCTGTTTCCAAGATTGTGTTTGTCTTTTACTTTTGCTTTTTACTTTACTTTATTTTCAGCAATTTGATTGTAATGTATTTTGATTCAAGTTCATTTGTGTTTCTATTTCATGTTTGCTGACCTTCTTAAATCTAGGGCTTATTGTTTCTTGCCAAATTTGGTAAATTTTTAGCCACTTTTCATATATGTGTGTGTGTGTGTGTGTGTGTGTGTGTTAGATATAGATTTCATGAAAATATATTCTTGTGGAAAACATGGTGCTGACAAAAGATTTCCTAATATGAAAATAAAGGATCAAGAAGACTAAACAGTACAGCTGCTAGATAATTAATCCTCTTAAGTACAGCTAATGAAATTAGGTCAATAGAAATGGTTTTTATCATTGGTGGGGACTCTGGCCTTCTCAGAGGCATCACTGAGGCACTTTATGTAGGCAAAGCCATACCTACCTTGTACACAACTATTACCAGCATCTCTGACATTTCAGGGTATCAAGTAGGCACTCAATGAATATCCATTTACTGAGTTACTGAACTACAAGGATTACACACAGTTTGCACCTTTAGTCTCATGGTTATTTTATTTTGTTCTTTTGTTTGCTGTTGTTAAATTACAGGAAGTTAGAACAAGGGAAAATTTTTTCTGCCTTCTATATAGAATCTGCAGCTAATCTTTTTTTTTTTTTAATTGTGGGAGTGTAACTAGTAGCTTAAAGACTCAGTGATGTGAAATCCTTTCCAAGTTTGATCATGTAAAAAAAATAATAATGTCACCTCTAAGAGGAGGGGTAGAGTGGGGCAGGGTGAGGAGGTAGGCTGACTTCTGCAGTCTCATTACGGACAGTCTTTGGAAGAACTTATTTCCAAGCCTGGAAGAACCCAGAATCTAGTTCACACGTCACCTCCTTAAAACAGTAGTGGGAGTTTAAGGTCTGCCAAGCAACAGGTGAATGGAGAATCTTTGGCAAAAGATATGGCAAATATGAAAAGGGGTGTGGGAAAATGGACGTAAACTAATGTTAGTCTCTTCTGTAACTGTGGTGTTTCTTTAACAAGAATTAGCTCATAAGCCATTGATAAATAGGCCTATGCCAGTATAACAGTGGAAATATTGCAGGTTCAAGTAGAATTTTCCTCTGTACGTTAATGTTTGGGAGCAGTTGCAGCAGCAGTTTGGGACCCTTCTGCTGGATCAAATGCCCTAAGGAAGGAAAGGGAGTCACAGGAGGGACTTGTCAAAGGAGCATCCCAAGAACTGACAGTTAAGGAAAATTCAGCCTTTCTTAACGGTATGTTCTTTCATACTGTTCTTAAATGTTTTGGTCCTATGACCGCCTTAATACTCTTGAAAATTGTCTTTGTGGGTCTACCCACTGACATTTATTGCTTTTACATCAGGTTTTAAAACAAAAATATTGAAATACAATAATATAGTTGCCTTTCCATTAGCCTTCAGAGCAGTGATGAAATCACTCCTAGTTGTAGCCTCAGAAAACTCCATTGTGAATGACAGCAGAGAAGGCCAATTAAATTTCTGTATTATAATGAAAACAATTTTAACCTTGCCAATTCCTGGAACAAACTTTGAGAACCACTGCTCCAAAAAAAATCACAGCTTAGAAATAGGGACTTCATTTTTTGGAAGGATTTAGACAGGCGCCCTAGGGAACCTAGACCAGGACCTGTGCTGCTATAGTAAACTAGACAATGACCTGAAGAATTTACAGGGGATGTCCTGGGATGCTGTGCTATTTCCAAAAAGGAACAGAATATACCAAGTAACTAAACATGAATTGCTGAGAAGGATACACTTATTTGAAAGGAAAAAAACCAGAAGCTTCTGAAAAGATACTGGAACATCAATAGTCTCACAAGCTAAGGACTCACTTGAAGAGGACAGCCAACAAAATAGGAATGAAGGGGCTAGATAAAATCAGGAAACATTTAGCAAGTAATCTAAATCCAGTGAACAATATGCTTGTTATGGTGTAAACTAAGACAAAAATATAAAGAAATCTGTACAAAAGTTTTAAATTTATAGAAAAATGCCGAGGAAGAATTTAGTATGCCTTTTAGAGGAGAACTTCCTTGGTGCCTCAGCAGTAAAGAATCTGCCTGCAATGCAAGAGACACAGGAGATGTGGGTTTGATGCCTGGGTTGGGAAAATCTCCTGGAGAAGGAAATGGCAACCCACGCCAGTTTTCTTGCCTGGGGAATCCCATGGACAGAGGAGCCTGGTTTGGCTATGGTTCCTGGAGTGACAGAGTCAGATATGACTAAGCACAAGCTGCTTTTAGAAGAGATAAGATATCTCTTAATGAAGGAAAACTACTTAAAGAGAAAGTTTAGTGTATTCTGTCATGTGACAGGAAGAATAAGTTGAAATGAGCAAAGCAGGAAAAACTGAAAGTACATCAGAGGTCTCCAAAAGAGAGGAAAGGATCTCTTGATCATAAAAGTGACGATGCTAAAGTTTTGAATAATTGTTTTGCACATATCAATTATGTGCCTATCAGTTCTGAAACTGAAGCCAAAAAAAAAAGAAAATAAATTGTATTTTCTGAATTAAATAATGGAGGGGCAGAGGATCACCAAGGTGAGAGATTGAAAGAAAAAATATATACTATCAATTATCTATTGTGGCATAATAAATAACTCCAAAAGTTAGTAGCTTAAAGCAGCAATGATTTAATATTATTTTTAAATGATACTCTGGATGGGTTGACAGTTTATCTGCTGGTTTTACCTGAGTTAATTGGTACAGAAACATTCAGCTGAAAGATGGTTGAACCGAAAGATAATAGGGCTGGAAGATCAAGGTAGCTTCATTCACATGTCTGACATTTGGTGGTGTCCACTGGGAGCTTAGTTTCTTTCCCTTGTGACCATTATTCTCTAAAAGGTTAGACTGGCTTCTTTTTTTGATGGTCTCAGGGTAGCAGCATAATAAGGTGAAAGCAGAAGCTGCATTGTCTCTTAAGATCTGGTTTTGGAAGTCACAGAACATCATTTTTGCCACATTCTGCAGATTAAATCAAGTCACAATAAGGGTCCAGATGCAAAGAGTGGGGAAATAGATAACCTCTTGATGGAAGGAAGAGTAGTCATTGCATAGATGCATGGGAGAAATCTGTGGTCATATTTTACAGCTTATCGTAACAGAGAATGAATATGACAAAGATCCAAGCCTCTTTTTTTGAGAGTTGAAGCAATTTCTTTAATTTTGTTGGAATCCAGGACACAACAAGAAAAACACCCAAAAACTATATGGAGACAGAAGACTCCTCCCCAGCTCCCCCAGATCTAGAGTGGGGACAATGTGGGGTGAAGCAGCTGGGGGAGACCTTGAGCCTCAGTCCAGCCCTGCACGCTCCAGGCCTTCGGGAGCGGAGGGTAATGGTGAGGCAGGGCCCAGCCCCCACATCAGAACAGCTGAGGTGAGGCTTCCTCGAGAAAGACTCGTCCCCCTCACCCACACTCCTGTGCGGGGGCAGGGAGCCCACAGCAGCCAGAGGTCAGGCCATGGACACACTCATGATTGAGAAGCAGCTGGAGAGGAGGCAGGAGACATGATTATCTGGGCAGAATCAGTTGCAGTGGGTAGGAGGTGGGGCCTGGGAGGGCCCCATGGGCCAAACCCTGAGGTCACCAGAGAGGGCCCAAAGCAGTGCTACTGAGTGAGGTCCTGAGTGAGTGGGTCAGCGGCTGGGCCCCTTTCTCCTGCTGCCTATAGCCCCTCCAATACTGCTGCCGCGGGGAGGGCCCCACCTCCAGGGAAATGGGATAAGAAAGCAGCCCACCCCCTGCGGCAGACAGCCAGGGGGCGGAAACCAGGAAGGTGGGCCTGGCCAGGCTTTAACTTGTCTGCCCCAGAGACCTGTGGGAAGAGGATGGGTCCAGAAGGGTGAGAAAGGGGCTCAACTGGCTCAGATCCAAGATGGTGCCATGCATGCTGAGTCACCCGTTAGCAGGGGGACTGTGCTGGGGGACAGCAACTCTGGTTAGACAGGAGGCAGCAGCTTCTTGAGAAACTCCTTCATAGCTGCCATCTCCTGAGGACAGGGGCTATGCATGACACCTGGGTACGTCTTTAACCGGACCCTGGCAGGTGTGACAATGGACCAGAGCTTCTCGGCTGTCAGGGCCCCAAACCGTACAGGAACCATGGGGTCCAGCTCCCCTTGGCACTGAAGGATGGTCAGGTCCTTGGCACTACCATTGGCTTCCTGGGGGAAGGCCCTGTGATACAGAGGTAGCCAACAGCTCAATGCCACAATGCCAGCCAGAGGGTGTGGGCAGGTGAGGGCTGTGTAGAGGGATGAAGCTCCACCCTGTGAAAAGCCCAGGAGGATCCGAATGGCAGGGATCCCATTCTTCATCTCATGCTCAATCAAGGCCTTGATGTTCTCTGCTGCTTTCTTGATGCCAGCCTCATCCTCTGGCGTGTCTGGATTCAGCCCCATCAGGTCAAACCAGGAGTGCATGGGGGCAGATGTACTTGAGGTGAGGGAGCCGGATGGTGGAGAGGGCATCAGCCCAGCTGTGTCTCCAAGTCCATGTAAAAAAATAACCACAGCTGTTTCCTGCTCAGCTCCAGACACAGTGGCAGCGTTGGTGAGCAGGGGCACAGACATGGTGTTACCACACATATACTGCAGGGCTCCACGGCTGGGGCCTCCACTCCCTGGGGGTTTCAAGACCTCTAGGGAGATTTTCCTCTTTTTCCAGCACAGACACACGGTCTTTCCCTGTTGGCTGACCCTGCCGGGACCCAAGCTATTTTAACATTAGTTTAAGAAGAGAAACCATTTACAACTTTATCTGAGTTATGAGACATCAGTTATGCATGATTGGAAGAGCACTTAAGGAAGGTGAACAGGATACTTGATCACTGTAGACTGTGCAAAGTCCCTAGGAAATATAAAGCTTCAAGCCAAACACTGAACTCATTGATCAGACAGAATTTCTTGCTGGAAATATTTGAACATAAAAGAAAGATTAGGAGCAGTCAGGTTCAGAGGAACAGAAATATTAAAATTTAATATTTTAAGTTCAGTGAATTTGATAAAATAGAGGGAAACTATAGAATATGAAAATCCCTTATAAGGCAGAATTTTCTTCTGCAGAAAAAAAGCCTAGGACTTTTTTATCTTTGTGATACTGAAAGCGCTATTGCTGGAGAGATGAAGCAAACCACCTTTCTGAGAGAGAACTTAATAGAGGAATGAGTTTTTAAAAGATTGGTAATGCTAGTAGAAGTGATAGAATTCCAGCTGAGGTATTTAAAATCCTGAAGGATGATGCTGTTAAAGTGCTGCATTCAATACGTGCAGATTTAGAAAACTCATCAGTGGTCACAGGACTGGAAAAGTCAGTTTTCATTTCAATCACCAAGAAGAACAATGACAAAGAATGTTCAAACTACTATACAGTTGCGCTCCTTTCACATCCTCTCTAGGTTATGCTCAAAAACCTTTAAGCTCAGCTTCAGCAGTATGTGAACTGAGAACTTCCAGATGTACCAGATGAATTTAGAAAAGGCAGAGGAACTGGAGATCAAATGGCTAATATGTATTTCTCTAGAAAAACATCTATTTCTGCTTCATTGACTGTGTGAAAGCCTTTGATTATGTGGTTCACAGCAAACTGTGGAAAATTCTTACAGAGATGGGAGTACTAGACAACCTTACCTATCTCCTGAGAAACCTGTATGCAGGTCAAGAAGCAACAATTAGAACCAGAGGTGGAACAACTGACTGGTTCCAAATTGGGAAAGGAATATGACAAGGCTGTATATTGTCACCCTACTTATTTAACGTCTATTCAGAGTTCATCATACGAAATGCCAGATCACAAGCTGGAATCAAGATTGCCAGGAAAAATATCAACAACCTCAGATATGCAGACAATACTGCTCTAATGGCAGAAAGTGAAGAGGAACTAAAGAGCCTCTTTATAAGGGTGAAAGAGGAGAGTGAAAAAGCTGGCTTGAAACTCAGCATTCAAAAAGCTAAGATCATGGCATCCAGTCCTGTCACTTCATGGCAAATAGAAGGGGAAAAGGTGGAAGCAGTGACAGATTTTATTTTCTGGGGCTCCAGAATCACTGTGGACAGTGACTGCAGTCATGAAATTAAAAGATGCTTGCTCCTGAAGAAAAGTTAAAACAAACCTAGACAACATATTGAAAAGCAGAGACATCACTTTGCCAATGAAGGTCCACATAGTCAAAGCTATGGTTTTTCCAGTAGTCATGTACAGATGTGAGAGTTGGAGCATAAAGAAGGTTGAGCACTGAAGAATTGATTCTTCTGAATTATGGGGCTGGAGAAGACTCTTGAGAGTTCCTTAGACTTCAAGGAGATCAAACCAGTCAATCCTAAAGGAAATCAACCCTGAATATTCATTGGAAGAACTGATGCTGAAGCTGAATATCCAACACTTTGGCCACCTGATGTGAAGAGCTGACACATTAGGAAAGACGGAAGGCGTGGTGCTGGGAAAGATGGAAGGCAAAAGGAGAAAGGGGCTTGAGGTTGAGACGGTTAGATAGCATCGCCAACTCAATCGACATGAGTTTGAGCAAGCTCTGGGAGATCGTGGAGGACAGAGAAGCCTGGCGTGCTGCAGCCCACAGAGTGGCAAAGAGTTGGACACGACTTAGTGAACAGCAACAATGCTGTGAAAACCAGGGATTGTTAAAGCAACATTTTGTGGTCTCTTCCAAATTAACACACACATTTCATTTCTAAGATGCAGAGCCCTTTAATTTCTATTATAATCAGAGACTATAAAAGTAGTAGTAGCATATCTGATGTCTCTCTCAATGAAAGGATCTTTTAAGTTTATGCCTGAGGGTGGAGGAATACAGTACTCCTTAGTGATTCAGGATATCCTGTGAAATTACAAGTACTTTATGATCATTATGGAAGAGGTGTACTTAGACTGGGACCCTGATATGGTGTCAGTTAATATCCTCCTAAATTCCTCCCCTTTTACCGCAGTGATGTCTTTGTTGATTCTGGTACAAATCTTAACCCTTCTCAGGTTCACCCATCACAAGCTTACTACTAGCAGAACTTTTGTCTTTTCCTGGTCGGTTTTGACCACATTTTCCCACCACAGGGACTTTATGGGCCTAAAACTTTTCTTCCACCTTTTATTTCTGGCTCCACCTGAGGCCTAGAAGTGTCTTACCTGGCCTCTACATGAAATATATAGCTTGTTCTATGGTTATTAAACCTATAAATCCTGACCTTTACCTTTTATCTTTAGTAATATGATTTTGCTAATTACAAATAATGCTCCTCTTAACATGTATTTTGATCTATATATACATGCAGACTTAGGGGAGGAGAAATTGCTGGGTCACAGGGTATGCATATGTTCAACTTTAGCAGGCAATGCCAGTTTTCCACAGTGGGAGTGAGCACTTAAAAATATATATAAACAAAAGTCTTTCAATTAAAATTAACTTGCTGAAGATCCCCAAGCATTTTTTTTTTTGGTGGAAAGTTAAGTATTAACTTATGATGACACTTAGATCAAATATGTACATGTATTTTTAAAAAAGCAGAATTTGTTTCTGATTTTGTCAGGGATAATTTCTCCATCAAATAGGACATTTTGTTTGTATAATTCATACCAGAGTGCCATTTCCTAGGATATTTCAATAAAGCTTGAATGAGTGAATTAATAGTTCTTCTCCATGGATTGATTTAATAAATCAGATGCACTCCAATACATTGGAAATTATATAGTATTTAATGGCTAGATATAAGATAGACTTATTACTCCACATAATTTTTGCTGGGGTTTACAATGTAAAGCAATACACCTTCCATTAAACCTCTGGCTTATACACAAAGCAGTTGATTGACAGGCACATGGTATTGTCATATGCTATCAGAAATGGACCTGCTGTTTTCCTTATTAACCAGAAGTGATGTCAACAAACTTAGGAGAAAAAATTTTTTAAATTTTTTTATTTTTAAATCATCCCCCTTTATATTTAAAAACAATTAAAACCACATACCTTGTTCTATTGTGCTTTGTAGATAATGCAGTTTTTACAAATTGAAGGTTTGTGGAAACTCTGCATTGAACAAGTCTATGGGTACCATTTTTCCAATAAAATTTGCTCCCTTTGTATCTCTGTGTTGCATGTTGGTGATTCTCACAATATTTTGAATTTTTTTATTTTTGTATTTGTTATGATGATCTGTGATAAGTGATCTTTGATGTTACTGTTATAATTGTTTGGGGTACCACAAAACACATCCCCATACAGGATGGCAAACAGTTGATAAATGTGTGTGTTCTGACTACTTCACTGTCCTCCCTTCTCTCTTCCTCTCCTTGGGCCTCCCTACTTCCTGAGACAAAACACTGTTCAAATTAGACCAATTAATAACCCTACAATGGCCTTTAAGTATTCAAGTGAAAGGAATAACTGTGTGTCTCTTTAAATAAAAAATTAGAAAAGACTAAGCTCAATGAGGAAGGCATGTCAAAAGCCAAGACAGGCCAAAAGGTAGGACTCTCAAGCAAAGTAGTTAGCCAAGTTGTGAATGCGAAGAAAAAGTTCTTGAAGGAAATTAAAAGTGCTATGCTAGTGAACATGCACATGATAAAGTGAAGCAGCCTTTTCGCTGATATGGAGAAAGTTTGAGTGGTCTGGAAGGAAGATCAAACCAGCCACAATATTCCATTAAACCAGAGCCTAATCCAGAGCAAGGCCCCAACTCTCTTCAATTCCATGAAAGCTGAGCGAGGTGAGAAAGTTATAGCAGAAAAATTTGAAACTAGCAGAGGTTGATTCATGAGGTTTAAGGAAAGAAGTCATCTCATAAAAGTACAAAGTGAAGCAGTAAGTGCTGATGTAGAAGCTGCAGCAAGTTACCCAGATCTAGCTAAGATGAAGGTGGTTACACTAAACAACAAATTTTCAAGGTAGATGAAACAGCCTTACAATGGAAAATACCATCTAGACTTTTATAGCTAATAAGCAGAAGTCAATGGCTGGCTTCAAAGCTTCAAAAGAGAGAATGACTCCCTCAGTAGGAGCTAATGTGTCTGGTAACTTGAAGTTAAAGCCAATGCTCAGTTCAGTTCAGTCACTCAGTCGGGTTCGACTCTGCCACCCCATGAATCGCAGCACGCCAGGCTTCCATGTAGAAAATCCTAGGGCCCTTAAGAATAATGCAAAATCTACTCTGCCTGTGCTGTATAAATGGAAAAGAAAGCCTGGTTGGCAGCCTATCTGTTTACAAGATGGTTGACTAAATGTTTTAAGCCCATTGTGGAGACCTACTGCTCAGAAAACAGATTACTTTCAAAATATTGTTGCTCATGGACAATGTACCTGAGCACTCAAGAGCTCTGATCCAGGTGTACAACAAGATTAGTATTGTTTTCATGCCTGCTGACATGACATCTGTCCTGTAGCCCATGGATGAAAGAGTCATTTTGGAGTCATAAGACTTTCAAGTCTTATTTTTTAAGAAATACATTTCATAAGCTATTGTGGTAATAGTTATCCTATGATGGATCTGGACAAAGTCCATTGAAAACCTTCTGGAAAAGTTCAAGCATTCTAGGTGCCATCAAGAACATTTGAGATTCATGCAAAGAGGTCAAACTATCAACATTAAGGGAATTTGGAAGAATTTTATTCCACTCCTCATGGATGCCTCTGAGAGGTTCAAGACTTCAGTGGAAGAAGGAACTGCAGGTGTAGGGAAATAGTAAAGGAACTAGAATTAGAAGTGGAGCCTGAAGATGTGGGTGAATTGCTGTAACCTCGTGATGAAACTTGAATGGATAAGGAGTCACTTCTTACAGATGGACAAAAAAGTGGGTTGTTGAGATGGAATCTACTCTGGAGAAAGGTGCTGTGAAGATTGTTAAAATGACAGCAAAGGATTTATATGAGTACATAAACTTAGTTGGTAAAGCATTTGTGAGGATTGACTCTAATTTTGAAAGAAGTTCTGCTGCGGGTAAAATGCTATCAAAGAGGCTTGCATGCTACAGAGAAATTATTTGTGAAAGGAAGAATCATTTGATCTGGCAAAGTTTATTGTTGTCTTATTTAAAGGAAACACCACAGCCACCCCAACTTTCAGCACTCACCACTCTGATCGGTCAGCAGACATCAACATTGAGGCAAGACCTTCTACCAGTAAAAATTTTACAACTTACTAAAGGCTCAGATGATGGGTACCATTTTTTAGCAATAAAGTATTTTAAAATTAAAATCTGTACATTTTAAAGACATAATGACATTGCACATTTAATAGATTACAGTATAGTGTAAACATAACTTTTATATACACTAGGAAACCAAAAAATTCATTTGACTCACTTTATTGCAGGCTCTGGAACAGTCCCCACATTTTCTCCAAGGTATGCCTGCATATTGTTTGCCTGCAACTAAAAAGGGTTTGAAATATCAGTATATATAGGGCTGAGATATAATATGGTTGAGAAAACTTAAAAAATAAAACTAACATAATTATTGTAATGGAGTATTACATTTCATAGTGAGTTACTGACAACCTTGATAAAACTACCCGAGTAAAGGAAACAAAAAAAGAGAGAAAACTCCTTCAGTTACAGAGATTCTTAAGGGTCAGTTGGACCAAAGGAAAAAGTAGCTCAGTCTCCTTTTCATTTGTTTTTCCCTTCACGTTTTCCTCTTTCTAATCAACAAAAAATTTCATTCAATAGGAAGGGGAAGGTTCAGAAGTTTTACCCTTTGTTTAGCAAGTTAAATCAACCTGGGAAGTCCATTTGTGAAAATGAGTAAGAAAATTGCTATAATAAATACACAAAATTAAAAAAAATATAAAAATTAACATACTAAATATTTGAAAATATTTACTTTAAATGTGACATATAAAATGCATAAAACAAACCATAAGTGTACAGGTTGATGAATTATACAGTTATTATCATCCAAGTTAAAAAACAGAACATAAGCAGCACCCCAGAGGTTCCTTTCCCCTCCTCAATTGTTCCACCCCTTTCTTCTCAAAGGTAACCCTTATTTTAACTTCTAACACCATACAATAGTTTTATCTACTTTTAAATGTTATATAAACACATTTAAAACTAGATGGATGCTTAAAAGTAGAATACATGCTGGAATAACACAGCATGCATTCTTTGGGTCTGGCTTCTTTCACTTACAATTTTATTTGTGAGATTTAGCCATTCTATTATAGGTAGCAATAATTCATTTATTTTCATTGCTGTATAGTTTTCCATTGTAGAACTGTACTGACATTTATATCTCTACTTAAGTGCCAATAGATTTTTGGGTCCCTGCTTGAGCCTCAGGGGTAATGCTATAAAACTTTCTGTGTATGTGTCTGATGCATGAAAGTGAAAGTGAAGTCGCTCATTCATGTCTTGTTCTTTGTGACTCCAAGGACTGTAGCCTACTGGGCTCCTCCGTCCATGGGATTTTCCAGGCAAGAATACTGGAGTGGGTTGCCATTTCTTTCTCCAGGGGATCTTCCCAACCCAGGGATCAAACCCAGGTCTCCCGCACTGCAGGCAGATGTTTTACCCTCTGAGCCACCAGAGAAGCCAATATGTATGTGTATTTCTACTTGTGTTTCTGTTTCCCCACACTGTTGCCAGTGTTTGTCAGTTTTTATTTTTGGCCATTTTTGTAGATGCATGTTGGTATCTCACTGGCTTTATTGTGTGTTCCATGAGAGGAAGGTCACTTCTGTCGTATTCATAGCTGTATCATTATCCAAAGCCTGTACAAATAACATAAAACAGTATACACAGCAATAATAATAATACATAATAAAAAGGATTGACTGAAACTGACAACTATATATATTGAGTTTGCAACTTCAGTTTAGGTATGTAGTTTTATTTGGCAAAAGAAATATTTAATTTTTTAATTGTGTTATGATTAGATGTCATAAAATAAGTTCCAGTGTCTTCCTTATTTGTTCCCGCAGTACCCCACCTTATGAAACACACACAGAACTGGAGGCCTAGGGGAAAAAATGACATATCACCCCCAAACTTTAATTTTATTCAAATATTTAAAAGGAAAATTAAATATTTTAAGTGGTAATTTTAGGTGTCTTTTATTAAGACCTAATGGTATCTGAACTGATTGAATATTTAGCTTATACAGAGGTTTGACTCACTTCAGTGTCTATCCCCACATCCTTGGTCACCGTATTCTTTTTGGCCATTGCGACTCAGACTGAAAAGCTTTGGTAGTGATGAGAAATTAGTGAGGTGTTTCAGTTGGGTGGAATCATGATCCAGTTTTTATTTTAGGAGGATAATTTTGACTTGCAGTACAGAAGATGGGTTGCAGGGGTACGGGATGGGTGGAGAATGCACTGGAAGTAGGGAGATCATTAGGAGACTTCTATAATAATCCTCGTAAGAGATAAATTGGTCTGAGCTTCAGAACACAGGACACAGAGAACAGCTACCAAGATTTCTAATTTTATTAGGTACTCAGGAGCCTGGTAGGCTGCAGTCCATGGGGTTGCAAAGAGTCGGACAGGACTGAGCGACTTCTTTCACTTTTCACTTTCCTGCACTGGAGAAGGAAATGGCAACCCACTCCAGTGTTCTTGCCTGGAGAATCCCAGGGATGGCGGAGCCTGGTGGGCTGCCATCTCTGGGGTCTCACAGGGTCTGACACGACTGAAGCGACTTAGCAGCAGCAGCAGCACTATCATATTCTCTGTAACACTTTAAAAAGTCATCTAAACATCTAGTATTGGTTGGTTTGTATTGTACCTGTATAAGTAGCAGACATGTATGTGATAAATAGAAACATTAATGCATAGTAATTTAATACTTTATATTTTCAAAGGTCTAATGGACTTCAATATATTCAAAATTAGACTATATTATTTAGTAGTGTATCAATTTATCAATTTGCTGCATTATACATATTTTAAAAATTTACTAGTAGTGTCTGAGGTGAACAGTAGTTTACATAACATAAGCTTCAAAGAAAATCTATGTATCCATTATACAAACCCCATCTTATAACTGGCATTTTTAATTTCACCCAAATAAATTAACCTACTATATGGATAAAATTTTAATATTCATTATAATTTACAATAGAAGTATTTCAGTATAATAAGGATACAACATTGTCTTCTGTGACATGAATCCAGTTGATTTTCTAGCAGGCTGAATTCAATTTCCAAAACTAAAGCGCTTAATATTAATAGATTCAACGCTTTACAGCTTTTGAAGTGTTCTGACATTGTACATTACCTTCTTTAATGTTCAAAAATTCCCAAAATTAGCAAAGCTGGTATGTCACCCTCATTTTTCAGATTAAAAATAGCAGTCTTGATTTACTGTGTTCACCAAATGTTATTTGTGCAATATTACCTGTCTGCAAATTGTGAATGGACTGGAATTCAGGTTTTCAGACTTTTAATTTGGTGTACTAGGTTCCTAGTCCAATGCAGCATATGGCTTCCAAGGACCCCGGTGTTTAGTAGCTGTTTCTTAATCTCAGTTCAGTTTTCATATCTGTAACAAGGAGATAATACCTACTCACTGCATGATTATAAAAATTAATTTTGTTAATATATGTGAAGCTCTTCAAACAAATATGAAGTTCACAGCAAGCCCTAAATGACTGTTATTGTTTTAGCATATACAGTTGACTTTTAAGGAAGGTTGTGGTCCTCATAGTATACACAGTTGGAGAAGTCCCAGTCGCGTTTACATGTTAGGGAAGTTCAGACGTGTATCTAGGTGGGTAATGGAGCCTAAACCTTGTTTCTAATTTAATGACTAAACAAACGTGGTAACCCAATAATCCCATTAGCTTTACTTAATCACCCATATTTCACCTGTCTTTGCAGTGCTCGTTCCGGTGAGAAAAAAACTTCCAGGGTGCAGTAAATGCACCTGTTCAGATATTTTAAGAAGCAAAAATCAGTGGATTGCAGTAGAAAACACAGCATATAAGACAGCCCAAGTGTGCTCAGAAGTGTAAGGTTCTGCCCAATCTTAGCTGAGACGTTAGGGGAAACGCCACAAGGGACCCAGCTGGAGTCTCTACAGGAAGTTAAAAAAAAAATTGTTCAGCTTTGCAAAACACCTGGTACTCAGCCATCTGTCTTTGGTAGTGCAAAGGCTTAAGTAAGGTCTGTGTGGTTCTTCCGCACATTTTGTAAGGCAGAGGTACAGCTCAGGAGTAACAAGTTGTAGCAAGCTAGTTTAACTACTTTCTGAGGGGTCCGGAGGCGCTTGAACTTCCTGTTACAATTCAGGCCATATTGCTGTCATCCCATGTTTTTGAGTGATCTCAGGGACGGGGGAGCCTGGTGGCCTGCCGTCTATGGGGTCGCACAGGGTCGGACACGACTGAAGCGACTTAGCAGCAGCAGCAGCAGCAGCCAGTCCTAATTCCTATTGGGGTCACTTCGGGACTCTTCAACTCAAGAGCACACCTGCGCCGGGTGGGACTTGTTCCGCGTAGGTGACTGAATTACGGGACAGTTTGACTCCTCTCGGCTAATAAGCTTCTTGCTTGAGTTACTTGTTAAGGGGTTGGCAGGCAGACACATTTAGCCTACTTGGACCTCCCATGTCGGTCTAGAGGCTCAGAAGTCTCAGCCATAAAACACTGTCATTGCTGCCCAGCAGCAAGCCGAGACATCCTAGCCAGGCTCCGCTGGGCACTGAGAGACCCCACCCATGGCAACGCCACTCTGACGTCTGCGCGCCGGGGACCGCCATAGGCCCGCGTCGGAGCCCTGGGCGACGTGTGGCGCGTGGACTTCATCAGGTCCAACCCTGCGGGAACACGGTACGCGCTCCCAGACAAGGTTTTGTGCACCTGTCTCTTCCTTCTGCTCAAGTATCTTCCCCTTCTGGGCAAAAGAGGACGTATCCCTTTCCAGAAAACTCGAAGCGCGGCGGCGAGCGAGCCTAGCCTAACAACTGTGCGAAAGATTAAGCCAAAGCAAGAAGGTGCTTGGCACCTTTAAGCTGTTTGGAAGTTCACGTGACCCACCAAGTGCCGGGCCCCAGCGGTCACGTGACGACGCGCGCGCCCTCGCGCAGGGAGAGCCGGCTGGCCCCGTGCGCGCGCCTTCGCCGCTGCCTCCCAGCCCTCTACGGGAGGGTGAGGAGCTGCGGAGTGATCGGGCGACTGGGGCCGGGTGCGCGTGCGCAGCGAACAGCTGTCACCCAGTGCGGAACAAGTCTGCCAAATTTCCCAAATCTCCCTGGGCCGGAGGCCACCGTTTTCCTTCTCATCTTCCTCCTCGGGGTCGTGTCCTCGCCCCCGCCCGCGCGCCAGGTAACCGCTTTTCCGGAGTCCGGGGGATGGGGCCGGTGGGGGGAGGGGCCCGGGCGGTCTTCCCGGCACTGTCCCGCTCCGCGCGGGGCAGCAGGGGGTGCCGGCGTCTGGCAGAGCGGAGACGCCGGGCCGGAGACGCTCGGTCCGTGGACGCCGTGGCTGTCACGCTGGCGAGAGAGTGGCCGGCCATGGTCGGAGGGCTGGGAAGCGGGAGCCAGTGACAGCCCGCTCCGGCCCTCGCGGAGGTTCGGTCCCCGGGCTCGCCGTTCTCCCGGGGACCGGAGTCGGGGTCGCGCTCGGTGGAGCAGAGGAGCGTGCGGTGGTTCGGGAATGTCGACTCCTTACCTTTCCCCTTCCAGCCCGGTCTGCGGCGGACTCCGGGGAGGCCGGGCCTGGCGCGCCCCTTGGGGCCATTTCTTCCTGGGACTATCTCGACCCGCGACGTGAGGGTGAAGGCTCTTCTCCAGACCACCCCACCGTAGGCAGCTAACCCCTCTCCTGGGTTCGTCCTTAGCCCCTGTGGCTGTCCTTTTGGTTTTTCCGGTGTGGGGCCATTTCTTCCTGCAGTGCTTCTTGCCGTGATGCGTTGTAGACAGTGGGTGCTTAATAAATATAAGTCGGTTCGGGTCGCGTGGAATGCTAGGCATGGCACGTGGCGAGGGGTGGGAATGTGAAGAAAGGAGCCAGGTAGGCTGGGGCTCCCGGCTCGAGCTTGGGGTTTTCCTCTGGGCTCAGCCAATGAAACCAGCAGGGCTCGATTCGGATGCTTTCCGGGTGAACTCGGAGCCAGTCTTCCCTTGAGCTGCAACCACGCACGTCTGCACGGTCTGGCTTTGGTTGTGGGCGATGCCTGGGAGGTTATTTGTCTGGTTCCTTCTCACTAGAGAAGAGGGGACAAACTTTTTTTTTTTTTTAAGCAGTTGGCAAATTACCCTGCGGGATGATGTATCAACCGCTGCTTCGGAAGTATAGGTTAAAACTTGCAATCGTTCCGCCCTTATCCTCGTGGAAGTTTCTTGGTAGGGTCGGTTCACCTACGTTCAGACCAAACTTTGTTCCATTTCACCCACTTGAATTTGCAGTATTTTTTTTTTTTTTTAATCTCAGGAAACTCAGCTTCACTGTTTCTTTGGCAACAGTTACAAATATTCTACTTTCAAAATGTCGTGGTTGAAAATTAGTGGGTTTAAATCTTGAAGATCCATTTTTACTTTTTAGCACTCAGTTCTTCCTGATCTTTAGTCAATTTCTCCCACCTTGCTAGTCCTCTCCCAACCCCCCAGGCTTTGTTTTGGAATGTATTTCATGGTAATTCGGGTTTTAAAGGCCCTCTTTCTTCCAATTTAAGGTGCTATGAAAAGTTTGCACATTAGAGCACCCTCACGAACTTGACAGTACAATTCAAATAGTAGAGTTGTTTCATCTTATTAACATACTATAATCTGTTGCTTTTGTAAAGTTAAAAACATATTTTAACATTGCACGTGCACAGATATTTACAACAGGTACAGTCCATTGCTGTCAGTAACATTCTGTGAGAATGCAGATTTTAAGAGACAGGGAACAGATACTTAAAATTTCTTAGACTTAAATTTTCAATTTAAGGATGAAAATCTGGTATATTGAGTTCCCTTCTGGACATCTTAATCACCCAGGAGTAGGTTAGGTGTCCCTGGGGCACAGTCTGAATTCTTTGCTTTTCTCATTGTTTTCTAATTGCTTGTTGTCTGACTTTTCTACTCTAGTAGAAAGGTATAGTCTGAGCACAGGTTTTGTGTGCGATTGAATGTATTTTCTTTGTTCTGTTTCCAGCAGTTTGCCATAGTGCCCCAGGTGCTGCAGATATCCTCTTTCTTATTAAAAGCTTTATTGAGATATAATTCACATACTGTGAAATCCACCTATTTAAAAGTGGATTTTTTCCCCTGGTTTTTAGTATTTGCATAGAATTGAGCAACCATTAGCACAATCCATTTTAGACCTTTTTTTAAAAAATCACCTCAGAATTCGTTTCCAATTAGCAGTTATTGTCCATTTCTTCCAAATCCAGTCTCCACCCCAGCCCCTAGGCAGTGACTTGTCTGCTTTGTGTCTCAATGACTTGCCTATTCTGGACTTTACATATAAATGTTAGCATATGATACTTGGTCTTTTCTGGCTAGATTTTTTTCGCTTAGCCTAATATTTTCAAAGTTCGTATTATAGCATGTTTCAATACTTTATTCATTTTTATGGCTAATATTCCATTGTATGGATATGTCACATTTTGTCTGTTAATTGGTTGATGGGCATTTGGGTTATTTCTACATTTTGTCTGTGATAATTAACGCTGTGAACATCCACGAACTGGTTTTTGTATGGATGCATTTTTAAAAAAATTTGTTATTTTACTCTTGGGTATATAGCTAGTAGTGGAATTGCTGGACTAAACATTTTCTCTTGAATGAGTGAATGAGCAGGTAGGGATAGTAGTATTGAGAGCTGCTTTCTCCAAGTCTTTGAGGGTCCTATTTTGGCTCTTTCCTGTTCTACCAAGGAAAGACCACTTCTTAAAGGCAGAATTCTCTGTGTGTGGCATCTCCTGAGCTTAGTGCTATGTTTTTCTTGTGTGGATGTCATTGAGATCGTCCCTTTCTGTTAGCCCAGTGTTTTTTTTTTTTTCTATGTAATAGTCATAATGATTATTTCATTGATACTGATGTATTTATAGTATGTTTATTAGAGATATGATAAAATATGTGTATTCCATTCTCTTTAAACTCAGTGTCTGATGCAGGGCTTTCAGTCTTTTAAAGTTTGTATTTTCTCTTTTTCGTAATATGAATATTTAATACTTCTTTCCCTGCCTTCATTTCTTTTCTTTTCTATAGACCCTTTTTTATTTCTATGTGAGTTTCTTGGGAGCTGTGACATAGTTAAAGTCACTATATTTTCTTTATCTTTACCAATCCAGAAGGTTTTATGGAGCTTAAAGGATACATTAAAAATGTTGGATTATTATCTTTTTCTCCTTGCAGCTTCACCCGCCTCTCCACTCTTCAAGATTCCCCTGTGCCCCTACCCTTAATACCCTTTGGGAGAAGATGCTGGTCCTCTAAGTCCGCACTTGGAGGGCCTAATCCTTTCCCTACCTGAGTAATTGTGACAGTTACTTTGAGAAGTCTATCTACTTTGCTTCCCTTTCAGTGGCCTCACCTGTTCTTTCCCCAGGGATCAAGTCCTCTCCGCTCTAACCAGGCTTTGCCCGGCCAGTCCCCTCCCTCTCCACAGTTCTTGGCTGGCTGGGGCTCATGTTCCCTCTGCTTCCACTATGACTGTAACAGCCTGTGTTCTTTGTCTTCTTAGTTACATCTTATACTTCAGATAGCTCAGCTCAGTTGTCCCTTTAAGTTAGTCTTTCTTCAGTCCCATACCAGTCATAGCAGTGTTCTGTAATCTCATTTATAGACTTAAACAGTTACACCATTAGTTGTGTATCACTCTTTACTTTCTGTCCCCATGTATGTTAAGAAAAAGTTGCACGTGAAATATTGAAAGTGGTTACTTTTGGGCAATGGGAGTATGGTTAATTTGTCTTCTTTGTGTACATATGCATCTTTGGATTTTTCTCCTATGTATCAATAGGACCTTTATTAATAGAAAAAACCAAATCCATGTTTTTAAGAAAATCTGTTCTCTAATAAACCATGTTCATTATTAGACTTAAGAGGAAAAAGAAAATTCATCAGTAATTGCTATTTTAACTTCTTTTTGATAACCTCGATGAGATTTTACTATAGCTTTTCAACATAGAGCTTTTATTACATTTTGATTCTTTCTATATCTAGGGACATTTAGGGATTGGTGAGGTTGCCTGGGGATGATCTTCCCTAGAAGATTGAAATTAAACTGATTCTTATGAATAGAATCTAGCATCTGTTTGAATATGAGAGCTAAGTTTGTGTTAAAATAACTAATTTCCCTTTTTTTTCCTGAGAAATGCCCTTAATTATACATTTGTATGTTCCATAGTAGTTTTTCCTTGCAGAATTGCTTATTATCTGTGTCATTTGCCTTATTTCTGCTGGATGGTTTATTTTGCCTAGGAGTGGGTACTTGTCTTCAATAGATAACCTGTATTATGTGCCATTCACTGTGTTAGATAATGGGCATATTGTAAACACAGTAGAAAAATGATTCCTTACTAATTCATGAAAGAGGATTATTTTGGATGTGACTCTTTAGTTACATTGTTGCTCTATATTTTCAGATACACAGTGGCTTCAACTACTGTGGTTTTTATGAATTGCTCTTCCATAGAAACTTTAAAACTTTTTAAATTTAATTTTTGCTTTATATTGGATGAACTTGGGCAAACTCTGGGAGATACTGAGGGACAGGGAGGCCTGGCGTGCTTGGAGTCCATGGGGTCATAAAGAGTTGGACACGACTTATTGACTGACAACAACAATAAATAGTTGATTTACAGTGTTGTGCTAGTTTCAGGGGTACCGCGGAGTGATTCAGTTATATACATTTATTCTTTTTCAGATTATTTTCACATGTAGGTTATTACAGACTGTTGAGTAGAGTTCTCTGTGCTGTACAGTCATGTTCGTATGCGCTCAATTGTGTCCAGCTCTTTGCAACTCTGTGGACTGTAGCCCACCAGGCCCCTCTGTCCATGGAATTCTCCAGTCAAGAATACTGGAGTGGGCTGCATTTCCTACTCAAGTGGAACTTCCTGACCCAGGGATTGAACCCAGTCTCTTATGTCTTCTGCATTGGCAGGCAGATTGTTTACCAGCGTGCCATCCGGGAGGCCCTTAAGTCCTTGTTGATCATCTGGTTGATGTATAATAGTGCATGTATGTTAATCCGAACCTCTTAATTCCCACCCCCCTGCCCCTGCTCCACTTTTCACCTTTATAAGTTTGTTTTCTAAGGCTGTGAGTCTATTTCTGTGAGTCTTTAAAGTATATTCTAGATTCTTCTAGTTTGTATTATAAGTTACTGTGGGAAAATAAGGAGCAGAATAATGTATCCTCAAATCCTTTTTGGTGATGACTTTATTTTTGTATATTTCTGTCCGGTTTTAGTTGTTAATTTGGTATCTCTACTTGTTAACGACAACAGGCCAAACTGTGATCAGTGATCTTTTCTCTCAGCTCTGCTCCTCTGAGTTTTTCATCCTTCCCACCACATTTTAGCAGTTAACTTGGGAAACCTGAGAGTTATCCCAGACACCTCATGGCTTACTCCTTGCTTTTTTTTTCTTCTCAGTCCTTGGTTTTGTACCATCACCAAACCTTGTCACCTCTGCTTAGATCTTCTAGGGTCTACCTGGTACCATTTCTATATTCACTCCAGCTCCCTTGATATCTCTTCTCTACTCAGTAATCTTTTAAAATGCAAATTGTATCATTCTAATGGCCCTCAGGACATTTAAAATTCCTGCATTATCTCTTCCTGCTCCAAGCTCCTCCCTAAGCCTTATTTAGATGGTTCTGCCTTTCAGCCCACTAGCTTTTCATTTCCCCATTGTACACAGACCTTTGCTGAAAATGCCATTTTCTTATTTTAAAGATTTAGTTAATTAATCCGTTTGGCTGTGGTGCATGTTTGTTGCTGCACGTGGCTTTCTCTGGTTGCAGAGGGTGGGAGCTCCTCTTCGCTGTGGTTGTGTGGGCTTCTCGTTGGAGTGGCTTCTCGGAGGCACACAGGTTTCACTAGTCGTGCTGTAGTCTTAGTTGCCCTGCAGCATGTGGGATCTTTCCAGACTAGGGATTGAACTGATGTCTCTTGCATTGCAAGGCAGATTCTTATGTGCTGCACCACCAGGGATGTCCCTGATAGTGCCATTTTCTGCCAGACAGATTTTTCCTTCCCACTTCCTTTCCAAGTACATCTTTCTGGTCTGCTTGAGTACAGTTTCTTAAACAGTCCTGACCGGTCACCCTACCTCTTCCTAAATCAGCTTCCCTAATGACAACCAATCTTAATTTACTTAACTTTTTCCTTCCATAACATTTAGCAGTATATAATTTTATATTTATGCAATTTTTTGATAATTTGATTCTAAACTGAAAGAACTCTACAAGGGCAAGGACCAGGTATTTTTATTTCACTTATATCACACCAGCACTTTGTTGTCTCACAGGCATTATAGTACAGGTGCTCAGTAAACCTTTGTTATACAAATTAATGGTATTTACATACATGACAAAATTCAGGAAATTAAAATCAGGCACACGGTAGGACATACATTTTACCCATCCTGACCCCCTCCGCACGTGTAAAACTGAAACAGAAATTTCCCAGGACAGTACTTTGCCACCTGTACTGTACTCTGATATTTTCTGTTGTTCTGTTTCACATGTAAAAACACTGATAGATATCATCTACTAACTCAGGTAGGCCTGCAGACTGCAGTTTGAATAGCAGAAGTTTAAGGCAATCCTAGGGAAATGCTTCATTTCCATTAGCCCCTCCCCACCTTTAAAACACAATTAAGTATTTTCTCAGTCTTGTCTGATGAAGTATAGCTTTAAATACTACCTCCCAACCCCCTCCACACATTTAAAATTAGCTATTGCTGAAAGCTAGTTTTTCTTAGAAGTTCTGGCCTCCCTCATTCTCAGAGGAGGGTTGCTTACGGTCAGATTGAGAACAATCTACACCTGACTTACTTAGGTCTTCTCTTCCAAGTTTTTTCTGGGCCACTAATAGCCAGCACTCTTTCACCCTGCTTCCCTGAGCTCATTAGAGGTGTGTCTTAGGACTGGCCGCTCATCAGTTTTGTTTTCTGAATTTCTCACAAACCAACAAAAAAAGATTCCAGAAATGAAAACACAAGGATCAAGGCAAACCAGTAAGTATTTGTGAACGTATGAATTAAGGAGCCTGGCTGGGCACCTGTGTCGCATGCAGCCTATCACTCTTGCTGATTCCTAGGGCTGTGATTCTCCTCTGCTCACTTTTCAAAACCGTGTGGAAAAGGCTTGGTGCTGTTTAGCCCCACCATGAAATGTTGATCTCCACTCTCTTTTGCTAACTACATACTGGAAATAACCTAAGTGCCAAGCACAGGGATATTTTAACTGAACTCTATGCTGTAACAACACTTTTGGGGGATTTCATATTCCTGTTCTCATTTGCAGCATTGCAGGTTCAGGAATCTGAACTTTTCCCAGTGATCCGCAGTATGTCAGACATTGGAGGACTAAAGTCCTCAATGTCACTCCCTTATCAAACTCACAAGAACCAGAACTCAAACCCAAGGCATACATGTTCTTTGTTCTTCAGGGCTCTTTCTGGAAAGTCTGGCCTGTAGGAAACACATTATTTGATGACAGGCAGGTCCTGAAGGTGGATGTGGCAAGGAGGCATCATCTGGATGGGGTATTTTCTACCTGCTGGGCTTCTCTTGACCCTTAGAAGTACTCACTTCTGTTCATCAGAGCATTCTTCCTGCGGGTCCATTTTTCCTGTTGAAGGAGGTTAAAGAAGAAAGCAAATTCCTTCACTTTGGCTCTCTTTTTATCTCCATCTTTTAACTCTTTTTTTCCACGAGACATTTAACTTCTAGTCCTGAGGACATCCCTTTGTTTCTCTGATTGGATGTCAGTCTCTCTGCTTTGATTCTGTTTAGGGAGTCCATCAAGTACTCAGCAAGGTCACAGGCATCCCTTTGACTGGTACTGTTGAGGCTTATTTTTTTTCACCTGCTGGTAGCATATCTCATTCATTTCGCTTTTAATTTTCAAAAGGAAGCCTTATCTAAAATTTGGCCACTTTACTGAGAACTCTCAGTGTACAACATTCAGGCAGCTCTCATTTAGCAGGAAGAATCAGGCTCTGAGATAGGGAAATTCATTTTTCATGCCTTTTTAATAACTTTGTTTTTTTATTTTTTAAAAATTATTATTTATACTTATGTGTCAAAGAAATATTTATTATTTTAATAATAATGCAATGCAAGATATACAACAGTGTATAAAATTAAGAAGGTATAAATGGGTAAAATGTACATATCCTCACCTTTGGCCATCAGAGAGGCAGTTTCTTTTTATTGGTTAACCATCGTTAAAACTGTTTCTTTTAGAGCTTTTTAGACATAGTCTAAATATTCTTTATAAGATATTCTATACAACCATATGGGGCTTCCCAGGTGGCTCAGTAGGTAAAGGATCTACCTGCAGTGCAGAAGACGAAGGAGATGCAGGTTCGATCCCTGGGTCAGGAAGATCCCCTGGAGGAGGGCTTGGCAACCCGCTCCAGTATTTTTGCCTGGGAAATCCCTGGTGAGTTACAGTCCATGGGGTTACAGAGAGTCAGACACAACTGACTGACTAAATAATACAAGCATATATGCATATGTATATCTTTTAATACAAATGGTAGTATCTATACTTATTGTTTTGAATATTTTTCTTTTCATTTAACTGTATACCTTGGCTGTGACCATCCCATCCCACCCAGTTTTATTAAGATATGATTGACATAGAGCACTGTATAAATTTAAGGTGTACAGCATAATGATTTGACTTAACATACATCATGAAACGATTACAACTATAAGTTTGGCGAACATCTGTCATTTCATACTGATACAACATTAAAGAAATAGAAAAAGAATTTTCCCTGTGGTGAGACTCTTAGGATTTACTCCCTTATCAACTTTCTTATACAGTGTATATCAGTGTTAATTATCTTTATCATGTTGTTTGTAATATCCCTAGTACTTATTTATCTTGTAACTGAAAACTTGTACCTTTTGATTATTTTTATCTAATTTCCCCTATCGATCCCCTTGGGAGAGATTTTAAAAGCATGAAAAAGCAAAATGGCTGTCTGGGGAGGCTTTACAAATAGCTGTGAAAAGGAGAGAGGCAAAAAGCAAAGGAGAAAAGGAAAGATATAAGCATCTGAATGCAGAGTTCCAAAGAATAGCAAGAAGAGATAAGAAAGCCTTCTTCAGCGATCAATGCAAAGAAATCGAGGAAAACAACAGAATGGGAAAGACTAGAGATCTCTTCAAGAAAATCAGAGATACCAAGGAAACATTTCATGCAAAGATGGGCTCGATAAAGGACAGAAATGGTATGGACCTAACAGAAGCAGAAGATATTAAGAAGAGGTGGCAAGAATACACTGAAGAACTGTGCAAAAAACATCTTCACAACCAAGATAATCGCGATGGTGTGATCACTCACCTAGGACCAGACATCTTGGAATGAGAAGTCAAGTGGGCCTTAGAAAGCATCACTATGAACAAAGCTAGTGGAGGTGATGGAATTCCACTTGAGCTATTTCAGATCCTGAAAGATGATGCTGTGAAAGTGCTGCACTCAATATGCCAACAAAATTTGGAAAACTCAGCAGTGGCCACAGGACTGGAAAAGGTCAGTTTTCATTCCAATCCCAAAGAAAGGCAACGCCAAAGAATGCTCAAACTACCACACACTTGCACTCATCTCACATGCTAGTAAAGTAATGCTCAAAATTCTCCAAGCCAGGCTTCAGCAATACGTGAACCGTGAACTTCCAGATGTTCAAGCTGGTTTTAGAAAAGGCAGAGGAACCAGAGATCAAATTGCCCACATCTGCTGGATCATGGAAAAAGCAAGAGAGTTCCAGAAAAACATCCATTTCTGCTTAATTGACTATGCCAAAGCCCTTGACTGTGTGGATCACAATAAACTGTGGAAAATTCTGAAAGAGATGGGAATACCAGACCACCTAACCTGCCTCTTGAGAAATCTGTATACAGGTCAGGAAGCAACAGTTAGAACTGGACATGGAACAACAGATTGGTTCCAAATAGGAAAAGGAGTATGTCAAGGCTGTATATTGTCACCCTGCTTATTTAACTTCTATGCAGAGTACATCATGAGAAACGCTGGACTGGAAGAAACACAAGCTGGAATCAAGATTGCTGGGAGAAATATCAATAACCTCAGATACGCGGATGACACCACCCTTATGGCAGAAAGTGAAGAGGAGCTGTGAAGCCTCTTGATGAAAGTGAAAGAGGAGAGTGAAAAAGTTGGCTTAAAGCTCAACATTCAGAAAACGAAGATCATGGTATCTGGTCCCATCACTTCATGGGAAATAGACGGGGAAACTGGAAACAGTGTAAGACTTTATTTTTGGGGGCTCCAAAATCACCACAGATGGTGACTGCAGCCATGAAATTAAAAGATGCTTACTCCTTGGAAGAAAAGTTATGACCAACCTAGATAGCATATTCAAAAGCAGGGACATTACTTTGCCGACTGAGGTCCGTCCAGTCAAGGCTGTGGTTTTTCCAGTAGTCATGTATGGATATGAGAGTTGGACTGTGAAGAAGGCTGAGCGCCGAAGAATTGATGCTTTTGAACTGTGGTGTTGGAGAAGACTCTTGAGAGTCCCTTGGACTGCAAGGACATCCAACCAGTCCATTCTGAAGGAGATCAACCCTGGGATTTCTTTGGAGGGAATGATGATGAAGCTGAAACTGCAGTACTTTGGCCACCTCATGCGAAGAGTTGACTCATTGGAAAAGACTCTGATGCTGGGAGGGATTGGGGGCAGTAGGAGAAAGGGACGACCGAGGTTGAGATGGATGGATGGCATCACGGACTCGATGGACATGAGTCTGAGTGAACTCTGGGAGATGGTGATGAACAGGGAGGCCTGGCGTGCTGCGATTCATGGGGTCGCAGGAAGTCGGACATGACTGAGCAACTGAAACGAACTGAACTGATGTTATTGTTCAGTTGCCTGCTGCTGCTAAGTCATTTCAGTCGTGACCGACTCTGTGTGACCCCATAGACAGCAGCCCACCAGGCTCCCTGGTCCCTGGGATTCTCCAGGCAAGAACACTGGAGTGGGTTGCCATTTCCTGCTCCAGTGCATGAAAGTGAAAAGTGAAAGTGAAGTCGCTCAGTCTCTTTGGGACTGCATAGACTGCAGCACACCTGTTCCTCATCATCTCCTGAAGTTTGCCGAAGTTCATGACCATTGCATTGGTGATGCCATCCAGCCATCTCCTCCTCTATGCCCTCTTGTCCTTCTGCCCTCAATCTTTCCCAGCATCAGGAACTTTTCCAGTGAGTTGGTTATTGGCATCAGATGACCAAAATACTGGAGCTTCAGCTTCAGCATCAGTCCTTCCAGTGAGAGTATTCAGTGTTGATTTCATTTAAGATTTACTGGTTTGGTCTTCTTGTTGTCCAAGGTACTCATAGAAGTCTTCTCCAGCTCCACAGTTCAAAGGCATCAATTCTTCGGCGTTCTGTCTTGTTTATGGTCCAGCTCTCAGAAACGTACATGACCACTGGGAAGACCACAGCCTTGACGATATGGACCTTTGTTGGCAGAGTAATGTTTCTGCATTTCAACACACTGTCTAGGTTTGTCATAGCTTTCCTGCTGAGAAGCAATCGTCTTCTGATTTCATGGCTACAGTCACCATCTGTGGTGATTTTAGAGCCCAAGAAGAGGAAATCTGTCACTACTTCCACCTTTTCTCCTTCTATGAATATGTATAGAGCTTCTTTTTAAAAATGATTATACAATATTGTGTTGTATAATGATAATTGTATATATGATAATTTAACCAGTGCAGTATTGAAAGTCATTTAGGTTCTTATACAATGACCTATTTATGTACCATTACCTCCGTTTAAAAAAAAAAAACTGATTCGTTTGATTGTGTTGGGTCTTAGCTGCATCATGCAGGATCTTTTCTTGTGGCGCATGAACTCTAGATGTGGCTCGCAGGCTTAGTTACCCTTTGGCATGTGGGATCTTAGTTCCTGGAGCAAGGATTAAACTTGTGTCCTCTCCATTGCAAGGCAGATTCTTAACCACTGGACCACCAGGGAAGTCCCACATCAATGTTTTAATTGTCATAGCTTTATAATATGTGTATATATAAAAGAATCAGATTTTACAGAATATTTTTTAAAATTAATTTTATTTATTTATTTATGGTTGCACTGGTCTTTGTTGCTGCTCAGACTTTTCTCTAGTTTTGACAAGTGAGGCTATTCTCTAACTGAGGTGCTCAGGGTTCTCATTCTGATGACTTCTCTTGTGAAAGAATTGATGCTTTTGAATTTTGTTGCTGGAGAAGGCTCTTGAGAGTCCCTTGGACTTCAAGGAGATCAAACCGGTTAGTCCTAAAGGAAATCAACCCTGAATATTCATTGGAAGAACTGATGCTGAAGCTGAATATCCAACACTTTGGCCACCTGATGTGAAGAGCTGACTCATTGGGAAAGACCCTGGTGCTGGGAAAGATGGAAGGCAAAAGGAGAAGAGAGTGGCAGAGGATGAGAGTGTTGGATAGCATCCCTAACTCAATGGACATGAGTTTGAGCAAACTCTGGGAGATAGTGAAGGACAGGGAAGTCTGGCGTGTTTCAGTCCATGCAGTGGCAAAGAGTCAGACATGACTTACCCACTGAACAACAAAATTACCCATTTTAGCCTTGTGTCTTAAGGATTTTAAAGCTTTTCCCCCCTACCCCCCACATTGCAATCAGAAACAGTTTAAGTTAACATTGGGTTGTTTCTTAAAAATTGAGCATAATTCTGTGAAAATTCTTAATCTAGTGGGCTTTGTTTGTTTTTGTGGTAGCAGGAGAGCTGAGTAAAGACGTCAGTTATGTTTCAGGTCTGAGTCTGGGGTATACTAAATGTGCAATCGTTGTACCTACTTGCTGTTGGGTTTTAGGATAGGGATTTTTATTTCTGAGCCTTAGTCTCACAATTTCACAGAAAACTTTAAAGAATGGAAATGAGATACTGTATGAAAAAGCACAGTAAAGAACCAAAAAATGCAGGGCTTTTTGATTTTTCCTTTTAAAGGTTCATTTTAATAAGACAGTAGTATTTAAAGAGTTGTCAATGAGCATAGTTCTCAGTATCATATTGTTGAGAAGCAGATAGACTGTGCCTCTGCCTCCCCCGAAAGACCAGGCAAATGGAGAAAGACTGGGCACATGGAGACATTTGTTTTGCTGTTAAACAACAAAAATTATGAGTCCAACAACCAAAGGTGGCTCAGCTGAAGTTCTTTTTTTGTGAACATTAATGAAGGTTTGGCCTTATTTATTTATTAAACCATATTTTATAATCAGTAAGAAGCGTTGGGTAGATTATGATTTCTTTGTGCTTGTATCATGATTGTGTTTATTATGATTTAAAGATTTGTTATCTTGAAAATTAAACTCATCTAAGATACATGGGAAATATTTTTAGATGCATTTGCATGTCAGGGCAGCCCTGTACTGGTATCAAGATTAAGAGAATAAATGATTGATAAATATCTGGGCAAGGTACTGTGCCAAACCTGGCGTATAGGATGAAGATCTAGCAAATCCTTCTCCATAGAGGTTGATCTTTTGGATGGGAGTTGCTCCAAAATGTGCAGATTACCGTAACTCTTTACAGTAGTGTTTTTTCTGCTCATTAACAAATGAAACAAGCAAGGACCATCAGGCTACTGTTTCTGATGTTTTCCAAACTGTTCTCCTCCCACCCCCAGTATAGCCGATATTGCGTGTGGCTGATGTGATTGTGAATCTTACGGACTATAATTTCAAAGTTTGCATATGAATATATTTTCAAAAGTTTGCATATAGATATGTTCTCACAATAGTTTAAAATTTGACTTTCATTTTAATATTTGAAACTAAGAACGTAAGAGTAATTTACATGGCCTCCGATGAGTCCTTTTCATAGGCAGTCTCAGATGTAAAGATTACTCTGGCTTCACTGTAGAGTTGGCAGCAACATGTGTTTCACCTGGTGTGTCCACCAGGCTCTGGGATCTGGGCTGGGGCATTGTGGAGGGTGGTGAGGGGCTGGCTCACCTGCTGGCCTGCAGAGGGGGCCAAGAAGCCAGGTCCTAGGCACCCCTGGCCCTTCCTCTCAAGTGGCCCCTCCTCCCTAATTCCCAAGGAAGACAATCCAAGCCTAGTCAGCTTTTAGTCAGAGCTCACAATCACATGAAATACAAGTTTTAGAAACTATTGAAATCTCTTTGACAATTATGCTTGTCAATCCTTGTCACCCTGCTGCATAGTAATAGAGATTTAGAAAGTACATCAAGTTTCTAAATTCTTCTTACTCATAGGAGAACAATCCTTTTTTCCCCTTTCAAGCAGAAATATTGGTTGGCATAGATTGCCTAATTTTGGGGGTTTGTCAGGACCTAAATTTTAGTGTAATTTTCCTAAAAATTGGAATTAACAGAGAATTAAGGTTTTTCCCTTAATTCATATGTGTTGAAAATTGCTCAGAATTTCTCTGTTTAGCCTTTTTCATGACAGTCACCGATCTCTCATAATCAGATAGAAGGTCAAGTTTTTATGTTTTAAAAATGGTTTTTCTCCTTGGAAACTTTAAAGCACTTTCGTTGCATGTTTAAAGGTTTTATTGATATGCCGATAAGAGATTACTTTGGCTTCAAATTAAAAATAGGTTTGGAAGGAGAGTCCCAACAGTAAAGAAAACATTGGTCACTGAATATTTTCTAAATTCTTAAGATAAATTTAATGCTACAATGATACTTTATTTGTCTTGTGATCAGTTTATCATGTACTTTCCTGTTGAAAGAATTTAATTTTTTGCTTTCTTCTAAAAGAGTGTTTAGTACCAAGTCTGCATTTATTGAATATATTTACTGATTTTTTTTCTTTTCTTTGTCTTCTCTGTACCTTTGACAAATTGAATCATAAAATCTGATGACACTTTCCTGCACTGCAGTATAAGAAACTGCTGGCTTTTATGAAACACTGCAAACAACTTCCCAGATAAACAGATTTCTTACTTTGATTTACTGCTGTTTGTAAACTTTCTTTTCCCTTGTCATGATACATTTATGTCAAAATTTCTTACCAGATTAAAGGGTATTAATACATGTATACTTCTCATAACTAGAAAGTTCTTGTGTTAGCTGCCTCTGCTGTTAACAATGCAGTCTTCTACTTCTGCTTGTCCCATATTTGGGCATTGCTGAGAGGAATCTTAAGGTGACTTTGTGGTCTGCTTCCATTAACTTTTCTGTAGTGGATATGGTTCTTTCAGTAGTCAGTGCTTGTGTTTTGCATTTTTGAGATTGCTCTCTTATTTTACCTATCTAACACAAAGTTTTTTCTTTCTTCCTTATTATCTCCAGGTTCTTGAAGTTAAATAATTTAAGCAGGCAGATTCTTTGACTAATCTTATTTAGCTATAGAAAGAGTTGTCTTTTGAATAAATAAAATTTAGGAGGGGTAGTTAGAAAAGTCTGAAAATCTGTGTGCTTTAGAGGAAAATAATGAGATTACTTATCTTAAATGTCAAACTAAAGAATTGGAAATTAAAGTGGTTTGCCAATTTAATTTCCCATTCCAATCAAATTGCTTCCATTTGGAAGCCATTTTTACTGAGAGAATGGTTTGTTAAGAATGTTGTCTTTGAAAGTTTCATTCATCTAGGTGGAAAGGTGGGACTCTTGTAAGAGTTAGAAACTTAGAAATCAGAAAAGTACATAAGAACTTCAACTTGAATAAGCTACTCAGTTTTTATTAATGTAAATGAGCAATCCTTTCCATCCCTCCATCCTCTCTTTTCCCTCTCTCACATATAACACTGAGCTCATGAAGGATCATAGAGATCAGTTTATTGATCCCCAGATTTGAAAAATAAGCTGGACTGACATAGGCTTGTCACCTTTTAATTTTATGAAATAAAAATTATCAAAGAAAACTTACTGTAAATTACTGTTCAGAGAAACACCAGCAAAGCAAAAAGAACGTTCTTCAAGAATTAAGAAGTGTAACTTTATGAAAAATCAACACACTTTCATTCCTCAGAACTACTGCCCACTAGTGTTTAGGGACACTGAACTTGTTTAATTTCCTAAGTTTAAGGGTTACCAAGGCTAAACATTGACAAAGATGAAGTGCTTATATCTCTGGGTATAGATGGAACCACAGCTCAGTCCAGTTGTGTGGCCACGATCTTGTCTAGTGGTTCTTAACTACTTTTTAGTCATGTGTGATGTATTTTGAAAGTGATGGGATCCTCATCTTGGAAGAAAAAATGGACAAAAACAGTGTTAGGAGTGAAAAGAATACTAAACTATAGATGAGTCCATAAAAACTTCTGCTAATACATTCGAGTGCACAGTTTTCCAGAAAAATATAGATGCTGAAATAGATTCAAGTTATACCATTTAAGAGTTTTTATTCTGTAGTTATATGTCTTACCACAAAGAAATACCAGGTTCAGATAGCTTTTCAAGCTAGTTCTACAAAGCATTTAAATAATATTTAATTTCAGCCCTTAGAAACTCATAGTTTCCCTCTTTCAGGAACATATCCCAACTCATTTTTTCAGGCTAACAGGTCTTCCTACCAGCTTCATTATTAGCCTCACTTATGAAAATAGATAATATTAAATATATTATTAACATAAATAATTCCACAGTGTGCATTCTGACAATACTTCATCATTAGATCAGGTGCAGTCCAGAAATACAGGTTGGCTCAACATTAAAATATTAATCTCAATTGTAAATAAAGGAGAAAACCCATTGTAATAGATGTTGAAAAAGTATTTGATAGAATTCTTTTAAAAGCAAATGAGCCCCACCCAGATAAAATTAAAAAAAAAAAACTAGAGAAAGCAATAGAACAGAACTTTTCTAACCCATTAAAGGGTACCTATACATAGTAAACATTCTGAAGAGGAATGGTTAGAAGCATTCCCTTTATAATAAGACATTTCACTGCCACTCCTCTTTAGCTCTAGGGTGTCTTAGGTCAGGAAGGTGAGAAAGAGAAATAAAAGGAATAAGTATTGTGAAGGAAACAAGGAAAAAAATACTATTCTCAGATAATTTTCACATGATCTATATAGAATCGTAATCTATAGGCGCATTTTCAGAAATGAGATTATTGGCAAGGTAGTCATATGTGAAATCATTAAAAAGTTAACACAAACTGGGGCTGTGGTAACAACCTGGGTGGGATGGGGAGAGAGGTTGGAGGGAGGTTCAAGAGAGAGGGACCATTGTATATCTATGGCTGATTCATGCTGATATTTGGCAGAAACCAATGCAGTACTGTAAAGCAATTATCCTTCAATTAAAAGTAAATAAATTAAAAAAAAGTTAATAGCATTTTTATTTACCAGCAACAAAAGAAAAAATATACTAAAATGAGAAATGTATTTAAAACATGTTCAAGTGTTTAAATATAAAATGAAGTGACTGTACTCTTCAAAAATGACAATGTCATTGAAGACAAAGACAGACTCTGGAAGTATTCCAGTTTTAGGGATACTGAGGAGACGTGACAGCTACACGCAATACCTAATCCTAGACTGAATTCCCTACTGGAGGGGAAAAATGCTATAAGGGATGTTTTTTGGTCACTTGACAAAATTGGAACACAGAAATTAGACGTAAATATTATATCTTTGTTAAACTTATTGGAGTTGAGAACTGTTGTATCTGTGTGTAAGAGAAGACTTCGATTCTTAGGAAACGCACACTGAAGTTTTAAGGTGTAAAGGGTCATGATTTATGTAGATTACTTTCAAATAACTCAGAAAAAATACATACATTTGTGAGTGTGTGGAGAGAAAGAGAACATAAATTTATAAAGCAAACGGTAAAATACTGATTTGATGAATCTGACTTAAGTGTATACAGGGCTTCCACATCCCCCACCCTTTCCTGTAAATTTGGAATTACCTCTAAAGCAGAAGTTAAAGAAATAGTGTTGAGAGAATAAATATGAGAATAAATCCACAGAGCTTTGTGTTTTTCTTTTTTGGACTTCCCTGGTGGCTCAGAGGTTAAAGTGTCTGCCTGGAATGCAGGAGACCTGGGTTCGATCCCTGGGTTGGGAAGATCCCCTGGGGAAAGAAATGGCAACCCACTCCAGTACTCTTGCCTGGAGAATCCCATGGAGGGAGGAGCCTCGTAGGCTACAGTCCATGGGGGTCGCAAAGAGTCGGGCACGACTGAGCGACTACACTTTAATTCAAATTAAGTTTTCTCATTGATAGGACTTTTTCCTAAGTCAGGGTTGGAGGGCTTGGCACTATGGAAGGGACAAGGGAAAGAGCTGTGTAGCCATAAGGAGAGACTTTGACAGGTTTTGACCTTGCTTGATTTTTATGCCTGTATTATAAAGGCACAGAGTGATTCCTGCCCGCCTCCCCCCCCCCCCCCAACAAGTTATTGTTTTTATTTTAGTTAAGGATGTAAATCAGGAATAAAGATACAGCTATTATTTTATTTCTACTTAAAGCATAAATATACATTCATTTGCTTATCTTTTGTTGTAGGGTAAATCCTTTTCTTTGAGTAAAGGTTCAGTTCAGTCAGTCAGTCGTGTCCGACTCTTTGCGACCCCATAAATCGCAGCACGCCAGGCCTCCCTGTCCATCACCAACTCCCGGAATTCAATCAAACTCATGTCCATTGAGTCGGTGATGCCATCCAGCCATCTATCCTCAGTCGTCCCCTTCTCCTGCCCCTAATCCCTCCCAGCATCAGAGTCATTTCCAAAGTCAACTCTTCGCGTGAGGTGGCCAAGGTTGGAGTCCTGCATTTGCTCATTTGCATGAACTGTACACTCCCAACACGGCTTGTACCACTTTCAGTGTCTGGGTTTTTTTTTTTTTTAACAAGTGAAAGTTAAGACACTTGAAATAATATAAGCTACAATCTGTTTAGATTTTACAAATTCCTTTACTTTCTAACCTTTTACTGTTAACGTTTCTCACTTTTCTTTTGACATTCCTTTGTTTGTTTTTAAAAATTATCTTTATACAGGTTCTTTCCAAAATATTCAACTTAAATTTTGTAGAAACAATATCATTTTTGTATATCTATTAAAATAATATTTAATCACATCACACAGTGGCACAGTTTACATAAACTGGGTTGGGAATAAGCACTGTTTGTTGATTGCTAAGTATGCCTTTTAGTTGATATTTAGAATAGATACAGTCTACAAGTCTTGCCTATGTTGTTGTGGGCAGCAGTGGTGTTTTTTGCAGACACTGCATAATATTTGGTGAATTGGTTAAGCCAAAGGCTATTGAGAGTTTCTACTGTGGAAGACCAGTAAGAGTGAGTAGCTGTAGTGGCTCGCTAGTTTGTTAAATGTCTCAGTAATTTTACTCAACACTGCAGAATGAATTTTGAGTAATTTGAGTTAATTTCTTTAAGATACAGAACTGATTATTACATAGGATTACTGGCAAAAGGCAAATAGGTATGCATAAAACCTTCATTTGATTTATATCTGATATTTTTATTCCATGTTTCTTTCCCAGTTACCATTTTTAGGTTATATTTGATGATTTTATCAGTCATGATTCAATTACAGTGGACATGTTCTTGGTTAACTTAAGCAGAAAGAAATTTGATACTGGAGTTGTTAAAGGTTGGAGAACAGGTTATTGGCTGGAACCCCAGGGACTTAATCTTCTGGGATGTCTCACAAAACACCCTTGCTGGTGGGGTCATCTTAGGAACTGCCATTTTTGCCACAAACAGAAAACTGAAGAACCGGTACAGGATCACAGCATCTGGGCTGGGGTCTGAGAGGCAGGAAGTTGCTGCTGCATCTGTTTGTCTGGTGGACCCACCATTCAAGTTGTGGTCCAGGGGTGAGGAGTCATGGCAGAGCTGTTAGATCCAGACTACCTGTGCTAGATCTGGTCCAGAGAGAAGGATGCCTTGTGGGTTTCCATCTATTTCCCTTTGCTGCTCAGTTCTGAATTCAAGTGTCTTAATACTGAGATAATTTAAATCATATCTGGAGTATCTATTGCAGTGTAGTCTCTTAAAGATGGAGACTCCAGGCATTTCCCTTATGACATATTTTGCCTCGGTGATCAGGCTTAATTTCTTCCCTTTCTTTTATCCCCACCTCAAATCAGTCCATCTCTCTCTCTGCTTCCCCCTACCTTCTTCCTCTGCTCTCTGCTCCTCTTCTTCCTGTCATTTTCTGTTAATGCCAAGGGAGGACAGTGGCTGCCACAGCCCCTCATGGCTTCCTCTGTCTCCCAGTTCTGAGTTCTGGGGGCGTGGTTGAGCTAGTTAGGGTCAGTTGTAGCCTGCAGGATTGGCTGCCTGGCTCACTCATAGGTGGGAAAAATTCTTGAGGGGAAAGGAGGAGGATGGTTTCCATGGGCTGGGGGTAGATAAGGGCTTTTTCTGAACGATCTAATTAAAAGGGGTCAGGTACTGACAGTTCTCATTGTTTGTGGTAGATATGTTAAAAGTCACTGTGAATACTGAATTAGTGAATTCTGAACTGTTACTCCTAGGGGAAATGTAAGAATTCTGTGTCTCTAATCTCAGTGCTTGTCAGTTAGTCAGTTTATCACCTTGTGTTGTGTGTGATTTGTTTAAAGACACCTTATTTGATATATAAGTATTCATTCATTAACAATGAACTCATGCCAACAGTGTAACTGATGGCAGAATGAAGCCATGTAATATGTATTTTCATCATAAGGCACATCCTAACTTTCTTGGACTTAGAAAATTGTGCTTGGGGACTATTTTAAGTAGCTAGATCACCAGTAAGAAGCACAAAAATATGAAAAACACTGGCCATAAATAGGCTGCAAAAAGGATTGTTTACAATATGGGAACTGAAACAAGAAGGCAAAGCATTGCCCCATTTGACCGCAGCTGGGAGAGCACATTCACATTTGGGTGATTCACATATTTCACCACTTAGTTCATGTCTGCAAATGGCCATAGGAGTGCCACAATCATTGATTTGAAGGTTAAAATGTTAGCAAATAGGTGAATTTGCAAATGCAGAATGCAGGACGAATGAGGGTTGAGTATAGATTTGGAGTGGGAATCAGGAGAGCATTAAAAAAAATGTCATTGGTAGTTGGTGGGGAATGTTGTCAGAGAAGACTTCATCATGCCGTCTGCATTTGATATAAACTTTGAAAGATAGATTATAATCAGAAAGCCAACCAAGGAGAGGCAGAGGAAATAGCATAGTAGTTGTGAATGTGATAATAGAATTTTAGATAAGGCTCAGATCACATCCTTGGCTCTTAACTATGGGACTTTGGGCAAGCATTTTAATTTCCATCATTGGTGAAATAGAGATAGTTGTGATCACTCAATGGGGTTAACTTTGGGGTTGAAATAGGAGAGTGCGCATTAATACACTTTGCAGATGTCTAGCTCACAGGAAGTCCTCAGTCATGTCATCTAGGAGACGCTTTTCTGTGTATAGTGCAGCAGAGGAGGGAAACGGCCTGGCACCTATGGGAACTTTAGAATGAAGCAAAGGGTTCAAGTAGGCGAAATGGCCCTTTGAGGCTGTGGGAGAAGGCAGTAGCTGGATCATTGGAAGTAGTTTTCATGCTGAAATGGTTCTGAGCTATTAAAGTGTTTAAAATAAGGATGGCATGATCAGTTTCATTCTTAGCAAGTTTGTCCTGTATTTTTATAGTGTATAGAGGAGAATTGAGGGGTAACTCAGCAGAGACTCTTGGAGTAGTTTAGGAAAAAAGGGACCAAAATTTGACTTAGGATACTAACACTGGGAATGGAGATTAGAGAACTGACATGAAAGATCAGATGGTTTAAGAAGTCCAAAAGGCAACAGTTGGCATCCACATAGAAGTGGAGAATGAGGGAGGGCTCAGGATGGCTCCTTGGATTCTGATGTCATTGCAGTGGAGGGTAGGGCTTGTGTAGGAGATGCTCTCCCTTTTCCCTTCCCTCTCTACTCTTGAGCCTGATAAAGGTTGGATCCGCCTGTTCTTGTACTAAAGGCTCTCCTGATGCTCTGTGTATCCCTTTTATTGCAGTACCCAGCCTGTGGTATTTTAACCACTTGTATTCCGTTTTACATATAAGCTCTTTTGGTCACTGTTGGTGACCAAAAACTATAGGTGGATTGAATGAACGATGATGAAGACTATGGGATAGAGGAGCAAATTTTGGAGGAAAAAATTTTTTTTATCTCTGTTAAGTTTTATATTCAGTTTTGTGTCTCTGTTGAGTGTGAGAATCATCTCTGAATGGCTATGCCCAGGAGCCACTTTGATTTACTGAGCTTGGATTCAGCTCAGTAAGAGAGGTTCTTGCTGTGTATTTCTGAGGCATTGGTATGGACAGCTGAGGCCGTGTGCACGCACTCATCCATCGTGTCTGTGTCTGGTGGAGAGGGAAGACAACCACAGAAGGAACCTTGCAGTCTATCAGTTATGAGGAGTTGGCCAAAGAAGAATATAGAAAGGAGTTCCAGAAAGTGGAGTGACCATAAAAGAGTGAAAAGGGGTTGGTATATGTTGCACCATACCCAGAAGCTGTGGCGGGAGAGGACTTGTCCAGTTTTAAAGACTGCAGAGAGGCTGCTAAGAGGACTAAAAACAACATATTGGAAATGGCAATTGTAAAGTCACTCGTCACTTTCCAGAATGATTTCAATGTACTAGTGGATGAAGATGTCACATCGCAGTGGGACCGAAGATTGAATAGATGAATCAGACAAAATGAGTGTAGGCTATTTTCTGCTGGGTTTAATCTGTGAGGGTTGGGGAAAGAATGCTGAAGGTTGTAGCTGAGATCTGTGTAGGGGGCCATGGTGAACAGGGAGCCTTTAAAAATTATATGGAAGAGATCTGAGCATGGTTGTGGGCAGTGGTGAAGAAGCTAATAGAAGAGATTGAATAGGTTGGTTTTTGGTTTGTTTTTGTTTTTTTTTTGAAGCCAACATCTTTGCCTACTGTAGCCTGGCAGTATGGTATTGTTTTTTGTAACTTTGAATCCCCATTTACAGTGCTATAGGGGAGGTAGTGTTTTCTCATTTGAATGATGGGGAAGCAGGCCTAGTTTTTAAGTAATTTTCTTAATGCAGCTGTTAAGTGGAGGAGGTGTGTGCAAGGAATTAGAATCTGGCTGGTTTGGCTCTAAGGTCTGGCCTTGCTTCTTAGTTGCCTTTTAAGTGAAGTGAAGTAAAGTCGCTCAGTCGTGTCCGACTCTTTGTGACCCCATGGACTGTAGCCTACGAGGCTCCTCTGTCCATGGAATTCTCCAGGCAAGAGTACTGGAGTGGGTTGCCATTTTCTTCTCCAGGGGATCTTCCCAACCCAGGGATTGAACCCAGGTCTCCCACATTGCAGGCAGGTGCTTTACCATCTGAGCCACCAGGGGAGCCCCGCCTTTTAAGTGAAGATAGTCACAATTTGAAAGAAACATACAAAATGATTTAGATCAACTCCCATTGTTACGGTAATTTTTATAAGATGCCATTTTCTTTGGTTGAGATTACCACTGTGATGTCTGTTTAGCTGAATTGTTAGAAGGCAGAGAAACTGTCCCTTGTTACAGTGAATTTTGTTTAGTCTGCGTGCTTCCAGCTAAGGATTTGGACATGGCCAAATATGCAGCCATGAAATTAAAAGACGCTTACTCCTTGGAAGGAAAATTATGACCAACCTAGATAGCATATTAAAAAGCAGAGATATTACTTTGCCAACAAAGGTCTGTCTAGTCAAGGCTATGGTTTTTCCAGTGGTCATGTATGGATGTGAGAGTTGGACTGTGAAGAAAGCTGAGTGCTGAAGAATTGATGCTTTTGAACTGTGGTGATGGAGAAGATTCTTGAGAGTCTCATGGAATGCAAGGAGATCCAACTAGTCCCTTCTAAAGGAGATCATCCTGAGTGTTATTTGGAAGGAATGATGCTAAAGCTGAAACTGCAGTACTTTGGCCAACTCAAGAGTTGACTCACTGGAAAAGACTCTGATGCTGGGAGGGATTGGGGGCAGGAGGAGAAGGGACAACAGAGGATGCAGATGGCTAGATGGCATCACTGACTCGATGGACGTGAGTCTGAGTGAACTCTGGGAGTTGGTGGTGGACAGGGAGGCCTGGCGTGCTGCAGTTCATGGGGTTGCAAAGAGTTGGACATGACTGAGCGACTGAACTGAACTGAAATTAATCAGCATGGTTCTTGGTCATTGTATTGTTAGCATGAATGGAAACTTTATCCCAAGGGAAAAGGATAATACGGTTTCTAACAATTAGGTTGTTACTATGTTGCACAACCTGTAACTGAATGGAAGTTTGCCTCCCTTCTCCCATCCATTTTCTAATAATTGCCTACTTATTGGAATCTGATTGGTGGGTGATAAAGGGACTCATACTCAGTCATCGAACACTGTATAAGTTGAAAGTTACAGGACAGTAAGAAAAAGTATAAGTACTGAATCTAAAAAAAGTGCTGTTTTCTAATTATGCCTTTTGAAAGAGGAATTTTCTAAGATATTTTCTGGTTTATAACAGAACAGAATGTGTGCATTCTGTAAACATACAAAAGACCCTTTTTGTTCCAGTTGTGCTATTTCTCTTTTAATCCTATTTTTTTCCCCTTAATTCCATCATTCTGTTGCTTTTCTATGTGACTATCTGGTGACCAATATAGTTGATACATACAGGTTTTTAAAAAAATTGTTAGGTTAATTAATGGTTTTTGTTCTAATTTTTATTGGGGTTTAATTGATTTACAGTGTTGTATTAATTTCAGGTATACAGCAAAGTGAATCTGATATACACATACATATATCCACTCTTTTTTAGATTCTTTTCCCATATAGGTCATTACAGATATTGAGCAGAGTTCCCTGTGCTGTGCAGTAGGTCCTTGTTAGTTATCTGTTTTATACATAGTAGTATAGTGTATATGTGTCAGTCCCAATCTTCCAATTTATCCCTACCCCTGTAACCATAAGTTTGTTTTCTACATCTGTAACTATTTGGTTTAAACCAAAATAAGTTAATTTTAGCCTTTTTAAAGATTCCACATATAAGTGATATTATGTGATATTTGTGTTTCTCTGTCTTTCTGCTTTACTCAGTGTGAGAATCTCTAGGTCCATTCCTCTGTTGATGGACATTTAGGTTGCTTCCACGTCCTGACTATCGTAAGTAGTAGTTGCATATAGTTTTTTTTTTTTTTTAATTTTGTTAGGGTGTGCCGAATCTTAGTTGCGACTTGCAAGATCTTCAGTTGTGGCATGTGAACTCATAGTTGCAGCATGTGGGATCTAGTTTCCTGACAAGGGATCAAGTCCGGGCCACCTGCGTTGGGAACATGGTGTCTTAGCCACTAGACCACCGGGAAGTCCTTAGATGCATATAGTTTTAATTCATATCCATCATGTCTTTTTAATGCTGCAACAGTCCCCTGTTCCCACCCCTGCCACCACCCCTCCTCCCACATTAGCTTTTGGCATATAGACTATCCCACATTCAGTGTTTGACATATTGCTTTCTTACGGTGGTGTTTAGTTTGTTCCACTAGCCCCTGTATTTCCTGACCACTGGTAGTTAGAGTTAATAGCTCAGTTTAGGTTCAGATTTATTTTCTAGGGAAGTATGATTACTAGGTAATGTTGTGTTTTCCATTGCTTCATATCATGTCTACTTAGTCCACTGACTGTTAGGCTGATTCCTTCATTATAAAGCTTCCTATTGTCACCTCTTGATTTTAACGTCTGTTGATGTTTCCTCAGATTCTTTATTAGGAATTAAAAAAAAAGGCAAATGGTGATCATAGAATTCTGTTGTTTTTTTTTCTACTTTTATTTGTTGAAATGTTTCTATAAAGAACTTTCTACCATCAATTCTTTCCCTACCTTATGTAGGGGCAGAAGAAGTTTCCCTTCTTCCCATCTGGATTCTTTGTTCTAATAATTAATTGACATAAGACAGATTAATGAGAGAAAAGCAATTTTGAAAAAAATAGATTTAATTTTGTAGGTACAGGAACCCCAAAGATATGAGATCCAGGGGCAATTTGGGCAGTTGAGGCTTAAATGAAGCTTGAGCTAAGGGATAGAATTGGGGCCTGGGGCTTCAAAGGGGAGGAGGGTAAATCACCAGATGAGAAGAAGAACAGATGTTTGATAAGCAGATGCTTGCCCAGTTGTACGGGTAGGTTTTTCAGATAAGAAAAGTTTTCTCTCTGGTAATAGCTCTCTTTCCAGGCTCCCTACCTAAATTCCTCAGTTAGGTAAGGGAGAGGTGGAAGTTTTTTCTTGAGTCTGCTGGGTCTTGCTTGCCTTCAGCTCAAAATAATTCATGTACCGAAGAGATACATTTTGAGGTCACAGATTCTCCTCCTCACCAAAAATATCATTTGTTCAGGAAAGACAAGGACTTGATTCTTCCTTTTATTTTAAACCTTTGGAGTATTACGTTGAATATTCCAGTGGTGATTGATTTTTTTTTTAAATAAAGGAGTATTATAGACTTACACATTTACAAATATTTTATAGTTTATTCATTTCACTATGGACTCATGATTTCTTTATTTGGCCACTTATGTTATTGTTGCTCAGTCGCTAAGGGTGTCTGACTCTTTGCGACCCCATGGACTCCAGCATGCCAGGCTTCCCTGTCCTTCACTGTCCACTTTGTTCCAGAGTTTGTTCAAATTCATGTCCATTGAGTCAGTGATGCTGTCTAACCATCTCATCCTGTAAGGGTTGATTATGGTCCATTATTGTTGTTTATTTTGATGGCACACTTGCCTCCAGATTTAGCCAGTGGAAGCCCCTTCAAGTTGGCTGTTCTGTCCTTTTGACATGTTCCCCTCATTTTTTGAGTATTTCCTTACTTTCTAGCAAGGAAGATATTCCAAGCCTGCTACCGCTGCTAAGTCACTTCAGTCATGTCCGACTCTGTGTGACCCCATAGACGGCAGCCCACCAGGCTCCCCCGTCCCTGGGATTCTCCAGGCAAGAACACTGGAGTGGATTGCCATTTCCTTCTCCAATGCATGAAAGTGAAAAGTGAAAGTGAAGTCGCTCAGTCATGTCCGACTCTTAGCGACCCCGTGGACTGCAGCCCACCAGGCTTCTCGTCCATGGGAGTTTCCAGGCAAGAGTACTGGAGTGAGGTGCCATCGCCTTCTCCGATTCCAAGCCTACCTTGTAGTTTTTTTCCCACTTGTCTTGGAATCAGACTTTTATCCAAGAAGTCTTGGTTCCTTTTAGTGGAGAATGGTAATATTTAGCATTGATCAGCTAGGGCTGCAGTAACAAATGACCACAAACTTACGTGGCTCAAAATAAGATTTATTCACTCACAGTTCTGGAGGCTAGAGGGCCAAAATCAAGGTGAGAAGGGCCACACGTTCTTTAAAGGATCTGGGAAGAATCTTTCTCATTTCATGTTGTGCTTGCTGGCATCTCTTGATTGCAGCTGCATGACTCCATCGGTCTTCGTCTTTACATGGTGTTCTTCGCTCTGGGCCTGTCTCCTCCCCTTTTGTAAGGAGATACCAGTCATATTGGACTTGGGTCCCCCCAATAGAATATGACCTTATCTTAACTTGATTATATGTATAAAAGACCCAGTTTCCAAATAAGGTCGCATTCACAGGTATTGGGGGTTAGTTTTCCGCTTGTCTTTTGGGGGATACAGTTCAACCCATAACAGTGTCTGACCAAGGCTGTCCGCAAACAGAAGCTTACATGGCTCCCTGTGGGGTCAGGTTGGTGAGCTGCCACGGTGGGACTGAACGGTGGGACTGAAAGGCCAGACTTCCAGCTGTCTCAGGTGGCGCCTGTGCCCTGCCTTTCTCCAACCTGGCTCACAGGGGCTGGAGTAGAGCAGAGAGGTAGAACCTACCCTGTCCAGGCCTTGGCTGCTGTTTCTTTTTAAAATCTCACTGTAGGAAAGGAGATGGGAGGACTGGTAAGTATGGCCTCCAGGGTTTGGGCAGGTCCTCGTAAGAAACCAAGGGGAGGCTGGAATAGAGGTCTCTCCAGACGCTAACACAGCTGGTAGTTGTCTCTCGGTTCCTTTTCTTTCTAGCCTAAGGCATTATCTGCTTAACTAGTGAGTGCTGTGTCTCCCAGGGGGTGGTGCTTTATAGTAGATCCTCAAGTGTTCTCTTCATTGTAGACCAGTTCTGTGGCAGGCATTGTCTAAGAAACTAGTACTTGTGGTGAGAGTCATCGGTTTTTACTCTTTTCATAGTAATTGTTTCAACAGCAGGACACAAGTCAGAAACACAGGTGTATATATCAAAAGCAATATGGGCTACAGATTGACATTTAGCAGGAAAACATCAGCTTTAGTTTCTTTTTTTATTAACAAATAGAGATATAGTATGAGAATAAGGAGAGTGAATGTTAAGGTAAAATTTTTCAGGAAAGAGGCTTGGGCCAATTATCCAAGTATGAATTAGTGTTAAGAGTTGTTTTTTACTTGATGAGAAGGATCTTTATTTCTTTAAAAAAGTTCTTAGGGTACTTACTATAAATACGATTATTTGGTTTGATTGGTCTTAAAAACAGTGAAGACCAGCTTTGTAGAAGCAAAATAGCAAAGTTATCACAGATACTGTAGTCACTCACTTTGGGGACTCAGTCTCTATAGAGATGTAGCATTAAAAAAATGACTATTGCGTCACCTTCAGCAGAAAATCATAGAGATGTTTTTGTAAAATATAAGTCATTCTCCAACTAGGAAGCATTATTGCAAGAGCATTTTAAACCTTTTCTGCTTGGCTCGGAGAAATAAAGGTAAAAGAGACGAGGGGATTGTTTGATCAATAATATCATGATTTGATTAATAACATTGATTAATAATAACATGATTTAGTTCTAGTAACAATAAGTTTAATAATTATAAAGATGGATTAGAAAAAACTCAAGGAACAGAATATTTATAAACTAACTTTTAAGCTTAATGAATGTATGTAGGCAATCCCAGAATCAACTGAAAATGGTTATACATGTCCAAAAATGATCAATATCACTAGCAATCAAAGAAATGAAACTTAGCAGACTTTTTAAACTGTCATATTAGTAAAAATTTGGGTGGTAAGATTAACATTAAATCTTAAAATACTTTAATGTTTTAAAGTTTGTCACATCGTATATTAACTCTATAGACCGAAGAGGTCTAAATGTAGGCTGACTAGGTCTTCTGTATATGTACCTGATTTAGAGGTAGAACTAGTTTTGTGTAATCAGGAGTAGTGACATTAGAAGGAAGCAAAGTTTATTTCACAGACCAATTAGCAAACTAGGTCAAGGCGGAGGTTTGATTCTGATTGTTACAAACTTGCTGCGCATCTTGACAGTCTCATCGCTTCAGTTTCTTGTCAGAGTCATTCTGTCAAAAATCTTGACTCCTCTGTTTCTTACGTCATGAATTTTGTTCAGAACAGATCTGCAGTCTGACCACTCCTCACTGCCCACCCCTGGTCCAAGTCACCGTTTTAGTTTGCCTGGGTTCGTGTAAATTGCCTCCATGCTTCCAACCTTGTCCTTTTTTGATACAGCAGCCAGACTGACCTCTCTGCTTAACATCCTCCAGAGCAGTTATCTTAGAAAGCAGTGTCATTGTCTTGGTGGGAAAAGCAAGTTAGAGTATCCAGAACATGAGGTACGAGAAGGGGAAGAAGCTCAAGATTACTTTTCATCTCACTTGGTAAACAGCAAACTCCTTTTCTCCCCTCTCACGCTTGCCCCCACTGCCTCTCTTACCATCTTCTTCCTTGCTTACCACACTCACTTCTTCTTTTATTAAAACGTATTTATTCATTTGGCTGCACAGGAGTCTTAATTGTGGCATGCAGGATCTTTAGTTGCAGCATGTGTTTTCCTGACCAGAGGTTGAACTCTGGCCCCCTCCATTGGGAGTGTGGAGTCTTACCCGTTGGGCCACCAGGGGAGTCTTGCCACGCTACTTCTTGCTGTTGTTTGATGAGCCCAAGAGGCTTCTTACACTTGCCTCAGCCTTAAATGCTCTTCTTCCAGATATCTCATGGTTTATTCCCTCCTTCAGGCCTCTGAAAGGCTTCCCTTGCCCACCCCGTGTGAAGCAGCTACCTCTCCTCTCTGCACTCTGTGCCCCTGCCCTGGTTTACTTCTTCATAGCACTATTACTTATTTATCGTCTCTTTCTCCCCTCTACTACTGTTATGTGTTTTGTTTCATTCTATCTTAAATGTCTGCCCACCAGTCAGGCACTTAGTACCTAGTTGAATGATCAGTTGAATTTCCAGTTTCTTCTTTAGCGGTTTCTCAAGCTCTTTGCCTAGAGAAAGGGGCAGGGCTTGTTCTACATCTGTGGGAAAGTAAGGCTGCCTTCCAAGTGCCAGACGTTTCTACAGAGGTGCTCTAGGGGCTTCTCCTTTCTCACTGCTCAGATTTTTATATTCTATTACTCTTTACCAGTTAAATGATTTCTGTTTTCTAAGTAACTTTTCCACATTAGGGACCAGTGCTTTCCTTTTTCGCACATTTGGTATCATTTAGTGTGAATCCTTTAGTAACATGTTGACATTTATTCCGTCATTCAGCTAGCAAATAGTTATTGCAGCAGATATTACGAGCCAGGCCAGGTACCAGACTAAATACCAGGGCTTAAAGAGATGGAGAACCTGCCTTCCCCTTGAGGAGCTTGGAGTTCAGTGTGTGGTTGCAGGTGCCATTGGGACAGGCAGCTGATACAAGAGGAATGCAGAGAGGGAGGTCCAGACACACAGGGTTGCTCACCTAGGCCTGCTCCAGAGGGTTGGGAATCTCAGCAGTGGACAGGAGTTTGCCAGGTGAGGAAATAGGTAAACACTGCTCCAACAGGAGGGGATAATTTGGGCAAGGGCATAGAGAGCTGTACTTGTTTCAGTTCAGTTGCTCAGTCATGTTTGACTCTTTGCGACCCCATGAATCGCAGCACGCCAGGCCTCCCTGTCCATCACCAACTCCCAGAGTTCACTCAAACTCAACGACCATCGAGTCGGTGATGCCATCCAGCCATCTCATCCTCTGTCGTCCCCTTCTTCTCCTGCCCCTAATCCCTCCCAGCATCAGAGTCTTTTCCAATGAGTCAACTCTTCGCATGAGGTGGCCAAAGTACTGGAGTTTCAGCTTCAGCATCATTCCTTCCAAAGAAATCCCAGGGCTGATCTCCTTTAGAATGGACTAGTTGGATCTCCTCGCAATCCAAGGGACTCTCAAGAGTCTTCTTCAACACCACAGTTCAGAAGCATCAATTCTTCGGTGCTCAGCTTTCTTCACATTCCAACTCTCACATCCATACATGACTACTGGAAAAACCACAGCCTTGACTAGACGGACCTTTGTTGGCAAAGTAATGTCTCTGCTTTTCAATATGCTGTCTAGGTTTAAGCACAAATCACTGAGTCTTACTGAAGCATACAGTAAAACGTGAGTCTTCCCAAGTGGCTACTGAGCAGGTAAGGAACCCGCCTGCTTATGCAGGAGATGGTAGGTTTGATCCCTGGGTCAAGAAGATCCCCTGGAGAAGGGCATGGCAACCCACTCCATTATCTGTGTCTGGAAAATCCCATGGGCAGAGGAGCCTGGCAGGCTACGTGGGACTGCATGTAGCCCATGTAGGCTGCAAAGAGTCAGATATGACTGAAGTGACTTAGCACGCATGCACTGTATAATGCAGGCTGTGACAGTGGACACAGCCATGATAGTTCTTGCAAGGGGCCTGATCTGGATGCTTCTAAAGGGTTCTATGTATCCTATGTAGAGGTGGGACTTTGATCCTGCAGCCCAGGGATTTGGGCCTGTGCACCTGAAGGGATGGGGCTGGTGAGGTGGCCTGAAAGTGAAGTGAAGTCGCTCAGTTGTGTCCAGCTCTTTGTGACCGCATGGACTTTAGCTTGCCAGGCTCCTCTGTCCGTGGGATTCTCCAGGCAATAATACTGGAGTGGGTTGCCATTTCCTTCTCCAGGTGAGGTGGCCTGGAAGGCTTTTAAATTGCATGCCTCCTTCCTGGGGCAGGGAGAATACAGGATATTTTCTGTTAGGTATTAATATATCTCCACGCAGATTATTTTCTAGTTTAGAATATAAATTCCTGAAGGGTGACAGGATTTAATTCTGGAGTGGCTCATTTCCGTCACATACACTTTGTGAGATAGAGGCTGATTTAAACCTTCAGTGCATGATGATAGTGGAGCCCTGAACTGTTACCACCTCCTATCCCCTTGCATGCTTCCCCTTTATCTACTGCATCCCTCATTTCCCACCTTCTCTTTTTGTCAGGCAAATTGAATTTATTATTAAAAAAAATGAGAAAAGGAAACTTTTGTTCTGAGAGGATTAGGTGTTTGAGCTGTCAGATGCCAGGCGCTGTCACTGTGTATAGGTGGGATGTGCGGGACTCCTTCCTGAGGCATGCGTGCCCATGTTCCTCATCTCAGCACGTGGTGGGCACATGGTGTTCCCTTGCCCAGCACACAGTAGGTGTTCAGTAGATGTTTGTGGAAGGACTCACCCTGTTCTTTGACAGCAGGATTAAGTCTGCGTTTTCACAGCGTTACTACTACCTACTTTTCTACTTTGATCTCTGAATCTTTTCTTCCTGAGCTCTAGACAAGCTAACCTCCCTTCTCCATCCCTGCAGACTTCAAATATTTCCACCACCTCAGACATTCTTTCTCTCATCTGACAAACTTCTCTGCACCTTCTCATAAGGCCCAATTCTGCCCCTTTCCAGGGAAGTCATTGCTGAGTAACTCAGATGAAGTCAGTTACCTCTTCCTGTGTATAGTTTTGTATTGAAGTTTGCCTCCTCCAGACAGTCAGCTTGGAAGACAGCCTTTCCTTACTCTTCTGCTGTATAACCTCCTATACTGTGCCTCCAGCACTTTAGCCTGGTGTCTGGTGGTTTCGCAGATGGGGGCTGGTTTGTAAGTTATTACAGGAAAGCATGTCATGGTGACTAGAAGCACGCCTGAGTAGGCTCTGTGCTGGGGATGTGGAATAGTATCCATTTACCACTCAGCCTGCACCAGGCCTTTCCACAGGTACATAGATGACCGTCTGTTTCAGAGCTGGTTCCAGAAACTTGCAGAGTTAGAAAGTTCATTCTTTCTAGGAAGGACTCTGAGGAGGAGACCAATGTAATTAGGTCAGCGATTTCATGCCAGCAGTAGGAGCTTGGGAGGAGTAACTAGAGGCAGTTTTTCTTTTCAGGAGTCCGGGGAGAGATGAGGGAGTCTCGCTAACAGGGTGGTAGAAAGGAATGGTAAGTAACTAAAAGAGCTTTTGCTGGGGAAGCTTACCCACTATTTGGGAGGAATGACCACTGACCTTGCCACACAGAAACTCAGCACTGATGTCCACATCATCTTTTCTGTAGAGACTGCTTCAGCCATCATGGAGGTGGCCGAGGTGGAGAGTCCGCTCAACCCCAGCTGTAAGATCATGACCTTCAGACCCACCATGGAGGAATTCCGGGAGTTCAACAGATACCTCGCATACATGGAATCTAAAGGAGCCCATCGAGCGGGTCTTGCAAAGGTGATTATCTTCAGATGTTTTTAAACCAGAAAATGATCATTTGGCCTTTCAGTTATACTCTTAGTCTTCTTGATGTGGGAACTTGTTTTTTCCAAAGGAAGATATTTGCAAAATCTTTGTTCTTATTAATCCATGTGGAATATTTGATTTCTTCAAAAAATAATTATCTTATTTTTCTTTCAACTATTTATACTAGGTTACATTCTAGGGCTTTAAGAAAATAACCATACTGAACCAAGAGTGATTCCCAGAAACCAGAGAGACCCATGTAAGGGTTTCAGAAATGAGAGCATATTCATAGAGTTCATTAGTTGCTCACAGAGTGCAGGTATTAACCTGAAGCCTGAGTACTGCTCTGCTCCCTCTACCCTTCTCTTCCTCTTTGTCCCTGCTGCTCCCTGCTTTCTCTTCCTCCCTCCCTTCTTCATTCTTTCTGTTTTAAAATGTAACAGATTTATTAGACATGATTCATGTACCATACAATTCACGTACCATATAATTCACCCATTTAAAGTGTGCAATTCAGTGTTGGTGGTTTTTTTGGGGGGGGGGTATATTCACAGAGTTGTGCAACTATCATCACTACCTAATTCCAGAACATTTTCACCACTCCTCCCCAAATAAACTGTACCCTTCAGCAGCCATTCTCTATTCCCTGCTATCCCCTACCCCCTGCCTCTTGGCAATCACTAATCTGCTTCCTTTCTCTTTGGATTTGCCTCTTCTATTTTCTTTTTAGTTATTTGTTCATCACATGTGGAGAATGCATACTCTGTGCCTATGTCAGATGCTGGTGTGTGTGTGTGGTGTGGGGAGGTGAGGGGACAGAACAAAATCCCTGCCCTCTGGAAGCTAATATACTAGTGATAGCATTTTAGGGGTGAGATGGGGGACATCTAAGCAGAGATCTGAAGGATATAAATGAAGGTCTTTTTAAGATGTGGAGTTAGAACGAATATTAAGTCCAGAGCCCTGGAAGCTGACCCGAGCTTCATTACGGCTTGTCCAGTCACAGGAAGGCACGGGTCATTCTGTTCCAAGTGCAGGGGGGAAGCGTTAACAGGCTTAAAGCAGAGGGCAGGAGGACCTGGTGGCTGCTTGTTTGCTGGCTGCTCTGTGTGGCTTGCGGGCTCTTAATTCCCTGACCAAGGATGGAACCCAGGATCCTAGCAGTTGAAGTTCTGAGTCCTAATCATTGGACTGCCAGGGAATTCCCTGTTTATTTGTTTTGTTTTGTTATATTATTTTGATAAGATCACAGTGGCTTCTACATGAAGAATGAATTTGAGGGGGAGTAGAGCAGAAGCAAGGAGTGCTGTCAGGGGTAGTTGTGACTTGCTCAGGATCATAGGCAATGAGGGCTAAGGCACCGAGGATTGCGTTGCAGGGTTGCCCTGTAGCTGCAGAGTTAGAACTTTGAAAGAGAGGTTGTCTAGGTTTGACCTTAACCTGAAATTAGTGTATCTTTCTGTGATGGAAATCAATTTCAATGTAAAATTTTCTTCGGAAGAATAGATTTTCTTGGTACTTACTTAATTTTATTATTGTTCTAAACGTTATGTTTATTATTAATGGATTTCTGCGGACTTGTCAACATCACCACGTGAATTCCTGAGCTCCAGCAGAGCCTTCCCTGCTCTGGCTCATTGCGGTTCTCCTTGAAGCCCCATCTCTGTGGTGGGCCCAGGAGCGCTGAGAGGGGCTGCAGAACGAGCTTCCAGGCTTGCACGGCTCGGTGTTCAAGGCCTCCTCCTGTATCTGGATGCAGCTGTTTGTAATGCTGGACTGTTCTGGCGTCTGTGCCTTGTAGTCTGTTATTTTTTTCTGTGCAGTTCAAGTCACTGCTGGATAAGGTTTAAAATTCAGGGATTAAGCTGAGTGGATTAGGGGTGGGTGAGACAGACAAAAAGAAGATAAGTTTATAGTGAATTTCTCAGATATGTTATCCTTAGTTTAATCTTTTCATTAGGTTAGCTCTCAAAGATCCCACTTTTGGAACCTTAACGCTTGTAGGTTATCTTTGAGGAGAAAAAAAACATGTTTAAGTTGAAGAGAAGAGAATGGTATTTCAGAATCATTTGGCACACAAAATTTTGATCATAAACTTAAAATGAACCAGCTAGCAAGGTTTGGGCTTTATTTGGGCAGCAGGGAGCTGGGGTGGCTGTCCTCTTCTCCGGGCTCTGAATCCAGCCCTTTGTCCTGTAGCTCTCCCTCTTTGTTCCCTGAAAACGTATACCTTACTGGGTTCCCTTGGGATTAGTGAACATCCCGTGGCTAGGGGCACGTTTAGTAACGTTAGAAAAGAAATTGGCAGCTACCCCCATGAGGGTGCTGGAGTACAGAGAGGACGTCTGTGCCCCTGTGCCCCTGTGGACATTCTCTGACAGAGCAGAGTTAATGAGAACTACAGTTAATTTTCTGAGTGTTGAACCAGACACTAACCTGAGTCCAGATTCTCTTTATCAAGTGAGATTCATTGACAAAGATGCAGATAGTGATTTGATATTTAGTAATTTTCTTTTTCTTATAATAGGAATACAGTGAACTGTTTTTTAGTCACTTTTGCCATCTTTTACATCAGGTCACAAAGACTCAGTTTCACCTTCTTTTTTCACCTCAATTTCACCCTTCTTTTTCTGGAAGTTGCAGCAATAGCAAATATATAAAACTGCACCAAATAAAATCAAATTGTATACATTAAAACTCCATTAATGTTGCTATTTGTTTTGAGGGCTAGCGCTGGGGAACAGAGCCGTCTGTGAAATTCTTTGTTAATGCATCATTTAATGAGTTGGTCTTAATTTTTGATTAAGATCAATTTGATTGGTTTGAAGAAAGTGGTTGAATAATAGTGACTTTGGCCTCAGATTACAGTCTGCCTTGGTTGGTAACATTTTTTAGATTTATACTTATTTAATGTCCCCCCGACCACCCCCTCACCCCCGAGTGAGAGGTTTGATACTGTGACTTTGTACCTAGAGTTGTTCTAATTGGGAAAGTGAAAAAATGACAGTGTCCTTAAATGTAAGGCTTGTACTTTTTTGTGGAGAAAGGTTATAATGAAACGTTATTACATGAGGAATGGCCAAAGTCTTCCACAGCAGTATTATGGACATACTCTGTCCTGGACCTGAGGTTATCATCTAGAGTAGAGAGCTTCAAGAGTAGCGTAGAGGTGGCAGATAGCTGTCTGTGTCCACAGGTGCCGAAAGATGGGAGAAGCACTGCCCTTCCTCCTCGTGCTCCTTTCTCAGTTGGTCGGTGGTAGTAATGGCAACAGAGTTCAAGATCAGTAATGCAAATAAAGATTTCAGTTAGATAATTTTTACTTGTATAGGGCCCAAGCTGGGGTTGGGGAAATATTAATATAAAACATATATTTCTATTTAGATATAGTCAGGAAGGTAAACTTCAGGAGAAATGGGTTTCCTTTCTTTAGAGTCCTTACAAGTAAAAGTTTAACTTTTGAGTATTTTAAAGTCCTAAGTATTATATATTGTGCTTCCATTTCCTATGTGAGAAAATACAGTGTGTTAAGATTTAAAATTACAGTTGAAAAATAAAAATTTTGTCATAGGTCTAAACTTTCAGATTTTTAAAGTTCTGTCTGAACACTTTAAACTTTAATTGGAGTAAATGAATACAAGTTCAGAATAATTATGAAGATAATATTTAGATTTTTGTAAATGTATTGTGTTATTTAACTTTAGAGAAGAAAATTTGCTACAAAATGTATTTTGGATGAACAACTGTTTTTCACAACGCTGGAAAATATTTAACTCTAAACATGATGTTGGTTTTGATTATAGATATATTTCCAAGCAGGAGCCTGAATAAATATGTGCTTTATTTTTTTGAATAACCACATTCATTTCTGATGAAGAAAAAGTATTTATAAAATTCTTCATTACTATCCTTTGCCCTTTCAGAATATGATCAAGACAGTGTAAGTACGTTTATCCATTTGGTACGGTTGTCCACACTCTCAAAATATTGAGTATATGTTCTCAGTAGTGTAAAGTGTGATTGTCTCTGGTGCCATTTTAAACCAACATACCTTAGAGAAAAATCAAATGTGTAATATTACCTTATTGCTGATGAAAATTAAGTTTAGAGTTTAAAGATCCCCCAATCTCTTTTTTGAGTTAATATTCATTTATTGGCAGAAAGTGAGGAGGAACTAAAGAGTCTCTTGATGAAGATGAAAGAGGAGAGTGAGAAAAGTGGAAAAGCTGGCTTAAAACTCAACATTCAGAAAACTAAGGTCATGGCACACAGTCTTATCCCTTCATGGCACAAAGATGGGGAAAATGTGGAAACAGTGTCAGATTTCATTTTCTTGGGCTCCAAAATCAATGTGTACGGTGACTGCAGCCGCAAAATTAAAAGACACTTGCTTTTTGGATGAATAGCTATGACAAACCTAGACAGTGTATTAAAAAGCAGAGACATCACTTTGCAGACAAAGGTCTGTATAGTCAAAGCTGTGGTTTGTCCATTAGTCAAGTATGGATGTGAGAGTTGGACCATAAAGAAGGCTGAACACTGAAGAATTGATGCTTTCAAACCACGGTGCTATAGAAGACTCCTGAGAGTCCCTTGGACTGCAAGGAGATTCAACCAGTCCACCCTAAAGGAAATCAGTCTTGAATATTCATTGAAAGGACTGATGGTAAAACTGAAACTCCAATACTTTGGCCACCTGATGTGAATAGCTGACTCATTGGAAAAGACCCTGATGCTGGGAAAAATTGAGGGCAAGAGGAGAAGGGTGACAGAGCTTGAGATTGTTGGATGGCATCACCGACTCAATGGATATGAGTTTGAGCAAACTCAGGGAGGTAGTGTTGGACAGAGAAGCTTAGCATGCTGCACTTCATGGGATCGCAAAGAGTTGGATCTGACTTAGTGACTGAACAATGACAACAACAAGTCTTTTATCGATTGTGTAACATTGGCCAAGTCACACATTCCCTGACTCCAGGTTTTCTTATCTGATGAAGCCTAACTCAGAACCTTTCACAAAAGTAAGTTGCAGGTGCAGTGTAGATATAAATTTGAAAGACAAAATCTTAAAGCTCTTAGAATACAAAATAGAATGTATGCATTCTCTCAAGTAGGGAATTATATTTTTTTAAACAGAAGATCAAGGCAAAAATGAAGAAATTCGATTATATTAAAATGTATGACTCTTTGTGATCCCATGGACTATACAGACCATGGAATTCTCCAGGCCAGAATATTGGAGTGGGTAGCCTTTCCCTCCTCCAGGGGAATCTTCCCAACCCAGGGATCGAACCCAGGTCTCCCGCTTTGCAGGTGGATTCTTACCAGCTGAGCCACGAGGGAAGCCGAAGAATACTGGAGTGGGTAGCCTATCCCTTCTCCAGTGGATCTTCCTGACCCAGGAATTGAACCAGGATCTCCTGCATTGCAGGCAGATTCTTTACCAACTGAGCTATCAGGGAAGCCCATATTAAAATGAAGAACTTATATTTATCAAAAGATACACTTAAGGAGAACTAAACTAAAGAACTAAAGAGCCTCTTGATGAAGGTGAAAGAGGAGAGTGAAAAAGTTGGCTTAAAACTCAACATTCAGAAAACTAAGATCATGGCATCTGGCCCCATCACTTCGTGGCAAATAGATGGGGAACCAGTGGAAACAGTGACAGACTTTATTTTCTTGGGCTCCAGAATCACTGCAAGTGGTGACTGCAGCCATGAAGTTAAAAAGCACTTGCTCCTGGAAAGAAAAGTTATGACCAACCTAGACAGCATATTCAAAAGCAGAGACATTACTTTGCCAACAAAGGTCCGTCTAGTCAAGGCTATGGTTTTTCCAGTAGTCATGTATGGATGTGAGAGTTGGACTATAAAGAAAGCTGAGCGCCGAAGAATTGATGCTTTTGAACTGTGGTGTGGAGAAGACTTTTTAGAGTCCCTTGGACTGCAAGGAGATCCAACCAGTCCATCCTAAAGGAAATCAGTCCTGAATATTCATTGGAAGGACTGATGGTGAAACTGAAACTCCAGTACTTTGGCCACCTGATATGAAGAACTGACTCACTGGAAAAGACCCTGATGCTGGGAAAGATTGAAGGCAGGAGGAGAAGGGGACGACAAAGGATGAGATGGCTGGATGGCATCACTGACTCAATGGACATGAGTTTGCGTAAACTCTGGCATTTGGTGATGGTCAGGGAGGCCTGGTGTGCTGCAGTCCATGGAGTAGTCACAGAGTCGGACACAACTGAGTGACTGAACTGAACGGAACAGTTAAGGAGGTTGAAGGGCAAGTTTCAGGGTAAGAAAAGATATTTGATATATGTACACACGCACATATATATATAGATACTTGCAAATGTACATACCCAAGAATAACCAGACTCTATGCAGACTTCTATACATTAATAGAAAAAGGTTGACAATGCAATAGTATAAGGGCAAGAGGCTTAAATAAATACTTTTTGAAAAAGGATATCTATAGGGTCAATGAATGTATGAAGAGATTTCTTTAGTTATCGGAAGATGCTAATCAAATACCTACTTTAGTACCTTTATACATCTACCAGATCAGCACTACAAAGCGATGCTGAAGATGTGGAGCAATAGGGACTTTTCACACGTTGCTGGTGGGACTGTGAAATGGTACAGCCACTTTGGCAGAAGTTTGGTAATAGTGATTAAATTTGATCTGTGCATATCCTGTGTCACAGCAATTTCACTGTTAGGATCTCTGCATGGGTGTGTATTTTAGAGAACTGTGTGCTCACATGCTGCAGAAGCATGTGTTGTTTGCAGTTGCCGATAATTAGAAAAAAACAAGTGATCACGAAATAGTTATCTCTTAACATAAATATTCATACAAAGGCATACTAAGTAGGAATGAAAACCAACAAACTTCAGCAATCTCGGTCATTGTATTTGAATCTCACAAAAATATCGAGTAAAATAGAAAAGATAAGGAGTGTGTGTGTATATATACACACACAAACACACATATATATATATGTATGCTTACATTTCTATACATTTAAAAAACTTGATAGGGTTGCATACACAGACATCAAACTATAAAACCCAATAAGGAAATGAATACCATAAGTGCCATGATAGTGAACACTGTGAGCAAGAGGGGGATGTGTGTAGAAAAGGGTACCAGGATCTCTGGGGTACAAGCAGTATCCTATTTCTCACATGTGACAGTGGATACTCTGGTGTTTGCTTCATAATAACTCACAGAGATACATATTTGTGATACATATTGTGTACATTTTCTGTATGTGTGCTGTCTGTATTTTGCAATTAAATTTTTAAAAACTCTGTCTTAAAAAATTAAGACAACTTCTGAAGGTAGGTAAAAGCCATAAACCATTACTCAATTCAAAACTTTGTTCTTTCTAATTTTTAATCATAGGAATATGTATTTTTGGTCTTATTGTTGATGCTCTTTTCATTGTTAATAATTAAGTGTTTAAATACTCTGGGAAAATGGTGTGCTGAGCTGCTTCATACAGGCACATGAGAATTGAGGGAACATGTCTCTTTTCAACCTCATATTCAGTGATGTCACATTGCTGAGCTCAAATTTGCCATGGCGGGAGTAGTTACACCATGGAAATAGGCCAAAGCTACGAATCAGGGTTTCCCCCACCTCCCCAGAAAGTTAGTTGTTAAACATTTACTAGCATTCCACTCTCATTTGCTATATTGTATGAGAGGTATTGAAAGACATGATATTGACTAAGCCCTGCTACTGTGCTGTGCTTAGTCACTCAATTGTGACTCTTTGCGACTCCATGGACTGTAGTCTGCCAGCCTGCCATGTGGATTCTCTGGGCAAGAATACTGGAGTGGGTTGCCATACCTTCCTTCAGGGGATCTTCCCAACCCAGGGATCAAACCCAGGTCTCCTGCATTGCAGGCGGATTCTTTACCATCTGAGTCACCAGGGAAGCCGAAGAATACTGGTGTGGGTAGCCTATCCCTTCTTCAGGGGATCTTCCCAACCCAGGAATCAAAGTGGGGTCTCCTGCATTGCATGTGGATTCTTTACCAGCGGAACTACTAAGCACAATACTTATTTTTCTCATGATAATATAAACAGCATTTGAACTTTGGCAAGTTATTTTATTTCTGTGTATCTCTCCGTTTTAGCGTTAACTGTAGGTTAACTGTATCAAGTAAAAATAAGTTAATTAATGCAAGTTCAGTATTTGGTATAGTGAGTATTCAGTAAATTTTGTTTAAAAATGTCATAAGGTAAATGTTTGGGAGAGTGAAATCAGTTCCTTTAATGTAAATCTCCACAATTCTTTTACACATTTGTCATAGAAAAGATGAGGAATTCTTGTATTCTGCTGGAACATGAGAGCTAAATAACAATGTGGAATGTTTTCCAAATAATTTTGTATTATTTTACGTTTAGGTGATTCCTCCTAAGGAGTGGAAGCCAAGGCAGTGCTATGATGACATTGACAACTTGCTTATTCCAGCACCGATTCAGCAGATGGTCACAGGGCAGTCAGGACTGTTCACTCAGTACAACATCCAGAAAAAAGCCATGACAGTGAAGGAGTTCAGGCAGCTGGCCAACAGTGGCAAGTGAGTAGATTCAGTGTGCTGTTTTTATTTCTTTTGAAGATGTGGATGAATATGGTAAGAAACCAAGGAGATGGAAGCTTGTGAAGAGCGGGAGCCTTCTGCATAGTCTATTTCGTTTCCCATTTAGCTGTTTCTGTTTTTTAGGTGGTTGTCTGCCTTCTAGAAAAATTGTTCCTCATTTTATCATCTCATTCATAATGTCTGTAAATGAATTTTTGTCCCTGTCTTTTACCTTAAGTTTTTGTTTCTACGCTTGACTCCTCTTTGTTAGGCAATTTCTTCTGTGTGTGATAATGTTTAAGTCTTAAATGATAAGTTACAGATATTAGAAGAATAATTTAAAAAGAAAGTCCTTGGGGATTTTCCTCCTGATCTAACGGCTAAGACTGTGCTCTCAATGCTGGGGCCTGGGTTCAATCCCTGGTCAGGGAAATAGATCCTACATGCTGTAACTAAGGCTGGGCACAGCCAAATAAATAAATGAAATAAATAAATGAAATAGTAAAAAAAAAAAAGAAAGGAAAATCCTTGAATGACTTGAATGGCCACCATTATTGTAGTAGTCACCTGTTGCTATGTAATGAGTGACCCCAAACCTTAGTATCTTAGATCAGTAAACATTTAACATCAGTTTCTGAAGGCTGGGAGGCTAAGAGTGGCTTAGGGGGGTAGCTGTGGTTCAGGACCTTGCATGAGGTTATAGTCAGGTTGGGTGGGGTTGCTGTCACCTGAAGACTTGACTGTGTCTAGAGGATTTTCTTCCAGTATTCCTTCCCTTATGTGGCTGTTGGCTGGAGTCCTGAGTTCCTTGCTGCAATAGCTATTCCTTGTGTTGTGTGGCATCTAACTTCTTCCAAAGCAAGTGATCCAGAAGTTCAGTTCAGTTCAGTCGCTCAGTCGTGTCCGACTCTTGGTGACCCCATGAATCGCAGCACGCCAGGACTCCCTGTCCATCACCAACTCCTGGAGTTCACTCAGACTCGCGTCCATCAAGTCAGTGATGCCATCTAGCCATCTCATCCTCGGTCGTCCCCTTCTCCTCCTGCCCCCAATCCCTAAGTTACCAAGATGGAAAACAGTCTTTTCATTACCAGTTTTTTGACTATCATTTCTGCCATGTTCTATTTGTTATATGCCAAGTGCAGCCCATACTTAACGGGAGGAGAATTAAGCTGTATATCTTGAAGGGAGATGTATCAAAGAATTTGTGGATATATTTAGAAACTGTCACAGTTATTAAATTACCTTTTTAAAAAACTGTTTTTGATATGGTAGTTAAGGTCTTAGATCAAAACATTAATCTAGAAACACCCCTTCCCCACCAAACCAATCACTCTCCAACCTAAAAACATCATTGTTTAAATTCCCTGGATGGGTATGCATGAGATTGAGTCCTTTGGATGATCTTAAAAAAAAACCAAAACCTGTATTTGACATAGTAAGCACTCGATGGTAGTTGAAGAATCTTTTGTTCTATATGAAGTTCCTGTTATGGAGCATAATTGCTATTCCAAAGGAATTAAACATTTGATAGTTAATTCAAGTTTCTCTTGAGTTTTTTTGTTGTTGTTAGGCATTGATAAAACCTCACTGTTTCAGATCTCAATTGAGAATGTAAAACTTTAATCATAGACTGGATTGGTTTGCTTTCATATTCTTTAAGAACTCTAATAAAAAGTTTAATGCCAAAACAAGATTGCAGAAGCAATTTTATCCAATTTCATATAAACTGTTTATTGTATTCTGTCCTCTGTCTTCTAGTGCCCATTTCCAGAGTCATTCTTTTTTTTTTTTCCTAATTTTTCTTTCCATAGTCATCCTCAAAGTATTAAATAGCTTATTTCATTTATACTAAATTTTAGTGGAATCTCTACTTCATACATTTTAAGTTGTTCAAGTATAGCATAATTGGTTAAAGAGTTTAGAAAATGTTTTGAAAGATAAAATAATGAGTTTTAAGTAATTTTTTGCTTCTGTTGTTGGTACTTTCATGGAAGTGTATTTCTTAGTCAAAAAATGAAGTTTTCATATAGAGTTATTCAGGAGAGTTTTGAGAGATCTATGATAAATACATTTACATATTTACTTGTTAGATTTGACAGCATGAGGATGCAGTATTTTCATTTCGATGGAATTTTGTTTAGAAAGTGATGGGCAGGGAAAATCTTAAAATTTTCTTTACTGTTTGTGCTTTGTTTCCTCTCTCTTTTCCAGGTACTGTACCCCGAGATACTTGGATTATGAAGATTTAGAGCGCAAGTACTGGAAGAACTTAACCTTCGTGGCACCTATTTATGGTGCAGACATTAATGGGAGCATATATGATGAGGTATATTTCTATTATAGTGGGTTTTATAAGGTATCATTTCATATTATTGTTTTTGTTACCATTTTAGGTGGTTGAGAAGCAGTTATTTGTTGTGCTTTGTGTGACCCATAACTCCTCATAGGACAAGAGGAAATAAAGACACATCAGTATGATTGCTGCTGCTGCTGATTTTTAAATTGAAACCAGCTAATTGTACAAATACCTGAGACCGTTCAACAATAAAATAGTATGTAGTTATCTGGCTAGTCTTTCAGTTACACTCAAAATTTTTAAAAGCAAAAGCACATTATAAAAATACTTGGAAAACAGGAAATATTATTCCTAATAAAGTAAAGTTGCTCAGTCGTGTCTGACTCTTTGCGACCCCATAGCCTGTAGCCTACCAGGCTCTTCTGCCCATGGGATTTTCCAGATGAGAGTACTGGAGTGGGTTGCCATTTCCTTCTCCAGAGGATCTTCCCGACCCAGGGATCGAAACTGGTCTCCCACATTGTAGGCAGATGCTTTACCTTCTGAGCCACCAGGGAATTAATATGTATTGTGGCTCAGGTGGTAAAATGTCTGCAATGCGGGAGACCCAGGTTTCCTTTCCTTTCCTGTAACATGCTTATATTCTCTATTTTTACTGCCCCCAAATTGTGAGGAATTTTTTTCTTTTTAAATACACATTGCAGTCTTTCTAGTTATTTTTCATGAGAACGTGATCTGCTTGATATAATGTTATCCTTCTTGCTTCCCCCAATACTTAAAATCTTATTAATTTTTTTTTACTTTTGAAACCTTTTTTACATTTTCCATTGTTTTATTTCGAAAAATTTCTTGCCTACCGAAAAGTTGAAGTAATGCAGTGAACACTGGATGCCTTCATGTGGATTCATGAGTTGTTAATTTTGCCGCATTTGCTTTTTGTTTCTCTGTCACTCTATCTTTGTTTCTGTCTCTCTGTCCTTCTGCTGTAACATTTGAAAGTGAGTTACAAACATCATGACAGTTCACCCTTAATTATTTCAGCATGAATCTTTCATTTATAAGGCAATTTAAAATTTATATTGGGCTTCCCTTGTGGCTCAGCTTGTAAGAATCTGCCTGCAATGTGGGAGACCTAGGTTTGATCCCTGGGTTGGGAAGATCCCCTGGAGAAGGGAAAGGCCACTCACTCCAGTATTCTGGCCTGGAGAATTCCATGGACTGTATGGTCCATGGGGTTGCAAAGAGTCGGACACGCCTGAGCGACTTCCAACATTTATACAATAGTATCTAATATAGAGATTATTTTCATAGATCCCTAAGGTTCCCAGTAATGTTCTTTATAAACTGCTTTTTCCCCCATATGAAGGATCCAGTCAAGAATTTCCCTTTGTTTTTTAAAAACCTAATATATTTTTGGCTGTGCTGCGCCTTCACTGCTGTGCAGGGCTGTCCGTGGTTGCAGAGTGGGGGCTCCTGTCTAGCTGTGGCACGTGGGCCTCTCACTGTGGTGGCTCCTCTTGTTGCAGAGCACAGACTCTTAGCAGACAGGTGTCAGTAGCTGGAGCACGCTGGCTCAGTAGCTGTGCTCGTGGGCCCTGCCTAGAGCATGCAGGCTTCAGTAGCTGTGACTCGCAGGCTCTACGAGCGCAGCCTTAGAAGTTGTGGTGCAGGGGCTTAGTTGCTCCGCGCCAGGTGAATCTTTCCAGACCAGGGAGCGAACTCATGTTCCTTGCATTGGCAGGCAGACTCTTGTCCACTGTGCCACCAGGGAAGTCTAAAGAACCATTGTTATTTTTGAAAATGGGCTGGGTATTAGGTGATACTGTGGAATTACTGATGTCATATTCAATGTGATGATGGCATGGTGGCTTTGTCATTACTAAAGAATAAATCAATAAGAATATACTTGGAGTACAAATGAATCACTTTGCCATACAGCAGAATTTAACAGAACATTGCAAATCAAATATACTTCAATTTTTTAAAAGGAGGGAAAGAGAATATACTTTTTGTATATGTTTTTATTTATGTATGTTTTTTTATTTTGTATATGTTTTTATTTTGTGTCTTCTCTGTGGCTTCTTCCCTGTGGTATCCTGGCAAGTTTGCAGGTTTCTGCAAACACACACACACACACACACACACACAAACACTTACATTAATATATATACATAGATATATATACACATGCACATAGACACATATATTTTTCCTTATAAATTGAGACTGTACACTGAAAAACATATAGGTGAAATAATATGCACTCTGGAATTTGTTTTTAAAATATCTCAGGAAATAAAGTGGAATGGATATAGTTGAATGAAGATTGGCCAAGTATTGGTAAATGAAGCTAGATGATGGATACATGATGTTTAAAATATGTATGTTTGGAATATTACAAGTTAAAAAAGGGAAAACATTCTTTCTCTTTCTCCCTTTTGGATTTTCACCAGTGTAAATAACCTCCATATTGATAATGTATTATTAAGTTAGTACATACTTGTATAGAAAAATTTAAAAATAGAGAAAAATATGAAGAAAAGGTTATTTATAAGCTTACCAAACAAGCATAACCTCTATGATTTCCTTTTGGCCTTTTATGTTAGTGTATATATATGCTTGCATGTGTGTTTGTGTTTCCCCACCTCAAAGGCTGAGGTGTGCTGCTTTAGAAGCATTTTCAGTATTGCTCTCCAGAGGATCATTTCAATGTATTCTAGCTCCAGCGGTTTCAGATTGTACCCTATATTAAGTCTTTGCTATGTTTTTTGGTATTTCAATTCCAAGTATATTCTTTTTCCCTCCTTTTAAAAAATTGAAGTGTATTTGATTTATAATGTTGTGTTAAATTCTGCTGTATAGCAAAGTGATTCATTTGTACTCCAAGTATATTCTTACTGATTTATTCTTTAGTAACGACAAATCTCTTTTAAGTTTGCATGTTTTGGTTACTTACATTTAAGAAAATGGGTGCCGTTAGTACTAAATCTTCCTTACAGAAGATAGCATCTTGAAATGGGTGAGGCCAAGCAAATACTGTTGGTATTTTCAGTTGAGGCCCAGAAAACTTAGTGTTTTCTCAAAGTTACAAGGCTGGTAGGCTGCTAGGTGCCCTTATTCTCCACGCCAGTTTTAAGGAAGTAATTATGTAGAGTCAGTCTCACAGTTGTGGAAGTGTATAAAGCTAGGTCTGTGTCACCTACGAATGTCCCCTGAGCTCATGGTTTATTTTGTGTCTTCTCTGTGGTTTCTTCCCTGTGGTATCCTGGCAAGTTTTCAGGTTTCTGAAAGGAAGACGGCTGAGGAATCATCTGGATTTTGGGCTGAGAGGTTGTGTGTCTTAAGGCTCAAAAATAAAAAACTTAGTCAAGATTTTTTTCTAACCACACCTTGGGATCATTGAGTTCTTTGTTCCTTTTTTGCAGATATAATTAAGGAGTAGAAACAGCATATGATTTTTAGAACAGTTGACATAAAGCTGCCCTGAACTAGCTTTTCATATTTGATAGTAAAATAATATAATTGTTGACAGCACGGATGAGGCTGATGGGCTTAGTTTTGTAGTGCTTATTAATTTACTGCTTGTGTTTGAAAACCAGTTACACAATGGCATTGCTTCAAGGGAACATTGACTTTAGATTTCAGATTTGAGTAACTTTAGTTATTAAAATTCAATGAACAAAATTCACTGGTTTGTAAACATGCAGTTTTTAAAGTACCCTTATTATTTACAAGTTTTGGAGCCAGAAATCTGTCATTTTGGTAGGACCTACAAGGCATAGTATTTTATGGAATTTCTATAGGGGCATTTAGTAACTCCAGAACTGAGCTGACATTTTCAGCGCTTTTGTAGCATAAAGAAAGGCATGAGAGATATTGTGAACTGGTACTGGTAAACAAAACCAATCACACTCAAGACAACTAAATTCAAGCAAATGAAAAGTAACTTGTGTTTGCCCCCTTGAGGTAGATGGAAAGCAACAAGAGAAAGAGTGCATTAAAGAGAGTAATGAAGAGTGAGTGTAATAATAGCTTGTGTCAGGAACATTTGAAGTCATTGCAATGTATGTGCATTGGAAAAAGCTTGTGTGTTGTTTTGCTCTTTCCTATTGTATCTTTGCATTGTTTAACTGCGCAGTTCATTATTTAAATTGTATTGGATGTTGGTTTGTTATGGTTCATGGCATTATTTTGAAAGGGATTATAGTCATCAAATTTTAGTTCACTTTCCTGCCTAATTTCTAGTTATGGCTATTCCCTTTAATGTTAAAAGAAGGATTCAAAATTCATAACCTTTTATTGGTGGGGATAGGAGTTTCTAGAGAGGGTAGGGGGAAGGTAAGAGAAACAGTTTGTGCAGGGTGCAAAGGTGAATAAAGATCCTGGTTCTCAGGTAATTCACAGATTTGGGGGACAGCTGTGGGGTTCCAGGGAGCCCAGAGAGGCACTTTGAGTAGCTTGGTGTAGAAGGAAGAATTTTTTTTGTTGTTAGGAGAGATGAGCTTGGCCTAGATGAGCAAGTTCAAGACAGGTAGAAGGAGGGGAGAGAAGAATGGAACAGAAGCTAGGTAAATTGGAGGATAAGATTGCACTTAATTTGTCTCTCCCCCTCTTTCTTTTTTTAAAAACTGAATTTGAAAGCTTTTTGGTGAGCTTGGGCTTAAGGAGAGTGAGGCAGACCTGGAATAGTGGCTGTGGGATCTGAGGGAAAGGATCAGCCTGGCGGGAGATGGATTGTAGGGGCCCCTCCCGCTCGGATATTTATCTTGTAGCACCAAGCAAGTCTGTTAAGGGACAAAAACGGGTGCCATTGTAGTGTTGATCCAGTTGCGGATACAACATAGGAATTAGGGGTGAGGGTGTTTGTGAAGGACTGGTTGAGGACCATCAGTCTTATAGGAAAGGGACTAGGGTCTGGAGATTCCAGGGGAGAAGTCTTGGTCCCTCTTTCATTCGACTGATGCTTTCAGAGCTTGATTTCCTTAGGATATACTTGAAAATCTCAGCACCATGGGCAGCGGCCTTTGGCAGCAGTAACAGTAACATGATTTAAGGAAGCTGCTGTTGTTTAGTTGCTCAGTCATGTCTGACTCTTGTGACCCCATGGACTGTAGCCTGCCAGGCTCCTCTGTCCACGGGATTTCTTAGGCAAGATTACTAGAGTGGGTTGCCATTTCCTTCTCCAGGGGATCTTTCCGATCCAGGGATCAAGTCCTTGTCTCCTGCATTGGCAGGTGGACTCTCTTAGAACTGAGCCACCAGGGAAGCCTTTGAGGTAATTACTACTTGTTAAACCAAAATGCCAAGCCTATCAAAGGCATGACATGACAAGGCCCAGTCTTTGAATGTATGATGCAAAGCCTTACTTGTCTTTGTAAATGAAGTTTTATTGGAGCATAGCCTTATTGTCCATCTACATATGCTCAAAATTCTCCAAGCCAGACTTCAGCAATACCTGAACCATGAACTCCCTGACGTTCAAGCTGGTTTTAGAAAAGGCAGCGGAACCAGAGATCAAATTGCCAACATCCGCTGGATCATAGAAAAAGCAAGAGAGTTCCAGAAAAACATCTATTTCTGCTTTATTGACCATGCCAAAGCCTTTGACTGTGTGGATCACAATAAACTGTGGAAATTCTGAAAGAGATGGGAATACCTGACCACCTGACCTGCCTCTTGAGAAATCTGTATGCAGGTCAGGAAGCAACAGTTAGAGCTGGACATGGAACAACAGACTGGTTCCAAATAGGAAAAGGAGTACATCAAGGCTGTATATTGTCACCCTGCTTATTTAACTTATATGCAGAGTACATCATGAGAAACGCTGGACTGGAAGAAACACAAGCTGGAATCAAGATTGCTGGGAGAAATATCAATAACCTCAGATATGCAGATGACACCACCCTTATGGCAGAAAGTGAAGAGGAGCTAAAAAGCCTCTTGATGAAAGTGAAAGAGGAGAGTGAAAAAGTTGGCTTAAAGCTCAACATTCAGAAAACGAAGATCATGGTATCTGGTCCCATCACTTCATGGGAAGTAGATGGGGAAACAGTAGAAACAGTGTCAGACTTTATTTTTTTGGGCTCCAAAATCACCACAGATGGTGATTGCAGCCATGAAATTAAAAGACGCTTACTCCTTGGAAGAAAATTTATGACCAACCTAGATAGCATATTCAAAAGCAGAGATATTACTTTGCCGACTAAGGTCTGTCTAGTCAAGGCTATGGTTTTTCCTGTGGTCATGTATGGATGTGAGAGTTGGACTGTGAAGAAGGCTGAGCACCGAAGAATTGATGGGTTTGACCTGTGGTGATGGCGAAGACTCTTGAGAGTCCCTTGGACTGCAAGGAGATCAACTCTGGGATTTCTTTGGAAGGAGTGATGCTAAAGCTGAAGCTCTAGTACTTTGGCCACCTCATGCGAAGAGTTGACTCATTGGACAAGACTCTGATGCTGGGAGGGATTGGGGGCAGGAGGAGAAGGGGACGACTGAGGATGAGATGGCTGGATGGCATCATGGACTCGATGGACGTGAGTCTGAGTGAACTCCGGGAGATGGTGATGGACAGGAAGGCCTGGCGTGCTGCGATTCATGGGGTTGCAAAGAGTCAGACACGACTGAGCGATTGAACTGAACTGAACATATTATATTTGGCTTTTTTGCACTACAGTGGAAGAGTTGAGTCATTGTGACAGATTGTATGGCCCCTTAAAGCTAAGCCCTTTGCAGAAAAGGTTTGCTAACTCCTAATATAGAGATACAAATTATTTGCTTTTGGGGAAGGATTCTCAAAACTTTTTTAAGATATAGATAAAATTCTGAATGTTTTTAGTTATGACTATGTTGATATCTTGATTATGACTATATTTATATTGATTATGTAAAGATCCTGAAATGAAATTTGGTATTGTCAGGGACCTTCTGTAAGTAAAAAAGTTCCTGAACTTAGAAATAGAACCACCTGTGTCTTTAGGTGGCCTTTGATGAGTCCTTGGAAACACTTAACAGAAACATAAGAGTCCCAAGATCTAAAACTCTTATTTTGGTTATATTTTGCTAAGGACTGGTATACTGATAAAGAAGGTTTTAATTAGGAAATTCCCTGGTGGTCCAGTGGTTAGGACTCTGTGCTTTCAGTGACACAGGTCTGTGTTCGATCCCTGGTTGGGGAACTAAGATCCTGCAAACTGTGCAGCATGGAAGGAAAAGGAAAAAGTTTTAATTAACCTTTGTGCACTGTTCATTTAAAAAAATCAGTTCTCTGTTTATAGAAACATGAGCGTTACTTCACGAAACAAACACAAAAACAACAGATAAAGAGAAAAGATGAACAGGGATAAAAAGGTGCCATAACTATGTGGGATGATTCAGCTTGACTAAGGCACATTAAAATAAAGCCATATCTTAAGGGAAAAAAAGAAGATATAATATTTCTGGAATAGCCAATAGCCATACTTCCACAGACGTTTGAAGACAGAGTGCATCTCTTTGTTCTGTATGTGAGGGCTAAGACTAGGCATTAACATTTTTCACTGACATTAGTACAGTGTTCTGTGCTCATTTGGGCTGCATTTCCAACATTATCATATGTACAGTGGTGATTCTCTTATTGATGATCATTGTTCTTTAAATAGAGATTTAAAAATGAAGTTCCACGTACTTTCCTTAAGCTGGCTATTATCTTCTTGATAACACTAGAAGGATCTCCAGTAGTATTAATTTGTTTTCAAAACAGTCTTCTTTGCAAGGTTTTCCCTTGGTTGAGTGGTGACAGACACTTCCTTCCCTAAGCCTCACCTGTCTCCTCCATCATCTGGGCTTTCTGATTTGAATACTTCATTCATATCCTAACAGGCGTAGCTGTCAGCAGTGGCCCCTTTGAGATGATGTTTTTCACAGAAGTGCACCAGCAAGGTTCCTATTTCACAGGAGTTTAGCCTTCTTTGGATGCTTAATGTCTAGGTACTTCTTTCTTTTAAATAACCCTGTGGGATGACATGGCATTATAATTGACTGTTTCCCTTGTGGGGAACTGTCTTTGATGATAGTTTTCAGCAGTTCATTGGCGGAAGATAGCACATCTCACTGTGAGGGGAGGCCACTTCACCCGTGACCCACAGCTTGCACTGTTTTATCACTGTTCTCCCAGTCTTGCTTTGAAACTCACCTGCTTTGCTGACATCATGTTCCTTCACTTTGCAACTGCCTTGGGCTTCCCCGGTGGCTCAGTGGTAAAGAATCCGCCTGTGATGTGGGTTTGATCCCTGGGTCAGGACAGTCCCCTGGAGGAGGACTGGCAACCCACTCCAGTATTCTTGCTTGGGAAAGCCCGTGGACAGAGGAACCTGACAGGCTACAGTCCATGGGGTCACAAAGAGTCGGACACGACTGAGCGACTGAGCATCATATCATTGAAGGTGTCTGTTATCTTCTCCTGTACCAGCCTGGTACTCAGTGGTCTCCTACACTGCGAATGACTTATCAGTCTACTGCACAGGGAGTTTCTCTAGTTTTTTATGTATGGTGTTTGTTTAAGTAACACAGTTCAGCTTCCCAGGAGCAACTTGGGTGTGCTGTGAGGTGTGGACATGCTGAGATCACGTCTTATGCACTTCTCTCCAACACTGTGTGCCATCACCTTCAACTCTCTATGCTTACTTTCTTTCTTCTCAGGTTTTTCCACATTTGAAGAACACATTTTCACCAGCAGTGCTTGGAAGATGGTAGCAGTGATGCCCAGTACATTTATGCTGGGCACAAAGCATAATCTTTTAGGGACAAGAACTGAGCTAATAACTGAATTGCCATCTTTGTTACCTTACATAGATTTGTATGCCACTGAAAGCTTTCTGCTGGTGGATGTTCACAGGTCATTATAGAGTTTTTGATTTGGTCAGTGAATTTAGGGTAAAAAAAATATGTTACTACAGCAGATATTTTGAAAATGAGGACAGAAAATGAAGGATACTTGCATAATTTCTGTTTCTTTCACATAAACTCTTGAGTCCAGTGATGGCAGGTATCGTTTCTCATAGACTCTCTCGTAACATCTGCTTCCAAGAACGCACCTAAATAATAGTAGGGTTGATGCATATATGACATTGGTAACATAGCCTGAGGCCAGATCATGGAGTTTTCTGAAATTTTTTGGTTATCACTCTCTACATCTTGAAGAACGGTTTGAGATTATTTAATAGGGAAGGGGTAGGATCAGAATCATGCTTTAGAAAGTGTGATCATATAATGGCTTACAAGAGGAACTGGTCATAGCAAGAGGCTTGGAGAGTGCTTTTAGGAAGGAGGGACGAGGGTGGGGTCAGAGTGATCTTGACCCCAGAGTGGTAATGATCCCCATTGGGTGTTTTTCTGAACTAACTGAGATAGCAGTTCTCAAATTTTGGCCTTTTCAGCACCTACAATTACAATTATTCTTGTAATAATTTATTGTGGACCTCAAAGAACTGTTGTTCATGTGGGTTGTATCTATCCTTGTTTATTGTATTAGAAATGAAAACTGAGAAGGTTTAAAAATATTTAAATCATTAAAAAGAATCTGTTATGTAATATTCATATTTTTCTTAAAAAATTACTGTATTTTCCTAAACACAAAATTTAGTGAGAGAAGTGGCATTTTTTAATGGGTTTTTCAAGTCACTAGTGTCTCAGGGTTAACAGTCACTTAGTCATATCCAAGTGACTGTCCTCTTTGTGGCCCATGGACTATATAGCTTGCCAGGCTCCTCTGCCCATGCATTTCTCACTAATGTCTAGCTTAAATAGAAACCCCTTTCCAGAATCTTGTATCTGCTTTTTGTGTTTAATCTGTTGTGATAACATGTAGCCTTCTGCACACTCTACCTTACACACATGGGAGAATGAGAGTGAAAAAGGAGAATAATGTCTTGGTATAGTTGTGATAGTGGCTTTAATGCCACAGACCCAGTGGCCTTTGGACAGCATTGTGAAAGCTTCTGTTGTAAGACATTTAGCAGGAGACTCCTTCCCTGATCTCACTCTATGTAAATGATGCGGGCATCTTAAGGCAAGGTAACAGTTTTCCATTCTTGTTCATATTAGACCTTCAGGTCACTGTGTCCCTGATAGGAACCTCCGAGACCTAATGACATTACGAGACAGTGGTTCTCCAAGAAGTCATGGAGTTATTTGGGGGAGCATCAACCATGAATTCTGACATAAAACTCTGGCAAAATTTTTTAAGCAGAAAATAGACTTGGGGTGTAAACGCAAGTTCCTGCATCTTAAGACATATAAAATATTTTAAAGTGTGTTTGTAAGATTTTCCTTTCATATTAATTTGCTAGTCTATTGTCATCCATGTATTTATTAATAGATAATTGATAGAAAATTCAAAGCTGTTTGAAAAATACGGTGACAAACCTTAAAAAGACAAAAAATGACATCTTTTACTGCATATTTCTTCATGAGAGCTGGGGAGTTTTTCCTTTTTTTTGCTATGGATGTACTGGATAGATGGATGTGTGTTTATGTACTCTTTCTAGTTTCCCATTTTTTTTTAATAGTCTATGATTATAAGTGCATAACTTTTTTAGGTAAAAATTACCTTTTTGTTAATACAAGTATTATAAAAATGATGAAAAGCATTAAATGTCAGAGAAGATTGAAATCACTCATAATCCTGGCATTCGGAAACAAGAGCTGTCCAAAGAGTTTAGTGTCTTCCCTTCCAGTGCCTTTTCTTTGTTTAGTGCTCAGTAGTTTTATTGTTTTGAACAGGTGTGGTATCCTGGTGAACACAGTTTGGTTTTGTCTCTTGTCCCTCTCACTTTAGCACATAGTGAATGCTTTGCCATGATTACAGATGTTCTTCAACGGGATGATTTAACGTTCATTGTATCTCTCATTTTTATTGGTAGGATGATTTTCTTGAGCAAAGGAAGCAGATAAATCTAAGGTGGAGAGGGATGCTGGGGGCCGCAGAGCAAGGAGGGTATGACAATTCCTAGGGTTAGGGTAGGGTTGGCCCATGATGCACTGAGGGGTGACCAGCTCATCACTAAATCATGAGGCACTTTAACCTCTGTTAACCCACTGCTAACAGAGGCACTTTGCCACCAACATTGCCTCATTTCCTGCCTTTTCTCCACAGAAAAACAGAAAGCGGTATTAAATAGCATAGAATATTTGGCCTATTTACTTATATAATAATCCATGTCTGCCATCCCTATCTGTGACTTTCAGGAAAACTGTTGTTGCCTTAGAGGCTGTAAAGGGAAAGGATTGAATTAACAGCTCTCTGAGGTTCCTCTCAGCTTAAACGTGTTTGCTTTATTTTAAGTAACATTTCTTCAAGAAGGTGAACCGAAGTCTTAGATAACGAATTTTTTTGAGTTCTAGATTTCTTTTATATTATAACTTTGTCAAGAACCCCTTTAGAAGAATACTAGCTGAAGCATAGGAATCTTTTTATACTAAGATTTTAGTGTTACTGGCATTTAACCTTGCAGATGACTCTTTTATCTTCCTGCAATTCAGTTAATTTGCTCAGTCATGTCCAACTCTCTGCAACCCCATGGACTGCAGCAAGCCAGCCAATCCTGGAGCTTGCTCAAACTCATGTCCATTGAGTCCATGATGGCATCCAACCGTCTCATCCTCTGTCGTCCCCTTCTCCTTCTGGCTTCAATCTTTCCCAGATCAGGGTCTTTTCCAATGAGTCAGTTCTTTGCATCAGGTGGCCAAAGTATTGGAGTTTCAGCTTCAGCTTCAGTCCTTCCAATGAATATTCAGGACTGATTTCCTTTAGGATGGACTGGGTGGATCTCCTTGCAGTCCAAGGGATTCTCAAGAGTCTTCTCCAACACCACAGTTCAAAAGGATCAACTCTTCAACGCTCAGCTTTGTGGTCCAGCTCTCAAATCCATACATGACTACTGGAAAAATCATAACTGACTAGATGGACGTTTGTCAACCAAGTTATGATCTCTTCTTTTTAATATGCTGTCTAGGTTGGTCATAACTTTTCTTCTAAAGGAGCAAGCATGTTTAAATTTCATGGCTGCAGTCACCATCTCCAGTGATTCTGGAGCCTAAGAAAAGAAAGTCTGTCACTGTTTCCATTGTTTACCCATCTGTTTGCCATGAAGTGATGGGACTGGATGCCATGATCTTAGTTTTTTATATGTTGAGTTTTAAGCCAACTTTTTCACTCTCTTCTTTCACTTTCATCAAGAGGCTCTTTAGTTCTTCACTTTCTGCCATAAGGGTGGTATCATCTGCGTATCTGAGGTTATTGATATTTCTCTTGGCAGTTTTGATTCCAGCTTGTTCTTCATCCAGCACGGCATTTCGCATGATGTACTATGCATATAAGTTACATAAGGAGGGTGACAATATACAGCCTTAATGTACTCCTTTCCCAGTTTTGAACCAGTCTGTGGTTCCATGTCCAGTTCTAGCTGCTGAATCTTGACTTGCATACAAATTTCTCAAGAGGCAGGTCAGGTGGTCTGGTATTCCCATCTCTTGAAGAATTTTCTGCAGTTTGTTGTGCTCCACACAGTCAAAGGCTTTGGTGTAGTCAATAAAGCAGAAGTAGATGTTTTTTTAGAACTCTCTTGCTTTTTAGTTAATCCGCGGATGTTGGCAATTTGATCTGTGGTTCCTCTGCCTTTTCTAAATCCAGCTTGAACATCTGGAAATTCTCGGTTCATGTACTGTTGAAGCCTTGCTTGGAGAATTTTGAGCATTACTTTGCTAGCGTGTGAGATGAGTTCAATTGTGCAGTAGTTTGAGAATTCTTTGGCATTGCCTTTCTTTGAGATTGGAATGAAAGCTGACTTTTTCCAGTCGTGTGGCCACTGCTGAGTTTTCCAAATTTGCTGGCATATTGAGAGCAGCACTTTAATAGCATCATCCTTTAGGACTTGAAATAGCTGAGCTGGAATTCTATCACCTCCACTAGCTTTGTTTGTAGTGATGCTTCCTAAGGCCCACTTGACCTCGCACTCCAGGATATCTGGCTCTAGGTGAGTGATTACACCATTGTGGTTATCTGGGTCATTTAGATCTTTTTTTTGTATAGTTCTGTAGTGCCACCTCTTAATATCTTCTGCTTCTGTTAGGTCCATACCATTTCTGTCCTTTATTGTGCCCATCTTTGAATGAAATGTTCCCTTGGTATCACTAATTTTCTTAAAGAGATCTCTAGTCTTTCCCATTCTATTGTTTTCCTCTATCTTTGCATTGATCACTGAGGAAGCCTTTCTTTTTTTTTTTAAAAAGCTTATTTTACTTTATTTTATTTATTCACCTCTTTCGACTGCACTGTGCAGCATGTGGGATCCTGGTTCCCAGACCAGGGCTTGAACCCTTGCTCCCTGCAGCAGTAGTGCAGAGTCTTAACCACCGGACCACCAGGGAAGTCCCAAGGAAGCCTTTCTTATCTCTACTTGCTATTCTTTGGAACTCTGCATTCAGATAGGTATATCTTTCCTTTTTTCCTTTGCCTTTAGCTGCTTTTTTTTTTTTCAGAGCTATTTATAAGGCCTCCTCAGACAACTATTTTACAATCATTTTGCCTTTTTTGCATTTCTTTTTCTTGAAAATGGTCTTGATCACTGCCTCTTTACAATGTCACGAACCTGCAGTGGGGTGGCTTAAATATGTTCATCCACCAGATGGTGCTGTTGGACAACAGATTTTTCTTAGGCTGCAGGTTTCTAAAATATTAAATATTTTAGATAAAATATTTAAACTGAGTCACCAGTGTCCTTTCCATTTTGTATTTTTATCATGTTAGGATATGAATTATTCCAAAATAAGGAGTATTTTGAAGCCAAAACACTAGCTGTATGTGTAATTTTCACGTCCAAGGGAAAATACTGTCATTCTAGACATGCTTTCATGCTAAGAGAGAGCTATTGGCCTTGGATTATAACTTTTAGATTTTCATTTTGTGTTAAAGCTTCTATTTAATAAGAAATCATTATCTGCCAGCATATTATTGCTTATCTTTAGTGAATGAAGTCTTAGCCTGATGATCTCAAGTTATGCCATCCAGATGGGTGTGTGTGTGTGTGTGTGTGTGTGTGTGTGTGTGTGTAAAACAGTACTTCTATTCATTTGTCACATTGCATGTAGAATGTTCTATCAGTTGTGGAAGCTGTATTTTAAGAAGAGTATTGGTAGAGAATTGTTGATAGAAGAAGATTGAGCTGATTTGCCGGCTGACCTCAGAGTATATGACTGCTGACTCAAAGTGTCTGTCTTGCACATGAGAGAGTTAGGTGGGATCACTGTGGGGAGAAGCAGTTTTGGCTGTGGAAGTGCTAAATTGATAGAGACACACATGAGTCCCACATAGAGTTCCATGCCTGAGGGGGAAAAGGGTGACAAGTCTGGCTGAGATGGAGAGTTTGGGTAGTTGCTTGCCCTTGCCAGCTTCTTAGCATTGGTTTCTCAAAATAAATCACCACCTGTCCGTGGGCTTTTGGTGTCACTGGGACAGTTAGTGTCATGAGTCCCAGGACTACGATTCTAATTATGTTCTAAATAGGATTTTTTTTTAAAAAAAGAGCTATCACTAAAATTATAAAATGATTTTATTTAGTTTCTAGGTTTATACATTTAATTTTTTAAAAAATTATGTTATGTATTTTCTAAATTAGAAAATATAGTTTAATATTCTGGCAAATTGTTAGTATTTTCTTTTTCGTTGAAGGAATAATGTTGAGCTTATGTATATGATATAGATTTTTTTTCACTATGAAAATGAAAATGAGACCATTGGCAATACCTTAAGTTGTTTTTCTTCATGAAGAATAGAAGGTGTTATTTGAGCCCTCTGCCAGGTGTTATTCGAGCGTGTAAAATCTTAAGATTGCTTTAAGTGCGAAACAGCATTAAAACAGCTAGAAGAAACAGGAAAAAGTAGATAAAGTCCTGTTGGAATAGGGAGAAACAGATATATTCTTTATGTTAATTGTAATTGTCCTGGCATTAATAGTTGTGAAGAGGCTCAAGCCCTGCCCACATTTTGGTACTTTTCAGAAGCTAAGTGGCTTAACTACTTCTTTAGTAGGATCACATCAACATCACAGACTCTGATAATGATATTACTTTCTTTCTTAGATCCATCAGAGAATGAGACAAGTTGGGGACCTGTGCCTTTGATTACTAAGGAGGAAACGTATTAGACTTTATTTCACTGTCAGTAGTAGTTCAGTTCAGTTGCTCAGTCAAGTCCGACTCTTTGCAACCCCATGGACTACAGCACACCAGGCTTCCCTGTCCATCACCAAATCCTGGAGCTTACTCAAACTCATGTCTGTCAAGTGGGTGACGCCATCCAACCATCTCATCCTCTGTCATCCTTCTCCTCCTGGCGTCAGTCTTTCCCAGCATCAGGGTCTTTTCCAATGAGTCAGTTCTTCGCATCAGGTGGTCAAAGTATTGGAGTCTCAGCTTCAGCTTCAGTCCTTCCAATGAATAGTCAGAACTGACTGCCTTTAGGGTGGACTGGTTGGATCTCCTTCCAGTCCAAGGGATTCTCAAGAGTCTTCTCCAACACCACAGTTTAAAAGGATCAGTTCTTCAATGCTCAGCTTACTTTATAGTCCAACTCTCAAATCCATACATGACTACTGGAAACACCATAGCCTTGACTAGACGGACCTTTGTGGACAAAGTAATGTCTCTGCTTTTTTGTTTGTTTGTTTTTAAAACAAGCTCTGGCCAGTTTTGTTAAAGAAAAATTGTGCATGATTTACTTTTCACCAGTCTGGTCTGGCATGCTTCTAATAATATCAGAATCACCTGGATCAATGATAGCCAGTGTGCATGCTCTGTAGTATTTTCCACATGCTGTGCCCAATTCAGTATTATTGCCACTGTAGTGATGGACACCAGTTTTGGCCAACATGGCGTAATACTCTATTTCAGATTTCCTCAAGGCTGGGCAGTTGTTGGCGAGGATGACCAGTTTCGCTTTGCTTTGTCTGATCATTTTCAGAGTCTGTTTGTACCCCAGCACATACTTTCCACTTTTCATAACCAGCTGGAGCCTAGAGTTGATCAACTCCAGTGACTTTTTCGTCTTCTTTGCGGCCACCATCTGCCTGCCTTAGATGCGGGACGCCCCCAACCAAGAGCAGCCGCCAAGATGGCCGGGGAGCGAGAAAGGAAAGAATCTGTCTCTGCTTTTTAATATGCTGTCTAGGTTGGTCATAGCTTTCCTTCCAAGGAGGAAGCATCTTTTAATTTCATGTCTGCAGTTACTATCTGCAGTGATTTTTGGAGCCCAAGAAAATAAAGTCTCTCATGGTTTCCATTGTTTTCCCATCTGTTTGCCATGAAGTGATCAGACCGGATGTCATGATCTTAGTTTTCTGAATGTTGAGCTTTAAGCCAGCTTTTCACTCTCACTTTCATCAAGAGGCTCTTTAGTTCTTCTTTGCTTTCTGCCATAAGGGTGGTGTCATCTGCATATCTGAGATTATTGATATTTCTCCCAGAAATCTTCAGATTCCAGCTTGTGCTTCATCCAGCCCAGCGTTTCTCATGATGTATTTTGCATATAAGTTAAATAATCAGGGTGACAGTATACAGCCTTGACGTACTCCTTTCCAGATTTGGAAATAGTCTGTTGTTCCATGTCTAGTTGTAACCGTTGCTTGTTGATTTCTCAGGAGGCAGGTCAGGTGGTCTGGTATTCCCATCTCTTTCAGAATTTTCCACAGTTTATTGTGATCCACACAGTCAGAGGTTTTGGCATGGTCAATAAAGTAGAAATAGATGTTTTTCTGGAACTCTCTTGCTTTTTCGGTGATCCAATGGATGTTGGTAATTTGATTTCTGGTTCTTCTGCCTTTTGTAAATCCAGCTTGAACATCTGGAAGTTCACAGTTGATGTACTGTTGAAGCCTTGCTTGGAGAATTTTGAGCATTACTTTGCTAGCGTGTGAGATGAGTTCAATTGTGTGGTAGTTTCAGCATTCTTTGGCATTGCCTTTCTTTGGGATTGGAATCAAAACAGACCTTTCTGAGTCCTGTGGCCACTGCTGAGTTTTCCAAATTTGCTGGTGTATTGAGTGCAGCACTTTCACAGCATCATCTTTTAGGATTTGAAATAGCTCAACTGGAATTGCATCACCTCTACAAGCTTTGTTTGTAGTGATGCTTCCTAAGGCCCACTTGACCTCACATTCCTGGATGTCTGGCTCTAGGTAAATGATCACATCATCATAGTTATCTGGGTCGTGAAGATCTGTTTTGTGTAGTTCTCATGTGCATTCTTGCCACCTCCTCTTAATAGCTTGTGCTTCTGTTAAGTCCATGCCATTTCTGTCCTTTATTGTGCCCATCTTTGCATGAAATGTTCCCTTGGTGTCTTTAATTTTCTTGAAGAGATCCTAGACTTTCCCATTCTATTGTTTTCCTCTGTTTCTTTGCATTGATCACTGAGGAAGGCTTTCTTATCTCTCCTTGCTGTTCTTTTGAACTCTGCCTCCATATCGGTATCCTTTTATTCTTTGCCTTTTGCATTAGGCAAAGGAGTCAGTAGTAGAGACCTTACCACAAATGGCAAACAAATTGTTTAGTTTTCATTAAAAATTTGAGGCAGGTGGTCTAGGGCCATGTTGCTTCTGTGATGCCATCAGAGACATGCACTCGTAGCAGTTACTTTTGCCACCTTCACTGTGACATACTTACCCTCATGCTCTTGTGGTAGCTGCTCATTGTGTCTGAATGTCTGGTGAGGGAAAAAGGGCACAGGATTTGAGCCTGCTTAGACAGCCTCCTCAAAGCTTTCTCCTGGAAATCCTGCCGAGTTATTACCAGTTACATCTCATTGGCCAGAACCATGCATAACTAGCCTTAGCTGTAACTACTTTGTTCTTTCAGTTAAGTGAGGTTCTGTTAGTAAAGAAGGTAAAAATATATACTACAAACATAGGCAATCTCTGTTGCAAAAGTGTATTAAGACAATGATTTTGAAGTACTGTGTTACACTGCAGTATAATACACTTCCAAGAGTTGAATTAGACAAAGGGCTTAGTAGTCTAGAAAATATGAGTGAAAGTGAATGTGTTAGTTGCTCAGTTGTGTCTAACTCTTTGCAGTCCTATGGAGTGTACCACTAGGCTCCTCTGTCCATGGGGCTCTATAGGCAAGAATGCTGGAGTGGGTTGCCATTTCCTTCTCCAGGGGATCTTCCCAACCCAGATCTTCAGCACTGCAGACAGATTTGCTGTCTGAGCCACCTCGGAAACCTTAGTCTAGAAAATATGAATACATCAGTAAAAATTGTAGTGTTTTAAATTTCCTGTATTTACAAAGAACTTGTCAGTGTCTGGGTTTGGAATTTTAGTATTTTCTTAAATGTTGAGATAATTGATCCTCTTTAAAGGAGAACAGGGCTTTTATGGTTCAGATTCCTTTTAGGATTTTCTGCAAGAGTCATGTGTAAATGTATAAAATAAAGTCAACAAGTTATATTTATTATTTCTGTAAGTTTCTTTCTTTTTTTTTTTTTTTAATAGAATGCATGTCTGAGTGAATCCCTGAATCCTGCTCTTGGCCTCATGCAGTTTTTTCAAATAATCTTTTTGATTGGTAGTCCTTAAGGAAAAAAAAAGGAAAATAGCAAATATAATGAACAAATTATTAACTTGCCCTTCCAGTCATTGGGGGATTGAGGGAAGTCTTTCCCTCCTTGATTATATAAAAGTTTAGAATTGATTTTCTGGCTCATTGATTGGCTGTGAGGCTTTGGGCACAGTAATGCCAGCTCGGGTTAGAGTTTTCCATTGTCACCCTTGAATTCTGGTTACCCACTAGTGAGCTGTGAGATCTTGGGTGAGTTATCTGACTTCTCCTAGGGCAGCTGTCTCATCTATAAAATGGCACTAATAATAGATCATAGTTCTATTTATCACCTCATAGGGTAAAATGAGATGAATAAGTAAAACACCTAGGGCAAGGCCTGCTCCGTATTATGTACTGAAGAACAGCTGCAGCTGGCGGCAATAGTAAAGCAAAATGGGACAAAAATCCTGAAGCCCTAATGAAATGTTCACTAGCTGTTTCTACCAAGAGAATTATGAAGAATGCTGTTCTGCAATATTCATTTACTTAGAAGTCCAACCCACAGCCCAGCAGTTTATTCTTTCTACCATCTGTCAAAGCCTGTCATTTCAGAGCAGTGAAGGATATTTGTTTAGGGGTTACTACTAAAGAAAATGTGCCTGCTCTTTTCACGAGATACACTGCTATCCTCTTGTCACTAAGACAAGGTGCCAGGGCAGACATGGTACCTGGGATGTGACTCAGGAGATGTTCTCTTTTTCATGACTTTTTCTTTATCATATTTTTAGAATGTATTATCTCATTTTATATGTGAAACTTACATTTTAAAGCACAATGATACATTGAGTACCCCAAACCCACTATGCAGTCCCATAGCTAAAACATTACTGTTGTACTGCTCATGGGATGCTCAGTCTACAGTCCGTCTTTGCTATCCCATCCCATCACCATGAGTGGCCATTTGTGTTTGGTATCTTGCCTAAAAAAAAACCCCAAAGCAAATTTTGTTGTTGTTGAAATATAGTTGATTTAGAATGTTTTTTTAGTTTCAGGTGTACAGCAAAGTGATTCAGTTATACATGTATCTATTCTTTTCCAAATTCTTTTGCATTTAATTGGTTACAGAATACTGAGCAGTTTCCTATGCTACACAGTAGGGCCTTGTTGGTTGTCTGTTTTATTGGTAAATATAGCACTGTATACATGTCAATCCCAAACTTCCTAATTACCTCTCCCACCCACCCTTGCCCTCTAGTAACCATAAGTTTGTTCTTTAAGTCTCTGAATCTGTTTCTGTTTTGTAAAAAAGTTCATTTGTATCACACTTTTTTAAGATTCCACATGTAAGTGGTACTGTATATTTGTCTTTCTCAGTCTTACTTCACTCAGTATGACAGTCTGTAAGTCCATCCACGTTGCTGCAAATAAGATTTTATTCTTTTTAATGGCTGAGTAGTATTCCATTTAATGTATGTATGACATTTTAGAAAATAATTGGTTAAATATACTTTTGGCTGTGTTGGGTCTGTGTTGCTGTGCGTGTGGGCTTTCTCTAGTTGCAGGGAGAGGGGTTTGCCCTCTGGTTGTGGTACATGGGCTTCTCACTGTGGTGGCTTTTCTTGTTGTGAAGCGTGGGTTCTCTGTGCACGGGCTTCAGTAATTGTGACACGGGAGCTCAGTAGTTGTGGCTCCTGGGCTCTAGAGCGCAAGCTCAGTAGTTGTGGTGCATGGGCTTAGTTGCTTTGCAGCATGACGGATCTTCCCTGATCAGGTAGCCCATGTCTCCTGGATTGGCAGGTGGATTCTTTATCAGGGAACCACCAGGGAAGCCCCCACATCATCTATATCTATTCCTCTGTTGATGGACATCTGGATTGCTTCCATGTCTTGGCTATTGGAAACAGTGCTGCAGTGAACGTGGGGTGCATGTATCCTTTGGACCATGTTTTTCTCCAGTTGTATACCCAGGATATACAGGATTGCAGGATCATCTGGTAGCTCTGTTTTTAGACAGATGCATATTTTTAAACAACATATTTAGTTTAGCTTATTTTTGACTGTATTAAAAGTAGTATCACTTTGTTAGTCTTCTGAGACTATCCCAAACACTAAGTTTTCTGAGTTTATTCATATTATTTGTGCGCTATTGTTCAGTCATTTCCATTGCTGAATGGCATTCCATTTTGTGAGTATATGTTTTATTTTTTATTATCCTGTTGGGATATTTTCTTTTTCTTCTTGAATATTGCTGCTATGAACCCATTCCTGTATATGATTTCTGGTGTACTATATACAGGTACTCTGAAGCACTTATCTAGGAATGAAAGTGCTGCCTCAGAGAGTATTCAGCTTGGTCAGATATTATTGCCTTGTTTCTCAAAAACTTTGTAGCAGTCTCCCCTTGCACTGTATAAGACAGCTTTACTGAGGTATAACTTGCATACCACAAAATCCACCCATGTTGAATGACTAATTCAATGATTTTTGTGTAACCATCACCACAGTCCAGGTTTAGAACACTTCTGTCACCTTCAAAAGCTTCCTCATGCTGACAGTATTCACTTGATCCTGTTCATCTTATTACTTACCAACCTTTGACTTTGTAAGTCTTGTGGCTTTACAATATCTTGTTTGTGAATTTGCCTTTCTCTGACTATAAATAACTTAGAATATCTTGTCTTGTCTTTATTGATCATTTGTGTTTCTTGTTTTTTTCCTCTACTTATTTTTCTGTTAGATTGTTTGATTTTTTTTTTCTTATTATATGGAGTTTTTAATGTATTCTGGATACCAAAACCATGCCAGTTACATTTGTGGAATTATTTGCTTCAATTTTGTCTTAATCTTCCCAGACTTTTCTGTTTCTTTCATTTTTCCCTCTCTCTCTCTCTCTCTCTCTCTGTGTGTGTGTGTGTGTGTGTGTGTGTGAGAGAGAGAGAGAGAGAGAGAGAGAGGTAACAGGTTAATTTTAATTCTGCCATCTAAAGCTATATAACGGTATATCAGATTCATGGAACTGTTGTACACATTCAGTAAAGTGACAACGGTGCAATACCACTTAGTATCTCAGAATCAGGAATATACAATTTTGAATAGTTTAAACACAATCCACAGTCTTTAAAATCAGAAACCGTCTGCAGTTATATAATTGTCAATTAAATGTTACCACTTAATAGTTGATACAGTAGTCTATATCTAGTAGGGAATGTTGAAAGCAATTTTAGAGTCTCATCTTGTTGGACTCTGTTGGGAATGTTTCTTGAATAGATACGTGACTGGCCAAGATGGATAAACACAAGACAAGAACAAGTAAAGTTCTACCACGATTTCAGTAGTGTTCACTGTTTTCTTTGTCAGTTAAAAGTGAACAGCCAGAATTACAAACTTTACATATGTACAAGGCATGCTGTAAAACGATGTTTGTGTACAGGCATGTAAAAGTACTTTGTAACTAGTGTGATAAAATAATGTATAAAGATAAATAGCAAAAACAGTAATCATCTGTGAATTTGCAGAATCAATTCCCTATTTTATATTACATGAAATAAAAGCAGTTTTAGTTTTCTTGAACTGCTTTTCTAGAAATGCTTGAAAAGGAATACAGACAGAAATTATTATTTTTACCCTTGGACATGGCTGTAAAAATAGTTAGAAAATAAACCAAGGGGATTTCTCTGGTGGTCCAGTGGTTAGGAATCTGCCTTGCAATTTGGAAGATGCAGGCTTGAAATCTGGCCTGGGAACTAAGATCCCACATGCCACAGAGCAGCTAAGCTTGTGCCTCCACAACTAGAGAATCCGTGTGCCACAACGGTTATGCAACTAAGACGTGATGCAGCCAAATAAATAAGTAAATATTCAAGGGGAAAAGAAAACCAACCACCAAGAATACTGGAATGCCTGAGTCCAGGATGAACCCAAATATCTGGCCATATAGAATATTATTGACTTCAAGAGTAGGAATAATAATGAAGGATTTATAAGCAGTTTTTAATCAATAAACATAAGAGGCATTTTGATGATTTTGCCACCGGAAAACAAAAGCTGTAGCATCACTAAAAGTTCTGAGAAGTCTGTTTTATATAGCTTCAACTCAGTTGAAAGTGTATTTATATTTATTTAAGGTAACTAAAATTGACATCAAATATTTTTATAGATGGTATTTACAGTGTCTTAATGAACAGAGATTTAAATTTTAATGTCATTGGTTTCATCAGTGTTCTCTTTTAGTGACTTTATTTAGTTTTGTATTTTTCTCACTCCTGGGACTCTGAATACATGAACTATAGATGTTCCGTCCTAAGTATTGCTTAACTTTAGTTTGCAGATACTTGGTCTCATCTTTCTGTGCTGTACTGCGTGTTTATGTCTTAAATTTTCTCTTCTAGATAAGTACTTCTCTTGTTTAATCCCTTCAGTCAGTTTTTAGTTTAATGATATATAAATGAAATGGTGTATCAGTGATATACTAGTGAAATGATATATTTCATTTGTAGAAGTCTACCGTGTCTTTGTGATTCCATTTTTAAATTTCTTTAAGCATTTCAAGTTCTTAAGCCTCGAAAATTCTGATACCAGCAGTCCTTGGGGTGTGGAGGGGCCAGTTGTTTTTGTTAGCTTTCTCCCATGAGGTCTTACCTCCCTGTATTTGTGGTGATCTTCAGTTTTATGCTTTGGCTTGATCCTGATTTGTGGAAAATCTGTAAGTGAAAATGGAGGATGCTTTTCTCCCAGAAGGACTGGTGTTGTTTTTGCCTGGAACCAGAGATTTAAATAACTTCAAGGTCTCAGTGGTCCAAACTCAAGGCAGGGGTCCCAAGCTCTCTATAATCTTTTATTTGATTGAGCACTTCCCTTCTTTTCTTCTCCATATTCCTTCTTGTCATACTCATAGTTACATTTTTAAAGTGAGAGTCTTTTTTTTATTATTGTGTAGTACTTTTTGTTGCAGAGATTTTTTGTTTCTTCAAAACTTGTTCTACATTGGTTATTGACTAGACTTTGAGAAAGAAAAGAAAGCACTGCTGTAAAATTTTGTAGGTATTTTGGTGTATAAAAATGCAAAAAGGAAAAGAGGTCTGTTTTTAAAGTAAAAAGTTTGGAGAATGTGAGATATTTTCATGGAAAAGGAAGCAGCAAAAAGAGCTATCGTGTCACACATTGTAATTAACTTTAAAGCAAAATGAATTTCACATGAGTCTAATTTTGTTCTTTTGTGTAAAGATCCTAAGGAAACCCTCTATTTTAAATGTGACCAAGGCTCTCATTTTAGTTATTGAAAGATTCAATTTTCCCACATTACTGTGTGAAATGGATTGAATTTTGAAGTCTTTAGAACAACCAGGTTTTATTTTTCTTTCCTGATGTGTATTACCTTTGAAACTTCAGGGGCTTATTGCAGCCTTATGAATTGGTGGCAGTAATTTACATTAGCCTATCTTTAAAGTAAGTTGAAATTTGGAAGAAGGTCTTCTATTTGGATCATGTTACTCTAGTAGGTGTTAGCTGGGCTGCAGGAAGGGTCATAGAAAGGGATGGTGAGAGCCAAATGAGGACAAGTGTAATCTTGTAAAAAGTGATAAAAAGTATCTGAAAATTTTAGTGAGAAACTTTAATAATTTCTTTTAGTATTTTCTCAGTTTTATAATACCTGGGAGGTGACTCTTTTCTTATTTTAATGATTAGCTTTTTAAATGAAAATTTTTTCATAAATTTATATATTTCAGAAATTTTTTTGGGGTCACTTTGGGTCCAGCTTAGAGCTGGGCATGTGGCAGTGAAACTCAGGAGAGAGATGAAGGCTCAAAGCATTGTTTGGAAAGAGCTGCATGGGGATAACGTTGTAGGTGCTGAGGATGATGGCAGGTGGGGTGGGGAGGAGAAACGTGGGTTGGATGGGGATATTGTTGAGGAAAGATGTTAATGTCTTATGGAAACAAGGTCTTGTGATCAAGTAACATTTGGGAAATGTAGAGTTAAAGCAGAGTTAAACAGGCTTCCTTATAGCATGACCTCTTAGAAACTTCAGAGTACCTGCTGGCACTGTGACTTTATAAGAGGAGGAGAAAAGGAGACCAACATTTTTTGACCATAGCCTCTTGTAGGAGTAATGTTCATTAGAAATATTTTAGGGAGAACTAGTTTGCTGTGATTTTTGCAATATTTCTCTGTATTAGATGAGAGGGCTCCTTACTGGTTTGGTTTCTAATGTGGCATATTGCTTCCCTGTGTTGCTTCAATTTCCTAGTGACCTAGCACAGTCATTGTAGAGCATTCTAGATGCTCATAGTCCCAAAAAGAAGGACCTCCTTGGCCTGGATGTGCCCTGTGTAGTGACCCAGGCCCAGAGCTCAAGGGTGTGAATTCAGACTTAGCATGGTCTCTCTATGTAGGTTTATAGAGGCATCGTTCATGCTAATGCTAGTTTGGGGGTACTTACTTCCTCTGTGAAGTCCAAAACCTGATCCTAAAACAGATCCTGAGTGGCTGTCAGTTCAGTTCAGTTCAGTTTAGTCGCTCAGTCGTGTCCGACTCTTTGAGACCCCATAGAGCCAGCCCACCAGGCTCCCTGTCCCTGCAATTCTCCAGGCAAGAACACGAGTGGGTTGCCATTTCCTTTTCCAGTGCATGAAAGTGAAAAGTGAAAGTGAAGTTGCTCAGTCGTGTCCGACTCTTCGTGACCCCATGTACTGCAGCCTACCAGGCTTCTCCGTCCATGGGATTTTCCAGGCAAGAGTACTGGAGTGGGGTGCCATTGCCTTCTCCATGGACACTGTATGGAAGAGCCTTATTCGAGAGGATGGAGTCTGGGAAGAGGCATTTTTCTGTGAACGTGCATTGGTGTATAGACTTTCTGAAGAGACTTGATGGCTTTAAGCTTTGAATGGTTTGGCAGATTTCCAGCCTGTCATTGTGGGGCTTGTTTGTAGCTGGTGTCTTTCTGGAGACTACTTTTACACTAAATCAGTTCTGTCCCCAACCCTGAAGTGAAGCAACTTTTATTAGAAGCTTTGCCAGTGTTTGTGTAGGGTGACTGTATGCCTGGGTGGGAAGAATGTAGCAGTTTTATATGTTTGCCTGTCATAAATTTTAGCTCCTTGGATCTTTGTTGATTTTTAGTGCTGAGAGAAGAGGATGGTATATTGCATTTTCACATGATCAGAACTGAAAGCATAGAGTTTATAAGTGAAGGCCTAGAGTCAGAAAGATTCAGGCTTATCTTTGCCACCCACTGTTCTAGGAGTACTAGGTTTTCCATTTGTTCATTTGGGTATGACATTGCTTATGTTACAGGATTATTTTGAGTTGATGTAGGCTGCCGTCTCTGGGGTCGCACAGAGTCGGACACAACTAAAGCGACTTAGCAGCAGTGTACATGTATGTGCAGTATAATGAGATAGACTGTGGTGTCACACTTCTCCCCAGTGACAAATGAGGTGTCCTCCTGAATCTCTGAAGGAGACCTGGTGCTCTTTAGAGTTTGAGCAGAACCTGTCCTAGGCAGCTGGCGAGTTCAGTCAGTAGTAGAGAGCAGACATTGGAGAAGGAATTTGGAAATACTAGGATTTATTCTCAGCCCCTTGTTATACCTGTTATTCTTAATATTTTAATAACCTCTTTTATTGAAATTATGTGACTTTTTATTTTAGCAAAAGAAATTAAGTTTTTACATCATGGCAACCTTGGCCCTTGCCCCTTGCCCAGAAGAAACTGATGCCAACATATTATTAGTATTTGCCCATTGATGGGAAGAATTTCAGTAGTGAATTTCATAGGACTTTTTTTTTTTCTATCACTTTATCACGTGTTTGGCTTTTGTTTTGTTTCCAGTAAGATTTACTGGAGAATAGTGGAAACATTTATTTTGTCAGTTCTAAAATATGTTTTATTTTCTAAAGGTTTTTATGTCTTTTATCCTATTTAGTCCTCTGAGCAGCTCTGGGTGGGTACCTCATGCTTTCCCAAAGAAAGAATGGGAACTCTGGAAATCACAGTGATTTTTGCCCTCGGCAGTGGCAGAGCTGGAGCCATAATCTGGGTCATCTGCCATCACTCTTTATTCTCTTCCCTCATCCCTTTAGACCCACAGGTCTAGTCATGTCAAGGGATTCAGCCTGAGTTATTTCTGAAAGGTAATATCAGTCAGAAACAAAGATGAGACTTCTTCAAATGTAGGAATTTCAGAAGAATAGTTTGTTCCTTAATTTGCAAGCTCATTCAATTTAAAAATGATTCCTATAATATAGTGCTCATTTATTACTTCAGATTCATTGCCTCAGTAATGACTTTTAAATAGGAGGACTCTATTATTAGAGTGATTGGACTGAAGTCTGATTGGACTAGGGTTAAGAGATTGCATCACTATAAATAGAGTGAGATAAAATATTTTACATAATTTGAACTTTTATGAGGTCTCATAAGTTGGGACCTAGGATCTTTTCTAGAAGGATACTTAACTTTGAACAATTTCCAAATTGCAAGCTTCCTGCTGTAGGTTTTAAGTTATAGAATGGCTGTCTTGGGGAGTTTTGGAATTAAGTGATTTTCCCCGATACTTTTCAGTTATATTACCTGAGGCACAACTTCATTAACTGCCCCATCAAAAATTTTCCTGACCCAAAAGCTCAAGTAAGTAAGATCAGTACATTGATTATATTGTCATCTAAAGACTATAATGAAAACAGAATAATGAAAATACTAGGCATGGTTATCTATGAGGCCTTGGCATAATTACTGGGGAGGGCCTTTTTGGTATACATAAATAAATTTAATGTCCCATGAGGAAGTTGAAATGGATTTAAAGACACTGCCATTTCATCGTGATTGCAAAAATGTGGGTCCAATCACTGATATTTAGTATTTTATTATGAGAAAAGTTCATGAGAAAAATAGTTTGTAAAAATTGTAAACAGTTGTGAATTAGACTGCATTAATAAGTGATTGGTAAGTTTTAATAAAACTGGAATCTTTTCCTGTCATTTTAACTTTTATCCCAGTGACTCAACTTTTTCTGTCTCTGTTACCAGCCATGTGGTGTTACTGTTATAAAACTATATTATTCCAACAATTTTACCAAAGTTTGGATAAATATTTTTAGCTGTTATTCTTTGTTTAAAATTCCCCATCAGCATAAGAGGTTGATATTTAGTTGAAGAAGCAGTAGAAGCACAATGATCTGTGACTTAGAATAACGCTAAGGATTTTTCCAAAATTAGGGTTGGGTTTTCAGGAAATGATGTATCACATGCCAAAATTGAATGGGGCTGAAAGAGGGATGACAGAAGATACATTTTGTTAGTGGTGTCTTGAGATGATGGCTGATGTTTAATGACTTAAGTAATGTGCAAATAAACAAGCTAAAAACCAGAAACCCCCCCAAACTAAATAGTGTTCCAAGGATGGAAAGCATGCTGGAGATCATATGCTTTGAATCAATGATTTTTTTTTTCCATTAACAGCTGATGGGAGTAGGTCCTTAATTCTCTGTCATTTGGCATAATTTTATACTAATATTTATATAGAACCACATTTTGCTGGTATTAATCTTGGATAATTAATCATGGATCTGTATAAATATATATATGTGTGTGTGTATGTGCCTTGGATACTTATTGCTTTATTTTTTAAATTTCTAAGCGAGTTAAAATATACAGTGTGATAATTTTGGCAGATGATGGTTTGATCAGTAAATGTTATCTTTATGAGTTTATTAATGTTTGTCTTTTTTCCCCCTTCTCTCTCTTCCCTGTTTTTAGGGTGTGGATGAATGGAACATAGCTCGCCTAAACACGGTCTTGGATGTGGTTGAGGAAGAGTGTGGTATTTCTATTGAGGGTGTAAACACCCCTTATCTATATTTTGGCATGTGGAAAACCACATTTGCATGGCACACCGAGGATATGGACCTCTACAGCATTAATTATCTCCACTTTGGAGAGCCCAAGTCTTGGCAAGTTGCATGTTTAATATTCATTTGCTTTGGAATTGTGAGATCCGGGCAATAGGAACCCGTTGAAGATGGTTCTTTTTCCCCCTTTTCTGGCAGATTCAGATTTATATGAGCTGTAAGAAAGTTCTTGACCATAACAATTAATTATTGAAGAGTCTTCCACTCTGCCTAGGGTTTTGCTCAAAACCATAAAGCTAATGGTGATTTGTATATCCAAATTTGGCCTACAGACCATTTTGTGGGTCATGGATTGATACGTATTTTAGTCTCAAAGAATTTGGCATCTTGAACTTCTCTGAGCATTTGCTGGAAGGTATGGGGAACCTAAGTTAGGAGTGAAAATTCACTTCCTGGATGTACCTAGTGATTTTCTGGTCTAATCTCTGAATCAATGACAGATTCCATTTAGTATGTGGTGAGTAGAGGGATAGGAGGCATGAATCAGGAGACCTGTTACCACTTTTTTGGTGGTGGATATGGGGAGAAAAATAAGAATGTGAATGTGTGTTAACTTGCAATTACCTGTGTCATCTTTCTGAGCAATGATTTTAAGATTTATTGTTCTGTAGAATGCATCATGTGGTACTCAGCACAAATTTGTGATTGTTATTCTGTCAGTCACCCTGGAGTTCTTTGTGGTCAGCCAGTTTCATGTTTGAACTTATTTTTGTCAGTTTTAGTCTTATGAAGGGCTTTCCAGGTGGCTCAGTGGTAAAGAATCCACCTGCCAATGCAGGAGACACGGGTTCAATCCCTGGCTTAGCAAGATCCCTGGAGAAGGAAATGGCAACCCACTCCTGTATTCTTGCTTGGGAAATTGCATGGACAGAGGAACCTGGAGGGCTATGTTTCATGGGGTCACAAGAGTCAGACACGCCTGAGTGACTGAGCACAGTCTTAGGAGAGCTTAAATATCAGCTCTATTTTTTTTTTTATAATACACATATGTGGAGAATAATTCACAGGCAAAAGCATACGAGGTATCAACTTGACAAGCCAGGAAATACTGAATATGCTCTTTCTGCTGGTTACGAACATGATAGGATGCTCTTCAGGTGCTTGTGTCAGCCCAGTAGCTTTCTTGCCTCCAATTTAAAGGTAATGGCCTCTTTTTAAGTTCTCCTGCTGATCAGGTTTTGAGTGCGATGTGTAATTTCTGTCCGCATCTTGCTATTACTTGCCCTTGAGGTTTCATCATTTCGTGAAGTGTGAAGTTGTAAGCTTTCTCCAGCAAATTCAAATACAGCAAAAGTTCATAATGATCAAAAATGACATTTAATCAGCAGGAAAGCTTTTGGTGGAAGGGCAAAGCTCGTAGGACCCAGAAAAAATATCCAGACGTTTTCTGGTTTGTGATGGAGTTTTATGATCTGAGAAAAATTTAGTGATAAGTTTTGTAACTCATTTTTAATAGTGCTTTACTTACACATTTTGTTTGGAAAATTTATAGCATTCTACTGTCTTAATGGAATAAATAAAATGTAAACATTTTTAATAGGTGGTCTAGGAACTAGACTTTGACAGAATGGGATGGAAAGATGATTTCTTACACAAGTGTTTGTTGGGGACCAGCTTGTGAGCACACGCTCTAGGCCTGTGTCTCTCATCTTTCTTCAGCACCACAGTAGAGTCTTTTGGAGTGTCATCGTTCAGTACTTTTGGGAATCAACTTCAAGAGACTCAGAGAAATATTTTAAAAAATGTGTAGGCTCCTGGGCAGTTTCTTAGCTGCATAGTTATTCCCATGATCTTTCTTTTACTCACTTTTGTTGTGAGTAAAATAGGCAAAATTGTTAAATTTAGCATGTTGTATATAAGGCAATTATATACTTCCCTTAAGAAATCTGGTTAGGGGTTTCCTTGGTGGTCCAGTGGTTAGGACTCTGTGCTTCCAGTGCAGGGGGCACAGATTGCGTCCCTGGTTAGGGAACTAAGATCTTGCAAGCCTCATGGTATGGCAGAAAAACAAACAAACAAACAAACAACAAAATAACCCGACAAACCCTGAAAAGTTAGTAAAAGTTAGCAAAACTTTTCCATAGATTTGGAGAAATTCATGACAATCATGACAGTGCCTGCGACATTTTAGTATTGGAGGAGTTGAAATGAAGTCTCTGCTTTCTTATTAAGAAAAGTGATTTTTTTCCCCTTCTCTCTTGGGCCAAGACTTATCTCCTAAGATTGCTTGGGCATCTTTGGTAGCTCAGATGATAAAGAATCTGCCTGCAATGCAGGAGATGCAGGTTTGCTCCCCGAGTTAGGAAGATCCCCTGGAGAAGGAAATGGTGACCCACTTGAGTATTCTCGCCTGGGAGATTCCATGGATAGAGGAGTCTGGTGGGTTATAGTGCATGGGTAGCAAAGAGTCGGACACAGTAGTGATTAAACAACAACAAAGATTTCTTAGAGTAGAATATTCTGTTAGGGATATGACTGATTCTAGAGTCTTGTCTTTGGAAGAGGGCCACGCTCTTCATGAGTGAGGATAAGTATACTGGATTCCAAAGTATTTCTTTCTCTCAGAGTATCTCTTTCTCTCTAAATACAGAAAATGTATTTTCTGTATTAAGTTATTCTATTTGTTTGTAAGCATATAGACTCCATTATATGCATTAAGAATAGATTTATACTATCACTATTACCTTTAACCTTGGCCATTATTTATAATGGTAAAATAATAAAACATAGCAGTGAGTTATGACAGTTAATCTACATTCCATTTTCTAAGATAGCTACTGTAGGAAAAGAGCACTATAAATGACTCTAAGGATATTCCCCAGTATGCTTATGAATGATTATATTAGCTCGGCAGAAATAATTTTGAGGTAAACTTTATTATTATCATGAAGTTTCCCTGGTGGCTCAGATGGTAAAGAGTCTGCCTGCAATGCAGGAGACCCAGGTTTGGTCCCTGGCTTGGGAAAATCCCCTGGAGAAGGAAATGGCAGCCCACTCCAGTATCCTTGCCTGGAGAATATTTTGGACAGAAGAGCCTGGCGGGTTACAGTCCACGGGGTCACAAAGAGTCCAACACAATTGAGCTGCTAACACTTTCACTTTTCTTATTATTAACATTCACCTCAGTAACCATCATAATATATTTGAAGTAAGCTTTGAAAGGTGGTAGAAGCATACAAATTCATGTAAATATTGGGAAGTGGGCAGTTGTGTGGCAGACTCAGACTCAAGCAACAGCAGACAGGGCTGTGGTCCTCACTCTGCTACTGATACGTGTGGCTTTTGGCAAAGAGCTTACTTCTGTGGACCAATTTCCTCACCTAGAAAATGACAAGGCCAATCAAGATGCACTCCAGTGCTCTAATTCTGTAATTTGTGATAAAAAGGACACGGGTATTTTTACCCAACGTACAGAACGAGAGGATGCAGAGGTGACATGAAGTTGGGGTGTGTGTGTGTGCACGTGCGCGTGCATGCACGTGCCCTCGCTGGTTTCCTTCTCTGGTGTCCTCCCCTTGTTGAGTTGCCTTTCCTCTCCTCCAGGGGTGCCCTGTTCACGCTTGACATCTCTGTTCCGGGCAGTGTGTCTTCCTCCTGTCTGGTCTTATTGCCTGGCGTTCAATTTCAGTGACCTTCTCTTCTTCAGTTTTCTCCTTAGGCACCAAGTTCTGGTTACAGGTATTACAAAGACTGCCTAAAATTCTCTCCTTACTTCCATGACTGTGCTTGCTACTCTTCTTTGCCCTTGTGTTCCTTAAATTTTGCCTCAAGGCTTTCTGGATCATGTGTTGCCCCACCTTAGGCTTCTGTCTTTGCACCTTTCAAGTGATTGTGTGACCATTTCTGCTGCCCCTTTCCTATGCTTGCTTTGAAGTTTGGGGGCTGTGTTTTTCTCTTTAAAATGGTCAGCACTTAACACAGGATCTGGCTAGAGGTTTGATGCTCTGTTAAGTAATTCTCATTTTGAATCAAGAGAGTATTAAATTGTTTTGGATCAGTCTGTTCAAGAGTAGATAGGATAATATGTAAAATGTTTTATAAAGATTCTTGACTCCAGTGTAATTATTAAGAACACCAAGCTTCCAGAGATTTCTGAGTAGCTGCTGATAGGCCTGGCTCCAGGTAGAAGCCATGAGACATGGTTTACTGGGTACAACATGTAGCAGATTTTGCTGAGTAAGTGTTCATGAACACAGGTATGTACTGAAGAGAGGAGCTAATTATTTATTTAAACATTTCTAGCGTGAAGGTTTAAGGAAAAAGAGAGAGCTTAAAGTAGGCAGATAGAAAACTGATATGGCAGTCGGTGGTAGTGTATTTATTTTCTTGGAATTAATATTGACTTTGGAGCCAGAAGACCTGTTTTAAAAATCCCAGTCTGTCACTTGCCAGCGGAATGACTTAGGGCAAATCACCATACTCCATTCATCATTAATTTCTCTAACTGCCAAACAGAGGCGTGATTTATTCTCTATCTTAATAGTATTGCTTAGAGGGTCCTGGGAAATACATTGTATAAAGGTGTCTTATAAATTGTAAAAGAACTATTCAAATATTAGTAGTTACTGTTATCTTAATAACTTTATAAAAATAAGTAATTTTTTGGTCATAGTAATTACTTAGAGCTTGAACTTGGCGTGATGTGTTTCTGTGTATGATTGAGTGGGCGTTTCAAGGATCAGTAAAATAAAAGTTTCTTTCCCAAGCATCATGTATGATAGTGGTTAATTCCTGTGAGATACAGAATTTAGATGGTGACTTGAATCTCTGTCTTTGAGAAACTGTGTCCAAATACAGCAAATAAGATAGTTTCAGACTTACTCTGTTGAGAATGAGAGAGGTAAAGTTTAGGGGGACTTGTCTTAAACTATGAAAAGGTCTCAAGTCAGGAGAGAAGTTTCTCCTGGAAGTTTTTTGAAAAATTAAGGTGGGCTGAAGCATTTTGGACTTGGCTAAATTTTACTCAGTAAACTGTGCAGTTTTGTTAAATGTAGCAATAAGAAAGTGTCAGATTATTCAGTGTGATATATCTTAATTCCTTGTTTTTTCTTTAGTTCAATGTGTTTAGTGCTGTGTAGTATTTTAAGTGCACAGATTTTTGCCCCAGAGTCTTGTGTTTTGAGTTCTGGCATTGCTTTTTACTGAGAATATCACCAAGGGGAATTATTGCATAACCCTATGCCTCCTTTTTCTTATTTTATTTTAAAATTTTATTTATTTATTTGATTGCCCTAGTTCTTAGTTATATTACATGGGATCTTTGATCTTCGTTGCAGCATAAGAGATCTTCAGTTGTGGCATGTGGGATCTTTATAAATATTTATAAATTGAAGTGTTAATAAAATTAACTGCAAAAGTTTATTCTGATCATTTAGGCATATCTATGTTATATATTTTTAGATAATATTTTAAAAGGTTTAAAAATTGGATCTATACCCCCCAGATATGGTATTAATTTTGTACTCAGCTGCTATCTGTATTTGTAGAGAGTCAGAGATAACAGGAAGCAAATATTTTTATTGGTCAAATGGATGATATTTTAGTTAGACCTCAGCCTGACTTGGAGATAAACACAGCCACACTGGTGTACACACATACATCTCCGCAGTCCAGACAGTGAGTCCCAAAGACCCCTGCTTAACATCGAGTTCTCTGAGGAGAGTGTCAGGGAGGTCTGGTGCTTGTGATTTTGAAGGTAGATCTCAACGAGTTTTCCTGAAGTGATGAGATGCAGTGTCTTGTCACTCACTGACTGATGACTGTGGGTTCTCATACAGGAACTCTAAACTTGTATTAAGTACCTTTGATACCCCTGATAAGCATAGCAGGAGCTTGTAAATTCCTTCAGGATTCTTATTTCCTTGTAACTACTTTTTCACTTAAAGCCACCACCATCACCACCTACAAGATCTCCAGTAAACCATTTAAATGAAAAAAGACTGTTGAATCAAATCCTAACTCTTAGGGAAAAATCAGAAGGTTAATGCAAATTTATTTACCGTGTAGTTCATGGAAAACAAGGATTGGTGATGCTGCTGCTGCTGCTGCTAAGTCGCTTCAGTCATGTCCAACTCTGTGCAAACCCGTAGACGGCAGCTCACTGGGCTCCCCCATCCCTGGGACTCTCCAGGCAAGAACACTGGAGTGGGTTGCCATTTCCTTCTCCAGTGCATGAAAGTGAAAAGTCAAAGGGAAGTCGCTCAGTCGTGTCCGACTCTTAGTGACCCCATGGACTGTGGCCTACCAGGCGCCTCCGTCCATGGGATTCTCCAGGCAAGAGCACTGGAGTGGGGTGCCATTGCCTTCTCCATTAGTGATGCTAGCCTTGCTAATTACTCTACCAGATATAGTAGTTCACAAATGTTGCCTAACTTACTTATCTTTATTCCTCTGTATTTCTCTTCATCCTCTTCAAACTGTTTAGTTTAGAAACCACTTTGTAGAAAATATATGTTACTCAATATTTGTGTAATAAAAATTTTTCTTTGACTTGAGCATATAGGAAAGCAGCTTTTTTTTTTTTAATTGCACTTCTGCAAGTAGGCTGGCAAATAACTGTTATTTCTGTGACACCGAATGTGTTCATTGCTTATAAGCTTACTTTTTAAGGTGTAGAGCTTGATTAGGATGATGAAGTATGTTCTCTATCTTTGGTGACTGCAGTTCATTTCATGTGTACCTCTTTTTGTGTGCCAGGAATTGTGCTAATCAGTTTAAGAAATCATCTCAGGTAAGCCAGACAACAGGTGTTTCAGGTAGGTGTTTTTTTGCCCCATTTTTAAACTGAGGACTCTCAAACTGACTTTCAGAGCCTTTACTTCTTTATCTGGGGGACTAGTGAGTCTTGCAGCTGGGATTTTAACTTGATTTAATCAAATCTTCCCATTGATTTAAAGTGAAAAGTGAACAGTGAAGATGAAGGAATATGCAAGAAGAAAGAGTACTTATTTTCTTTATTTTTATTTTTTTATAGCACCAGCTTTCTTTTAATAGGATTTTCTGCAGAACCAAAAGAGAAACCAGCCTCTTACATTTTGGGAGAAAACTATGGCATAAGAGAGATTTTCAGAAGGGTAAAATGTGGCTGGATTCCAATCATGTGATAATTCGTAGCAGTTATTCAGTTGGGAGGACCGTTGTAGGTGAGAGTGGGAGAAGCCAGTGGCCCAGCTTTATTTGCTTCCGATTTGTTCTCTAGATAGCTTTTGGAAATCTGCTTGAAATTAGAAAATCCCACATTTTAGAAAGAATGTGTTTTACCTTGAGGATTTTGTCTTCCTCAGGGAATGAATGATAATTTTTTATTTAAATGTCTGTTCACATTCAGTTCCCTCAAATGAAGCTTTGGAAAAAAAGCTAGTTTGTCCCTGTTGAGAGCTAAGAGTGCTTTGTCTATCAGACCTTTCCAGTGAAGTGGATGAACCTAGAGTCTGTTTTACAGAGTGAAGTAAGTCAGGAAGAGAAAAACAAATACCATATGTTAAAGTATATACATGGAATCTAGAAAAATGGTACTGATGAACCTGTTTGTAGGGCAGCAGTAGAGATGCAGATATAGAAAACAGATTTGTAGACATGGGGTGGGAGTGGGAAAGAGAGGGTGGAACGAATGGAGAGAGTAGCATGGAAACATATACATTGCCATATGTAACGTAGATAGCCAGTGGGAATTTGCTATATGAGGCAGGGAGCTCAACTTGGTGCAGTGTGACAACCTGGAGGGGTGGGATGGGGTGGGAGGTGGGAGGGCGGTTCAAGAGGGAGGGGACATATGTATACCTATGACTGATTCATCTTGATGTATGGCAGAAACCAGTACAACAGTGTAAAGCAATTATCGTACAATTAAAAATAAATGGAAAAATAAAGCCTATCGGACAAGAACTGCTAGGATGAGGACCAGCCTAACTCCTGAAGGCTATAACACAGTCCTCTTTACTCTTTCTAGTACTCTTGGTCAACTAGTTTTTATACTTCATAAATTTCTTCATGTTATTTGGATTCCTTTTTACATAAAAATATAATAATGTCTGCATTGAATTTCTCTGGATTGAGAAGGTTTTGTTGAAATTGTCTTGGCTACTAGAAATATAAACTAAAAGTTAGGTTAGCCAAAAAGGAGAATTTAGTTGACTCATGCATTCACGAATGGAAAGAAACAGCTGGAACCCTTAGAAGTTGCCAGGCTGTGTTGGATCCTGGGCCCATTTCTCCTTGTGTGTTGCCTTCAGTTTTCTCCCTGGCTTCTGTATTCCTCCCTGTGTCACCAGGCATGAAAGCTGCCCCATTGGGGAGGGCCGTGAATTTTCCTGGCATGGATTCTCTTCCAGTCTCTTGTGTAATCACTGAGGCTTAGGCCAAGGGTCGGAAAGTATTGTGATTGTCCTGGCTTGGTCACAGGCCTACCTCTGTGGTGGTGAGGGCAGAGATATGAAGAATGGCAGCCCCCATCAGAATTCCATGTTTGTGTTTGGAGGAGAGGGTGGACGCTCTTACCTGAATTTTGCTGCACAACGGGAGTAAAACCCAGTCTCCTACAGTTAACAAAGAAAAGTCCCAAATATTTCAGATATTTGCTTAAAAATCTTAGGAAAACTGGTTCAATTAACTTCAGTTCAGTTCAGTTCAGTCGTGTCTGACTCTTTGCAACCCCATAAATTGCAGCACACCAGGCTTCCCTGTCCATCACCAACTCCCAGAGTTCACTCAGACTCACGTCCATCGAGTCGGTGATGCCATCCAGCCATCTCATCCTCTGTCGTCCCCTGCTCCTCCTGCCCCCAATCCCTCCCAGCATCAGAGTCTTTTCAACTCTTCGCATGAGGTGGCCAAAGTACTGGAGTTTCAGCTTTAGCATCATTCCTTCCAAAGAACACCCAGGACTGATGGAGCTCTTAATTTATTTTCTATGAGATTTGAAAAGATGTCCTTTGGGGTATTTCCTTAAGATGAAATAATATATATATTTAGGATATTAAAGTTATTAAAATGTATGCTTATTTAACTTATTGTAAAAGCATTTCTAGCAATTGATCACTGACTTTTACTTGAAGCAGAGGCAGTTGACACAGTCCTCTTTATACCCTGAACTGAAAACTAAAGAATATATATATATAGTTTATAAGTTTCTTTTTCTGATGACTTGAACCAACATTGCCCTCTTTTCTTATGATTTATATATTAAATATCTTAACAGTCAGTTTTACCACTTTGTTATGTCCTGTTCTCTTAGAACTTTTTTTTTTTTCATTGATTTGTGTGTTTTGATCTTGTCTCCTCAAGGAGACTTTTGGCTTCTTGAGAGCAGCCCCACAGCACCTTGGTAAGGCTCATCACCACAGGCTCTTCAGTTCAGTTCAGTTCAGTTCAGTCGCTCAGACTCTTTGCGACCCCATGAATCGCAGCACGCCAGGCCTCCCTGTCCATCGCCAACTCCTGGAGTTCACTCAGACTCACGTCCATTGAGTCAGTGATGCCATCCAGCCATCTCATCCTTGGTCGTCCCCTTCTCCTCCTGCCCCCAATCCCTCCCAGCATCAGAGTCTTTTCCACTGAGTCAACTCTTCGCATGAGGTAGCCAAAGTACTGGAGTTATCAGCTTCAGCATCATTCCCTCCAAAGAAATCCCAGGGCTGATCTCCTTCAGAATGGACTGGTTGGATGTCCTTGCAGTCCAGGGGACTCTCAAGAGTCTTCTCCAACACCACAGTTCAAAAGCATCAGTTCTTTGGCGCTCAGCTTTCTTCACAGTCCAACTCTCGCATCCATACATGACCACTGGAAAAATCATAGCCTTGACTAGACAGACCTTTGTTGGCAAAGTAATGTCTCTGCTTTTGAATATGCTATCTAGGTTGGTCATAACTTTTCTTCCAAGGAGTAAGCGTCTCTTAATTTCATGGCTACAGTCACCAGCTGCAGTGATTTTGGAGCCCCCCAAAATAAAGTCTGACACTGTTTCCACTGTTTCCTCATCTATTTCCCACGAAGTGATGGGACCGGATGCCATGATCTTTGTTTTCTGAGTGTTGAGCTTTAAGCCAACTTTTTCACTCTCCTCTTTCACTTTCATCCACAGGCTCATAGACGTGTTTAGTTGCTGAAGCAGGTTTTTTTGGGGATCTGCTCCCTTGTATGTCATACGTGTACAGCACCATGCTGCTTTCAGGCTTTATTGATCTTTTTATAATATTCTTTTTGGTTTCTTATGGGTAAATATTATAAAATTAACCTATAAAATAATGCAGTCATGTTTCCTGTGTGATGTCTTGAATACAGTCAACCTGATACATAGGAAATTTTTAGAGATTAACAAAAAACTGTTAGAAACTTTTAGACATTTTACTACATTTTGATTTTCAGTGATAATAACAGATTTGATAGCTTACCAGAGAGAAATCCACAGATAGTACACACCACGTTTAATACAACCAGTTACAACTCCAACCTTCTTTCCTTCCTCGAAGTGACTAATATGAGGCTTCATGCATGACACTTCCAGAATGTTATTTTATAATGTATATTTCCGAGTGTACAGTGCATCTAGTCATGTGATGTTTGAAATGATCTGACCAGAGACAAAATAGGCCCATTTAACAATCTTCCTTGAAGTGTGGTTAAAAAACAGTGAATGTTCTTTGAGAAGGCATTATACATCAACAAGGGCTTGAGTTAGATGAGTTGCTGTCATCATCTTTGCTCCTCTAAGTTACCTCTCAGCCCACTTGAGTGAAGAAGATTAATATAATCTAGGGAATGTTAGGTGTTGGCGGAAACATGTGGCCATTTGCTATCCCTCTTTACCTAATTTTACTGAGACATAATTGACATACATCACTTTGTAGGTTTAAATCATTCAATGCAATGGTTTGATTTACATATATTGTGACGTGATTGCCACAGTCAATTCAGGTCAATTCAGTCGTTCAGTTGTGTCTAACTCTTTGTGACCCCATGGACTGCAGCATGCCAGGCCTCCCTGTCTATTACCACCTCCAGGAGTTTACTCAAACTTATGTCTGTTGAGTTGGTGATGCCATCCAACCATCTCATCCTTTGTTGTCCCCTTCTCCTTCCGTCTTCAATCTTTCCCAGCATCAGGGTCTTTTCAAATGAGTCAGCTCTTCGCATCAGGTGGCCAAAGTATTGGAGTTTCAGCTTTAACAACAGTCCTTCCAGTAAATATTCAGGACTGATCTCCTTTAGGATGGACTGGTTGGATCTCCTTGTAGTCCAAGGGACTCTCAAGAGTCTTCTCCAGCAACACAGTTCAAAAGCATCAATGCTTCAGCGCTCAGCTTTCTTCACAGTCCAACTCTCGCATCCATACATGACTACTGGAGAAACCATAGCACTGACTAGACGGACCTCTGTTGGCAAAGTAATGTCTCTGCTTTTTAATGTGCTGTCAGGTTGGTCATAACTTTTCTTCCCAGGAGCAAGCATCTTTTAATTTCATGGCTGCCGTCACCATCTGCTGTGATTTTGGAGCCCCCCAAAATAAAGTCTGACACTGTTTCCACTGTTTCCCCATCTATTTGCCATGAAGTGATGGGACCAGATGCCATGATCTTAGTTTTCTGAATGTTGAGTTTTAAGCCAACTTTTTCACTCCTCTTTCACTTTCATCAAGAGGCTCTTTAGTTCTTCTTCACTTTCTGCCATAAGGGTGGTGTCATCTGCATATCTGAGGTTATTGATATTTCTTCCAGAAATCTTGATTCTAGGTTGTGCTTCATCCAGCGTGGCATTTCACATGATGTACTCTGCATATAAGTTAAATAAGCAGGGTGACAATATACAGCCTTGCTGTACTCCTTTCCTGATTTGGAACCAGTCTGTTGTTCCATGTCCAGTTCTAACTGTTGCTTCCTGACCTGCATACAGATTTCTCAGGAGGAAAGTCAGGTGGTCTCGAATTCCTGTCTCTTTAAGGATTTACACAATTTGTTGTGATCCACACAGTCAAAGGTGTTGACTTAGTCAATAACGCAGAAATAGATGTTTTTCTGGAACTCTCTTGCTTTTTTGATGATCCAGCAGATGTTGGCAATTTGATCTCTGGTTCCTCTGCCTTTTCTAAATCCAGCTTGCACATCTAGAAGTTCATGGTTCACGTATTGTTGAAGCCTGGCTTGGAAAATTTTGAGCATTACTTTACTAGCGTGTGAAAGGAGTGCAGTTGTGTGGTAGTTTGAGCATTCTTTGGCATTGCCTTTCTTTGGGATTGGAATGAAAACTGACCTTTTCCAGTCCTATAGCCACTGCTGAGTTTTCCAAATTTGCTGGCGTATTGAGTGCAGCACCTTCACAGCATCATCTTTTAGGATTTGAAATAGCTCAACTGGAATTCCATCACCTCCACTAGCTTTGTCCATAGTGATTGCCACAGTAGGTTCCACTAATATTCATTTTCGCATATAGATACAGTAAAAAGAAAAAAGAAAAAAGAAAAAAAATTCTTCTTACACTCTAATAAGAACTCTTAGGATTAACTCTCTTAACTTTCCTGTATATCATACAGCATTGTTGTTACAGTTGTCATGTTGTTCATTGCATCCCATGTACTTATTTATCTTATAACTGAAAGTTTGTATCTTTGGACCATTTTCCTCCAATTCTGCCTCTCCTCACCTTCTGCCTTTGGTAACCACAAGTCTGATCTCCTTTTCTGTGAACTGGTGTCTTTTAAAAAAAAAGAAAAAAAATCCGCATGTAAGTGAATACTTCTTTTTTTGAAATTTAAGGCTGTGTACTTTTTTTTGGTTTGTTTGTTTTAAATATTACTTGAGTTGTCGTTGGGTAGCTCGGTTGCTTTGGGTAATGTGCACTTTTGAAAGCCTCTCAATTTTCAAAGAGGTTTCCAACTGTAAAGTAGCTGTGTAGGTAATTTTCCCTTGAAGATTAAACTTCAATCACAAGAAATCTCCTTGAAAATGCTTCAGTACTTTGTTGGAGTTAATTGTGTTAAAACTCTGTAAGCCAATTGTAGTGAAACTCTTTAAGCTAGTGATACTTTTTCTTATGGATGAAATAATTATCCTTTGAATAAATGATCACTTCAAAAATATACCATCCTCTGAAGATTTCCATATATGGTAAGATTGTTTTTCCTTGGGAAAACACTGGTTTTGGTAAATTTTTGATAGGAACAAATAATTTCATATGGACATGTTTTTTATTATCAATTTTTGAAGTTACTATTTTTTTTTATTCTTCTTGAAATGGCATTTTGTTTCTGTTATATTAATGCTTGATTCTGCAAAACACTACATCTGTGTTTGGTGATTTTTGGTTTTGTTTGTTGGTTTGTTTCCTGTTTGTTCATTAAATATTTATGGAGCCACCCACTGGTCAGATATTGGTCTCGGTGAATAAGACAGAATGGTCTTTAGGAAACTTACAGTTTATAAGCATAGCTTTTAGTACCCGCACACTCCATTTTATTTTCTAGCAGTAGCATAACACCTGTTCTTAGGAAAATTTTATTGCATTCCTAGTCTTACTTGAATCAAATTCTTACTCTGAGTATTCATGCGTAAACCAGAAAGAATTTTCCTGTGATGGGTTCTCACTTTGGAAAACACTGGCCTAGCATGGAGGTTCTCAAACTTTCCATAAATGAAAATTTCTTCAGAAGGTCAAATTATATAAAATTTGAAAATAAAGGCAGAGATGACCTGCCTGAAATGTGTGTCATGAAACTCTCCCTCAGCAACTCCTTCCTTCAGGTCCCCTTGGGAAACCCTGATGCCCTGTGGGATGCCGCAGAAAATAGGAAATCAGTCATCTCGTACTCAAAATCCACGTCACTACTGAATGTATTGTTTGTTGAGTACTTTGAAGAGATCAGTATTAAAACATAAAGATTTCTTTACTATTGTCTATAGTTGATATCAACTAATACTTTTTAATACCTTTTTCTTGATGCAGTTGTCTCACTTATGACGGCCTACACATGTGGCTGCTAGATATTATTTTTTCTGTCTAATTGTTCTGTCAGGAAATGGGCCACAGATGGCACAGGGTGAGGCCAAGCTCTGGCTGAATTCCTTTTCTCAGGGGCTTTGTATCTTGTCCCTTAGGGTCTCAGGTCAAACACCTCATCCTCCAGGTCATAGTTAGAGATGCCCAGCTTGCATTTGCAGGTCGAATGCTTAAGTGACACCTCCTTACAAACACGTGCATTGTAATTGTTTGTTGTAACTTGTGTTGCTTAGGAAACCAATTTTGAGACTCTCGTGCGTGCTGGTGGTGTCTAGGATAGTGCTCTGTAAGCAGCCACTGTGGGGAGGGAGGAAGGCAGGACTGGGCAGAAGGGAAAGTTGACTGCCTTCAAACCCTGGGCAGATTCCAGAGGCAGCTCGCCCTGACAGGGCCTCAGGGTCCCAAATGGAGGCAAGAGGGTCAGGGCTGAATACTCCGGCTTGGAGCACTCATTGCGTATGGGCTGCTGTTCCCTCCCTCTCTGGGGAGCATGGTCATGAAGAAGGGAACTAGACCCTGGGTGAGTGTCACGTGGGGACAAGGAGCATCCCTTTGCTGAAGGTGCTGAGGGCCTCGTCCAGCAGTGGGGGTGGGGGGTGGTTACCACCAAAGCATCCCTTGTAGTCACACTTTCTGTTTCTCACATTTGTCTATTTTCATTTAAGAACTGAAAAGAAGTAAGCAGTGTTCTGTTTTCCACAGGTAGCTAATGAGATTTCATAATAAAAAATATTAATGCTTAAACTTTGATAAATGAATAAATGGTGAATCTTGTTAACATCATCAGTAATGTGAAAATGTAACATAATCACACATACAAAAATCTATAGTTCAACGTTCTTTTTGACACAATTAGAAATAGGCCTTAATTAAAAAGTATATTATAAATTACTTCAGAAATATTGAGTTTTGTGAAATATAATTTAGGCACTTTTTGATTCATGAAGCTTTTTGTAACAAGAACCAAAGAAAAGTTTTGAGTAGTGATTTGATGGCTTTGTTTTTTTGTAATTGCACTGTATTTAAAATGTCATTATCATTTGCCTGGTATATACTATTACTTTAGTTTCAAAGGTAGTGATTTTTTTCAGTTGCGAATTTTAAAAGTGGGTAATCTAAGAAAGGTAGCTGGGAGAAGTATTCTGTGTGAATATTGGATTTTGGCCTGATAGCAGGCATAAAACTTTTACTTCCAAAAGTTGGCTCACTCTGCAGTAATTGCAGTGATCATTGAAAATGGTGTGGGTTTTCCTTGGGAGGGATGGGCTAGGTAGCCCCTGTCACTTCCTTCCTCTTGGCATCTTGGTGTGACTGATCAGGAAACAGGATTGGATATGAGGCTGGAGAGCACATCCTGGGCTCTAGACTCAGATCTGAGCTTGGGTACCAGTCTATCATCGATCTTGCTTAACAAAATTAACCCTCTAAGCCTTAGTTTCATCATCAGTTAAAATGGAGGTGTTAGTAAGAGAACTTTGATCAGAGGATCTTAGCATGAGGTTTGGCATATTATAAGTGCTTGATAATGGTAGCTGTGATGAGCGATATAATTTTATTGGTCAGTTTTTCTTTTCACTCAGCTTTCAACACTTTAGTAACTATTGAAAGTATAACTTGCTTATGCTCGTAAAAGAAGGAAGGGCAATTTAGAGTTGTCTGTCAGAAAACTAATCTTTGGGGACTTGAGCCTGAATCTTCATGTGAGATGACAGAGTGAAACAGCAGGAAGAAGAGGAAATATATGCAAAGGAGGGCAGGGCGACTTCACACATAGCCTCCATCAGGGGAAGGGAGCTGAGGTCTGTGCTGTTTCAGGACTGACCTGCCTGAGTGTGGCCTGGACCTTGGAATGGAGCTCCTCTTGGTGGCCTTTGGCTTGGTGAAACTGCCCTTGATGGTTTCCTGAGAGAAATTAGGGGGACATCGGGGATTATCAGAGAAATGGGAGTTACCCTCTGAGTAGTGCTGGTAAACATTTCTGATGGACTAACAGTGTGAACATATCTTGAAATGAGCAATACAGAGACCAGTTCATAGAGAAAGCCTAAATCAAAGAAATAGATCTAGTACCAATTGAAAAACAGTTTCACCTGCTGACAGTTTGAAATGTCAGCCTGATACTATTCAGTTAAAGATAATGTGTGTAAGTTACAGCCACCAAGATAACATCACTTTAGGTCTATTCTTTGAGTAAACCACCCAAAGACGTGCTTAGAAGGATTGTTCTGTTTTCCTTGGCCTTCAGATTAGATCTCTCCTCCTTCCAATTCATAAAATGCTAATTTTAGACAAAATATCTAATTAGTATGTCACTAGTTTATTAGTGATTCATGGTTTCTTAATGTTAGCAGAACTGTTTGTCATACTATGTCTGAAACAAATACACTGTCCTAAAGGTTAAATGGACAGTTAGTAATTTCAGCAAACCAATATGCATGTGTGGGTATGCATTGATAGACATCTTATATGGTGGTTTTCAAAGGATACAGAGAAGTATAAAACATACTTATATCTTCAAAGAATTAAGAATTAGTTGCCCAACTGAGCAGTGGTGGCACAAAGTACCCAGTTGTGAAGCAGGCACTCTCACTGTACTAGGTAGGTTAAAAGGGATAATTTATTTGAAAATTTCTGTGTGGTGGTAGGTGTTCTGTCAGAGAACATGGTGCCTATCCACACAAAAGTGATTTATTCACACCACACAACAGCTAGCTGTGGAAAGCCGTAGATGATAAACACTGTGTAAGAAGTATAATGGAAGGTCTCTGGAAGGTATCCAAGAAGTAGCATTGCTGCGGTTTCCAGTGGTCAAAGACAGCTTCATCGAGGAGGTGGAGTCTGGGCAGGGATTGGGTGGTTGAGTTTTGAAGCAGAAAGGAGGGGCCGTTTGTGGTGAGAAGTGAGGTCAAAACTCCTGTGAGGGAGGGAATAATTCATAGTCCAGACTGTTGGGAGTGGACTGCTGATATTTGTGGCTGTGGCTAAATTGTGTTTGGGGGTTGGGATCTTGAAAGCCAAGCAGTAGGGAAGAAAGGTTTTTATGCTAAGATAGTGATACGAGGTCTGTAGCTGCCCAAGGAGATAGTTTAGTGATGGTAATGGTCTACTGAGGGCAGACCCAGCCATTTCCATGCCATTTAAGTGGAAATTAGGTCCCCCAGTCTTGCCTACCTACTGTGAGCATACTTTGTCCTTCACAGTCCATGGATTTTCTCTGCACTAGAGCCCTGGGTGAGATCCACAGGGGATGAAGAAAAGGGAAGGCAAAATGGGGAGTCCACACTGAAAGTACAGAGTCCTGGGAGAAAGATTTGATTGAATTAGACATTTGAATGAATTGGGAAATTGAAACTGGTAGAGTTGTCCTGAGTATGCCAGGCTGACCCTGTATTTAGGAAATGAGGTATTGGCTTATATAATTTCTTACCTGTGCTTCTGGTTTCTCACTTTGATGATTTTTTTCTTCTTCCTGTATTCTTCCTCTCCTTCCACATCTTCCATCCTTCCTTCCACATGTTTCATCAGGAACATGATTCATCATTTGAGAGCCCACAAAAGTCAGCAAACACTTTCTGAGCATCTGCTTTTCTGGTGCTCTGTTCCAGAAGAGACACTGGTCCTTGCCCCTAGTGAGTTTGAAGGGAGAAAAGGAGACAGAAAAGTGAAAAAACATTAAATTCTGAGTTCCGTAATGGAAGGCTATCTGCTGTGTGGTTGATAGAGTGAAAGGAGGAGTGTGGGTCTCTCCCTGGGGGTGACTAAAGCTGGGTGAGAAAAATAAGTGGTGGTTTTGTTGGCTGGACAGGGATAGTAAGGGTATACAAAGCCCAGAAATAGGGGATGGAAAGTAGTGGAGGTATGAAGTAACAAAGGCACTAGAAGTGGCTTCTTTGGTAAAGCCAAAGGCCAGGATTTAATTGGGACATTGATCAGTAGATGCAGCTGAAGAGGTGTTAGGACTGCAGCAGGTCTGTGCACCCTGCAAAATGCTCAGCTTCTGTCCTTAAGGTAAGTCAGCCATGGAAGACCCATGGCTTTGTCATGGTCATATCTGTAGTTTGCAGAGATGACTTGGGCATATCACGGAGGGTAGGTTTGGAAGGGTACATCACAAACTGAGGTTCCACCTGTAATGGTCAGTTATACCTTAGTGACCCAAGCTGCATTGAGGAGACACACTCAGTGTGTGTCTAATTTAAAGAATTTTTGATACATGTATAGTATATGGCAAAAATCTTTCTGGTGATTAACCTCCAGAGAATTTTTACTAGAACCCTTTTTAGAGATGTGATGGCTATGTGTTGGCCATGTGATTTTTGTCAGAGTTGTGAGGACCAATTGAAAGACTATGTCAAGGGTATTTTTTATCCTTATATTTATGCTTATATATACATTTATATTTACTTATACTTAACATTTTCTGGGAGCAGATGGTTGAATTTCAGACTAATGAACTGTAACTTTGATATGATTTTTTAAGAAGAGTGAATCTGGATATATAAATATCTCCATGTCCAACCCTTACATGAGTGCATGCCTATGTGTGTATACATGTGCATGTCTTAGCATGTATGTTTTGCTTGTCTGTGGTGTGTGTGTCCCCTTTTCTGGGTATATTTGATAGTGTAAACCAGGGATTAAACATTGTTAAGAAGTGACTACTGTATAAATATGTTGAGTGATTATCATTTAGTTATGCTAAAATTTTTATCTTCCAGTTCAGTTGGAATACTTTTATTAACAGTGCCTTAAGCAATAGGATATACGGTTGAATTTTCTTTTAGAGAATTGCCTAGTTATATCGGATCCAATTAAGTTTTGCATATGTTATCAGTGGCATTAAATGCAACCAAGTGTGGTGTTAAGTAAAATGAGAAAAGTTATTTTAGTAAAAACCTAACTTGTACTTAATATATCTTGAGCTAGTAAACAGCAAATGTAGGTCTGAAGAATAACATATTTTTATTTAAAACATGAAATGATCATTTAACTTAAGATTATTATTTTAAAATTTGTTAGTAAGTTCACAGTAAACAAACTCAAGTATTTAACTTTTTAAAACACCAAACTAGAAATGAGTAATACTTGAAGAATTTCTGTTCTCCAAGGATGAACAATTCCTTTTTTTCAAACAGGGATCCTTCTTATGCTCTGGCAGTGAGAGTGCCGAGTCCCAACCGTTGGAGTGCCAGGGAATTCCCAACGATTCTTTTCCTATATATCAAGACTTTAAAAGTCACATAATTGTGAAGTAAATAAAAGCAACCTTTTTTATGGTTGGTAAACTTGTATTTAAAAACTATTTGTAAAGTACAATATTCTTAGAAAGGTTTGGTGGAGATACAAACATTGCTGTAATAGTTTTATTTTCTGTCCTGCTTGTCAGTAAATTTTTAAGTTTTTAAAAAAGAACTCTGCTTAAAAATGAAGGCCAAACTAATCAACCTTGAAACAAAAAACATAAAACCCAAAATAGCCCTGGATTGCTATGGTGTTGTGATTGTTACAAGGGAGGTTCTAACCTCCATGTTGTGGCCAGGTGCCGCCTTGTCCAAGTTGTTTGGTGGCTTGGGGCCTTTGTTCCCTAATGTGTAAAATGTGGTTGGAATGGTGATCTGGAGCATTGAAATAGATAATTTAAGTTTATTTTTCCTCTGATTAGTGTTCAAGAGATACAACTCTGTGTTTGGTTCTCTAATATCTGCCTAGTTCATCTATGTGGAGTTTGGGGTTGACTTTTCTTTCGCATGAAATATTTAGAAATAGACATCCTTAGGATACGAGTTGAACAATTACAAACCTAAAGCTGTTATTTGTGTTTAAAATTTTAGGTATGCAATACCCCCGGAACATGGGAAACGACTGGAAAGACTAGCTCAAGGTAGGCTTGCTATTTGTTTTCCACACGATAGGTTCTTTGTTTCTGAGGTATTTTTACTTCAGAGTAGAATATCACTTTGTTAATGTTATTCTATTCAAGTTATTGGCTTCTAAGTATTTTTCTCATTGAGTAATTTTAATTTTTTCCATATTGCATAATCATCATGATTATTTTAGTTGGCTGCTTTGTTTTTTGTCAGCTGATTTCACTTAACCTATTTTAGTTATTTCCAGTTTTTTTCTCCTTTATATAATGTACTTAACATCACTGTGCCAATAAAATTTTTATTTCCTTTAGTTGTACCATTGAGATAAATTCCGAGAAGTACTGATACTGGATCTTGGGCTTCTAGGATGTTTTATGGGTACTTTTCATGTTGCCATATCATTTCACCAGAGAGTTGTGTTAAATCCCCTTCCCCTGGGCCTGAGAGTGCTTGAAGTATGAAGTTGAATGTTTCTAGGTGACGGGACAGGCATAATATTGTATGCCTTCTTAGACTAGTAAAATTAAGCGTACTTTACTGGATCTTGAAATTTTTTTTTTTTTTTAAGACTTTGTGCCTCTTTGTTTTCTTTATTCTTCTAGTTTAATTGAGATGCACTTGACATACAACATGTTATAAGTTTAAGCTGTTCAGCATAATGATTTGACTTGCATCATGAAATGATTGTCACAATAGGTTTAGTGAACATCCATTATCTCATGTGAATATCAAAATAAATAGAAAAACATCTCCCCTTATGATGAAAACTCTTAGAATTTACTCTTTTAACAGCTTTCACATATAACACTCAGCAATGTTAATTATATTTATTGTGTTATTTGTTACATTTCTAGTACTTATTTATCTTGTAATTAGAAGTTTGTACCTTTTGACTACCTTCATTCAGTTGTGCCTCCCTTGACCTTGTCCATCTTCTTCTCTCACTTTTTTAAACAGTTTTAGCTGCCATTTTTATTAATTTTTTAAAATTATTTTTAAAAATTAATATACTGGAATATAGATGCTTTACAATTTGTGTTCCTGCTGTATTGCAAAGTGAATCAGCTATAGGTATACATATATCCACTCTGTTTTGGATTGCCTTCCCATTTACGTCACCACAGAGATTGAGTAGAGTTCCCTCTGCTATATAGTATGTTCTCATTACCTGCCCGTCTACCAGTATATCTACTACTGTAGACAAGAATCCCTTAGAAGAAATGGAGTAGCCATCATAGTCAACAAAAGAGTCTGAAATGCAGTACTTGGATGCAATTCCAAAAACACAGAATGGTCTGTGTTGATTTCCAAGGCAAACCTTTCAGTATCACAGTAATCCAAGTCTATATCTGGACCAGTAATGCTGAAGAAGCTGAAGTTGAATGGTTCTATGAAGACCTACAAGACCTTTTAGAACTAACACCCAAAAAAGATGTCCTTTTCATTATAAGGGACTGGAATGCAAAATTAGGAAATCAAGAGATACCTCAAGTAACAGGCAAATTTGGCCTTGGAGTACAAAAAAAAGTAGGGCAAAGGCGAACAGAGTTTTGTCAAGAGAACAGACTAGTCATAGCAAACACCCTCTTCCAACAACACAAGAGAAGACTCTACACATGGACATCACCAGATGGTCAATACCAAAATCAGATTGATTATATTCTTTGCAGCCAAAGATGGAGAAGCTGTATACAGTCAGCAAAAACAAGACGGGAGCTGACTTTGGCTCAGATCATGGACTCCTTATTGCCAATCAAACTTAAATTGAAGAAAGTAGGGAAAACCACTAGACCATTCAGGTATGACCTAAGTCAAATCCCTTATGATTATACAGTGGAAGTGAGAAGTAGATTCAAGGGATTAGATCTGATAGAGTACCTGAAGAACTATGGATGAAGGATCGTGACATTGTACAGGAGGCAGTGAGGAAGACCATCCCCAATAAAAAGAAATGCAAAAAGGCAAATGGTTGTCTGAAGAGGGCTTACAAATAGCTGTGAAAAGAAGAGAAGTGAAAGGCAAAGGAGAAAAGGAAAGATACACCCATTTGAATGCAGAGTTCCCAAGAATAGCAAGGAGAGATAAGAAGTAGAGGAATACAATAGAATGGGAAAGACTAGAGATTTCTTCCGGAGAAGGCAATGGCACCCCATTCCAGTACTCTTGCCTGGCAAATCCCATGGACAAAGGAGCCTGGTGGGCTGCAGTCCATAGGGTCGCATGAGCGACTTCACTTTCACTTTTCACTTTCATGCATTGGAGAAGGAAATGGCAACCCACTCCAGTATTCTTGGCCTGGAGAATCCCAGGGACGGGGTAGCCTGGTGGGCTGCCATCTATGGGGTCGCACAGAGTTGGACATGACTGAAGCGACTTAGCAGCAGCAGCAGCAGAGATGTCTTCAAGAAAATTAGAGATACCAAGGGAACATTTCATGCAAAGATGGGCACAATAAAGGACAGAAATGATATGGACCTAACAGAAGCAGAAGATATTAAGAAGAGGTGGCAAGAATACATAGAAGAACTATATAAAAAAGATCTTCATGACCCAGATAACCATGATGGTGTGATCACTCACCTAGAGCCAGATATCCTGGAATGCAAAGTCAATTGGGCCTTAGGAAGCATCACTATGAACAAAGCTAGTGGAGGCAATGGAATTCTAGTTATTTCAAATCCTAAAAGATGATGCTGTGAAAGTGCTGCACTCAGTATGCCAGCAAATTGGAAAAACTCAGCAGTGGCAACAAGACTGGAAAAGGTCAGTTTTCATTAATCCCAAAGAAAGGCAATGCCTAAGAATGTTCAAACTACTGCACAATTAAATTCATCTCACATGCTAGCAAAGTAATTCTCAAAATTCTCCAAGCCAGGCTTCAGTAGTACATGAATGTGAACTTCCAGGTCTTCAAACTGGATTTAGAAAAGGCAGAGGAACCAGAGATCGCATTGCCAACATCTGCTAGATCATTGAAAAAGCAAGAGAATTCCAGAAGAACATCTGCTTTATCGAGCATACCAAAGCCATTGACTGTGTGGATCACAACAAACTGTGGAAAATTCTGAAAGAAATGGGAATACCAGATCACCTGACCTGCCTCCTGAGAAATCTGCATGCAGGTCAAGAAGCAACAGTTAGAACTGGACATGGAACAACAGACTGGTTCCAAATCGGGAAAGGAGTACGTCAAGGCCTTATATGTCACCTTGTCTCTTTAACTTACATGCAGAGTATATCATACAAAATGCTGGGCTGGATGAAGCACAAACTGGAATCAAGATTGCTGGGAAAAGTATCAATAACCTCAGATATGCAGGTGATCCACCCTTATTGCAGAAAGTGAAAAAGAACTAAAGAGCCTGTAGATGAAAGTGAGAAAGGAGAGTGAAAAAGCTGGGCTTAAAATTCACCATTCTAAAAACTAAAATCATGGCATCCATCTGGTCCCATCACCTCGTGGCAATAGATGGGGAAACAATGGAAACAGTAACAGACTTTATTTTGAGGGTCTCCAAAATCACTGCAGATGGTGATTTCAGCCATGAAATTAAAAGATGCTTGCTCCTTGGAAGAAAAGCTATGACCAACTTAGACAACATATTTAAAAGCAGGGTGATTACTTTGCCAACAAAGGTCCATCTAGTCAAAGCTATAGTTTTTCCCGTAGTTGTGTATGGATGTGAGAGTTGGACTATAAAGAAAGCTGAACACCAAAGAACTGATGCTTTTGAACTGTGTTGTTGGAGAAGACTCTTGAGAGTTCCTTGGACTGCAAGGAGATCTGACCAGTCCATCCTAAAGGAAATCAATCCTGGATATACATTGTAAGGACTGATGCTGAACCTGAAACTCCAATACTTTTGCCACCTGATGTGAAGAGCTGACTCATTTGAAAAGACCCTGATGCTGGGAAAGATTGAAGGCAGCAGGAGTAGGGGACGACAGAGGGTGAGATGGTTGGATGGCATCACTGACTCGATGGACATGAGTTTGGGTAAGCTCCAAGAGTTGGTGTGGACAGGGAAGCCTGGCGTGCTGCAGTCCATGGGGTCGCAAAGAATTGGAAATGATTGAGTGACTGAACTGAGCTTGTCCATTTTTAAGGGCCAGATTGAGCCATTCTTTTGGAAATTCTATCAGTATCTTTCACTCTGTGCCCACTTGTATCTACTGAGAGTGCCGTTTACTTTTATTCCTTCCCTTAAAGATATGCCAGGCAGCCTTACTATTATTTCTCTCACACGGGGGGAGAATCATATTCACCCCCTTCTGTTTTGCTAACCACCCTAACTTAGGATGATGTAGACTACTAGTGACTTATTTCCAGAGGAAAGTGGAGTTCCGTTGAGTGACAACTAGAGATAAGACATTCTGCTTTTATTCTCCATTGAATCCTCAGGGAGCACTGTTCTTTCAATCAGGTGCCAATCTAAGATTCATTGGTATGTTAGATTTGCCTTGTAGTAGAAAAGGAATTTTGTCCCCGCATTATGTATGCTTTCATTTAATAATAAAATGGGGACACTGACTTGACAGCTCTGAACAGATATTGTTAAAGACATCTAAAAGTTGCTTTCCTTCAAATTATGGAAGAGTATTAGAAAGAATAGTTAGGGTATCATGTTTGTTAAAAGCATTATTGTAATTTTGGCAGCCTAATAACTATAAAGCCTTGGTGTTTTTATAATGTAATACATTACAGTAATAATAGCAATGTAATTGTAATCTTGAACTTCGTTATGGACTATTTTCATGAATATTAAGTGGATGGATCCTGGTTCTGGATAATAGATTATAGCACAGCTTAGAATATGATTACCATAATCCTTAAATACACAGGCAGTGAACTTTGTGCTAAATCTATATGCTGTGGACTCTTCTGTTCTCTGTGATAATAATTCTACCATTTTCTGTTCACCTCACTGCCCCAGAATTTTTAAACTGGAGCAATGTAAACTTGGCGATACGGAATCACATGTTTAATTTTTTGCTATAAACTGTCTGTATACACTTTGATATAAACTGCCTGAAAATGACATTCCAGAAAAATGGATGCCATTAGCTTAATCAGTAAGAGATTAATAAACTTGAAGGTTGAAAAGGAACTTTAAACTCAATTGCGTGTTTATTGAAAATTTTTTGCAGCATTATTTTGAGAAATGATTCAAGGGAAAGACCCTATAAGACAGTGGAGGATTTCTATCTTCTGAGCAGATGTCAGGCAAATTAATTGAATTCTGCTAAACAATTAAAATGATAAAATAATGCAGTAAATATGAGGGAGCCTTATAGGATGTCTAGGTCAAGGCAGCACTTGATACATAATATGAAAAGCAGCCTCGGATATTTTCCATTATCTTGTCTGCACATCATAATTATCACAGTTGCCTTTTATGCATGAATGCTTTCATCTTTGGTTTCTATTGAAATCTTGATTGACGGTGGCACCTGCAAATATTTTATCTGAAAACCGTTAGGTCTGCATCTAATAAAGCCAGGAGTTCGATTTTGCCCTTCAGTTGCTTTCTCATTTATACAGTTTTTTTCTAATATCATGTAGATATAAAAGTAATAAAAAATCTCAAGTGAATTGTTGCAGTTTTTATACTTGTTATGTTTGCCTATAATGCCATTGCATTCTTTCTAATTTTTGATTCAATACAATTGAATGGGAAGTAAAAAGGATACTAGAGATACAACATCATGAATGACAGTTTTGAAGATTTTCAGTTTTAAGAATGTCTAAATCTCATCTATTTTAGAAATTAGACAATATCTTAGTGGTTCTATTAAGTTAAGCAAAATATGGATTAAAGTAAATTGGGAGCAGCTGATGTGTATATGTGTGTGTGTATGTGTGAATGACTTTTTCATTGGTCTCTCATTGTGAATAAAGTGCTAATAGTTTTTAAAAAATTAAAGAGGACTCACTTTGGTCAAAATTTTGGTTACTGGAAAAAGAATATGTGAGTTAGGACTTTATGCAGCAGATTTTGTAAGTGTGAATGATTAGCAGGAATTTTGTTTTAAGTGACAGTATAGTAAAGTTCAGTATACTGGTTCTTTTGTAGTCTTACATTTACTTGTAGCAAGTGTTTTTGTTTTTACCTATTAAAGTGACACTCAAAAAGGAACGAATGAATCATGGTTATGAGGGATTAATTTAGTTCAGATTTCTTTAAGCAGTCAATTTTGGTGTGTGTGTGTGTCTTTAAATGACTAGTCATCTTGAGTTTAAGCCTGTGAAACAGAATCTTAGCCTGATTAGCAGGGATCCCTGTTCCAGGAGGAGGGCATGGCAGTTCCAGGGCACTCCAGTATACTTGCCTGAAGAATCCGCATGGACAGGGAAGCCTGGCGAACTACAGTCCATGAAGTTGCAAAGAGTTGGACACAATTGAGCAACTAAGTACATTCTGTTCAAGGAGGTGGCCAAAGGGTCTGTAGGCTGGATGCAGGCAGCTTGTGGACTCTCTGAAATTATGTTCAATATTGGGCATATATGTGGATTTCTGGGAAGCTAACCCATCATCAGATCCATCAAGATGGTTTGGTCCAAAAGGGATTATGAACCACTGCTGTTTAAAGACTGAAAGAGTAGCAATAAATAACAAGTCATTTAAATTTTATAAATGTTCCAAATTGACCCTTTCTCTTACCTCTGACTTGAAATTAGGGAAATGAACTTTTATCAGCTCTCAAAATGATAAATACATAATTCCCTTAAACATTCATTTACATGATGGCCTGAAAATATTACATTAAAATGCTTGGTTTTGAAAGGCTAATAAATTAAATGCCCTTGATTATGAACAATCAATTTTAAGTGACTCCCTAAGACAAAAAATGAAGAAGTTCAGTGATACATCCTCTGCCTTCATTCCTAACTCATGCTTTAGGAATGGAGATCAATGTATGTGTCATGGTATGTTTATTTTCATCATACTATCACTTGTTATATTAGAAATGGTGAAGCAGTCCCTGAATTTAATTTCCTCGTGTGTGTGTGTTAGTCACTCAGTCATGTCTGACTCTTTGCAACCCCATGGACCATAGCTGCCAGGCTCCTCTGTCCATGGGGATTCTCCAGGCAGGAATACTGTAATGGGTTGCCATGCTCGTCTCCAGGCGACCTTTTTGATGTCAAATATCACAATTTGTTGGACATGAATTTGAGCAATCTCTGGGAGATAGTGGAGGACAGAGGAGTCTGGCATGCTATAGTCCATGGATTGTAGAGTTGGATGTGACTTAGCGATTGAATAACAGTCACAGTCTGTGTTGAATTTTAAAACTGTGTACCCAGCCATGTTCCTGGTGGGATTTTAAACATTGAACCATAATACATAACATACACATGCTACAATAATTAGAATGTGGGGTGAAAGACAGTTCTGAGAAATGACAGGTAGGGAATGGGAGGAAGAATTCAGGAAAGGAATGCCAGCTAGCAGGGAAAAATTACAGTGGAGGAGAATTAAGAATTCTTTGATTCTGTTGGGTGGAAGTTGAGCCAGAAAACCTGGTTAGCTTGACTGACTAACTTGTGCCAAAGTCCTTGGCCTGAGGAGTCCTGGTGACCTGTGCATGTGTGATCCATATGTCGTGTCAAGGTGGGAAAAAGCTGGAGCTGAAACAAAGTGGTCTCAAGAATGCAGTAAAAAACTATGTGTAATGGTCTGTATACCTGTTAAATTAGGTGAAAGTTTTATAAGTGTTCTGCAAGCCAGTTTGAAATAGAAAAACTTTCCTGTTATTCGCTGCACTATGTTCAGGAGATAAAAATAAGGCAATTATTCAGGAGAACTACCATGCTTCTCTATATAGTCAGTATGAATTTCTTCTGGCTCTCCTCTTGGAGAGCTCCATGAGGCTTTGTCTCTACAGTAGAGATGTTGATGGATTATTGGACATGTGGAGCAGAGTGAAACCTGCAATGTGATAACTTTCTACCCAACCATTAATTGCTCAAAATGGGGTAGGAAGAACAGAGAGGTCAACTATAGCCTAAACCTCTAATGTTGACCTCTTAACTAAGAATGTGGGTAAAAATGATCAAGTATCACCCCACATAATATAGTTCATTGGTTCTTTTCACTAATAAGCATGTTAAGAAATTTCACACATGAATCAAATTGCTGTTCATTGTTCATTCGCTGTCATGTCTACAGCATTTTCTACAGAAACATACTTGTATATCCTTTTCCTTACCATCTGTTTATATGGCTATTGTACTTTTAAAGCATCGTATCAGTCATACGAATATTGCAAAAGCCATTTCAAGCCTACATCATTTTGTTGTGCTTCACTTTATTGTGAGTTGCAGAAAATGCATTTTTTTTCTTGCAAATTGATTGTGGCAGCCCTATGTTGAGCAAGTCTGTTGGTACCATTTTCCCAATAGTATTTGCTCACTTATCATCTCTCTGTCACATTTTGGTAATTCTCACATCTCAAACTTTTTCACTATTATGTTTGTTTTATGATCTATGAATTGCAACAATTACAACTCATGGAAGGGTTAGATGATGATTAACATTTCTAGCAATAAAGTATTTTAAAATTAAGGTATGTACTTTTGGGGGGCACAATTCTATTGCACACTTAAGAGATTATAGTATAGTATAAACATAATTATAAATGCACTAGGAAACCAAAAATTCTTGTGACTTGCTTTACTGTTATACTTGCTTTATTACAGTTATCTAGAAGAGAGCCTGCAACATCTCTGAGGTATGCTTGTATAAAACTCTGTCAAAGCATACTTGGGTAAATTTCAGTTAAGTTGTCTTAATCAAATCTATTGCTAGTGTGAACATACAGTCTATAGGTCTGGTTTCTCATCTTTCCCCTCTCCTTCCCTTTCTTATTCCTTTCTTTCCTAAGTGGTTAATAGCTAATGTCAGTTTCTTCAGACTAGTGTTTATATATAGGAAATTTGATGTTTTTAAGCTTTGATTTTTAAATTTTTACCGTGGCTAAAACTTCGTTGATTTAATAGTAGCAGCATGTGTTTGTCATGTGAGATTGGGATTTAGAGTACATCTGCTCTGTTTCTAAAACAATTTAAAAACATCTAATGATATTTTAGGTCAGATAGAGGTAAAATGTACTTATAGTAAAAGCCACCTGTTAAAACATAAAGTTTAGTGAGTTTTGACAGATAAATACAGTGGTGTAATTACGACTACTCTCAAGATAGAGAACATTTCCAGTAGGCCCCAGAAATTCTCTTGTGCCCTTTTCTAATTACTTCTCCCTACCAGCAACCACTAACCAGATTTCTGTCTCTAGAATGTTATTAACATGGAATTGTGCAATGTGTAGACTCTTCTCTGTTAGAATAGTGCTTCTCGCATCTGATCACTTTTATGTTGTACAGGGTGTCCTTGGATGTGTATAGCACCTGGGAAATCCCATGGACAGAGGAGCCTGGCAGGTTACATTCCATTGGGTCACCAAGAGTCAGACATGACTTTGCGACTCAACAACAGAAACAATATTCACAAAACATAAGCCATTAACCATTTTGAAGTGTACAATATGGTTACGTTTAATATATTTGTATTGTGTAACCATCACCTCTGTCTAGTTCAATAGATTTTCATCATCCTGTAAGGAAACCTTGTATTTTTTACTCAGTCATACTGTATTTCCCCTTACCCCTTCTTAGCCCCTGGAAATTAACAGTCTGCTTTCTGTCTAGGTATTCACATATTCTGGATGTCTCATATGCATGAAATCATTTAAATGTGACTTTTGTGCCTGACATCTTTTATGTAGCATGTTTTCTATGTTATATCTTATATCTGTACCTCACTCTTTTTTATAGCTAAGTAATATTTCATTGTGAAGATATACTACATTTTGCACTTCCATTTACCAGTTGATGGACATTAGGTTGTTTCCATTTTCTTATAATGGCTAAGATTTTTGTGCCTTATATCACTGGCTTCCCATAAGGATCCCCCCAGCAAGGATAGCCACTATGGAAAACAGTATGAATGTTCCTCAAAAAATTGAAAATAGAACTAATATATTATACAGCAGTTCTACTTCTATGTATGTATTTGAGGGAAATGAAATCACTGTCTTCAAGATATATCTATTACCTCAAATGTTCATTGCAGCATTATTTACAGTAGCCACGATATGGAAACCACCTGTGTGTCCATTGACAGGTGAACGAATAAAGCAAAGTGTTATATGTATACAGTAGACTATCATTCAGGCATAAGAAAGCAGGAAATCCTGTCATTTCCTTCAACATGGAAGAATCTTGAGTCCGTTATGCTAAGTTAAAAAAGTCAGGCAGAAACAGACAAGTGCTGCATGATCTTATTTATATGTGAGAATTATAAAAACCAAACCTACAGGTAGAAACAACAGTTTGGTGACTGCCAGAGGCAGGGGGTGGTGGAATTGGGTGAAGATTGTCCCAAAGTATTGACTTCAGTATGAGTAGGTTCTGGGGATGTACTGTATTATATGGTAACTACAGTGAACAATACTGTATTGAAAGTTTCTAAGAGAGTAGATCTTAAAACTTCTCATCACACAAAAAATAACTATTTTTAGGTGATGAATGTGCACTAAACTTACTGTGGTAATCATTTCACAATATGTACATATAGGCAACCATTACCCTGTGTATTTTAAACTTATGCAATGTTATTTGTCAATTATATCCTGATATTGGGGAAAAAAAAGAACCCACTGAGGAAGATAATAATAGCATCCTGATTATGTGGATGGGGAAATTGAGGAGCTGAGAGATTGTGGAAATAGTTGAGGCTATATGAGTTGTTGGACTTGTGTTAGAAATCAGTGTCTCTGTAGGGTTTCTTTATTAGTCTCTTGTTCTGTTAACTATATGGACAAGATAAGAGTGACTTCAAATAATTCAAACAGTTAGGTTTTTGATCTAAAACTTAGTTCTTCTATTAATAGCACTGTTAACGTATGTGTTTATTGTGAGCAATGATGGAAAGAGGAAAGTTGGTCCTCAGGTAATCTTGTGTTAAGTGCCTATAAGAGGAGATTAAGATTTATCAAAATCCCATAGCATAGTTTATACCTCACAGTATGCTGTCTCTCAAGTGAGGGGAGTGAAACGCTAGGACTCCACAATACGCATGCAGATTTTGCATCTTGCTCCCTTATTATGTTTGTTTGTATGCAAACATAAACTAAATGATCTAACGTGACAAAAGTAAGTGCTGCAGAAAGATGTGCCAGTTTTATTCTGTGTGTTGTTCTACACCTGTCATATTTCCTAATGGTCATGGGATATGTGAGATGCTAGCTGGTATTTCCACTACTAGGTACTTGAGGGGTCAGTGTAGCTCTGTTTCTTTATTGGAACTTCTTGGTCTTCAAGACTGTGAAAGACTGGACCTCTCCCATTGTGTGACTGGTAAGTTGGAAAATCTTATGGAATGCTGCAGTAGTAACATTCAAATATGGTAACTTTTGGAGAAGAATTCTTCCATATTACTGAAAACTTGGAAAAAAATCATCAAGAAAGTAAACATAAGAATAGAAAATAAAGATTCTGAAAGGCATGTATTAAAAAACTTACTTCCAAAACTGAACACATACCTTGTTTTCTGTTTATTTAGTGGCTTTCAGAAAACTCTGATAGTCTTCAGTTGAATTTTTAGTTAAATATTTTCTTTTCTATCAGATCTATTTTGGTATATTTCATACATGTGATTGTTTCCAAATTTATTTTCTTCACTTACTATGTAGATAGCCCAGGGCTGAAATAGTTCTGAGTTTTTTAAAAATTACCATTTTGTATCAAATAGTATTCTGGTTATGTTGGCTGGCCTAAATATTGGATGAAATATTTTTCATAAATGCTGGAGTGAGGGGTGAGTGTAAACCATGTACTCCTGCAGGTATTTTGAGGTAAAATTCATTTTGAGATAGGTACTTTGTGTCATAACTTGTGGTTTATCAGGTGTTTTCCAGGGCAATGTAAAATATAATTCTGATAGCCTATTGAAAATATAAATTCTGAACCAGTGTGAAGTTCTTAATATATTGCAAATTGCCTTCCTTCAGTGGTTTTCCAATTTAAATTAACTTATGACCAGTCACCACATTGTTCAAGTCCTGATTACAAATCCATATCAAAAGGAAATTAAATAGACTCCTCTTTCTTCATTGATTTTAATTTAAAGTTTAATTCGTGCAGTGCTGAGCAGAGGTACAGATTTGAAAAGTTTGATAGATCCATTTAAATTGTATTGTTAAAACTTTTCCATGGGTTGTGTGTTTGGGGATCTCTGCTGTGCTTTACTGAGTGGTATAGGTTCAGGACAGCTTATTATGTAGACTCATCATTTTCATTACATTATGTGGTTCTTTCTCACCATTCACTGGAGTCTGCATTTTTTCACAGGTTGTTTATTTCTATTTATGTATTATGAATACTAACTGTAGACAGAGAGCTGTATCAGATGACCAGATAGGGCATGATTATTCCTTTTATTCCCACAGGTATTGTAGAGAATGATGGTATTTCTGATGTTTCTGTTGGATGTATGTTTTCAGTTCAATTCAGTTCCTTTCAGTCACTTAGTTGTGCCCGACTCTTTGCAACCCCAAGGACTGCAGCACGCCAGGCCTCCCTGTCCATCACCAACTCCCGGAGTTTATCCAGACAAATGTCCATTGAGTCAGTGATGGTTGATTCAGCCATCTCATCCTCTTTCGTCCCCTTCTCCTCCTGCCATCAATCTTTGCTAGCATCAGGGTCTTTTCAAAGGAGTCAGCTCTTCACATCATGTGGCTAAAGTATTGGAGTTTCAGCTTCAACATCAGTCCTTCCAATGAACACTCAGGACTTATCTCCTTTAGGATGGACTGGTTGGATCTCCTGCAGTCCAAGGGACTCTAAAGAGTCTTCTCCAACACCACAGTTCAAAAACATCAATTTTTTGGCACTCAGCTTTCTTTATAGTCCAACTCTCATATCCATACATGACTACTGGAAAAACCATAGCCGTAACTAGATGGACCTTTGTTGGCAAAGTAACGTGTCTGCTTTTTAATATGCTGTCTAGGTTGGTCATAACTTTTCTTCACAGGAGCAAACATCTTTTAATTTCATGGCTGCAGTCACCATCTGCAGTGATTTTGGAGACTGAAGAAAATAAAGTCTGTTACTGTTTCCACTGTTTCCCCGTATATTTGCCATCAAGTGATGGGACCAGATGCCATGATCTTAGTTTTCGGAATGTTGGGCTTTAAGTCAACTTTTTCACTCTCCTCTTTCACTTTCATCAAAAGGCTGTTTAGTTCTTCTTCACTTTCTGCCATAAGGGTGGGTGTCATCTGCATATCTGAGGTTATTGATATTTCTCCCAGCAGTCTTGATTTCAGCTTGTGCTTCATCCAGCCTGGCATTTCGCATGATGTACTCTGCATAAAAGTTAAATAAGCAGAGTGGCAGTATACAGCCTCGACGTACTCCTTTTTCAATTTGGAACCAGTCTGTTGTTCCATGTCCAGTTCTAACTGTTGCTTCTTGACCTGGATACAGATTTCTCAGGAGGCAGTTAAGGTGGTCTGGTATTCCCATCTCTTTCAGAATTTTCCACAGTTTATTGTGATCCACACAGTCAAAGGCTTTGGCATAGTCAATAAAGCAGAAATAGATGTTTTTCTGGAACTCTTCTTGCTTTTTCCATGATCCAGTGGATGTTGGCAATTTGATCTCTGGTTCCTCTGCCTTTTCTAAATCCAGCTTGAACATCTGGAAATTCATCATTCACGTATTGTTGAAACTTGGCTTGGAGAATTTTGAGCATTACTTTACTAGCATGTGAGATGAGAGCAAATGTGTGGTAGTTTGAGCATTCTTTGGCATTGCCTTTCTTTGGGATTGGAGTGAAAACTGACCTTTTCCAGTCCTGTTGCCACTGCTGAGTTTTCCAAGTTTGTTGGCATATTGAGTGCAGCACTTTCACAGCATCATCTTTCAGGATTTGAAACAGCTCAACTGGAATTCCATCACCTCCACTAGCTTTGTTCATAGTGATGCTTCCTAAGGCCCACTTGACTTCATCTTCCAGGATGTCTGGCTCGAGGTGAGTGATCATACCATCATGATTATCTGGGCGAAGATCTTTTTGTATAGTTCCTCTGTGAATTCTTGCCACTTCTTTTTAATACCATCTGCTTCTATTAGATCCATAGCATTTCTTTCTTTTATTGTGCCCATCTTTGCATGAAATGTTCCCTTGGTATCTCTCATCTTCTTGAAGAGATCTCTAGTCTTTCCCATTCTGTTGTTTGCCTCTATTTCTTTGCATTGATCACTAAGGAAGGCTTTCTTATCTCTCCTTGCTATTCTTTGGAACTTTGCTTTCAAATGGGTATAATCTTTCCTTTTCTCCTTTGCTTTTTGCTTCTCTTCTTTTCACAGGTATTTGTAAGGCCTCCTCAGACAGCCATTTTGCTTTTTTGCGTGTCTTTTTCTTGGGGATGGTCTTGATCCTGGTCTCCTGTACAGTGTCACGAATTTCCATCCATAGTTCATCAGGCACTTTGTCTTTCAGATCTAGTCCCTTAAATCTGTTTCTCACTTCCACTTTATATTTGTAAGGGATTTGATTTAGGTCATACCTGAATGGTCTAGTGGTTTTAAAATATTTCTGTTTTTAACAATCCAGGTGTAGGTACTTAAGCAGATGTGCTATTCTTTGCAGGTAGTTCTTTATATCCTAATAGCTTCTTTTTTTTGTTTTTAGATGTCTGCTTTTTTTCCTTCTGGCGATCTATGGCCTCACATGCTCCATGGTGGCATCCGTAAAGGCTTATTTGCTTTAAAACTATTATTGTAAAACCCTCTATTCTATGAGGTTAAAGTTATTCTCAGTTAGGTAATGAGTGTTTATAATTCTTTGGTCAGATTGGCCCTGTTCTTGAGCTGTTTATATGTAGTGAGCCACAGAGTGAGATAAGTAACGTTTCCAATGGCCTTATCTTCATTTTGGCCATGGAGTTAAAGAGCATCTGTGCTTTTTTCTGCTTAACCCAGATACACAGCACATGCTTTCCTGGTGAGTTCTCTGTTCAGGGCTTGTCTCTGTGGTTCTCCTCTGTCCCATCCACATTTCTCTTACCTTTCTCATCTTGCTTTCCTGCTCTCACTGTGGTGGTTTTTCCCTCTGAGTGCGGAAGGTGAAGGCTAGGACATCAAGTACATGTGTTTTCTCTAGCTTATATAACCAAGTTAATGAGAGTTTTTCTCAGACAGACTGCAGTGTTGAAGGCAGAGATGGAGAGAAACAGCTGGGTTTCAGTGCATCATGTACTGTTGAATGAACGAGTTGCTGTGTGTTTAACTTCTTCACCTAAAGGCTTCTTCAAGACACTGGTCCCATATAGGCTGGTGAGACAGACAGGTTTCCATGCTGTTGAGTGGTCCTGGCTGGGAGTTAGTTCCAGGAATGAATAGCAGTTAAAGTCCTGAATATTCATTGGAAGGACTGAAACTCCAATATTTGGCCACCTGATGCAAAGAACTGACTCTTGAAAAGACCCTGATCCTGGAAAAGATTGAAGGTGGGAGGAGAAGGGGATGACAGAGAATGAGATGGTTGGATGGCATCACCAACTCAATGGACATGAGTTTGAGTAAACTCTGTGAGTTGGTGATGGACAGGGAGGCCTGGTATGCTGCAGTCCATGGGGTTGCAAAGAGTTGGACACGACTGAGTGACTGAACTGAACTGAAACTATATGAAATTGATCAGAAAGAAACAGATAGGAAATGGCTGTGTGTCTACTGTATGTTGGGCATTGGGACAAGTGCTTCTAGAATGGGTGCTTTTAGGAGTCTAAAGTAAGAGATTCCTGTATTAAAACTGCAGATTTTCCTCTTCTAACCTCCCTTAATATTTTATCTACTTATCAGATAATAGGTAGACTGAGTTTAAATTTGTTGCAAATTTTTAAAGTTGCAGTTCAGTCGCTCAGTCGTGTCCAACTCTTTGAGACCCCATGAATTGCAGCACGCCAGGCCTCCCTGTCCGTCACCAACTCCCGGAGTCTACTGAAACTCATGTCTATCGAGTTGGTGATGCCATCCAGCCATCTCATCCTCTGTCATCCCCTTCTCCTGCCCCCAATCCCTCCCAGCATCAGGGTCTTTTCCAATGAGTCAGCTCTTCACATGAGATGGCCAAAGTATTTGAGTTTTAAGGTTTAGTCATTTTGTATTATGCAGACAACTCTTGGCAGATCTTTTTGTAAAAAAGATCAACCTTTGGTGATAAAAATATGTATCATTTAGTTTTTAAGAATTCTGACTCTAGTTTTTAGCACTGTGATTTTTGATGGTGGACTTGGTCTATAGTTGTATAAAGCCGTCATTATATAAGAATACTAAAACATAAACTTAAAAATTGATTTGAAATTATATCTTAATTAATGCATTACTGCTTGTATTTACTGTTTCCATTTAGGTTTTTTCCCAAGCAGTTCTCAAGGGTGTGATGCATTTCTTCGCCACAAGATGACACTGATATCTCCCTCAGTATTAAAGAAATACGGCATTCCCTTTGACAAGGTACATTAGTGTTACTCTTCAACAGAATCATTTCATATGTGTAAAATTTGTGTTTAAGACAAATTCAACATAAACTAATATATCTTTGACTTCCAGTAGGATTTTTAGGGTATGAAGAGAAATATTCAGATTCATGTTTTACTTAGGTAACAATTATTTACCTATGTGCTGATTTGAAATTACTTTTTTTTGTTGTTGTTTTTTTAAAGACCCAATTGACTTTAATTCCACTTTTGTTAAAATTATAGTTAAAATAGTTAACTATATTAGAAAAGTACTAATGAAAGTATGAATTAGAAATTAGAAAAGTACTAATTAGAAAAATACTAATGAAAGATGTGAAGTAAGAAAAGCTCTTGGCATGTGTTTTTTTCCTTTTTTTTCATATGCCTGTATCTATTCTTTTTCAAATTCTGAAATTACATATTTTTTGAAATTAATTTCAGGTATATTTACTTGAGAGTTCATGCACTTCTAGTTCACTTGTAACAATACTGAAAGTAAAATGTAGCACATTCGACATGCAGTAATTCTCTTTCACTGACATCTTTTGTGTGAACAACAGAATTTATGTTAACGCCATCTATTTTTTTTTTTAAAGAAATCAGAGCAGTTTTTATTAGCAGTTTGATTGGTTAGAATCAGTGATTATGGTGTCAGTATGTTATTTCTAAACACATTCAGACATAATACAATTGAGATTTCATTATGGATAGAATTGCCTGATGATTTAATAATCAGATATTGCTTCTTTGGAATATTTCTGAAGATTATGTTCTGTAAGACTCTGTACGTGCTAGATCACTCTTTCTTTGTGTCCATGGATCAGTATTGGGTCAGAATTATTACAGAGCATGAGTGTTTTTATGTGAAGAAGCTGAAATGCAAAAAAAAACTTTCGACCAGATAAATAAGAGCTCTCTCTCAGTTGGAGGCGGATTAAGTCTCTAGTTGCAGAAAAATTAAAAAATATCTCTACTCTCTTTATCATTTTTTGACTGTCTTCCCATAATCCTCTCTGTTTTCCACTTTAAAAGCTTTTCACTTGTGACTAAGTCTTTCCCTCTTCTTTATTTCAGGCCCTTAAAATCCGGTCTTCCACCTATCTTCCCCCACCTCTCACCCCTGGGGCCCCGTTCCCACCAGTCTAGGCTTTGTTGGAAGTAGAATTTTTGCAAGGACTGGGAAATATTCTCCACCTTGGGGTGGTCCTGCTCACTCTTGAACAGTCTCTGTGGCAGTCACGCATGAGACACACTGTCTCATGTCCATGATGAGAACACTCTCACTACTTGTTGAGTTACATACTTCTCCCCATGACAGAAAGTGTGCCTTCGAGATGTGCACTATGGATAATGTCCACAGGTGTGGGTGGGCTGCAGCACTGCCGCAGGTAGAGAAGTCACAGGCTGTGCCCCGCCCCCAGTGGGGCCACTCCTTCTGGGGGCATTGTCTTCCTTGCAGACGCCTCTAAGCACCAGGCTTTCCAGTCTCAGACCTGTGTCATCAGTGCACTTTCTCTGAGGTGGTTGTCATAAGCCTGATTAAGCCCTTTTATTTAAGTTGGAATATTAGAAGGCAGAGAAGGAGCAGAATAGAGTCCTCCAAGACAGGAAAAGCTCTGAGAGTTTAGGGCTGGTGATGGGAATTGTTGTTCTTTGGAGGGGGGTTATGTGAAATAGCAGGGCTGCAGGATTGGCTCATTCACCCAGGATGGAGGCTGTAGTAGCTTCTAGCTTCTTTGTAATATTTGGGGAGAAGGAGACAGGTGCCTCGCACCCTTTTCTGGGCTGAGGCTCTCCAGGTACTATTTGGTAGCTCACCAGATGCACCATGTTCTTATCCAGTCTTTTGAGGATGGGACATTTCGTGGCTCCTGTGGGAAGTAGAATGGTGAGTGCTTGTCCACAGCTGGTGAGACACCAGCCATTTAGAGGGCTGATTGGTGGCTGCAGTTTTCATATGAAATACTGCCATCTCCCCTTCTGCCTTGATGAAGAATGTGTGATGACAGTGTGCTCCTCGAGGAGCTTATTCTCCAATGATGATACTGTAACCTTGGACAGAGTAGCAGACTTTGGAATGACATTGATTCTTCCCAAGTTCATTTCTGATTCTGCCACTTGGGTAAATTACATCATTTTTGTGAGCTTCAATCTCTTCAACTGGAAAATGGAGATAATAAGAGTGCCATTTAATAGGGCCATTATGAGGATGAAAAGAGATTATCTATTTGAAGCGCTTTGCATAGTATAGGTAATATAATAACGCACTCTTCCTCCTCAGTTCAACCTTTACTCTTTAGGCAGTCATTTCCCAGTTGGACTAACATTTGTTTCTTTTTCTTTCAGTGTATTTGTGCATATTCTCATATGTGTATATGTATATGTATGTATGAAAAAGTATGTTTGCCAAATAGCTACTGTCTGCTTTTCGATTATGTGCACTACCCTTTCCACCATTTTTTGCCATGTGGAATTATGATGCTTGGTTAGTCTTAAAAAGAACTTGTACTTTTCTGTCTCTATACCCTTCTTTTTTAAAAAAAATCAGTTTATTTCATTGAGGCAGTAAATTAGCCTTATAATTTAGCTAATTGGGACTGACCTGTTTCTAGAAACTATATATAGGCATAATATTTAGGGTCCCATTTAATGGGAATAGGTACTTTTCAGCATGGCAAGAAAGGAGTTTTCCAGATAGAATAGGGAAGAACTATAGATGGGATTCAGTGGAGCAATGACGCTCGCTTCCTTATCCCACTGACAGCAGTCTTACCCTCTTTCCCCCAACTCCCCTTTATAGGGCTAGTGACAGTTGAGCAAAGTAAGTTTTATTTTATCACATGGTGCAAGGAAATGCCTTATTTCGAAGCACAGTTATAATGAATGAGATTCAGTGAGACTAGAAAAGGAGAGAATCAGGCTGTATTCTCACGTGGCTTGAAATGATGGAACTGGAACCATGTTGAACCCTGATAAGCCATTCTCTGCCTGCCAGGTGGCAGCTGAATTGCTGCTCATTGTAATAGAACACCTGCTGGGGTGTCACAGGGGCAGGGGTGATGAGCTAAATTTTAGAATTGTTGGGAAGGAAAGTACTTCCACACACAACATTTTAGCATTCCTGTAATGGTTACTGAGTGCAGTGTGTGCACATGTATTTATATAGTGTGTCTCTTATATGTGTCCACATAGGTGCATACTTACATATTTATTTCTCGAACCGAGGTGACTGAACGAATCAGTGAGTTACAGATTTGATACTCTAGTATTGAGCAGACAAGTTTTAAAAAACATTGATAAATTTCGCTTCACTATTCTTCCATAGTTACTGGTGTGTTTTGTATGTTTTGGTGATTGTAGGAAAAAAAAAAAAGCAGATTTCTTTAAAAGATAGGAATGGACTGAATACATTTTTATCTTTGCTTTTAGGTTGATGGCTGACTGACCCAAGCTATTTTAATTATATTTGCAAATGCACTCACTCACACATACATACCTACATGCTGTAGATATATTTGAATAATTATTTGATAGAAATTTTACTGTTAAATGAAATAGTTAATTGAATGTTTTCCAAGTATAATGAAAGGACAATTTATTGAATACAGTCAACTCTTAAGCAATAAGAATCCATAACATTCAGTGTGTGTTGCCAAAATTTTTATAGCTATAACTTGAAAAATGTCAGTTGTGATATGTCCTGTTTGATAATTCCAGTAATGTGAATTTTTCAGTATTAAAATGTATTGAATGCTATTATGAACACTTTTTTGAATAGCATAAAGCAGACATTTTCAAATAAAATGTAATTTCTCTGCTAATGGGCTAAATGATTGACTATTGGGAGAGGGTCATCTGTTTAGAAAAGTTTTAAAAGTCTTCTGAAAAACTATTAAAGAATTAAGTGAAGAATCTGGGGGCACTTCTTTTATACTATAGTATAGTTTGGACATCATAACATTTTTTTTTCTTTTTTTAAATAGGAAATATGTTTTAACTGTATTTGCAATTTGGGATGCCTTATAATTGGGAAATATTATATGTTTTCTACCCTGCAGATCACCCAGGAAGCTGGAGAATTTATGATCACTTTCCCATATGGCTACCATGCTGGTTTTAATCATGGTTTCAACTGTGCAGAATCTACAAATTTTGCTACTGTCAGATGGATCGACTATGGGAAAGTTGCTAAATTGGTAAGTTATGCTTCAAGAAATAAAGCATAAATTAAACGTGTATACTGGTTATTATAGTGGGAAAGCTAAGATCACATGCAGCATTTATTTTTCTCCTCAGTGATGTTGTGTGCCTGTGACTATAGTAATTTATTCGAGACAGATATATTTATTTTATATAGGCTATGTTAATATTTGTAGCAACATTTGTTTGTTTTGAAATTAATGTGGAGCAGTTTACTTTGAGAGGTAATTTTATGCAACCGAGGCTTGCTTGCTTTCTTAAGGCCATCTTGCATGTTTGTTTTTTTGTGAGATTTTCTAGTGGCTTCCTGTGATTCCATATTAGGTGGACTTGGCACCTTCCATGTTAGAGTTCAGTCCATGACTTAGAAAACAGCTATTTACAGAGGAAAGTGTCTGGTAAAATTGTAACAAGATGTTAAGGAAAGATGGTAAGAAGAAATGATTAAAACTGCCCTTAGCAGAGAAATGAATTCCTTGAAAGTAATAATATAGAACATACTTTAACAAGAAATATATCTTCATGTTAAATTTGGTATAAAAATTTGTGTCTCTTACTCAGTATATTTAATTTAGTTCATAAACTGTATATTTTCATTCACAAGCAACTGGGTTAAATTTTATTAATTGCCCTCCTGCAGAGTTAAATAGAGGGCATTTTCAAAGTGACAGTAGCTTCTTTTAGGTTGCTTCGTTTCCTGTGGATTTTAAGGCAGAGGTGCATGCTGGCAGAGGGTAGGTTCTTAATGAAACTATGTGTTTTACAGAGTATGCAGAATTGCCCTATATTTAGTGGGAAATGGCATATATAGTCTGTGTGGCCTATTGTGGCCCCTGCATGGTCCAGGCAAATATTATTCATTCTTCATGATAAAACTTTCGTGTGGAACCATTGAGTGAACGTGGATAGAAATATATTCAGGGAGGACAACTCTAGGTTTATTTTACATGCACATTTAGAAAATAGCATAATATTTTAAAATAAGAATATAGCCCTTTGGCAGCTCAAGCTTTTGAGTGAATTCATAACATAAAAGAAAGCTCCTGCTATTAGAAGACTTTCTCTGTTCTGAGTAATTTTTATTTATGAGGGGTAATTTAGAAAGGAGTAGAACTGAACTACTTCTTTCACATCCTTCTTATTACAATAAACCTAATTAAAAAAAAAAAAAGAAAGCTCAGTGTATGTACCTTGGCCAGCTACTGCCATTATTTTGCAGAAAAGTAATGCCTATGTCTACATCGAAATAGTGTCATAACCCTGAGGTTATAAAAAGGTATGCTCTTTTATGGTTTGCAGCTTTAATCGTTGACATAATAAGTCAACTATCCCAGCTGTTCCATCACCAGCAAAATCAGTTTGTGCTTGTTTACTGTAGCTTTCAGTTCCATCAGTAGTTCTGAGTATTGGCTTCTCCCCAAGTCTAAAATATCCTGCCTGTGTTTCTGCTTTTCCATGTGGACAGAGTAGGAGTGGAGTGTGACCTCGTAAGAGAGGTTGATAGTGAACCTCTCTGAAGTCTCAGCTGATAAGCCCAGAGCTGTATGGGATTGTTCAGGAAGCAGAGCGCCATAGTTGGGGGAGGCAGGGATCTGAAGCCCAGCTCTTCTTTTTGCTAACCAGAGAATATCAGGAAAGTCATTTCTTCTTTTCGTTTCTATCTGTAAACTAAAAATACCTCTTTACCACATAGATTTGTTGTGGGGGTGGGGGTGGAAAGCTTAGGTATGTAGATAGCCACTCATGCTGTGTTGATTTATATCATTCAGTGTAGTCAGAGGATATGACAAAATGTTCAGTGGCTATAATGCAGTGTTGGGCAGTTAATTTAAAACTCATCATAGTTACATGTGTTGGAGATGATTTTAGATGTTGTCTCCACCCTTTTCTTACTCTTGGTGAGGTGGTGCTGCTCACCTAAATAATAATAATGTATTAATTTTTTATTGCAGCTGTAATAAGTTCCCATAAAATTATCATAAAATTAGTGGCTTAAAACAATACTCTTTTTACTGTTTTGAAGTCCTGTAGGTTGTATGTTTAACATTGGTTTCACCAGCAAAGTCAATGTGTTTGCAAGGCTGCATTCCTTATTGGAGATTCTGGTGGAGAATCTGCTTCTTACTCAGTGGGATTGTTGGCCATTAGTTCCTTGTGGTTGTAGGACTGAGTTCCTATTTCCTTGCTGTTGTCAGCTGGGTCTTTGCTCCTAGAGGCCTCTCTCAGGTCCCTTGCTGTGGTCCCCTACATTTCAGAGCAAATAATCCACAGTATCCCTTTTGTCATAAAAGATAGTATATTCACAGATTGCAGGGCCTAGGATACGGATATCTTTGCTGTTAGGGGTGGGACCAAATGGGATGTGGGAGTGTGGGGGGCAGCATTCTGCCTACATCAGAGATTTTCAGTTAATAATTGACATGGTGATATATATTGATTTTTTTCAAGTATGTTTCTATAGGCAACCTTACAGATTTACTGTGGTGTATGTGTGGGTATGTGTATGAAAGTGTAATTTCCTAAGATTAGGAAAATTTGTAAATTGGACAGTTTTTGTGTTTTGTTGGAGAAAAATATAATGTACAGTAAATTAATTATAAATTGTATTAAAAGACAAATTTTAGCTTTGAGAGTGACCATATTTGTTTGTCTTAATCCTTTGTGTTTTTTTATTCATTCTAAATGATACCTGTTTAAAAAACAGTTATTTTTCACAAGTGAATAATGAGTTATACATTTAGGGGGATAATTTTTTTTAAATGGCGTACTTTTTTGTAGTTGAAGCACTGGGAAATGACTGCTGCTTTACCTGTCACATGTTGATTTGTCTATGTAAAAGCATCTGATAAAGTGTCTGGTGCAGCACTGATTAACATGGGGTAGAGTGAAGAATCTCAACTGATAATATTTTGTATATTACAAACCAATGTTTCTGTTTCCATAACTTAGAAAAGAGCTGTTACAGGAGGTTACTTTTTAATTAAAAAAATAATTTTGAAAAGATAACCCCACATTCACCAATAATTTTGGTGGTCTTTGTTTAGCAGCCAACAGGCTTTGGTTAGGGACCTTTTAAGCCATTCAAGTGACTTAATATGTATGGGGAGAGAGTTCTGTTTTTTCAGGTAGAGCTTGTCTGTTGTATGCCAGGCACTGTGTATGTTTCTGTGAATTCATCCCTTGGAGGCTGAATTGTTTGATGGGAGCCAGAGGTGAGAGTAGTGTTAGCACTGTGGAGCATCCAGGACTGCTTCCTTTGCTCTTGGCTGCTTCACTGCTGGTGGCATCGCTGGAGCAGGATGGGAGATGGGGTTTCTGTGGATTTCCTTTGAATGTATTACTGATCTCTTGGTATGTGGTATTTGTTCATGAAACCCTCCTTCCATTTAAGGTATGGCTAACATTGACTAAAAAGAACATCCATCCCAGTATTTGTGCTGTTCGCAAATACTCATCTTCCAAATTTCAGCAGATTCTTTAACCTTTGATGTTCTCAACCAAATAGTAATAGCAACAACAATAATTATTTTGTGTGGATATTCCATTGCCTGTCAGTGTATTCCCCATTTTTCAGCACTTAATTCAGATGGCCCTTTATTATAGTATCTACTCAAACTCCCTCATCTCTTATATAAGGCTTCTTTTGTGCATAGATTGTAGAACAGGTCTTCAGAAAATGGGTATAGGTGTGAGCAATGACAGTAACTTAATTTGACTATCCTTGTTTCTAAAAACTTTTGCTAATGCCCCCAACTTTGGCATTCCTCTTGTTCCTGTCTTTCCATCTCTTTTCACGATCATTCAGCCCTTTTTTGCCTTGACCTGCCAAATATAGCAAACCAAATCCTGCATAATACTGCAGAAGAGAACAGCCTTGCCTTAAGTGGACCCACCTACCTGAGAAAGTGGTTCTGTAATTCTTTCTCCTCATTTCATTTATCAGAATTAAGGTTTTCATTGAAGAAAAAAAAGGAATGTTCTAGGTGGCCTTGTGCCCATATGCCTGCTGTCAGGCAGAGTTCAGCTTTGGTGAGTGCCCCGTGAGTTTCTTCTCTGAAATATGAATTGTGCTACACGCTTGTACAAAAGGAATTGTTTCTTTGTCTTCAAAAAGCTGTCATAATGACCAGAAGGGCTTTTAATAAACCTCTTTTGCAGAGCTGTAATATGAGTGGAACAAACCATCCAGTTATTTTAGGCATCTTTCTAGCTTTGAATCTCAGAGTAATCTAGAGTGAAATACTGTATACTTTTTTTCTAGTAGAGATTTAAAAGTGTCCACCAGATTGCACAGCAGTTGAACTAAGATATTTGTGCATATTCGAGGTGAATGTTTTCTGCTTCTGGAGCGTTCTTTCTTTCTGTGGTGAGACGGAATCCGTGGTTACTTATGCTCAGCAGCTGTGGTGGCATTCACAGGTCTGCTTCCTGGCTAGGTTGGATCAAAGAGCTGGCCTGCAGGTTGTATTTCATTTTTCCGTTTGGTGGGATGAAGTGCAGTTGTTTTGATGTTAGGTTTGATGGATTTGTTTGCCACTGCATTCATTAGCTTCACATCAAAAAACTGACAGGCTGTTAAATGAAACTTTGGCTTAGATTTTCAGCTTGACTGTTTGGAGACATTTGTGAGGATATTTTGTTTCTGTGTTGCAGCAGCCTCCAGCACTGTGATTGTCTCTAAGGGAAGAAAAGTTATTTACTGTACTGATTTTCTTGAGTTAAAAAGAATCATTGTCTGGGGGACAGTCATATCTAGGCTACACCATCAGAAGCAGTGTATTTATGACAGTATGTGCAATGTGAGAGACTTATCTACAGCACGGTAAATAACGTTATCTTCTTGGAAGGAAAGGTAATAGTTGGTGACTCCAGAATGATATCTCTTATTTTGCATTAATTTTACTTTAAGTGATAATCTATTAACATGATATGCTAGAAAGCTGAAAAATTGCACTGCAAAGCTGAGAATGTTCTCTTATGAACTCCAAGAGAGTTACTTCACCATCTAACTTGAAAGCATTCTGATATTTGAATCCTCAAACTTTTGAACAAGTTTAAAAAGAGAAGGTAGAATGTTGAAATTGATTTCTTTTTAATCTGATAGGAATTTCAACTATTGAATTGTCTTGCATATAAAAACCATGATATGGGTTTATCTTTTTTTATATTTCAATCATTTTCTAAAATTAAATTTGTTTTTGCCTAAATTAGGTAGCATTCATCCAAAAAAATCTTTAATCTTGGGGTGGTCTTTGTTAAAACAATCAGGAACCATTTTAACAGTGAGTTTCTAGGTTATATTTTAATATGCCTTAGATCACAGAATACTGGTACAGTGACATTTCTCTATTCTTACAGCTTGTGAAGTAAAGTAAATGTGGACTGTTGAACATTGCTCATTTAACAGTTCTTGGCACTCTAATTTTAATGTCTGGTATGGCACATAAAATATGAACTTCGAGAGTTAAGTGGTTTCATATCCTTCATTTTATCTTTTTACCTTCACTTGGCTTCTGTTACTTGGATCCTGGTGCTACAACACAGCACTGCTGATCAGTGGTTGTCCTCTGCCCCCCCCCCCCTTTTTTTTTTAAACAAGAGTGTAAAGGGGAGAAGAGAAAATACCATATAGAGAAAAAGAAGCATATGAAGTCATGTCCTTAGGAGTTTGTACTCAAACTGGGGAGTTTGTATTTATGTGTTTATGTCCCCATTTTATTCTAATAAAGTATTGTTGGATTCAGAAAATCTGAGACGTCAAGTAGCGTACCAGAAAAGCTAAGTGACTAATATAGATTGTGTCTGCAGGAGAGACGTTTGGGGTTTGAGTCTTCAGGAATGGGGAGTCTCATTTCATTTAGTGCTAATTTATTAATAAATTTGCTGGACTATAGAATTTGAGTGGAACTAGGTAAATAATCGGAGAAGGCAATGGCACCCCACTCCAGTACTCTTGCCTGGAAAATCCTATGGACAGAGGAGCCTGGAAGGCTGTAGTTCATGGGGTCGCTGAGGGTCGGACACGACTGAGCGGCTTCACTTTCACTTTTCACTTTCCTGCATTGGAGAAAGAAATGGCAACCCACTCCAGTGTTCTTGCCTGGAGAATCCCAGGGATGGAGGAGCCTGGTGGGCTGCCGTCTATGGGGTTGCACAGAGTCGGACACAACTGAAGTGACTTAGCAGCAGCAGCAGCAGGTAAATAATTTCAGAGAAGGCAGTGGCAACCCACTTCAGTACTCTTGTCTGGAAAATCCCATGGACGGAGGCGCCTAGTAGGCTGCAGTCCATGGGGTCGCGAAGAGTTGGACACGACTGAAGCGACTTAGCAGCAGCAGCAAGTATATAATTTATGATACTGATGTCTAATCACTAACTCAAAATCAAAGTAATACCTGTTTTTGAGGCTCTAGTTAACTGTATACCTTAAAAAGTAAGTTGACATTTTGAATAACATATTCACTGTACTGAGAAAAATCAGTTTTTAAATCATTCTACTCATATGGTCTGATAGTAGTAGGATTGGACATTGATTGTTCACAGTGTGCCAGTCCTGATGTAGGGCACTTTATATGTGTTACGTCTTGCCATCTGTGCTGGTCCAGAGATAACTGGATATCTTCTGTCCTCTACTGGGCTTCCCCAGTGGCTCAGTGGTAAAAGAATCCACCTGCAGTGCAAGAGATGCAGGAGACATGGGTTCAGTCCCTAGGTCAGGAAAATCCCCTGGAGGAGGACCTGGTAACCCAGTGCAGTATTCTTCCTGCGAAAATACTGTGGACAGAGGAGCCTGGCGGGCTGCAATCCATGCGGTCATAAAGAGTCAGACACAATTGAAGCGACTGAGCATGCACTGTCCTCTGCTAGCCCCCTTTCTAAAACCAAGTAGTTGGGATGATGCATAAAATGAGGATGGTGAGGCTGAGATTGGATGCAGAAGGTTGGCCCCCTAGTACCCTGTACCCTTCTGGACTCATTTCATTGGATGTGGTGGATTATTTAAGTGCCAGCCACATAGTGCTTTTTCTTTCTCAGTGAAAGAGCTAAGTGTGAATTTTCAGACTTCTTAAATAAGGCATGCCAACCAAGGTTACTGTTCCCTTTCCTTCAAGATATACATTCTTTCCTGACAGAACAAAGGTGACGTGTATATGCCCAGTTTGAAGTCTGTTGTGCGAATCTTGCTTCTGTGATCATTTGATATGACCTCTTTGAATCAAAAGAAAGCTTTAATGGAATTTCTCTGAGGTCAGTGACTATAATTAGACTTAAATCTGTGGATCCATAGCCTGTCCTCCCTCTGCTCCGAGCAAGATGATAGGAAGTGTGAACACACATCTCTTCGTAACTGCTTGTCAGAGTTATAGCCCGAAAATTCTCATGGGGTCTGTAGCCCTGGAGCTCTCTCTCATGCCAGGACCCCTCCTTAAGCAGAAGGTTGAAAGTAGTGAAGGTAACAGCTGAATAGGGTGTTGATGTTTAAATATCAAAGGTAATAAAGAATGGGTGAAGAAACCCTTGATCTCTTAAGATTAAGAAACCCTTAATCTCTATTACTGTTTTAATAATTCTACACTTTGGCAATTATAAGAATCAGAGTGTTAGCCAATTCGAAGAGGAAGGGTGTCCCTGTTTGGCAGATCCTGAAAACGTCCGATACAATAAAGAAGCCCAGTGCTTGGTTCTCTCCCTCTTTCAGCCATGCCTAGTATTTTAAATTTACTCTGCTTTTATTCCCTACAAACTGTGCCTTGTAATATATTTTTTTTGCCTCTTTTTAAAACAAAAAAGGTAAAACCAGATTGTCTTCTGAACTGTCCAGATACTCTGGAGGGATGATTTCCAACGTGATAGCTTAGAGCACTGATTGATTCTCTGTGGCGCTGTTTGTGAAAGTTAGTGCTCACAGCTAATTCTGTCCATTATTTTTGTTTTTCATTTGTATTGATCCGTTTGCATTTTTCCAAGTGCTGTCCTTAAGTGAGAACAGTGTCAATATTTGTATGCCTCTTGCTTATAATGCTGAGTGTAGTTTTTATGATTGCCTTATGTCTCCCTTATTGTTTGATATATTGATTTTTATCACACTTGAGTATGACAAATGAATAAGTAGTTGAGTAAGGGAAGTTTCAGCTTCATGTTGTAATGTCATTAAACATATGAAGAAATGAAATGTTAATCTTGGGGAATGTCTTTTTTGTAATAATAAATAAGTATTTATGTTAAATAAGAGCCGAGGATTGTATGTATGTATTTTACCATTATTGCTGTTATTTTGTAGTCTTTTTGGAAAAGGCTAGGAAAACATTAAGGATGAAAAATTTAGCATGCTTAATATTCCATTTGTAATATCAAAGTTAGTCTTATAAAATTAATTATATCTTGCATTTCCCTTCAAGATGCTTCATGAGAAATAAAGCTCAAGTAGTTACTGAGGTTCCATGGTCTGCTTAGTATTTGGGTCACTCAAGGGATGATGCAGGGTGATGGAGGTGGTTGGTGCTCCAGAGAGTAACAGACTGTCTTGAGTCCCTTTCAGGTTGCCTGCCATTCTGCTGAGCTTCATTTTCCTCATGTACTAGGGAAGCATTGTTGTGCAGCGGTAAAGGCGGATAAGTTCAAGGGTTGGCCAGGCTCTGACTTGAATTCTTCCTTTTCCTTTTACTAACTGTGTGATTGGAGCAAGTCCTTAATTGACCTCCTTGAGGAAGACAGAGGATGAGATGGTTGGATGGCATCACTGACTCGATGGACATGAGTTTGGGTAAACTCTGGGAGTTGGTGATGGACAGGGAGGCCTGGCATGCTGTGGTCTATGGGGTCGCAAAGAGTTGAACACAACTGAGCGACTGAACTGAATTGAATGTTAAAAATACCTTTTCCCCATATGTAAAATGGAGATTATAGCTTCTTCAGAGTTGTGCTGAAGAATAACTGAAGTTAAATCTATAAGGAGTCTGGCACAGTTGGGGTGGGGACTGGAGAGATGTGTGGTGGGTTAGGTTGTGCATCTTTCTTTCAGAATTCCAGTTTGGGGAACTGACCTTTGCTCAGAGATGGGCCTGGCAGGTCTAAGAGAACTCCCACTTCCTTTTCCAGCGATGATGGATCAGATTAGTGGGCCGATCTTGGCCACATAGAAAGGAGGGTATGGTTAGTGGAACCATAGAGGAAAACTCCAGCTTGCCCTCAGAGAGTAACAGGAGGCTTGTCTTTCTAGAAGAGGACAAGGAAGCACTGAGGTCACCAGCCTATGACCTGGTTTAAAGCCCATGCTTTGGACACAGAGACCAGATTAGAGATCAAAAGTATTCTGTTCAAATTCAAAGCCTAGAGAAAAGCCAGTGTTTTATTTTTCATAACTCTGTCAGAAATACAAGTGTTCATTGCTCCATTTCCAGAGTATTTCTTTCCTTTCTAAAAGTGTTTTGGTGGCTAATTTGAGTGCAAGCAAGCAAAAACCCAACCCAATCACATAGGCCTGTATTAGAATTCTGGTTCTGTGTGGGGTGCTTGGATAACCTGCCTCTGTAGCCATAGTTTCCTACCTGTAGAGAAGGCTTTAACTGGTGCCTCACCAGGATCGGGGCCACAGGGGGTCAGGCACCTAGCAGCATGCCTCTCTCACTGGGCACATTTTGAAAGCCATTCCTCGTGGGCCATTTCGAAATCAGGGAACTCTTTGACACTGTGTGGGGAAGCCTGGTGGAGTTCAGGCCCAAGGTGCTCAGCAGCAGTGGCTGTGGGGATAGTATTTGTAGCAGACGTGCTCACAGCAGGCCTGGCAGATGGATTGCTTTATATATTACCACTGAATTCTCACATCCATTCACTTTTACTTTCTGCCAAACTGAGGGCATCTGAAAAGAAGTGACATCAACTGATAGTATTTGGGGTTCTGTAGGCCAGATTGCTGGGAGGAGGAATTTGAAGGAGCTGTTGCTTATGTGTTCACAGACATACTGTGGCTCTCAGGCTCTGTGTTGAATTTGAAAGACCATGTGTTATAAATCCTTGGAAAGAAAACCATCATGAGTGTTGTAGATTCCTATGCTGAGTTTGACTCCAGTTCACACGTGACTTTTACATACTTCTTACGTACTTGAATTAAGATAAAAGAATAGGTTGTTTCCAGCAGTATTCTAAATTTTCATCAGCTATATTTTTTATAGCCTAAAAATAAATTTTCAGTGTTTCTTGTATTCCCAAGATTCTTGTATTTCTTGTGTTCTCTTAGGAGTGTATATTCTGTCCTTTAATTTTAAGCATTAATTAACATAAAATTGGATGATTCTGATGATTGTTGAAATAGTGTGAGAACCTGTTTCTTTGGAAATTGAAAAATCCTTCAGACATCAGTAGTATTCCAAGTAATAGTGAAAGATTTCTTTTTCTTATCATATTAGTAAAGACCAAAGGACAATTCTTATTACTCATGAGAATGTACTTGTTAGAGTGAGCACTCTGCTTTTCTGCTGGCTGTGGTATGATTGTGATATGCATCCTGAAAAGCAGGTAGGTGATGTTTATCAGTAACCTTTAACGTCTTTAAGCCCTTTGAGCCATTTCTTACACTCCTAAGAAATAACTGGAAAAAGTACATTTACAAAAACAAAAGTACACTTACTGAGGTGATTGTTGCAGTGCTAGATTTATCAGCAAAAATTGAATTATAACTAATATGTCCAATGATGGGGAAGTCATTGAGAAAATTATGATGTGCCCATGTACTAAAATCCTTTCACAGAAAATTATTTGAAAGGAAATCACAATGGCTCTTAAGTATGTTATCCCTTGTGGAAATGTATTAAAAATTAATGTATGTCCATGGCTAAAAAAATTAAAGCACAGAAAAATATGTAATGGCACCCGTTTCAGTCCTTTCCTTAAAGGTAAAACCTTTTTTAACAACTCCTTATATATACTTTCAAAACTATTAGTATATGTCTGCATCTTTTAAAAAATCTACACAGTTAATATTGTTCACATTGTTTTTCAATGTCTTTTTTTTTTTTTAAAAACATCTTTCCTTTTAATGCATCTTTCGTTTACGGTAAGTAAAACAAGTTTACAGTATAGATTTTTACTAGAAGCATCTCTCTTATCCCAGTGGAGTATGACAGGTGGTTGCCATGGATTTTTTCTGAGGGTCTCCATAGAACCACAGTAGTACGTACGAGTTCATTGCACAGATCTTGTTAACAAGTTAGGACTTAGAAAACAAACACCTTAGTTCACTGCTGTGTTTCTCTTCCCCCTACACCGAGCAGATGGCTAGGTGGACCTGGTGCACTCGCACGTTTCCAGTCCTGTCTTTGTTGACAGGCCCTGCATGCACCAGCATCTCAGCTTATTCCACCCCAGTCAATACTGGAAGATAATGCCATCGAAGTTTCTGTTTTACTGAATGACAGCATTTCTAACCGTGTCCTCATATTTGAAGGATTGGATTGGTTAAATAAATTTTAATAAGTTCCTTTAGAATTGCATTTCTCTGTCCTCATAAAGGATTAGCCCAGTGAATTTGGAAGACATGACAGAAAAAAGTAACAGAATGACTTTTGTCAACAGTTCTGTGATAATGGGAAATTGAAATAGGAATGGCACAAAGAGGGGATAAAACCAAGCCTGGTTGCTCAGTACAGATATAGGCAAGAAGGGCTACATAAAATAAGAAAATGCCAACTGCAATAATCATAAAGGATACTCTAGATTTAAAACACGTACATGAAGTAAGACAATCAGGAAATTATTGCCCATTGTTGCAAGAGAGCAGATGGTGCTTAAAATATCCCTTAATTTTATGTCATTCTTAAAATCAAACAACCAAAGAGCATATACCATCTATGTTTAAAAAGTTAACTTGCAAACTTTTCTATTTTGGGAGGATGCTAGAGTAGAGTTGAAAAAGAATAAAAACAGCATTACTCTGCCAGTAAAGAAACAAATTGGAGGCTGTCTTTGCAGGGGATTGAAGGCATAGACGAGAGATTTACCAAGAAAGCAGTGTTCCAAACCCCGCTCAACTTCTGTGTGAGACTCTTCTTTGTTACATATTTTCCTCCTCATTGGTTCTAGCAAGTGACTTGATGGTAAATGTTTAATTTCTGAAGTGTCTCGATTATGTCTCTAAAACCACATCCATTTAGGTACATGGTCATAATTTTTGGAAAGCGTAGCTTCATGCTTTAGTATTTCACATTTGATTAGAGAAAATTTTAGAGAAGTTTTTTGAATGTTGATACTATTTACACTCAGGACCTTCCAAATTACAGCTGGATCCTAGATACTAAAACATTTAATTTGAATAAGCGTGACTAAGACCTCTTAATAGATAAACTGCTGATCTCAGATTTGTGCACAGGTTTACACTATAGCAGTGTGTCTTAAAACACATTTCTGTAGTGTAGGTGCCTTATGGTCAATTCATGGTACTTTTTCTCTCAGTTACTACACAGATGTATTTGCTGGTGCTATTGCAAGGGACAGTGTCTGTGGCAAAGTCAGGTCAGTCTGTGATGTCCTCGGCCAATCGGGGCTGGACTGAGAAGTGTTGGTGATGAACACAGATTCCTTTAGAGGTCCTGTTAGTACTTTACCGTTTGTTCTTATTGGTGATCTCACCTAGTAGATGGAGAAGGCATTGGCACCCCACTCGTGAACTCTTGCCTAGAAAATCCCGTGGATGGAGGAGCCTGGTAGGCTGCAGTCCATGAGGTCACTAAAAGTTGGACACGACTGAGCAACTTCACTTTCAGTTTTCACTTTCCTGCATTGGAGAAGGAAATGGCAACCCACTCCAGTGTTCTTGCCTGGAGAATCCCAGGGACAGGGGAGCCTGGTGGGCTGCCATCTATGGGGTTGCACAGAGTCGGACACGCCTGAAGCGACTTAGCAGCAGCAGCAGCACCTGGTAGAGCAGCCTAAGTGAACATGGAGACAGGGAATTGGAAACTCAGGTCCGTATTTCTAGAAGGATCTGCTCTTTGAGTTGTGCAATGGGGAACTTGAAGTCCATCCTCAGTCACTGAATAACTGATGTAGCTACTTACCAGGAAAATTGGGGTGATGCAATTCACTGTGTTTTAGAAGAAACATTTTGAGGTTGGGTAGTTTACAAAACCTAGAATTTCAGTAGGCATATGTATAGTTAAATATTTTTTAGATTGGTAAAATGCAGTTTGGGTTGATTACATTATGTGAGCATCCCTTCTACTCCTGTCTTACCTTTTGGAAATGATTGACATAATAGTGGATTGATTGAATCAGACTTTATGAATCTTGTTGTTGTTCAGTGACTCAGTTGTGTCCAACTCTTTGCGAACCCATTGATTACAACATGCTAGGCTTCCCTGTCCTTCCCTTACCTCCAGGAATTTGTTCAAGGTATGACTATTGAGTTGATGATACCATCCAACCATCTCATCCTCTGTCGCCTCCTTCTCCTCCTGCTCTCAATCTTTCTCAGCATCAGAGTTTTTTCCAATGAGTCAACTGTTCGCATCAGGTGGCCAAAGTCTTGGAGCTTCAGCATTAGTCCTTCCAATGAATAGTCAGGGTTGATTTCCTTTAGGATTGACTGGTTTGATCTCCTTGCAGTCCAAGGGACTCTCAAGAGTCTTCTCCAACACCTCAGTTTGAAAAGCATCACTTCTTTGGCACTCAGGCTTCTCTATGGTCCAGCTCTCATATCCATACGTTACTACTGGAAAAACCATCAGTTCAGTTCAGTCGCTCAGTCGTGTCCAACTCTTTGCGACCCATGGACTGCAGCATGCCAGGCCTCCCTGTCCATCACCAACTCCCGGAGTTTACTCAAACTCATGTCCTTTGAGTTGGTGATGCCATCCAACCATCTCATCCTCTGTTGTCCCCTTCTCCTCTTGCCTTCAATCTTTCCCAGCATCAGGGTCTTTTCGAATGAGTCAGTTCTTCACATCAGGTGATGAAAGTATTGGAGTTTCAGCTTCAACATCAGTCCTTCCAGTGAACATTCAGGACTGATTTCCTTTAGGATGGACTGGTTGGATCTCTCTGCTGTCCAAGGGACTCTCAAGAGTCTTCTCCAACACCACAGTTCAAAAGCATCAATTCTTCAGCACTTGGCTTTCTTTATAGTCCAACTCTTACATCCATATATGACTGCTGGAAAGACCATAGCTTTGACTATATGGCCCTTTATCGACAAAGTGATGTTTCTGTTTTTTAGTAACACTATCTAGGTTTGTCATAGCTTTTCCTTCATGGAGCAAGGGTCCTTTCAATTTCATGGCTGCAGTAACCATCCACAGTGGTTTTGGAGGCCAAGAAAATAAAGACTGTCACTGCTTCCATTGTTTCCTGTCTATTGCCATGAATAGACCAGATGCCATGATTTTCATTTTTTCAATGTTGGGTTTTAATCTAGTTTTTCACTGTCCTCTTTCATCTTCATCAAGAGGATCTTTAGTTCTTCTTCGCTTATTGCCGTTAGAGTGGTGTCCATCTGCATATCTGAGGTTATTGATACTTCTCCTGGCAGTCTTGATTCCAGCTTGAGTTTTATCCAGGCCAGCATTTCGCATGATGTACTCTGCATTTAAGTTAAATAAGCAGTGAGACAGTATACAGCTTTGACACCTGACTCTCCCAATTTGGACCAGTCTGTTGTTCCATATCTGGTCTGAACTGTTGCTTCTTGACCTGCATGCAGGTTTCTCAGTGGGCAGGTAAAGTAGCCTGGTATTCCCATCTCTGTAAGAATTTTCCACAGTTTGTTGTGATCCACACAGTGAAAGGCCTTAGCATTGTCAATGCAGCAGAAGTAGATGTTTTTCTGAAATTTCCTTGCTTTTTCTGTGATCCAACGGATGTTGGCAATTTGATCTTTGATTCCTCTGCCTTTTCTAAATCCCAAAGCTTGTACATCTGGAAGTTCTTGGCTCATGTATCATTGAAGCCTAGCTTGAAGCATTTAGAGCACTACCTTGGAAGCATGTGAAACGAGCGCAGTTGTATAGTAGTTTGAACACTCTTTGGCATTGTCCTTTGAGATTGGAATGGAAACTGACCTTTTCCAGTCCCATGGCCAGTGATGGGTTTTCCAAATTTGCTGGCATATTGAATGCAGCACTTTAACAGTATTATCTTTTAGCTCAGTATTTAACAGTATTATCTTTTAGCTCAGCTGGAGTTCTGTCACTTCCACTAGCTTTGCTTGTAGTGATGCTTCCTAAGGCCCACTTGACTTCACACTCCAGGATGTTAGCTCTAGATGAATGACCACACCATTGTGGTTATCTGGGTTATTAAAGACCTTTTTTGTACAGTTCTTCTGTGTATTCCTGCCACCTCTTCTTAATCTCTTCTGCTTCTGTTAGGTTAATACCATTTCTGTCCTTTATTGTGCCCATCATTGCATGAAATGCCTCCTTTAGACTATGATTATTAAGGTTTGAAGTAAATGGTATTTCTTATTTAAGGAAATTCCACAAGATAAAGCCAAACAGGTGTCACTATGGGAGGAGTTGTCTTCAGTGGATGTCGTGTGTCCACCTCCCAGCTCCTTATTGTCTCAGTCACTCAATAGGATCTGTGGACAAAGATCCCAGTGTAACAGTGGATCTGGCCCCTCGGCTTCAGTGCATTTGTGTCTGAAACAGAATCGTTGTCCACCAGATTTATTAAGAGACTGGCATTCAGTTTAATTCAACATCTGTTAGTTACTTGCTGTGGAATGACCTGTGATGGACTTTTGGGAGGAGGCACCAGACCTGTTTTCTAGTTATCTTGAACTGTGGATGCAGACAGAGTTGATTTGATGAGATCTTGGACCCACTGCCCTAAGCTAAGCTTTTTGTCATGCATATAAGAATATGTTTTAAAAAATGGAGTATTATCAGATATATAATTTTACATTTTGCCTGTATCTTTATCATTTCTAAATATTTTCTCATACCACTTCAGAATTCTCAAAAATACAGTTTAAAATAGCTGAGCATTTAATCATATGAATGTACCCTAACTTAACTGTTTGCTTGTTGTTGTGAAGTTGGGTTATTTACAAGTTGCAATATTACAGATTATACTGTAGTAAAGAGCTTTATGCATGAACTGCTGTTCAACTTCCTTTTTTCTCAAGACATGATTTTAGAAGTGTAATTATTGAATCAAATAGTATTTGTATACATGGTGTCAGATTGTTTTCAGAATTTGTATTCACTCAAGTAACACAAAAATGATTTTTTGCCAACACTGAGATTGTTATTAAAATAATTTTCCTTTTTTAAAGAAGTGGTATAATCTTATTTTTTATTTTCATTTTAAAAATTACCAAAGAATTTGAATAATTTTAATTGCTTATATTTTCTGAAAATATTATTAGGACTGTTATTATAAATTAAGGACAAAAACTTTGGCCTTATTTTCCCCAAACGTTATTCCCAGTTTGTTTGCTTTTAAATTGTACCGGAGTGTTTTTTGTGTTTTTATTTACAGGAGTCAGTGTTTGCTTATGACCAAAGATTGAGCCTGTGTCCTTTTTTTCTTCTTAGCTGCCACCATGCACTGGCCTGCTTTTCTTCCAGATACTGACCATGAAACAGATGTAACCTTCCTCATTCCCACTGTTCTGCAGGAAACTGTAGATGTCCTTTTCATCGAGACTTACACTGCTAGTGACTTCAGGGAAACGAGAGTGAGAGTCACACTCTGTGGGAGTCTCAGAGGTTTTAGGTGGGATGAGTTTGAGTGAACTCCGGGAGTTGGTGATGGACAGGGAGGCCTGGCATGCTGCAGTTCATGGGGTTGCAAAGAGTTGGACACGACTGAGCGACTGAACTGAACTGAACTGACGTCATATCTGCCTTATGTCAGGGGATAAGGATGTCTTGCCCCTGGTGCCTCTGTCCAGGCAGCTGAACAAGGAGGCCTTTACTGTTTCCAGATTCTTGACCTGTTCTTTTGCCCACTCTTTACCCTCTTATGCTTCAGTTTTACTTTATTGTGTTGTTCCCTAAACAGGTTTACATTCTATATGTTATTGATTACATGTATGTAAAAGAACTGAACTGAAAAATGTCTTGAGAAAGCTTCAGAAAGAAACTAGCATCCTTCAAAGTTCAGCTTAGTATCCCTTCTCTCCCATGAAACCCTATCTTTCTTGGGGCAGCTGTATTCCTTTAATTGTGTCCTTGCTTATCTCTGTTCCCTGGACCTACTACAGTTAAATTGATGCTTTTTATTGGATTCATCTTTGCAGAACAGGACATGTTATCATGTCTGAAGGTGTTTCTCTGCCTACTGTTCCCAGATTCAGTGACTATGAAACCAAACCCAGTCCAAACAATGGTCTTGACTTGAGATAAAAGCTGGGAAAGCGAACAGTGACGAAATTACAGTTTGGGGGAATCAGAAATAGGACATAGAAGGAAGTGGGTATTGAGTGTAGTCAAAACACAACTATAAATGTTCCTGCATTCACTAAGCTGTACAGTTAACAGAGGATGATAAACTCTTTGGGACTGGGCAATTTGCAAGAGGGGAAAACTTGTTAAAGATCAGTTCCAGTATCTAGACGTGTGGTTTTACAAAGCCTATATAGTGTTTCTGTAAATTTAATAGGAGTAGCCTGATGACGGCTTGGGTATTTGTGACTGTGCTATTGACTAATAAACCTTCAAAGTAAATTTATAGCTAAGTGAAAGGAGGCGAAAGCTAGCCTATTTTATGCCGTTTGTATGTTATGATGTAAGTTGCAGAGCAGAACTAATGACTGGAGTTGTATGGATTACTGAATAAAGATAAGGAAGTTTGAACTTCAAGGAAAGATGCTATTTATAGAGTTACTTGTGTTTTCAGTTGGGGATTTTAGCTGTGGTGTAAAACGAAGGCATATAATGAAGAAAGATCATTGGGATGCTATATGGTTATAAAAGAATGTTATTCTTAGGCTCATTATTTTTATGAGATTTTGATAGTTCTAAGTGCTGGGCTTAGTTGCCCAGTTGTGTCTGACTCTTTGTGATCCCATGGATTGTAGCCCATCAGGCTTCTCTGTCCATGGGGATTCTCCAGGCAAGAGTACTGGAGTGGGTTGCCATGCCTTCCTCCAGGGGATCTTCCCAACCCAGGGATTGAACCCAGGTCTCCCACATTGCAGGTGGATTCTTTACCATCTGAGCCACTAGGGAAGCCTGAATACTTTTCAAAATAATTATATTTATTTATTTTTAATTGATTGATGATTGCTTTACAATATTGGTTTGATTTCTGCCATACATCAACATGAATTAGCCGCAGGTATATATATGTCCCCTCCCTCCAACTTAATACCCTTTCTCACCCCTCTAGGTTTTACAGAGCCCAGTTTGAGTTCCCTGAGAAAAACAGTAAATTTCCATTGGCTATCTATTTTACATATGATAATGTATATGCTTCCACGCTACTCTCTCCATTCAATTCACCCTCTCCTTCCTTTCCGCAGCCCTTGTCCATAAGTCTGTTCTCTTTCTGTGTCTTCATTGCTGTGCTGCAATTTCATCAGTATCATTTTTATAGATTTCATATGTATGCGTTAATATACGATATTTGTTTTTCTCTTTCTGACTTACTCACTCTGTATAATAGGCTCTAGGTTCATCCACCTCATTAGAACTGACTCAAATGCATTCCTTTTTATGGCTGAGTAGTATTTCATTTTATATATATATATATTTATATACACACACACACACACACATATACATAGACATATATACCACAGCTTCTTTATCCATTCATCTGTCAGTGGACATCTGGTTGCCTTCATATCCTAGCTTTTGTATATAGTTCTGCAGTGAACATTGGGGTATATGTGTCTTTTTCAGTTTTGGTTTCCTCAGGATATATGTGTAAGGCAAATACTTATAAATAGTAAAAAAAAAAAAAAAAAAAACCAAGAACCATGAATACTTGGTGTCATTCACAAAAGAATGATGTGCATTTGCCCTTTACACCTTTCTGTTTTAAAGATTTTTCCTTGAGTCACTGAAAAGGGTTGGCATTCCAAGTTTTCATGTAGATAGTTGTGTACAGTTGTAGGCTCAAATGAGTTTTAAAATAAGGTTGCTTCTACATGTTTGGCAAAAATACAAAGTGCCCTGCATTTGTACTATGCCCCTGCTAAAAGCAGTGGAATACCTCTGTATGTAGTGGTATGACTAAGAACTTCAAAATATATCATTAAGTAAAAAGCAGAAAGCTAGTTAATGTGTACTTGGTATAGTATGAAGCTATAAAAGAAATGAAAGGATTCATATGGTTAATTATAGGGGCCTTTGGCCTGTGGAATGAATTTGAGGTGTGAACGGTCAGGGACCTTCATCTTTTATGTGCTCTACTTCTGTGTTTTTGGAGACTTTTTCCCCTCTCTTTTTAAAACAAGCCTGCTTTCATATATTATTTTGTGCTATTTACAAAATATCCAATACAGTTATTTCTTTCAGATTTCAGAGGTATCTTAATATGGAGAGCCATAAGGTTTAAAGTAATGTCTAAATGTGTCTCATAGGTGCATAGTAGAGATGTTCTGAAATCTGTGTGTTTCAGGATATTTAGCTTGTGACCAAAATTTCACTGTGAAGGAGGAAGTGATAAATATATGTGTCTCTGCATGCTCCTAGTAATTTTAAAATGTTTAAAACTTTATCCTATAGTTACTGATTAGGATGATATTCCTCATTGATTGAAAAATGTAAATAAACAACATTGATACACATTATTTAAACAGTTGTTGAAAGAAAGTAGAATTTGCTCAGAGACTATTTTCAGATAGTGTTCTGTATTTGTTGTTGTAAAAAAGCCTGAAATTGCATAGACTTTTTCTAAGACATATAGCTTGAGTGTATTTGTCATTCCTGTATAATCCAAACTCACTAGTATATTCTGTAAATTGTATCTTGGACAATGGTGCTTAAAATAATACTGTATTTATTTCCTTTTGTTCTCTAAGAGTTGTGGACAGTGTGTATCATTCACCAGCAGAGGGCAGTGTCTTACCACAATTTTTTTTTTTCTGGAAGTCCTTTGAAATGAATGGATTTCCCTTGTAGTATTTCACCCAATTTGACATACAGAGACAAAGAAGATATTTACTGCTTATGAATTTGTAATGAATATATTTTATATGGATGAGAAGATGATAAAAGAAATGTAACTTTATATTGTTGTTAAGTTGCTAAGTCATGTCCAGCTGTTTGCAACTTCATGGACTGCAGGCTTCCCTGTCCTTCAACATCTCCTGGAGCTTTCTCAAACTCAGGTCCACAGAGTCTGTGATGCCATCCAACCATCTCATCCTCTGTTGTCCCTTTCTCCTCCTGCCTTAAGTCTTTTCCAGCCTCAGGGTCTTCTCTGATGAGTTGGCTCTTTACAGGAAAGAATATTTATAATCTTGTTTATATACCTTCTAGATTAGTTGGTCCTTAAAAGAAATGCTCATTTTATGTGTAGGAAGCATTTAGCTTAAAATGTCATAAAATTGAAGTGCTTTCTTTTGTGAAATGAGGTTATAATTCCTCCAAATCTATTGTGAGCTGTTCACGGATTTGGTCCCTATGTGTTGTTGGCTGCTGTGCAAAGGGGTAGTGCTTGCCCCCCTCTCCCCAACACTCAGTATAAACATATTTATTATTTGGAGGAAACGTATGTGGTAATTTGTGGGGGAAAATGGGGGGAAAGTTACATCAGGATATATTTTTATGTTTTAAAATAAATTACAGAAATTTACGTTACATTTTAACATCATCCTCTTTGATGGCTGTTGCTGTTGTTTGTTTGATTTTTTGGGGCCACCCTGTGGGGCATGCAGAATTTTATCTCCTTAAGCAGTGATCACACCCATATTCCCTGCAATAGAAGCATAAAGTCCTAATCACTGGACTGCCAGGAAATTCCCAGGTGGTATTGTAATTTTCTTTATTATGTTTCCAAAGCAGTCAATTATTATATGTGCAACTAAAAAAATTAAAGTTTGTTTTTAAAAAGAACTACCTCATTGTATTTTATATATAAAAATAGACTTTAAAATATTCAACTTATTTAAAAACTAAATATTGGTAAAGTACTTTTAAAAATGGAAGTGTAAAGACAAGAATGGTAGCTTAAGAAAATATCAGAAATGAAGAAACTGGTAAATCAATGGTTACATCACTTGCTAGATTTGAGGCTTTGGGTAAGTTACTTGTTTTCAGTTTCAAACAGAAATATAAATATCAAAAATCCCTGAGTGCATTTAACTGTATCTAATATTTCTAGAGATAACTGTGAGCTGGTAGTTAGTGATTTTGATGTATTGCATACCCTGGTAAAGGAAGCAAGCAAGTACATTAGGAACTGATGAAATTAATAGTGTTAAATAGTGGAAATTCATCCCCACCTTTCTCAGGATGTATTTCACTTCCTACATGTGCTAGATAAATCAGGCTTGTTTAATAATGTTAGCAGTTTTATACAAATGTTTATATTTCATGCAAAAGGGAGGGATTTGACTAATCTCTGGGATCTCTAAAATAATTGATTTTATCTGGAATCCTAATTTTTTTTTGGTTGTGGAACTTTTTTGGAGATATTTGAAAGGGGTATTTGTGAACCTGTATTTATGGATGTAGCTGGCTGCCTCTGGTCTTGCAGTGGATCGTAGGTGCCGAGGGATGGAGGTGGCAGGGGCCAGACACTCTCTGCTGAGAGAAGTGCGGAGCCCAACCATCTCTTGGGTCTTAGTAATGAGACTCTTCTTCAGGTTCTCACCCTTGCTTATGTCTGGAATTCTGGGTTAGGTTCCTAGTTTAAATGTCTGTGTGTGAGTAAGTTAGGAACCTATTTCTGAAACTTGTTGCCAGTCATTCCATCTCTAAGGTTTCTCCCTGGAAGTTGGGTCAGACAGGTAGATGGAAGGTGACTTTTGAAAACAGGTTTTTTCAAGGTGCAGGCAGAGCCAAGGAGGGGCCTGCAAGGGGCTCTCCTGTGACGTGACCTGCCTGCCCTGTTCTTCCTCCACTGCACTCCAGCTCTTCCATTCTTGCCATCCTGTACTGCTTTACAGCTGCTTTGTGGGAATGGTACTGCTCCCTCCCTGTCTAATGAACCCTCACTGCAAGTCTCAACGTTGCTGTCACTTCTTGCAGGCGGAACTCCTGACCTCGGGAGCAGGATAATAGGGCTTCTGTCTGTCTGTAGGGTTGTTCTGCAGGTTACATGAGAAAGTGTGTGCACAGAGCTTGTGTTTCTGGCGGTTCTTACTTACAGGAGCCCTCACAGTCCTGCAGAAGGAACTCAGCCAAACACAGTGGATCAAAAGAAAGGTGCTGTAACACATGTTAAATAAAGTAAGTCTAAGGTACAGAAATTGATCAGTGCAAAGAAATGGAGAATAGGAAAACAATAGAATGGGAAAGACTATAGAGATCTCTTCAAAATAATTAGAGATACCAAGGGAACATTTCATGCAAAGATGGGTACAGTAAAGGACAGAAATGGTATGGACCTAACAGAAGCAGAAGATATTAAGAAAAGGTGGTAAAAATACACAGAAGAACTATGCAAAAAAGATCTTCATGACCCAGATAACTGTGATGGTGTGATCACTCACCTAGAACCAGACATCCTGGAGTGCAAAGTCAAGTAGTCCTTAGGAAGTATCACTGCAAACAAAACTAATGGAGGTGATGAAATTCCAGCTGAACTATTTCAAAGCCTAGAAGATGACACTGTGAAAGTGCTGCAGTCAATATGCCAGCACATTTTGAAAACGCCACAGTGACCACAGGACTGTAAAAAGTCACTTTTCATTCTAATCCCAAAGAAAGGCAATGCCAAAGAATGTTCAAACTGCCACACAATTATACTCATCTCAAAAGTAAAGTAATGAGTAAAGTAATGCTCAAAATTCTCCAAGCCTGGCTTCAACAGTACGTGAACCGAGAACATCCAGCTGTTCAAGCTGGATTTAGAAAAGGCAGAGAGGAACCAGAGATCAAATTGCCGACATCCGTTGGATTATCGAAAAGGCAAGATAATTCCAGAAGAACATCTACTTCTGCTTTACTGACTACGCTAAAGCCTTTGACTCTGTGGATCACAACAAACTGTGGAAAATTCTGAAAGAGATGGGAATCCCAGACCACCTTATCTGCCTCCTGAGAAATCTGTATGCAGATCAAGAAACAACAGTTAGAACTGGTCATGGAACAAACTGGTTCTAATTGGTTCCAAATTGGGAAAGGAGTACATCAAGGCTCCTTGCTTATGATCACCTTGCTTATTTAACTTCTATGTAGCGTACATCATGTGAAATGCTGGGCTGGATGAAGCACAAGCTGGAATCAAGACTGCCAGGAGAACTATCAATAACGTCAGATATGCAGATGACACCACCCTATGGCAGAAAGCAAAGGGGAACTAAAGAGCCTCTTGATGAAAGTGAAGGAGGAGAGTGAAAAAGTTGGCTTACTCAACATTCAAAAAAGGAAGATCATGGTATCTGGTCCCATCACTTCATGGCAAATAGATGGAAACAGGGGAGACAATGGAAACAGTGAGGGACTTTATTTTCTTGGGCTCCAAAATCACTGAAGATGGTGACTGCAGCCATGAAATTTAAAGACACTTGCTCCTTGAAAGAAAAGCTGTGACAAGCCTATTAAAAAGCAGATATATTGCTTTACTGACAAAGGTCTGTCTAGTCAAAGCATGGTTTTTCCGGTAGTCCTGTATGGATGTGAGAGTTGGTCCATAAAGAAAGCTGAGCACTGAAGAATGGATGGTTTTTAACTGTGGTGTTGGAGAAGACTCTTGAGAGTCCCTTGGACTGCAAGGGAATTCAACCAGTCAATCCTAAGGGAAATCAATTATGAATATTTATTGGAAGGACTGATGCTGAAGCTGAAGTTCTAATACTTTGGCCACCTGATTTGAAGAACTGACTCATTTGAAAAGATCCTGATGCTGGGAAAGATTGAGGGCAGGGTGAGAAGGGAACAACAGAGGATGAGATGGTTGGATAACGTCACCAACTCGATGGACATGAATTTGAGCAAACTCTGGAAATTGGTGATGGACAGGGAAGCCTGGCGTGCTGCAGTCCATGGGTTTGCAAAGTGTTGGACACAAGTAAGTGACTGAATTGAAGTTATAGACAACTTATTTACAAAATTGTTCATTTTTCTGTCTGAAGGGCGATATGCCTGGACTTAACATTTTCAGTAGTGTGTGGTGAGATTCACAGTCTCATGTGTTAACTGATTTTTATGTTGTATTCTGAAGACATTTCTTTTTGTTTTATACATATATGTTTCCTTTTTCAGATTCTTCCCATTATAGATTATTACAAGATATTGACTATAGTTCCCTGTTTTATACAGTAGCTCCCTGTTTTATATCTTTTTAGTTTATAGTTGTGTGTATCTGTTAATTCCAAACTCCTAATTTATTCCGCGCCGCCCCACCCCCTACCCCCCACACACCCGCCCCCAGCATCCCCTTGTAACTGTAAGTTTACTTTCTGTGTCTGTGAATCTGCTTGTAAAGAAGTTCGTTTGTATCATGTTTTAAGATTCCACATATAATTGATAGCATATGATATTGGTTTTTCTCTGACTTAACTTCCCTAGACATTTCTGTTTAGATTAAGAGGCATTTCTTTCTCCAGTTACTGGATTCCAGCCAGAACAGCAGGTACTAGTGTCTTCTGAACCTCCAGTTGCTCCCAGAGAAGTGTGTGCTTCCTGTGAGTTTCAACAGGATGTTTTCCCTTTTTTCATACTTATTTTGTTGTTGAGAAAAGAAGGAAAAGAATACATTTTCTCACTAATGTTTCTACTGTTGATGTTTCAAGAATTGTGATATTCTATTCTTGGAGTTTTCTTCGTATGGTAACTTTTCCATATTACTGCAAACCAGTGGGTATTTACCGTATGTTGAGAAAGTTAACAGAACAAAAATACACAGCGAGCAGAAACACTGACTGCTTCTGTACTTCCTCTTGAAAGAAATGGGACATGAAGACTGAAGCGCTTGAGACACAGCCTTACTTCAGCCACTGGCAGTTTCGGTTCTGTCAGGTGTTTGTTTTCAGATAGACAAACACCAGCCCTCTCACACGGGGAAAGACAATGTTCAGTTTGGTTTTTTTTCTAGGTAATATAATTTGATTGTATTCTTTTAAAATTAGCTGCCCAGGGATAGGGATTGAAAAATGAAATTCCTGCACAAAAATGTTTCCCCAGTATTAAAATTTAAATGCAGGCAAATGAGTTTAAAACTTAAACAAAACAGGTTGAGGTGTTCTTGAAGCATATGGTGAAGCAAACACATTTGTTGTAATGTAATGCACCATTTAGGGAACCTAATACACTGTTGTAGGCTCAGGTTTGTAAAATGGATTTTTATGGAGTATATCTTTCTTTAGTCCCCGCCTAGTGCCCGCTGAGGAAGAATCCACGTCACATTCTCAGTGCTTCCCCAGTGGGATTGGGGAGAGGCAGAGAGAGGAATGTGACTGGCCACCTCCTCTTGGAGGTATGGGGCCCTGGACTTCACCTTCCTTCCTGCCCTGGGGCTGGGCTTGGCCAAGGCCCCTCTGGAGTGCTTTCAGCTCTGCAGGATGCCTGGACAGCCCGTCCGCTTGCCTTCTTTGCTTCTCTTGCTTTATTCTCTTCTCTTCTTATCAGCAAAGCTAGCACTTGGGAAAAAGTGAACAGGCTTTACTTTATTATGAGAATACATATAAGCAGAATTGAAACCTCTCAGATAAAAGCTCATACAGTTACTAAAAACAAACAGCTGTATTTGATATCTCTTGAGGCCAACTGATGTCAGAGTTTCTGACAGTTTGTGCAATTTTAATTGAAACATACTACTTTTAATATAGAAGAAAAAGATCTCATGACAGGTGTCTTGTGTGCAGGTAGTAAATTAAGGATTACGACTCTAAAACTCTTTTAGGAGCAGTCATGCTTTCTGCTTTCTGCTTTCCTTTCCATTTGAGTTTCGTTCCATTGTCCTGGTTTGTGGTTTAGAGCCCAGTTCTGATCTTTGTTGATACGACTTCTTATTTTTCCATTCAAACTAGGATTGTTATTTCCTGGCACTTGTGGAAATACCATTTTGGTGTGCTGCATACTTTTGGTAAAATGAGTGTGTATAATGAAGGATGCAGAAGTATAGGGCCCATTTATGATATTCCTTGACATGAAAAAAAATTTCTTCCTGTGACTTTTTTATTTTGCTACTGATTTTTCTGTTTTAAGGATTGTGTTAGGCACCTTACAGGAATGGGCTACAAATATGAAATTCTGGAGTTAATTTAACTTTGTTTTCAGAATGAATATTCTGAAAGCATCTCAGTCAGTTCAGTTCAGTCACTCAGTCGTGTCCGACTCTTTGCGACCCCATGAATCGCAGCACGCCAGGCCTCCCTGTCCATCACCAACTCCCAGAGTTCACTCAGAATGATACTTTTTTTTTTTTTTTTAATGAGGTGCTTTTTAGCTTGGGAAAGTTTCTTCACCGCTTTTAAGATTTATCATCTTATTAATTTGCTAGAAGGCATCATACTTTTATTTTTTTCTCATGGTAGAAATTTGCAGGAAGCACATTATCTGTACCTGCTGTTTAGATATGCAAAATGGTTGTTTCATGTACCTACTAGCATTTGTCTTAGGGTTTTCACATTTCCTTGAGGAGGTTAGGGGGTTGCATGGTAAAAAAGATAGAAAACAAAAGAAATTGACCTTTCTCTGAAGCAGTCATGTTCCGTGCATTCTTTCTAGCTACCACCATGATGAGAAATTGGAGATGCCTGACATTTTGATGTTGGAGGTTAAATTCCCTTTCAATTCAAAAGAGACAAAAATGATTGTTATAGTCCAGTCATTAAGAAGTCATTGTCCTCCTTGTACTTGGCACTTTTTATACTATTCCACTGCCAAGATTTGATTGTTTTTAACCCCTTAGAAAGAGAATAAGAGTTTGAGGGGAGTATCCATTTGTCTGTCTCAAGAATAAAGAGACATCTTGGTTTGGCTTTCCTTTCCTTGAATGGTCTAGCAATTTATATATCTTCAACTTGGACCTTGTAGCTTTAATCCTGGTGAGTATACATTTCATCTAAGGTATAGTTTTAGAAAAACAAGGAAAGGGCCATTTAAATACTTTCAGTTTTCATTGAATTTAGTCCCTTGATAGAATTAACATCAGCTTGTGGTAGTGGAAGGACCTATGCTGGGTGTGAAAAGTTCACTAAGACAGTTTTCTTTGGCACTTTAATATGTAAGAGGCTAGTCTATTATCACTGATAAATACTGTAGCAAAGGTACAAGATAATACAGGAGTATAGGATGGGGAGAGATTAATTCCAACTCGGCAGGGATCAGAAACTTTTTTTTTCTGTTTGAGAAGTCTGATATTTGAGCTAGTGAAGGTTAGATGGGATTTTGGTGGTTTGAAAGTGTGTGTCTGAAAGAGGATCAGCAGCAGCATGAGAGAAGTCTTGGAGGCAAGATGTGGAAGGAAGTTTTTGACAATTATCTCTGTGTGCTTCGAGAGGACGTTTTAATTCTGTGTGATGGGCGGCCAGTGAACATTTTAGAAAAGAGTTTCAATATAAACTTTTTATAAGGCATAGAAGTGGAAATACAATAGATATGTTTGCAATTTAAATTTTGATCGCCTTTTAATATTTTCATTTTGGGCAAGCGACTTTCAGAGCAGCAGAACTGTGCTTGTGTGGATGGCCAAGTGACTGCAGGATCACAGTGGAAACAACCTAGTTCCACTTTTTTCTCTGAATTTTAAGAAAGATATAATTGGAGAGGGGTTCATTGTCCATCCCTTAAAGATTATTCAGGTCATCAGGTTTTTTAATTTAAGTGCAAGAGTGAAAAAGATTAAATCATTTACACAAGTATGAATTATTTTCATTGGCAGGCTTAGAGCAGGGGTCCCCAACCTCTGGGCCATGGACCAGAAGAATGTCAGATCAGCGGTGGCATTAGATTCTCACAGGAGCATAAACCCTACTGTGAACTTTGCTTGTGAGGGATCTAGGTTGTGGGCTCCTTAGGAGATTCTAATGCCTGATGATCTGAGGTGGAACTGAGGTCGTGCTAGCACTGGGGAGTGACTGCAAATATAGATTATCATTAGCAGAGAGGTTTCACTGTACAGAGACAATGATAAATCAATTGCTGGCAGACTCATATCAAAACCCTATCAGTGAGTGGCAAGTGACAATTAACCGCATCCTGTGGCAGGCTCTGTAGTGGTAAATGAGTTGATACACTTCAGTTGTACAGCTGCATCTGGCGTTGGGCTTTACGGCAGAATCTGATGCTTACTTTAGTCTATGTGTAGCCCACTCAGTATTGTATTTACCTCTAGGTCTTGTAACTTTAAATGTCATCTATATACTGCTGACTGCTAACTAATAAGTTTGTATCTTTAGCTGGGACTTCTCTTTGAACCTGCAAACTCCTGCCGGGTAATCCAGACTGATTACTTGGCATCTTCACTTGGATGTCTAATAAGTTTTGCAAACTTTAACAAGTTCAATAACTGCTCTTCCGGGTTTCTTCATCTCGTTTAATAGCAGTTCTGTTACTACAGTTGCGCAGACCAAAACCTCTGGAGTTTTCATTGATATCTCTCTTTCTCTTTAATTACACATCAGTTCTGTCCACAGTTCTCCACTTTCCAAATCTATCTGAAGTGACCACTTCTCACCATACTCACTATTGCTACTCTGGTTCAACCAGTGTCTCTGGTCTGAATTATCCTAATGCTTCCCAAAGTCTCCCTGCTTCTGTCTATTCTTTATTCAGAGGCCAGAGTGATGCTTTAAAAACCTTCATTCAGAGTGTACACTTCCCTGCCCCAAATCTCCCTTCTGTGACGTCCCATCTCACTCATTACAATCTAAGTTCTTCCTAGGTATGCAGACACTGCATGGCCACTTTGTAGCCAACACCCACCATCTCCAGACATAGAGACTCCACCCCTCTGACTTCCTCTGCTGCCTCCATGCTCCTGACCCACTTGGCTACGTGTGCCCCGACCCTTATGTCCCAATAACCCTGGATTCCATGATCCCTTTGCTGCATCCCCCCCACCCCGGCCCACCTCCTGTAGCTTGTTCTCTCACTTCCTCTCTTGTATCACCTTTTCACTGAGACTTTTCCTTAATTTAAATTGGAACCTTTTCCACAATGCCTGGGTCAGAAAGATCCCTTGGTGAAGGAAATGGCAACCCACTGCAGTATTCTTGCCTGGGAAATCCCATGCACAGAGGAGCATGGTGGCCTACAGTCCGTGGGATTGCAAAAGAGTCGGTCATGACTTAGCAACTAAACAGTAGCAGCAACTACCACAACCCCTACAGTCCCTTCCCAGTGTAATTTTTTCCCATAGTGCTGACCATTTGACATGTCCTTCAGCTTGACTTCCCTGGTGGCTCAGACGGTAAGGTGTATGCCTGCAATGCAGGAGACCCGGGTTCAATCCCTGGGTCGGGAAGGTCTCCTGGAGTAGGAAATGGCAGCCCACTCCAGTATTCTTGCCTGGAAAATCCCTTGGACGGAGGAACCTGGTAGGCTACACAGTCCATGCGGTCGCAAAGAGTCAGACACGACTGAGCGACTTCACTTTCACTTTCAGCTTGTTTATTGTCTGTCTTCTCCAAATTGCAAGTAAGCTCTATTAAAATAGGAATTTTTGTGTATCTTATTCCCACCTGTATCCCCAGTACCTAGTGTCATAATTTGTACGTAAGTATTACTTCATAAATGGCTATGGAATGAGTGAGTACAGTGACAAAATGAAGAATATAAACTTAAATCTGGCACAGTTTAGCCCAAGCTTAGCTGATGCTGGTAAGTTTTTGTGAATTTCTATCCAGTCTTCACTTTTACTTTTTATTTTATAGCTATTAATAACACTGAACATTTCTCATTTCTGAGTGCCCTTTGCCAGTGTCCAGGTTCATATCACTGTAGTTGTAATCATAAATAAGACAACTCTTTTAACACTGTTCCCTACAAGTTCCACATTACATTTATCAAAGTACAGCTCCCACTTTCCATGAAAAAAAGAGGTGGAATTCCTGGAAATAGCTCACATCTAAAACAAACAGCTTCCCCCCACTTCCAGAGGAGTGAAATTAGAAATGATCGCTGGATCATTTCATCGGCAGTAATCACTGAAGTTCAGCCTGAAGTCAGTGATGGGATGCTTGGCTCTCCCTCCCTGCCTCTAATGTTTTAACTGTGCATTTCCTACAGAAATGAATGGCATGTTGGATTTATTTCCACAGTGATATTTTATTTTAACTTGACAGTTTCATAAGGAGATTTCTCAATAAATTGCGTTATTTCTTGGTTTGTCATATGCTTTAGCTTCTCAGGTGTGAATTTTCTTCTTTCTGAATGTGTCTTTTTTAGGATATTTATTTGATAAAGCCTGTATAGTTTAATATTTGTACTCTACTGGATTTGGCAGACCCCTCCCTTTCTACCTTTTGGCCCAGACTATAGTTACATGCTAGCTCTTTTATTGTCATAGAGCATTTGAATTAGATAGATTCTTATACTGTTCAAAAAATCCTCCTTTAAAAATGTTGCACTGGTGTTGCACCTGACTCTCCTTTCTGATTAATGTGACTGAAAATTGGGCCACTAATATGGTTCATGTTTGTGATTTTTCTTGGAGCGTTTTTTTTTTTTTTCCCTTTGTGATGCTGAATCATTTTATACTGACCTTATGTTTTTTTGTTTTTCTTTTCTTGAGTGGCTAGCTTACAAATGCAGTTGAGATCTTTAAGAGTCCATAGTGACCACAGTTTAAGTTTAGTGTGAATGTACATTGCAAGTGAATTATATTCTTCTGTTTATTTGAATAAGTGAATGAATGAATGAACAATTGCTGTGACAGAAGGAAGGATGAAAATGTTAACCTTCCACTGAGTGACAGAATATGGAATAGCCAAATGTAGTAAGCAAGTTCTGAGTCTGTGGGGTTTGATATCTGGCCTACTTGTTTATAATTAAATGATCAGAGAAAAAGATGTCCATATAACCATAGCAAATGCTCTTATCTTTGTTTTTGTTTGTTTCAGATGTTTTCTGTGTTACTGACTACAGAACACAGAATTATGTTTTTAGGGGCAGAGAATCAAAGGGGTACCACTTTGTCTGTGGGCATATCAGTTTCTGTCTTCACCAGTAGTTAAAGGAGCAGAGTCTGAGGAGATACTGGCGCTTCTGGGAGCTCTAGCCTTGCAGGTGGGGCATCTGACTCCTTTTTTTCCTCTGATATTTGGAAATTCCTTGGTAATTTGGGGAAACATTTCTCAGCCTGTCTCTCTCAGGTGCTTTAGGCAAGAAAGTATTTACTTCTTAAAAACCTGAAGTATGGTAATCCAGAATCTTCTTTCATGCAGCTCCTGGCATTCTCTCTCTCTTTTTTTGGTTTCAGCTCACTGAGAGTGTGGGCTAGTTAACTATACTGTAACAGGATTCCTGCCTCCAGGTGTGCTTTGCCCAGGTAGCCACCCTGCTGGCAAGTGTGGCCCACAACAGACTCAGATTCCAAGAGCCCTTTGGTTCCTAGTTGGAGGCAGGCAGTGGGAGCAGGCAGGAGACTGGGGCGAGGGGAGGTGAGGGCGGCCCCCACTCAGCTTTGCCTCAGGCCCTCCTCTAGGGACTCTCCTGGATTCTGAAAATTGCTCCCTCAGGCCTTTTAGACTGAACTTCAGTGAAAACTTGGCTGTTAGCAGGCCCAGGGTACTACTCTCGTCTCTCTTGTTCCTTCATACCCTGCCTCTACCTGTAATGTCCGTTTATTGAAATTCTTCCAAAGTTTCATTTTAGTCTATTTTCTGCTGGGACCCAGACTTACACAGGAAACTCCTGTGGATTTTGGCTGAGGAGTTTTTATTAAATTAAACATAAAAACTGTAAATGTTGAAGGTCATTCTTCATAAAAAACTGTTCTTTCCTTTGGTCTCTGGATTCCGCTTTGCTATTGATATGGACACAGAATAGGTTCCTGTATGTATTTGTTTAATTTAAAAATTAAGGATGGTAGAAAATCCTGTTGCCTTCAGATATAATAATATATTCTTTCTTTCTTTCTTAAAAACATGTTTTGGTACGAAAGCCAGACTGTTGACACTTTGCAGTTAGTAAGGCTTAATCTTCTTGATTTGAGGTTTTGAAAGGAACCGTGTATATGACAGAGAACATTCAGGGAAACTTATATCCTTTTAACTGTTTAACATTCTAAACCATTTTTGAGAGCTCAGTATGCCATTTGAAGCTTGCAAAGCATGGGTTCTTAATTTCGGATGCTTTTGTGGGTGCCTAAGGTGTGCTTTGTTGGGACTTGTTAAGATCATATGAAAATATTCCAGGGCTGCCACTGCTGCTGACAGGTCTCAGCCAACATTGTGGAGGAGCTTCTGATGGAATAATTATTATATGAACAACGTTGTAGGCGGCTGTTACCATAGAAAAACATGGTATGGATCAAATAAGAGAGTCACAAACTTTGATAAATTGATTGATCTTGCTTGCTTCTTTTTTTGCCCAGGATAAACTCAGTTCAGGAACTGTCCTGGCCTGGTGTAGTGCAATGATGGTTTACATTCTTCACAGGCTTCTTCACTGTTTTTGAAAAATACTGTTATGAACAGATTTTTAAGGAGTTTATTTTTTTTTTACAGTGAGTTATCAGTTTCATTTCTCTGTCCATCTTTACCACCATCCCCATCGGCCTCAATTAGCATGTTAGTTACTTAAGTTTTTAGATTTGATGTTCAGGAGAATGAATGAAGTTCAAATCTCAGTCCAGATTAAAGTGTTTTTCTCTTGAGATTCAGTTCAAAGACAAGTTTTGTTTTTGTTTTTCACGGTAGCTGAAATGATGTAGTATGCCACCTGTTGAGAAGTCTAAAGTTATATTTTATAAAAGAGCATTGGGATATGAAAAGGTGCCGTTTTGTGTGTGTGTGTATTGAGCTGCAGTTTAGCCTAGGTTCCTGGGATTGCCAGAGATCTGGAGCAGATCTTTGCAGATGGATCCTTCAGTTCAGTCCAGTTAGGTCTCTCAGACATGTTTGACTCTTTGCGACTCTGTGGACTGCAGCAAAGGCTTCCCTGTCCATCACCAACTCCTAGAGCTTTCTCAAATTCATGTACATTGAATCAGTGATACCATCCAACCATCTCATCCTCTGTTGCCCCCTTCTCCTGTCTTCAGTCTTTCCCAGCATCAGAGTCTTTTCCAAGGAGTCAGTTCTTCAAATCAGGTGGCCAGAGTATTGGAGTTTCAGCCTCAGCATCAGTCTTTCTAGTTCAGGACTGGTTTCCTTTAGGATTGACTGGTTTGATCTCCTTGCACACCAAGGGCCTGTCAGTAGTCTTCTCCAACACCACAGTTCAAAAGCAGTGATTCTTTGGTACTCAGCTTTCTTTATAGTCCAACTGTCACATCCATGCATGAGTACCTTAATGGACCCTAAATTCCCCTTCCTTGCATTACTAGAGAACAGCTTTCTGAGAACAGCCATTGTGAGCAACAAAAGCTGTGGTCAGAGACATCCTATATGGGTATCATGACTTCAGTTTGCTCTTAGTGACTAGCTGGTGACAGTGAAAATACAGCCCTCCTCCCCACTTTTGGATGGTGCTTTGTTGATGAACCAGATTTCTCCTCTTGGTGAGCAGATTATCCAGTGCAATGGTAAGTGGGTGTCAGGCATTGGATCTTATGAGAAAACATTGCTGAAGCCATGGGCTCAGTGGGAGAGGCATCTATGGTGCTAATGACAAGGAAATAAAACTGGCCTTCTTGGAATTTGATAGATTGTCCCACTCAGGTCTTTGCGCTTCGTTCAGTTTTACCATTGCTCGTATGAGAATGTCTGTAAAATGTGTTGGTATGAGGATTAAACTCTAAGGGAGTTTGTAAATGTAAACAAGTATGACATGGTGTTAGAGAAGCAAATGTAAAGAGAAAATGTGCAACTGAGAGATGAAAATAAAAATGAAGGAGAGGGAAATATTAGGTGAAGGTAGAATATTATTCTCTGAGAGCTTGTTTTGATTTTTGCCTTGATAAGATTTTGTAGCCATATTCAGTTCTTTTTACATAATCCAGATTATTTCCTGTGAATGCCAGTTACAATATAAAACTGATTATATTGTGAAAAGAACTGACTCATTTGAAAAGACCCTTATGCTAGGAAGGATTGAAGGCAGGAGGAGAAGGGAACGACAGAGGATAAGATGGTTGGATGGTATCACTGACTCAGTAGACATGAATTTGAGTAAACTCCGGGAGTTGGTGATGGACACGGAGGCCTGGTGTGCCTGCAGTCCATGGGATCACAGAGTTAGACATGACTGAGCAACTGAACTGAACTGATTGTGAGAAGCCACAGGAACTTTGTAGTAATAACTTCGGACCCTCACTCTTATCTCATTCTACACTCTCGGTTGAATAAGACTGTTGCTAAGAATGTACACTGAGGAAAACAAATGCCTCCCAATGCTGCTTATCACAGATATGGAATGCGGAAATGAGTGTTCAAAATTCCAAAACAACAAGAATATATTCAGTAGTTTACAAATTATTAAAAGGTCTTCCTGATGTTTTGACTTGTCAGGGTGGCTCTGTATTATGGGGGTTTAAAACTTGTAGTTTGGCATTGCAGATTCTATTCTGATGATCTGATCATTCTCAGTGGCATTGCTGCCTTTAAACTACTGCTCTCTTTAAAATTCATAATTGTACCAATATTATTGGTATGTGCAAAAAAATATATAGGTGTTCAGTTGTCTTAATTCTTGTTTATGTGATTGGTAAAAAATGTATTAAATGACTATAGCTTTTTGGTAAAAATTAGTGTAGACTTTTTACCATTGTTACTAGAAGAAAGTAAATTATTTAGGGCTTTATACTTAGTGATGTCTTTGATCATTTTGACCTAGACTCTAAAGTGATGGCAGTAAAGGAACTGATGAGAAACAACTTTAATTAGAGTATTAGCTGTATCATATTTACCTCCCAAGTCAAGAAGCTTCCCTTTGAGGTGATCATCCGTTCTGTGTGTGTAGGCTTCTGGTCCTTTCAGGGCACTCATCATCCTGTAGTCTATCTACTCCAATTGCTTGCAGCATTGGCCTGTACCTTGAAAGTGAAAAGTATTAGTGAAAGTGAAAAGTCATGTCCGACTCTTTGTGACCCCATGGTCTGTCCATGAATTCTCCAGGCAAGAATACTGGACTGACTTGCCATTCCCTTCTCCAGGGGATCTTCCCAATCCAGGGATAGAACCCGGGTTTCCTGCGTGGCCTGGATCTTACCACACCTCAACAATTCAGCCTTTTTTTTTTTAAATCTTATTTGAGCTTTTGGTAGCAGGGGGCTCTTCTTGAAAAACTTTTTAATCTTGTCTCCTACCCTCTCACACTCTTGGAAGGAGTCACACTGTCTAATTGCTTCTTTAGCACACTTATACTGAACTGTCACAACACCCTCTTTGAAGGTCATCTCTGGGCCAAAGCCAGTAGCAGTGTTCCATCCTCACTTTGCTTAGCCCCTCAGCCTCTCCAGTCTTGAACCACTGTCTTCTTTTCTACCCATATCACCATACTCACCTGTTTTTCTTCTAACTCTATGTCTGTTTCTCAGCCTTCTTCATCAGCCTTCCAAATATTAGAAGGCCATAGAGCTGTCTGCTTGGCCCTCTTCTCTGTCTTCAGCTTCTTTATCGATTTGGTTGTTTGTCTTCCCTACCCAAGGATGTAAGTCCCTTGGGAGCAGGCACTTTGATCTGTCTTGTTTGTGCTGGTGCCCAGAGCAGAGCTCTGCAGGTGCTGCTGACAGCACGGCCCTTAGCCATTCTTCTCATTACTTGGATCTGTGTGTCCTCGTTCCCAGTAGTTTTACAGAGATTGTAGTCAGTGGTTCTGTGATCACCTTGAACTTTACTTTAGTGTCATGGGATACAGTTTATATAGTTTATTACTTCACTTGACCTATGTCTTCTTTTTCCAATAATGGTACTGCCACTTTGTGACAGGTTAAAGTTGAGGCCTTTTGCTGTGTTATTGATGCCGCTCTCATTTTTTTATCCCCTATGGTCAATTCCTTTATTTACTGCATTGTTACCCACATGTTTCTTTTCAAACTTTTATTTTTTAACAACCTTGGAGGTTGATGGTTAGCTACACTTTGTCTCTGCTGCTGCTGCTGCTCCTGCTGCTAAGCCGCCTCAGTTGTGTCTGACTCTGTGCAGCCCCATAGACGGCAGCCCACCAGGCTCCTCCGTCCTTGGGATTCTCCAGGCAAGAACACTGGGGTGGGTTGCCATTTCCTTCTCCAATGCATGAAAGTGAAAAGTGAAAGTGAAGCCACTCAGTTGTGTCCAACTCTCAGCGACCCCATGGGCTGGGGCCCACCAGGCTCCTCCGTCCATGGGATTTTCTAGGCAAGAGTACTGGAGTGGGGTGCCATTGCCTTCTCCACTTTGTCTCTACCCTCCCTACTAAGATCTGTCAGATTATCCCCGAATGCAAAACTCTGAAATTCCTTTAGGAAAGAAAGAATTTTGAGTAGGAGTGCCAGTTGCCAGTGTTCTGAGTCTCAGCTTCCTTACACAGATGTTCAGTTGCCCTCTATAGCTTGTCTGTAGCCTGTTTTCCAGTCTGTCAGCCCAGCACTGCCTATATCCTGTGCTTTAGCAAGACTGAGTTACCTTGTACCTCACACCTGTGTTTCTTCATCTCTCTGCTTTGCCTTATGCTGTTACCTGGAATATGATCTTTATCCAACTCCATACATACTGCAAAGCCATTTCAACTGTTTTCTCCTTTGTGAAGATCTGTCTGCTCATCCTAAGCTTGAAATATTCTCTATTGTGAACTCTCTAGGTATCTTTACCTTAATTATAGTGCTTAGACTTCTCTTTTTCTGTGTTTGCTTATGTTTCATATCTTGTAGGTCACTGAAGACAAATGCTTAGCTCTTGCCTTTTGTTCAATAAATATTGAAGGAATAAAAGAGACTTGAACTCATGTAAAGAAAACTAAGTGCCCTTTTGCTATTTACTTACCTATCCTGGGTGTCAGTTCTCTTTAAATTATGTTTATTCTTCCATTTCCAAGTTAATAACAGCTAACATTGAGTGAAGTGCTTCACTTTTCACAGAACTTTGCACATTTATCCTGCTTGACTACTCCCCGCCTCCAGTAGTTCAGTAAGGAGATGGTGTATGTAAACCGTAAAGTGAGGTACAGATGCTCTTTCTCTGGTTAAGAGTGTTACTGTTCTCCAGTCACTGGTCTGTGAACTTTTCCTCTGCTATTGAGCAGCCCATTTCCTCCCCTAATTATTGAGGTGTAACTGATTAATGATATTATAGAAGTTTCAGGTATACATCAAAGTGATTCACGATTTTAAAAGATTATGCTCCTTTTATAGTTGTAAAATATTGGCTATATTCCCTGTGCCGTACTCTTGTAGCTTTTTTATTTTATACACAGTAGTATAGCTGCCCTAACTGGTTCTTCAGTCAGGTTTCCAACTCAGGTATATTCTCTTGGGATATGGGAGAAAGAGAAATATTTTGTGCCAGAAGAGAATATTTAAGAAGGAGAAATTATAGACATTTTCTCTCGGATGTTTTCTTTGATTCTTAAGGATTAAAGCAGACTTGATTTCTACAACCCTCTGCCACTTCTTTCTTTTATGGCTCATAAGAGTCTCATTTCTGAAATGTCATTAATTTTATTGGTCCCTGAAGGATGTTACTCATGCTTGATGAGTCCTGAGGGTCTTTGGGATATTAGTCTCATTTTAACTCTTCCTGGTGTAATTGGATCAGTGTGGTGCTTTTGACTTACTTGGTTAGAGTTTGTCAGAGGAGAAAGACATTCTCCTTGGTGCAGTGCTAAAGTGTCTGTGTTCCCAAGACTCCCGACAGAAATGACATTGTTCAGTGTCAGCAGCTCTTGGGATTCTTGAGGTGAGATGCAGCCACTGATGGGAGATTCCTCGGGCAGCCACAGGTAGGTTTTTAGGGGTATGCGTATTGAACTCTCACATCCTCAAAATAACTTCTGTCCCATCTGTCAATACTTATAGAATTATCAGTACGAGTTGCTTTGCTTTGACATCCCAGGTGGCACTAGTGGTAAAGAATCTGCCTGCTAGTGCAGGTTAGATGTAAGAGACACAGGTTTGATCCTTGGGTTGGGAAGATCCCCTGGAGGAGAGCATGGCAACCAACTCCAGCATTCCTGCCTCGAGAATCCCATGGACAGAGGAGCCTGGCAGGCTGCGGTTTGTAGCGTCATACAGAGTTGGACACGACTGAAGTAACTTAGCATACATGCAAACATTCTGCTTTTATAAATTCCCTCTGTAATCTTTTCATATAAATCCCATTTTTTAAATTTAGCAACTACTATGGAGAATGCATAAAAAATAAAGCAGTTGTTGAACTTATTTAAAAGTATATTTTCAAAGGCTCTCCATGGCATACTTCCTTCTTAGCTCTTAACTAAATCAGTATTTCTCTGAATAATCTCTTGGACTTTCCTGGCAGTCCAGTGGTTAAAACTCCAGGTTTCCAATGCAGGAAGCATGGGTTTGATCTACAGGAGACATGGGTTTGGTCCCTGAACAAGGAACTGAGATTCCACATGCTATGCAGTGCAGCTAAAAAAAACCAAACAAAACCAGAATGATCTCACTAACCATGTAGTCCTCTCACTTGAGTGTACATAGGAAAGCTGGAGAACTTGTGAAAAATACGGAGGCTGGTTTTACTCTTCCTCCATTTTGCAGGAAGCACCTCAGAGAATTCTGATGCCTCTGCTCCTCTGAGTACATGTTGAAGGTACAGTACTAAAGTCTCACCTTTCTTTGCCTGTGACTACTGTTTTCTTTTGCCAGCATCCTTCGGGACAACACTGACATTTACGTAGAGTTGCTTCACTTCTTGACGCTTGGGTGTTTGAAGGACTGTGTCTCCCACGTCTCCACGCACACCTTAGGCATTGATCCCTTGTCATGAGTGCAGCAGGCATTGTTGAATATTCCCCTTGTTTTTTCACCTGGGGAACCCTCACCCCACCAGCATACACACTGTGTAAAACTACCATCACCTCACTTCAGTAGGTTTATAGTTGTTTCAAGGGATGAATATTGAACAAAATAATTTAGTGAGAAATATTAGTTAACTACTATGTGCACAACAAATAGAGTTGCTAAATTTAAAAGTTTTAAGGTCGCAGTGATAGTGTTTTCTTAATATTCTTTGATTAGTAGGGGTACTTTCTGTACTCAATTGATGGCTCTCAACTAAAAGTCATGCTTAATAATAATTCCCACCACATTTGTGTGAATATTATTCTTGAACTTTAGTCTTCTTGGGGCTGTGGTTGTCAGTAAGCACTGGTCATATCTTAATGGCCATGTTATCTGAGAAAGGAGCTTACTGTGTAGCTCTGTGTAAGACGTATACCAACTTATAAGAACATTGATTTCCTTTCTCTAAGCTAGCTGTACAATTAAAAAGAAATCTTAAGTAATAATGTGACTGGGTCTCTGGCTAGGCCCTGCAGGATAGACAGAGGAGCAAGAATAGAAAAGGCACCAGAGGTTTAGTAGGGAAATGAGTCTGATGGACTGTATCCATCATGGAGTCATTCATGCCCTGAAGAGTACAAGTACTAGGAGAGAGATTTCACCATAATGCGTAGCGAGAGAGAGAGATGATTCAGGTGCCATCAGGAAAATACTTTATGAAAAATGCTGGAATCTAGTAGGTGTGTATGTACACCTGAGATGGAGTTATATTCCCCATCAGACAAGTCAGAGCTTTCGTACAGAGCAGGGAAAGTATGTGATGTGTTTCAGTGACCAAGAGATCATCCTTGTTCTCTGATGCATAGATTGTGGTAGGTAGTAGGATTTGGGATCATATACTTGAGTCAGCAAGCCTGAGCTTTTAGGAGAGCTCTTTAAGTAATCCATAAACCTAGTAATGCCCTTCCCCCTTAAAAATTCCTTAGTTTTATATCATAAAGAAAACTTTTTTTTGAAAGTACATATTTGTAGCTTAGGGAGTCAGAAGTAGTGTTCTTGTGTGTGCACTCGGTTGTGTCTGAGTCTTTGAGGCCCCCTGACCTGTAGCCTGCCAGACTCCTCTGTCTATGGAATTTTCCAGGCAAGAATATTGGAGTGGGTAGCCATTCCCTGCTCCAGGGGATCTTTCCAACCCAGGAATCAAACCTTATCTCCTGCATCGGTGGGCAAATTCTTTACCTGGGAAGCCTAAGAAGTAGAGAGAGATGCTACAAAATACACAGTCAAAACAGTCTTAGCAGTAGTCAGTTCTTTTCTCCTTTAATCCTTACCAGTTATTTGAGGGAGGATAGATTGAGGCAGAGGTGACATGTCTCTCCTTAGTGCACGCAAAGGAGCACAGACTGCACCCTGCGTGTGGCCGTCTCCGCTAGTCTATCAGTTCTGAACTCTGGGATGATCTTGGCCCCAGGGAACATTTGACAGTGTCCGGGGACATTTTTGATTGTCATGACTGGGCTGCTTGCATCTAGTGAATGGCAGTCATAGGTGCTGCTGATGCACAATGCATAGGACAGTGCCCCCACGAAGAATTACCTGCACTCAAATGTCAGTTGTGTGGAGATGGCACTAACGATACTACCAGAGAGATGGTCATCACTGTTTGTGTAGACCTCTATCAAGTTTTCCTTTAAGCTGCAGAGCTAATTTAAGAGAAAAAGTTTGTTTTTTGATTGTGCAAGAGGTATAGTGAGTTCATACATATGCCTGTGGTAGTAAAATCTTAAAGTATTTTAGTTCCGTAAGAATTTGTATCTCCTTTACTAACTAATATTATATTTTAATGGCATCAAATAGATGATCAGCATACATTGAATCAGCTTTTCTAAAGCACATTCTGGAATTCTCCTGTGGGGGCAGTTAGTATTAGGATGTTAACTTTAGAAAGCTTCTAGTAGATTCTGACAGGTAATTATGCCTACAGTTTTCAAATCCCTTGGTTTCTTTAATTCTGCATGAGATGCTGTTTGCTAAGGGAAAGATAAATACCAGCATTTCCTGCCTATCTGAAGCAGATCCTAGTTATCTGCTGCATGCGCTGCTGGTTGAGGAGCACTGCTCCCAGTGGTTGAAATGAAACGGATTTAGGGAAGGAATGTCTTGGGCCACATTCAGGGTTGACTTTCCTTATGGAAAAAAGTAATCCTGATGATCAGTGATGTTCCCCTGGGAATCTGACTCTGCAAATAACCTTCAGGCTAAAATTTTATATATAATTTGAGACAATATTATATAGTAAACTTAAAAAGGGCAAATAAAAGCCCCGACAGTACAATTGAATTTGGTGGTAATTTGATTAATATTTTCCCTATATATATATATAATTTTAATATACATCTAAGACAATGTAAATAAAAAAGAATAAACGTTTAAAAATTTTTATAAATATTTTTATTTTATAAAAATAAAAATGTTTATTCAAAAAGAATAAACATTGGAGTTAAGAACATAAGAGGCTTGACAGTCAAGGAATACAATATGATAGAAAGGATTTTGGGATGTTTGTTTCTGAAATGAAAAAAAATAGTTGTTTGAATTATAATTTTTCTATATCTTCCACATTGTAGAATTTATTATCAACATTAGAGTTGGATAATTTTTCCAACTGATAGAATTAAATTTCTAAAGTGTCTTATACAAGATGATCCTTTTTTTAAAACTTAAAGTCTTGGATATACACTGTTGTTTAGTTGCTAAGTCATGTCTGACTTTTTGTGACCCCATGGACTGTAGCCTGCCAGCCTCCTCTGCGCATGGGATTTCCCAGGCAAGAATAGTAGTGTGGGTTGCTATTTCCTTCTCCAAGGGATCTTTCCGACTCAGGGATCAAACCCACGTCTCTTGCAGTGGCAGGTGGATTCCTTACCAGAGTCACCTGGGAAGTCCATGTATACACTCTGCTGTGGTGTGCTTAGTTGCTCAGTCATGTCTGACTCTTTGTGACCCCATGGACTATAGCCTGCCAGGCTCCTCTGTTCATGGGGATTCTCTAGGCAAGAATACTGGAGTGGGTTGCCATGCCCTTTACTACATACAAAATAGATAACTAATGAGAACCTACTGCATAGCATGCTCTGTGGTGACCTAAATGGTAAGCACATCTGAAAGAGAGGGCATATATGTTTATGTATACCTGATTCACTTTGCTGCACAGCAGAAACCAACACAACGTTATATAGCAACTATACCCCAATAAAAATTAATTAAAAAATAGATAGAACATTAGGAGAATGGTGTAAGGGATACAAGAGATTTTTTTTTTTTTTTTGCTATTTTTGCAACTTTTCTTCAGACTAGTTTAAAATGAAAAGCTAAGAAAAGAGCAATATGGAAGATCACTGATCACAGATCACCATAACAAACATGTTAATAATAATAATAATAAAGTTTGAAATATTATGAGAATTACCAAAATGTGAAACAGACATGACACAAGTAAATGATGTTCAAAAAATGGTGCCAGTAAACTTGCTCAAGGCAGGATTGCCTCAAATCTTCCCTGTGCAAAAAGTGAAGCGCAATAAAATGAGCCACGTGTATATAAATATTGTTGCTTTACTTGGACTTGATTTGTCTAGCAAATCAGTGCATAGATACATTTATCCACAGATAACAGGGCTTGAGCAAATAACTTTGACATTGTATATTTAATATTTTCACTCTTCATTTCAATGAAGCCATCATCTCTTTTGATAGTCCAGTAAATTAGATAATACTGTCTTATGATAAATGAAGGTTTCCCAGTGGAAATTGTTCAGTCTGTTGGTTGAGCTTTCTGGGTTGCTGCTGGTGCTGTAGTTGACTGGTTCAGGTTGAATACTCAAGCATTCTGATAAGAGAGAATGACCTTTGCTTTAATTATTTATAAAATGGAAGTGTTCGTTCTCTGGGAGCCAATGTGTAGAATGGCTCCCATGTGGGAATAGTATTCTGAGAGGTACTAAGTATAGTGGTTATAAGCAAAGGATTTGGAGTAACAGCCTTTAACTCTTATTTCTGCCAATTAATAACTGTATGCTCTCATTTAAGGTACTTACCTCCTCTGTTCTTTAGTTTCCTCATTTGAGATAATACCTACCTGGTTAAGTTATTCTGAAAGTTACCTTATGTAAGGATTTTAGCACAGTGCCCAGTGCTTAACACTGAGGAAATGTTAGTTAAATGTTTGTTATTATTGACCTGGTTTCAGGTACTGATTCTAAAACCAGAAACATGTAATTTCTTAACATTGTTTGGCTGTTGTACTATGAAGACTGTGTGGAAATCATAGACACTTTTGTCAGAGAAATAGAAGAAGGAGAAAATTACAACTACTTTATTGTTGCAGTCAATAGGTAAGACCCAAAGGAAAAGTTCATTGGTATTTTCCTTGTTCATCATATTTACGAGACTTAACGGTCTCTTTACGTTACTTTATAGCAGATAGATGCGGAAACAATGGAAACAGGGACAGACTATTTTTGGGGGCTCCAAAATCACAGCAGATTGTGATTGCACCCATGAAATTAAAAGACGCTTACTCCTTGGGAGAAAAGCTATGACTAACCTAGACAGCATATTTAAAAGCAGAGACGTTACTTTGCCAACAAAGGTCCATCTAGTCAAGGCTATGGTTTTTCCAGTAATCATGTACGGATGTGAGAGTTGGACTATAATGAAAGCTGAGCACCGAAGAAGTGATGCTTTTGAACTGTGGTGTTGGAGAAGACTCTTGAGAGTCTCTTGGACTACAAGGAGATCCAACCAGTCCATCCTAAAGGAAATCAGTCCTGAATATTCATTGGAAGGACTGATTCTGAAGCTGAAACTCCAGTACTTTGGCTACCTGATGTGAAGAACTGACTCAGTGGAAAAGACCCTGATGCTGGGAGGGATTGAGGGCAGGAGGAAAAGGGGACGACAGAGGATGAGATGGTTGGATGGCATCACCAACTCGATGGACATGAGTTTGAGTAAGCTCCAGGAGTTGGTGGTGGACAGGGAGGTCTGGTGTGCTGCAGTCCATGGGGTTGTAGAGAGTCGGACACGACTGAGTGACCGAACTGAATGGTCTCTTAACTATATAGCTTAAATGATTTTAAAAAAGGAACTGTACAGCTTTCTAGGTTTTAAAAACAAAACATCATCATTATCATTAAAAGTTAAAAGTTATTCATATAAAAGCAGTAGCATCTATAATTTCTATCAAAGACTTTTGCTAGCTTCATGGTTCAGCACCTTGTAGAAGGATACTCTTTATAGCTATACTGTAAGCTCCATGTACTTTCAGGATTTAAACACTGATCAGTAAAAAATAGATTTTAAGTGGAAGAATGTAACCCTGATTTTGTGTTTCTAATGTTAAAATGAATTTGTTTCCATTGGAAATTCTGTATTAGTAATTGAGAATATCACTTGTGTGTATATGTTTGTGTGTGTGTATGTATTGAATCTTAACATGAGAGTTCCAATTAGACTGCTGTCATGGAGGAATAAGTTAAGAGCCTGAGATGTTGATGTGAGGTGAGTAGGAAAGACTCCATAAAAAAGAGCAAAAAAGGATCAGATCAGGATGTATAGTATAGTTTTCTAAGGAAGTTAGAACTGGCCATCTGTACACAGCCTTTCCTATTTCCTCTCATTGTTTTTCTTGCAAAACTAAAGTTTAAGAGTAAAAGTTAAAAGTTAAACTCCGAAAACAGAAAATATGGATCAGATTTTTAAAATGGATGGCTGTGTGGTTTGATTAGTTGAAAGGTGCATGTTAGATCCTCCTGTGGATTGTATGGGGCAGTGTACCCTTTAGGAGACCATTTCCCTCAGAAGTGTCTTCATCCTATTAGCGTGAGCTTTGGGGATAATGCCATGTGTTCAGTCTTTGTATTCATAAATAGTAAAGTGATTCTTGTGACTGAAAACAAATCTTTTCTGCAGTACTGTATATTACTGGGTATTGACCTCTCTTGCAGCAGAGGGAGCAGTTCTTACCTCTTGTGCCTGTGTAGCTCTCCCTTGCTAAGAGTCCTACTGGTCAATTGAGATACAGGATAGTATACATTGTCTCCTCAGTTCTGGGAACACCCCTCCCCACCTTTCTTCTCTTCTACAGAATACATGTTTTAAATTTATTAATGTCATCTTAGACAATTTCTTTCAACATTACCAGCAATTGATGACATATCTAAATTGGACAAAACAGAGTAATATAATATTTATATACAAAGGTATTCTCCAGATCTCCTCCACTTCTTTTCTCAGTCAGCAGTTTCCATGTTTGCACACATGTTGTGTACATGTGTATATATATATAATTTAATATATATTGATATATCACATTGAATATGTCATATTTATATATTTGATATATGTATTAGATATATTTATTTCATAGCTTCATTCCCATGTCATAATACCCTCTTTAAGAGGGTTGCTTGTGATCATCCAGAGAATATTCCGTCTGGATAAGTAAGGTGATGGATTTACAAAATGAGTAAACTCAGGTCTAAAACTTTTTTTCAGGAAAACACAAAGAAACAGTAAATCTTTTGTTTTCTTTTAAAGGAATTAATATTTTCTTTGCTCCTCCTGTGTAAAGGCTGAAAAGGTAGCTTAATAGTGTCAAAGAAAGAGACAGTTGAAACCAAGCATATAAATCTGTTTTTGGAAGATGCCTTATTTTACTAATCATTATATTTTAATCAGTTAAAGAAATGCAAAAAAGCAAAATGGCTGTCTGAGGAGGCCTTACAAATACCTGCGAAAAAAAGAGAAGTGAAAAGCAAAGGAGAAAAGGAAAGATAAATCCATTTGAATGCAAAGTTCCAAAGAACAGGAAGAAGAGATAAGAAAGCCTTCCTCAGTGATCAGTGCAAAGAAATAGAAGAGAACAGTAGAATGAGAAAGACTAGAGATGTCTTCAAGAAAATTAGAGATACCAAGAAAACATTTCATGCAAAGATGGGCACAGTAAAGGACAGAAATGGTACGGACCTAACAGAAGCAGATGGTATTAAGAAGAGATGGCAAGAATACACAGAAGAACTATCCAAAAAAGATCTTCATTACACAGATAATCACAATGGTATGATCACTCACCTAGAGCCAGACATACTGGGATGCGAAGTCAAGTGGGTCTTGCTGCTACTGCTAAGTCACTTCAGCCGTGTCCGACTCTGTGCGACCCCAGAAATGACAGCCCACCAGGCTCCGCCGTCCCTGGGATTCTGCAGGCAAGAACACTGGAGTGGGTTGCCATTTCCTTCTCCAATGCATGAAAGTGAAAAGTGAAAGTGAAGTCGCCCAGTTGTGCCCGACTCTTAGTGACCCCATGGACTGCAGCCTACCAGGCTCCTTCGTCCGTGGGATTTTCCAAGCAAGAGTACTGGAGTGGGTTGCCATTACCTTCTCTGAAGTGGGCCTTAGGAAGCATCATATGAACAAAACTAGTGGAGGTGGTGGAATTCCAGTTGAGCTATTTCAAATCCTAAAAGATGATGCTGTGGAAGTGCTGCACTCAATATGCCAGCAAATTTGGAAAACTCAGCAGTGGCCACCAGACTGGAAAAGGTCAGTTTTTCATTCTAATCCCAAAGAAAGGCAGTGCCAAGGAATGTTCACACTACTGCACAATTGCACTCATCTCACAAGCTCGTTAAGTAATGCTCAAAATTCTGCAAGCAAGGCTTCAACAGTACGCGAACCGTGAACTTCTGGATGTTCAAACTGGATTTAGAAAAGGCAGAGGAACCAGAGATCAAATTGTCAACATTGATTGGATCATCGAAAGCGCAAGAGAATTCCAGAAAAACATCCATTTCTGCTTTATTGACTATGCCAAAGCTTTTGACTGTGTGGGTCACAACAAACTGTGGGAAATTCTTAAAGAGATGGGAATACCAGGCCTCCTGAGAAATCTGTATGCAGGTCAGGAAGCAACAATTAGAACTGGACATGGAACAAAAGACTGGTTCAGATTGGGAAAGGAGTACGTCAAGGCTGTATATTGTCACCCTGCTTATTTAACTTCTATGCAGAGTACGTCATGCAAAATGCTGGGCTGGATGAAGCACAAGCTAGAATCAAGATTGCTGGGAGATATATCAATAATCTCAGATACGCAGATGACACCACCCTAATGGCAGAAAGTGAAGAACTAAAGAGCCTCTTGATGAAAGTGAAAGAAGAGAGTGGAAAAAGTAGGCTTAAAACTCAACATTCAGAAAACTAAGATCATGGCATCCGGTCCCATCACTTCATGGCAAATAGATGGAGAAACAGAGACTTTATTTTGTGGGGCTCCAAAATCACTGCAGATAGTGACCGCAGCCATGATATTAAACGACGCTTGCTCCTTGAAAGAAAAGCTATGCCCAACCTAGACAGAGACATTAAAAAGCAGAGACATTACTTTGCGAATAAAGGTCTCTCTAGTAAAAGCTATGGTTTTTCCAGTATCATGTATGGATGTGAGAGTTGGCCTATAAAGAGAGCTGAGTGCTGAAGAAGTGATGCTTTTAAACTGTAGAGTTGGAGAAGACTCTTGAGAGTCCCTTGGACAGCAAGGAGATCCAACCAGTCCATCCTAAAGAAAATCAGTCCTGAATGTTCATTGGAAGGACTGATGTTGAAACTGAAACTCCAATACTTTGGCCACCTGATGCGAAGAGGTGACTCATTTGAAAAGACCGTGATGCTGGGAAAGACTGAAGGTAGGATAAGGGGACGACAGAGGATGGTTGGATGGCATCACCGACTCAAAGGACATGAGTTTGATTAAACTCCTGGAGTTAGTGATGGACAGGGAGGCTTGGTGTCCTGCATTCCATGTGGTTATAAAGAGTTGGGCTCTACTGAGTGAATGAACTGAACTGGATCAGTTATATGTAACACATCCCCACCCTCTTCAGCATCCCCCCACAATCCCACCCCTCTAGGTCATCACAGAGCACTAAGCTGGATGCCCTGTTATACAGAAGCTGCTTCCCACCAGCTGTCTGTTTTACAGGATAGTGTATACATGTCAGTGCTACTGTCAGTTTGGCCACACCCCGCTCCCTGCCGCACCCCCACCCATCTCGAAGATGCTTTAAATGAGAACAGTCTTTGGAAACAGCTGGCTATTTCGTTGACTAAGCTATCTGTTTGGTCTTTCAGCTGGTACTGTCTTCAGCCTCTGTGACTTTCATAGCTTCCCCTTGGGAAACCGCTCATCACAGCATTGCAGCGCCCTTCAAAGAGCTGTGTGTGACTTCAGAAGATTGTGTGTTAGTCTTCCTTTATAAATTCTGAATGGCTTTTACTTCTGTGAAGTTTGTGATTTTGTGAATTTTGGCAAGAAAGAGATTCTGAGGAAAGAAGTATAGCTTTTCTTATATAAGCATTTATTGTTCAGATATACCAGTAATAAAATGATAACTCTTTCATTGAGGTTAACATACTCATGTTTCATTTAATGCAGATGCATAAATCTGTTAATCCAAGTAAAATTGTTTTAGATTTTTCAGTTCAACTATTTAGTTATTTTCATTCTTACCTGAGATTCAGTGATTTTATAGTTTTATTGCAAAGATTCCTTAAAGGGTGTTGATGTTAAATTTTTTTCTACCTCATTACATTGATTACAGTTTCTTAGAACTACAGAATGGATTGTAAAAAATTGATGCATAGGCATCAGTGTGTTTTTAATGAATGCGTTTGTTTTAAAAGTTAATCATATCTGTAAGGATACATTTTAATGTCATCATATGGTGATCAACAAGTGACTTCCACCATCTCTTGTAGCTCACTTTCTCTCTCATATGTGTGTGTATGTGTAGATATATGGATACATATACACGTAATGTATTTTGACAGAGAAAATAATTGGCAAAGAGTCACACGTTATCCTGTGTGTAGAGATCACATTTCTTGTTCATGTCACACAGGCTCTAAGCAGAGATAACAGTTTTCAACCTATTTTCATTTGAGCTTCCAAATATGAACAGTTCCTACACATTATTGTCACTACTGTAGAGAGCAAGACGAGTACAGTTTTTCAAAAGTCTTTGTGGAAATCAGGACCATTCTCAATTCCAGTTTCAAAGTGAAAGTGGAAGTGATGTCACTCATCATGTCCGACTCTTTTGACTCCGTGGACTGTAGCCTACCAGGCTCCTCTGTCCATGGGATTTCCCAGGCAAGAATACTGGAGTGGGTTGCCATTTCCTTCTCCAGGGGATCTTCCCAACCCAGGGATCGAATCCAAGTCTCTTACATTGCAGGCAGACGCTTTAACCTCTGAGCCATCAGGAAAGCCCTAATAGGCCTGAAATGTTAGGGGATTAATACTAATGCAGATAAATACTTGAATTTGAAAGACTCACAATCATCCACAAGGCAGCAATAGTCTTTAAAGTCATGTCCGCTCTAAAATTTCATACTTATATTGAAATATTGGGAAAAAACATTTACACAATTTAAGCTTTCATTTCCATTATATATTTCATTTGCTTTGTATTTGAACCAAATGCTCATATCAGTAGATACCACCTTCCATCCCCAGTAATTAATTGCTTCATAGGGTGAGCTTTATAAAATATTTATTGTTTTACTTGGTTGTGAAACCTCAAAGTGTCCTTCCTTCTTAGATGGCTCTTACTATCTCCTCACAGAAATTAGATTGCCAAATAAAAACTTTTTAGACAAATGTTATAGACTGTCTTGATATATCGAGGATGAAAGTGCTTTTCCTTTCTCTTTTGAAAAACAGTGCTCAATAACTCATAAGACTTAATAAAAAGTAAAATCTAGTAAAGATGTGAATATTGATTTTATTCTTCTTTCCTTGATAAATGGTGTCATGGGCAGCTAAGAAAATACATTTTTCTTAGATGAGACTAATGGCTGGTGAAGGATGAAATTACTGTATTTGTACGAATTTTATTCTAAAATATAGGTTGGGTGTAATTTTCTGTTCCATGAACAGACTCTTAAAGAAGGAACCTTATTTATTTTGTTGTAAGTCAACATATGTGAAATTTTACTATTTTGGTCTATCATGGACCAAGCATAGGATATTGGATGCATTTTGTTTATTCCATTTGCAGTTTCTGCTGTTAGAAATTAACTTGTTTTGTTTGGCAGTAATTATTATTTTTTTTAATTGAAGTATAGTTGATTTACAATGTGGTCTTAGTTTCACATGTACAGCAGAGTGATTCAGTTTTACATACATACCTCTGTATATCTATTCTTTTTTAAAGATTCTTTTCCCTTATAGATTATTACAAAACATTGAATATAGTTCTCTGTGCCATATAGTAGGTCTTTATTGGTTATCTGTTTTATAGACAGGGGTTCAGTTCAGTCGCTCAGTCGTGTCTGACTCTTTGCGACCCCATGAATTGTAGCATTCCAGGCCTCCCTGTCCATCACCAACTCCCGGAGTTCACTCAAACTCACGTCAGAGTCAGTGATGCCATCCAGCCATCTCATCCTGTGTCGTCCCCTTCTCCTCCTGCCCCTAATCCCTCCCAACATGAGTCTTTACCAGTGAATCAACTCTTTGCATGAAGTGGCCAAAGTATTGGAGTTTCAACTTTAGTATCAGTCCTTCCAAAGAACACCCAGGACTGATCTCCTTTAGAATGGACTGGTTGGATCTATTTGCAGCCCGAGGGACTCTAAAGAGTCTTCTCTAACACCACAGTTCAAATGCATCAATTCTTCAGCACTCAGCTTTCTTCATAGTCCAGCTCTCACATGCATATATGACCACTGGAAAAACCATAGCCTTGACTAGACGGACCTTTGTTGGCAAAGTAATGTCTCTGCTTATGAATATGTTATCTAGGATGGTCATAATTTCCTTCTAAGGAGTAAGCGTCTTTTAATTTCATGGCTGCAATCACCATCTGCAGTGATTTTGGAGGCCCCCCAAAATAAAGCCTGACACTATTTTCACTGTTTCCCCATCTATTTCCCATGAAGTGATGGGACCAGATGCCATGATCTTAGTTTTCTGAATGTTGAGCTTTAAGCCAACTTTTTCACTCTCCTCTTTCACTTTCATCAAGAGGCTTTTTAGTTCCTCTTCACTTTCTGCCATAAGGGTGGTCTCATCTGCATATCTGAGATTATTGATATTTCTCCCAGCAATATTGATTCCAGCTTGTGCTTCTTCCAGCACAGCGTTTCTCATGAGGTACTCTGCATATAAGTTAAATAAGCAGGGTGACAATATACAGCCTTGACGTACTCCTCTTCCGATTTGGAACCAGTCTGTTGTTCCATGTCCAGTTCTAACTGCTGCTTCCTGACCTGCACATAGGTTTCTCAAGAGACAGGTCAGGTGGTCTGGTATTCTCATCTCTTAAAGAATTTTCCACAGTTTATTGTGATCCACACAGTCAAAGGCTTTGGCATAGTCAATAAAGCAGAAATAGATGTTTTTCTGGAACTCTCTTGCTTTTTCCATGATCTGGTGGATGTTGGCAATTTGATCTCTGGTTCCTCTGCCTTTTCTAAAACCAGCTTGAAAATGTGGAAGTTCATGGTTCACATATTGCTGAAGCCTGGCTTGGAGAATTTTGAGCATTACTCACTAGCGTGTGAGATGAGTGCAATTGTGCGGTAGTTTGAGCATTCTTTGGCATTGCCTTTTTTGGGGATTGGAATGAAAACTGACCTTTTCTAGTCCTGTGGCCACTGCTGAGTTTTCCAAATTTGCTGGCATATTGAGTGCAGCATTTTCACAGCATCATCTTTCAGGATTTGAAAGAGCTCCACTGGAATTCCATCACCTCCACTAGCTTTGTTCATAGTGATGCTTTCTAAGCCCCAGTTGACTTCACATTCCAGGATGTCTGGCTCTAGGTGAGTGATCACACCATCATGATTGTCTTGGTCGTGAGGATATTTTTTGTACAATTCTTCTGTGTATTCTTGCCACCTCTCCTTAATATCTTCTGCCTCTGTTAGGTCCATACCATTTCTGTCCTTTATCGAGCCCATCTTTGCATGAAATGTTCCCTTGATATCTCTAATTTTCTTGAAGAGATGTCTAGTCTTGCCCATTCTGTTGTTTACCTAGATAGTGATATGTATATGTTAACCCTAAACTGCTGATTTATCCCTTCCCTGCCCTTCCACCTTTGGTAATTGTTAAGTTTGTTTTCTATGTCTGTGGGTCTATTTCTGTTTTGTATACAAGTTCGCTTGTGTACTTTTGTGTTATTTTTTCGATTCTGCATATAAATGCTATCATGTGGTAATTGTCTTTCTCTGTCTGGCTTACTTCACTTTGTGTTATTATCTCTAGGTCCTTCCATGTTGCTGCAAAAGGTATTATTTTACTCTTTGATTCCTGAGTAATACTCCATTGTGTATGTGTATAGCATATCTTCTTTATCCATTGCTCTATTGATCGACATTTAGGTCGCTTTCACATCTTGGCTGTTGTAAATAGTGCTGCAGTGAATTTGGGGTACATATACCTTTTTGAATCATGGCTTTCTCCAGATATATGCCCAGGAGTGGGATTGTAGGATCGTATGGCAGGTCTGTTTTTAGTTTTTTTAAGGAACCTCCTTAATGTTCTCTGTGGCTATACCAATTTACATTACCAGTGTAGGAGGGTTCCTTTGGCAATTAATTTTGCCTCTGCTTCTGTCTGTAAAATATCTTTATTCTGTCTTCTGGAATAGGTTTTCTCTGTTTCCTGTGGCTTACTATCATAAAGGATTATTTTCTAAAGCATTATAATTTTAGAAGTGAATGCACAGTAGCCCTCAAATTATATGAAGCAAATTTATTCTGAGATTATTAATAGAATATATTCATGAAACAATGCAATGTAGAAGGTAAAAAACAAAAATACACCTGTTTCCCTTGAGTGTTATCAGAACAGAGCATGCTTGTAGCCAGAGAAGCAAGAGAAAGAAAATGGAATGACTTGTTTGTTATCACATGCATCATCAATATCTTTGTACTTTTCCTCATAGCAACAGAGCCAGTGATGACTGTCAACTCCATCACCCTGCTTTAAAAAAAAAAATTATTTTCGGTTGCACTGTGTCTTTGTTGCTGAGGGCTTTCTCCAGTTTCTGTGAGAAGGGGCTACTCTCTAGTTGTGATGCGTGGGCTTCTCGTTGCAGTGGCTTTTCTTGTTTCAGAGCACAGGCTCTTGGTCCTATGTTCAATAGTCATGGTGCACAGGCCTAGCCACCTCGGGGGAATGTGGGATCTTCCTGGACCAGGGATCAAACCTGTGTCCCCTGCATTGCAAGGTGGATTCCCAGCCACTGGACCACCAGGGAAACCCTCAAGGAGCCCTTTGAAGGGGATTGTGGATATTAATTGACAATACAGTTGTTCTGCTTCTATCTTCTTTAGGAGAGGTTTTACCATATTGAGTTTGGAGGAAAATGTAATTGCCTAAGAGTTTCAGGGAAGCAGTAGAATGATTCTTAAAGGTGAAACCTGGTTTATCTTTTACTTTTTTAGAAGTACGTTTGATGTAGCATGTTATGTTAATTTCCTCTGTGTAGCAATGTGATTCAGTTTTACATATATACATATATATTTTTAAGAAATTTTCTTTTCCATTATGGTTTATCACAGGAGATTGATTATAGTTCTCTGTGTTTTCTTTAGGACTTCGTTGTTTATCCATTCTATATTGAATAGTTTGTATCTGCTATCCCAATCTCCCAATCCATCCATCCCCTCCCGACCCTACCCCTTGGCAACCACAAGTCTTTTCTCTGTGTCTGTGAGTGTGAAACTGGTTTGTTTAAATTATCAAATGCATACATCCATTTGGTTTCCTTTGCTCTTCTTTTTTATTGTCCGTTTTGCCGTGTCTGTGTTTCTGTTTCAGTCATCAGAATATTTTTTCCCTCTCTGTAATTATTCTTAAACCTAGTAGCCACTAACACTTGTCATTTAAGTGGTTATGTTCTGAATCTTATGGCTATTACTTTTATACGAGACAGCACCCACTAGTGTTTTATAGTATGTCAGGAACAAAGCTAGTGGAAGTGATGGAATTCCAGCTGAGCTATTTCAAATCCTGAAAGAAAATGCTGTTGAAGTGCTGAACTCAATATGCCAGAAAATTTGGAAAACTCAGCAGTGGCCATGGGACAGGAAAAAGGTCAGTTTTCATTCCAGTCCCAAAGAAGGGCAATGCCAAAGAATGTCCAAACTGCCGCCCAGTTGTACTCATTTCACATGCTGACAAAGTAATGCTCAAAATTCTCCAAGCTAGGCTTCAACAGTACGTGAACTGAGAACTCCCAGATGTTCAAGCTGGTTTTAGAAAAGGCAGAGGAACCAGAGGTCAAATTGCCAACATCTATTGGATCACTGAAAAAGGAAGAGAATTCCAGAAAAACATTTGCTTCTGCTTCATTGTCTACGCTAAAGCCTTTAACTGTGTGGATCACAACAAACTGTGGGAAAGTCTTAAAGAGATGGGAATACCAGCCACATTACCTGCTTCCTGAGAAACGTGTATGGAGGTCAAGAAACAGCTGTTAGAACTGGACATAGAATGATGGACTGGTTCCAAAGTGGGAAAGGAGTACGTCAAGGCTGTATGTTGTCACCCTGCTTATTTAACTTATATGCACAGTACATCATGAGCAATGCTGGGCTGGAAGAAGCACAAGCTGGAATTAGGATTGCCAGGAGAAATATCAGTAACTTCACATATGCAGATGAGACCACCCTTATGGCAGAAAGTGAAGAGGAACTAAAACGCCTCTTGATGAAAGTGAAAGAGGAGAGTGAAAAAGTTGGCTTAAAGCTCAGCATTCAGAAAATTAAGATCATGGCATCTGGTCCCATCACTTCATGGGAAATAGATGGGGAAACAGTGAAAATAGTGTCAGACTTTATTTTTGGGAGCTCCAAAATCACTGCAGATGGTGATTGCAGCCATGAAATTAAAAGACGCTTACTCCTTAGAAGGAAATTTATGACCAACCTAGATAGCATATTCAAAAGCAGAGACATTACTTTGCCCAGAAAGGTCTGTCTAGTCAAGGCTGTGGTTTTTCCAGTGGTGATATATGCATGTGAGAGTTGGACTGTGAAGAAAGCTGAGCGCCGAAGAATTGATGCTTTTGAACTGTGGTGTTGGAGAAGGCTTTTGAGAGTCCCTTGGACTGCGAAGAGATCCATCCAGTCCATCTTAAAGGAGATCAGTCCTGGGTGTTCACTGGAAGGACTGATGCTGAAGCTGAAACTCCAATACTTTGGCTGCTTCATGTGAAGAGTTGACTCATTGGAAAAGACCCTGATGCTGTGAGGGATTGGGGGCAGGAGGAGAAGGGAACAACAGAGGATGAGATGGCTGGATGGCATCACTGACTCGATGGACGCGAGTCTGAGTGAACTCCGGGAGTTGGTGATGGACAGGGAGGCCTGGCTTGCTGAGATTCATGGGGTCGCAAGGGGTCGCAATAGTTAGACACGACTGAGTGACTGAACTGAACTGAACTGGGTGTGTGAACTGTTTATTTGTATTTTTCCCAAGCTTGTCAGAAAATTGTAATATGTATGAGATCTGAGAGGGTAATATGTATCAGATTTGAGATGATAATATTTATCAGATCTGAGAGGGTAATATGTATCAGCACTGAGATGGTATTGTGTCTTAGATCTAATAGGGTAATATGTAGTCAGATCTGAGAAGGTAATATTATCAGCTCTGAGAGGTAATAGTATCAGATCTGAGAGGGTAATATATATCAGATCTGAGAGGCACTGCTGTAAACACTCAGAATCATTGGCATTTGTTCCTAAGTTTTCATTTTGTTTTTATTGGTCTCTTCATCCCATAGTTGTTTCTTATTCATATAGCTTTGCTCATTAATAGGCCTCCAAATGTAACTTGATTTTCTTTTTATTCTGGGAGAGATGCTGTATTTCCTTTATTCAGTTGCGTTTCAGTCTAGCAGTATAAATTGAATTCCCATTTTGTTTACTTCTGAAAGGAAATAAAGTTACCTTATATTAACTGTAATATCACTCTTTTTAGTTTGTAGTTTTAAGAGTTATTAACTAGTTGCTAACTGGTTACTAGAACTAGTAACTAACTAGTTAATAACTAGTTGTTTACCACTGAACCACTTGGGAAGCCCTAAAGATTGATAATCTTTGCTGATACTTCGGAGAAGGCAATGTTACCCCACTCCAGTACTCTTGCCTGGAAAATCCCATGGACGGAGGAGCCTGGTAGGCTGCAGTCCATGGGGTCACTAAGAGTCGGACACGACTGAAGAACTTCACTTTCACTTTTCACTTTCGTGCATTGGAGAAGGAAATGGCAACCCACTCCAGTGTTCTTGCCTGGAGAATCCCAGGGGCGGGGGAGCCTGCTGGGCTGCCGTCTATGGGGTCGCACAGTCGGACACAACTGAAGCCACTTAGCAGCAGCAACTAGTTGCATTAAAGTAAAAGTTTACTTTTTTGTGGTTTATGCAAAAATTGATTTTTTTCTGCCTAAAGTATTTTATTAAAATTTTTCTTCCATTTTTATTGAGATGTAATTAACTTTAAACACTACATAAGCTTAAGGTAGTCACATGATGATTTGATTTGCATACATCATGAAATGCTTACCATAATAAATTTAGTGAACATCTATTATATCATGCAGATATAAAATTAAAGATATAGAAAAAAAAGTTTCTCCTCATGGTGAGAATTCTTAGGATTTACTCTTCAGATGTGATGGCAGTGTTAGTTATATTTATCATGGTTCACGTTACATCCATAGTACTTACTTATCTTATAACTGGAAGTTTGTACTTTTTAATTACCTTCACCTAATTCTGCTTGCCTAAACCTTGGCTCTGGTAACCACAGATCTGATCTCTTATTTTTCATGAGTTGTTTCTGAAGTGTAACTGAATTAACTATGTTAATTCTTTTTGCACAGCATAATGATTCAGTATTTCTACACATTTCAAAATGATCAACCACAGTAAGTCTATATAAGATCAAAGATATTACATAATTTGATTACTTTTTAATATGAATAACTTTGCAAAGCTGCCTAAATTCTACAGGAATTATTAGGTAGCATTTATTAGTTTCAGTTAACTCCTTAGCAGAGACACAGCAGTAGTGGTAATTCATTGTACCAGATATTTGATACATGTGAACAAAAGAATTAGGGTCTGAGATACATATATATATAATTTCATAAAGATATAAATATATATCATGCATGTCATGTATATTATATATAATATACAATATCAGTTACATGTATATGTAGTTAAACCTTGTAGAAACATAAATGGTAATAATAATGGAGATGGTATATATGACTTTTCCATTTTTTTCAATCCTAACTTTTTTAGAATGAAGGAATGAGATCAGTGTTATAAACTGCTGTTCTTTTTGGATTTTGAGATATTGTATTCAACTCTGTATTAATGGGTTAAAGGGAAAGCAGAGGTATTTTGTACTTTTATTCTCTCAGTATATTACATTTCAGTTAACATGCCGTTCTCAAACAGGTTCTAGGTATGTTTGGCTTTTTCTAGCCTAGAGGATTCACATTTCTTGATAGTTAATTTTGCAACTTCCAAGGCCGCCTTTGAGCTATAAATTAAAAACCCACAATGTAACCTGTTTTTTGGACTCAGAAGTCCTATAGTAGTTCCTTGCAGCTACAGTCTTACTATGTTCAGTTTCTCATAGGGAGATTGATACAGTCTGACATTTGGGCAGCATTTATTGCATCTTGTTTGTTCTTGGGAGTTGCCTTTGTAAGCAATTGAGGAATGTTTTACGAACTGGCATCAAGAATGCCTACATATGATGGAGGCTGTTAAGTATTTCCTTTAACTAGAATTGACTAATTGACTATTTTAGCTGTGCAACCTATAGGTCAGTATAATAGGACAGCAACTTATAGGTATAATGACATTGAGAAAAATACTACATTGAGAATTTGACTATTATTTACATATTTTTAAATACATTTAAGTATAAAATAAGCATGCAGCACAGAGATATTCAAATTAACTATCAAATAAGAGAAATCTGTGTGATTTAATTTAGTACTCTGTTAGTAAATTGGGTGTAAAATCATACTAGCAGTAACTAGCAATACTATTTAAAGACTTGCGTTATTCATATACAGTTTATGAAAATTGAGATGTTTTTGTCAATTTCAGTGTATTTAGATGTCTTCTCCTCTTCGTTCTTTTTATTTTATTTTTTTAACATGGGCAAACTTTTTTATAAAAAGGATTTATTTTTGGCTGTGCTGGGTCTTCATTGCTACTCTCTAGTTGCGGCAAGCAGGGCTTGCTCTTGAGTTGCCGGGAGTGGGCTTCTCAGTGTGGTGGCTTCTCCTGTTGGGATCATGAGCTCTTGGGCCCCTGGGCTTCAGCAGATGCAGCGTACCGGCTCCGTAACTGTGCCTTCCGGGCTCTAGAGCACAGGCTCAGTAGTTGTGGCGTACGGGCCTATTCACTCCGCAGCATGCAGGATCTTCCTGAACCAGGGATTGAACCCATTTCTCCTGCATTAGCAGGCACATTCTTTACCACTGAGCCACCAGAGAAGCCCTCTTTGTTCTTTAAATATTAGGAGCAGAATAATAAAAATTTTGAAAATTTGCCTTGCTTTGCTGTCATTTCGTTCATAATTTAAGAAATACAACAACTAGAGATTATAAGAATGAACTTGACTTGACTTCAGACATATTGCTGGTGACACATAACGTGTCTTTATGAAAGAAAAGTCACAAAAATGTCTGAAAAACTTTAAAAAGTTTGCATATCCCATGATCTGGCATTTTACTTCTAAGAATTTTATCTAGGAAAATAGTTACACATGCAAGATTTTATTTGTAAAGATGTTCAGCTCATCTTTATTTCTAACAGTAAAATAAAACAGAAACCTGCACTGCTGCAGGTAACGGTAGAGGATTAGTAACATAAAGCAGGGCGTTGTTACGTAGAATACACCTGGCCCTCCCTATCTGTGGCTTCAGCATCCATGGATTCAACTCACTACAAGTCAAAAATATTTGGAAAAAGAACCCAGAAATTTCCAAAAGAAAACTTGAATTTTCTGGGGGCATTTACATTGTGTTAGGTATTATTAGTAATCTAGACATGGTTTAAACTATATAGGAGGATGTGTGTAAGTTATATGTAAGTACTTTAAAAAAAATACCCCATTTTTAAAAAGGGACTTGTACTTCTGTGAATTTTGATACTCATGGTGTTGGAGGTGGGGTGGGGTTCCTGGAAGGAGAGAGTACAGTGGAGACTGAGAGATGACTGTACTGTGGAACTGTTGTAAAAGAAGCACCAGATGCGATATTATTCTAGTGACATAAGTGCTTTTGTAAAGGTGAATGCAAGAAAACCACATTAAGTGGTTATATAGTTCTCGCCAGGTATTTACTGTTTTCCTCATGGTATTTTTTGGTCACTTTTCAGCATTACTCCAGTGAGTTTTAACTTTGCAGTTGGTGTGGGGAGGCCCAACACATATTTTTTAAAGGTTTTACTTCTTGAGAAGACTAGTACTTGCATTTTTATGTGATTTTTTTTTTTTTTTACAAATGCCTGAAGATATGACTGTGATAATATGTAATGAAATTTAACATGTTATCTGAGCCATTTTCATGATTAATTGATACTTTTCTATTTTAGGTGTTACAAAGTTCCTTGCCAACTTTTCTCTGTGAAATAGCTGGACTTGGCAATAGATCTTTTTTATTCATTTCAGCACATTTTGTGAATGGATATTTATTATGGAAAGCATCAAGCATCTTCCTTTCACTAAGACAACCAAAGAGTTCTCACTCGAATGAGCTGATAGCTTATAAATAGTCTGTTTATTTAATCACTTTTGCTTGCTCGGTAACTTTGATCCACAATGGAGTAAAGGCTCTCCCAGCCTTTATTTTTTGAAGATAAAATTGAAAGATTTCAACATGATTTATTCTTCTTTGACCTATGGTTTGAATTAACTTGGCTGTTTGCATTCATTTTTAAGAGAAACAGTTAATCCTTCCAAAGCAATAATCTAATCAGCCTCTTTGTTTTTCAAATTGCTCTGGAGACAGTCCTAAGCTGCCTAGATTACAAAGTATTCTTTTATTGGAGTATGAAATACAAAATTGACTTTGATAGCTCATTTGGAAAACTGTGTTTAAGAGAGTAACATTTTGTTTCAAATAAGTCTCACTGTATGATGTTATACAAACATTTCCCCAATTCATGCTGACCTTTTCCTGCTGATCCTCAGGTATGAATAGTGAACTTTGAGAGAACTAAGGATTTTTTTTTTCCCAAGTGCTGTTATGGAATTAATTCTGGGTGATAGTAGTAAATACATTGATTTTCCTAATGTTCTACTATCTCATTGGGTATTACATCACATACTTTCAAGTGTAGTTGTTGGGGTATCAGTAAACAAGATTTCCCTCAGAGGCTGTCTATGCTCTTTCGCTCCATTCTCAAATATTACCTTTTATTCTGTATCCACATTGACGGACCAGGCAGTACCCTTTCTCACTGAACCTCCCTACCCTTCCATCCTTTCACTGTCTCACAGTTTTGATCCTGTGTATCTTTCAGTGTCTGCTTCAGCTCAAATGAGCCCCCTTCCCCATGAAGTATGACTTGTTCCTGGGACTGTTTGAGTATGTACAGTAATTAGTTATATAAATGCCTTTGTTGTTCATTAGTTTTTATGCTCTTAGAAGAATGGGGCTGTGCTTTTATTAACTCTGGGCTTTCTTAGAACCCTGCAGAATTCCTCCACATATAAGCCCTCAGTGTTTGTTATATTGAGTACAATTATAGATTTTATGTGATAATGAACTATTCTGGTAGCCACACTTGCCAAGTAAGTTAGACAAAATGCACAGGACATGATCTTCACTCTTCCTTTCAGAAGCATTTACCCTGGGGCCCAAGGAGAGACCTTACTGTTTTGTGAAACCTATAAAATTCTATGAAAAATTCTTGTATAGCTCCTATGTATATTTTTCTAAAGTTTAGATTCATAGCTTTTTATCTGATTGTAAACAGTAACTTTTACCAGGTTAAGAACAGCTTCTTTAAATGATTTAGACTTTTAAGTAATTTCTCAAAAGCATATGAGCCCCACAAGGAAAATCAAAGCCAGCGATTCTTGTTAGGTAGGTCATTCAAAATCTCGTATATATTCTCCATATTTCATAGATTTTAGAACTTGAAAAAAATAAAAAAATTCTTACTCAGTTCAATTTGAGGTTAAGTAAGTTGATCAGAAACAGAATATGGCAGCTTAAGAATTGAAGGCTGAATTCTGGTTCTGATCACTTTATTTCCATCTCTAGTAACTCCAGAGGCATCAGGGAATTACTCTTGAAAGCATGGGAACTCTTGGTTAATGTGAGCAATCATACACTCGTGGTGGTTCAGCACCTGATCACTGGGCCTCCCCTTTATAAACAGGTGAGTATAGTAGGAGTTTAAAGGGCACAGTGCTGGTAACTGGATGATCAGAGTGTCAGGACTTACAGTGTAGAGCTTATGTCTGGGTGCCTCTCTATGTTTTAGCAGAAATTCTGGTATGGGTTGAAAGGAGTGGATACAACTTTAAGGAGATAATTTTTTGATCAGTGTTGTGTCCGAACATCATTGATTACAAGAGCAATCAATCATTAGGTGGGATAAAGCATCTATGTGCAGCTGTCCTTGTCAGTAGGTTTTTGCTGTTCATTTCGAATGGAGACAGAGCTGTTGGCTATTTTGTTCCTTGCCCTTGGTTCGCTCTTTCTTCCTCATGGAGGGCAGTGGACCACGGGGGACGTCCCTGGTGGCTCAGTGGTAAAGAGCCTGCCTGCCAGTGCAGGAGATGTGGATTTGATCCCTGGTTGGGAAGTCCCCTGGAGATGGAAATGGCAACACACTCCAGTATTCTTGCCTGGGAAATCTCATGCACAGAGGAGCCTGGCGGGCTACCGTCCATGGGATTGCAAAGAGTTGGACACAACTTAACGACTAAACACCAACACTGGACCATGACTCAGGCCCCACAGAGCCAGTGTAGTGGCTTCTTCTCCAGGAGCTGAGCAGGAATTCCTTGACTCGGATTCAGGTAAACTTTTGGCTCTCCCATATTTGGAGATGACATGCTGGCATGTTTGCATGGAATTTGTGCTGCAGCCTTATCAAGTGAGCCTCCTGGAAAGGAAGTGTGACCAGTTTGTAGTTAATGGCATGATCATGATGACTTTCAAAGCTGGGAACTTGGAAAATTTTCAGCTTCCTTCTTTTTGATTTGTGAAATAGTTACAGTCTTTTGGCTTTCCACATTTACCTTACCAGTCAGTAACAAGTCGGTTAATTCAGTTGTAGAGAAAATTACTGTTTTTAATTTCCATAGCAAGTCATTAGCCTCAGATGGCATATATGGCTACATTATTATCTAATACAATGCATGGTAGCAGGGCGTGCATAGTGGGATCCTATTAGTTGGCCTAAGAATCAGCTGGGGCTCTGTAATGCTCTGTGGCAGTGTTCCTCATCTAGCCACAGCCTTTCCCAGCACAGTCAAGCTTGGCTGTGTTTCTGCAAAGGTATCTTAAGGGTCAGGCTGTTTTGAGGGACACTTCCTCACCATGAACTTTGCACTCTTACACTTGCTTAAGACAGAGGAGGGACCTGCTGGCTTTGCTGACTCATTTCGCCTTAAGGCTGATCAGCATGAAGCATAACTCTTGTTTGTGATATTTTTCAGGCTGCAGCGTACAGAGGTAGAAAATAATGGCCTTGGCACAAGCCCTTTTATTTATACTACCCTGCAAACACGTGTGCAATTCTCCCTGGCACACAGCTGCTGAGAAAGATTATACTCTACCTAATGCCACCCGTCATCACCTTTGATACTTGTTTCTATCATAAATCCTTTACTGTGTTTTATAATAAACCTACCACTCATTTTCTTTACCAAATGAGTACTTGGAAGACTGAAGTGTCTTAGCTTTCATGGAGGTTTTTGCCATTTGCCTCTCCATTCTTCGTTGAAACCTTTCTTAGGGGACTTTATTCCCTCCAGGCAAAAGAGAGCTGCATTATGGCCCATTTGCTGCTGCTGCTGCTACGTCACTTCAGTTGTGTCCGACTCTGTGCAACCCCATAGACAGCAGCCCACCAGGCTCCCTGTCCCTGGGATTCTCCAGGCGAGAACACTGGAGTGAGTTGCCATTTCCTTCAATGCATGAAAGTGAAAAGTGAAAGGGAAGTCGCTCAGTCGTGTCCAACTCTTAGTGACCCCATGGACTGCAGCCTACCAGGCTCCTCTGTCCATGGGATTTTCCAGGCAAGAGTACTGGAGTGGAGTGCCATTGCCTTCTCCATGGCCCATTTAGACCTGGTCAAAACCGTAATGAAATTAGAGGAAACTTTTTTCCTTGGTGGTAATGGCACCCGTGTAGCAGTGGTAGTCATGTCATCAAAGAATGTTTGTGGATGTTTATCCTACCACCATAATAAGAGATGAAGCACAGACACTGTTGATTCTCAAAAAGGTATACCATTCCATTTTTCTGTGCACAGAGCCACTGTTCCCTCCTGGAAGGATGGTATTTGCAGAGGATCCCTGTCGTACATACCTCTGTGCCCCAGTGTTCAGTCTCACAGACTTGGTGCTGTGGTGTGGTGGGTATTGTCTAACAGAGATACAACTTTATTGTCTGTGCAGTGGAACCAGAAGTGGGTAGGGCCCCTGTTACAGAGGAGACATGTCATGCAAGGCAGGGTAATGACAGGGTGCTGTGTGCTCATGTTTGGAGTCAGAGCTCAGCCTCCACACTGGCTCCACTATTTATTAGCTACATTACCTTGTACAAACCACCTAGCCCTTCTCACTCTCACATTCATCTACAGTAAAGTGCATACAATCAGTATATATGTTCATGGTGGCAATAATAAAAAGTACTACCATCAGAAACTTACAGAATCCATGTTCTGGGTCACAGAGATGTTGGATGGTGTAACTTTCAAGTATATCACTCATCCTAGGAAGAGAGAACAGTTGTAAAAACACAAGCATTAGTGGCATTCAGCTCATCCTGATTTTGCAACCACCATTCGGGCCTTTGCTTTATCAAAGTAGCCATTTGGTTTCTTTTTACTTGTTTGTAGAGTTTCCTTTCATTGTAGAGCAAAGCATGATTTTGTCCATCTGGGTGTTTCCAAAACTGATTCATAACGCTGTCCTTACCCTGTCAGGTCCATAGTCTTGCCAGATGATTAACAATAACAACAAAATAACTAGAAAAAAAATAAAAGTGTGTTTTTAGTAGAAATCAATTATTGTGACAGCAGTCAGGGATAAATAATAATATTGCCCTGAGTAAGAAATCATTATTTCTTTTCCTGATTGGTTCAGCTGTGAAGTTTACGATACATTTACCTTCCTCCATGTGTAAGTTTATGATAACATGTTCGTAGGAGAGAGGAAATGATAGGGGTTTAGTAGAAGATTTTGTAGAGTCCCAAAGGGAAATCATAGGATCCCTCTGATACCTTGCTTTCAAAGCCTGGAGCCTGGAATAAAACATTTACAGTCATTCTCATACTTCGTCTTCCCTTTCTTGAGATATCCAGGAATGCAAAGACCAGATGAGTCAGCTTGATATAGTCCTACCCTAAAGTCTTTCTCTAAGAGAAGAAAGTGAGACAAGAGCTGGGGAGCCCCAAGCTTTCTTCCTGGTTTTACAGTCCTTTAAAATACTCTCCTGTCTTGGACTGTTCCTCCTGATGGGGGCACAGACAGAGGACAGGGTGTCAATTGCCTCTTCTTTCTTAAAAATGTTGGTCTATTTGTTTGCATCATTGTCATTTTCCCTTGGATTTTAGGCTATAATGTCTGTCAGGGGTTTTTGGAGACTGTTGTATATTGCTATTTTTTAACTTTGCTTAATAAATGTTAAGTGTTGTGACTATAACTTGCCTGTGGTTACTGTAGCACAGTTGAACCTGATGTAACATCTCTACTTTGAACAACTTGAAAAACCATTTGGTGTTTTGTTTTTTTTTTTTTTTTTTAATACTGGTCAGATTTACTGAGGATGTAGGCAGCTTCTATCGTTCTTTAGATTTGTTTCAATTTATGAGTTTCTATTATAGTTCATAAGACAAGGTCAGAGAGTGTATGTGATATGTAATTTATAGCTATGATATGTTAATTCTGTGAAATTGTAGTCAAGCTATGCTTTACGAATTATGATGGCACTTACAAGTTGTTTACATGAAACAACAGGATAGATATGTGTCTTCCTTTGAATAGTAATAAAAAGAAATGCCTGTCAACTTAATTTATCACCAGACATGTTCATATTTAAAGCCCTTTATAGTGAAATAAAAGCTTGACCTAAAGATTATGGCTACTGCAGACTTGCCAGCAGCTGTGACTGTGGCATAAAATACTGTAAGGGCCTCAACTGCCATAATAAAAGCTGGGTAACTCGTGTGAAAAGCTGTTACAGGAGGTGAATGTTCTTGGATGGAGAAACGATCAAAGTAATCCTTCCAGTCGGAGATTTTAAAGGTCATCTGGTTCGAGTCCCAGGAGGTCCACGTCAGGTGCGGAGCTTCCCTGCTGCGGGCCCCTCCCCTGCCCAACCTCTCTGTTTCAGGGCAGAACTGCAGACCTGACATTCTCACAGATGATCACTGCCTCATTCTACACCTCTCTGAGGCAGTAGAAGGAAGAAAAAATGCCAGAAGGTCTTTAAAGAGTTTCATAGGGTGAAAGTTAGCTTTAAATTCACACTGACATGAATTTTCATGTACACAGTAGTTCATTTGTCCCATACTTGGCCGCCTGCCTGGTGCCCAGCAGCAGGGTGAAGCAGAATGATGCAGGCACCATTCTCACATAGCTTAGACTTGGGCACGGTTTCTTGTGCAGGGTTTTGAGTATTACCTTACAAGTTTATCACCTAGTATTTATTATTAATGACATACTTGGTCTATCTATTGAAAGTTATCCACCTACTTTTCATAAGAGATAGAAGTGATTGTACAAACTGTCAACAAAAAAAGTTTCTTTTTCTGTAAGAAATCACATTTTAACTTATCAGAAAGAATGTAACATTTATAGATAGCATAATTCATTGTTATTTCATTAACTGTCTTCTCATATCTTCTTACATCTTAAACTGTTACTTAAGTGAAAAGTTATAGTAGTGATGTTCATTGTTAGAATTCAGATTGGCAGTTGTTATGTGCAAAGATTTGTGTCCCTCTCAAACCAAAATAGAAATAAAAACTAGTAACCTCTTTGGTGATATTTAACATTGTTATTTTCTGTTATCTGTTCACTGCCATTGTTATTTTTCCATGTAATTGCTTTTCCCACTTAGAAGTTGCCATCATTATATGCTTTTTCCCCTACTGGCCCATGGTGTTTGAAGGCTGTTGTAGATGCAGCGTTTGTGCAGTACTGAATGCATGCATTAATCAGAGAATATGAAATACTCATTCTCTCAAGTTCATTTTATAAATCATCATAAATCATAACCAACCTACTGGCTAGGTTTTGTTTGCTAATATTCACTTAGTTAATATACTTATGTCTGTGTGGTGGGGAACTGTGGAGTCATGGTGGGATACATGACAAGCGCGGGTAGCTCCATGGGATATGATTTTGAAGAAAATGAAATAAATTGATGAAAACAAGAATAGGACCGATGGTGATGAAATGTCTTGTACCCAGTAAACACTCAGTGGAACCTGCGTCAGCTGACTCTGAATTGGAGGCCTTTACATCATAGCCTAAGCGCCTTTCCTATGGCACTGTTTGCTCCAGTTAGAAGTGTTACCCCCTAAACGTCGTTCTACTCACCTCGCCTGCCAACGTAGTGATGCCAGGCTGTGGTGAAGAGAAGTGTAGCATTTCCTGCAGGGTGCTGAGTCAGGAGTCCAGGTGGCTAATGTTCAGAAAGCCAGAACTCCCCCATGGCCTTCAGGGCAAGGTTCTTAAAGACAGGGTGAGAGCAGGGGAGTGTGAGCTATGTGATCAACCTGGGGACATTCTTCTGACTGGTTGGTGGTGAGGTGATCCAGAGTCAACAACGTCAACATTCTAGTTCCAGCTGGGCTGGAGTCTACGTGCCCGTGGGCAGCATACCGTTAACCTCTTCTGGTAGGGGTTTCAGTATCTGCAGACAACTCAAAGGATATGGCTACACATGTTACCTGTAGTTCTTGAGGAGGAACTAAATGTCTTTAAATTTGTGTAATGGCTAACCTGTCTTACTTGACTGTTTCCTTTTTCACATTTTTCTCACTTCACTAATATATTCTTTGGAACTTGGGAAAGACCTGGGAGCTAAAGTTTTTGTACAAACAAGAGACAGGCGGAGGATGGGATGTCGTAGGAGTGAGGGTGAGGGGGTGGAGGGGTGGAGCAGTCGGGGATGGATAGGGAAGGTCGGGATGGATAGGGAAGGTCTGTCCCAGGAAATCTCCTTGGAGTCCTGCACAGTTAGAGAAGTAAAGTAAAATTTGTATCTAATGCATTTGAAGACCAGATGTTGATAACCCATTCAGTTTTCTAGTTTCAGAAATACAAACTGACCTTTAGGTACCAAACCTAAGTTCAGATGATTTAAGGATAATTGAGATTTTTCAACTTTCGTGGTAATCACGTAGACAATATGAAGCCTTCTTTTTAAGAGGTGTGGTTTCTTTTTTAAACAAAGTATGTACAATTATCACTTTAATTGGTCTGATTTTATTAAAGGAAAAAGATGTACTATAAATGCTTTTAGCATTTACATTTTTGCATAATAAATCTTTGATAGTCAGCATGAGAGATTCAGTAAAATAAGATGATTATTTCTTTGTTCCATTAAAGGGGGTGGGGGGAAGGACTTCAACTTAAACAACTATCTCAGCCCTGATGTAGATTTATTTCTAGTTCAGTGAATCCTCTGGGCATTAGCATTGTACTATGTACAAAGGAATAGATAATGTGAAAAATTTATGTTTCTTAAAATCTGGAGTAACATTTTCATTACTGAAAACAAGGAAGAGCTCAGCATCGAGAATCAGTTACTTATATTTTCCTAATTCACTGTACATATAAGAGACTTTCAGAGCTAAAACATGAAATCCCAGACCACTTATATATTTTACAGGATACAAGTAGCCTTTAACAGGCACTGTTTTCCTAGCATTGTCTTGAAATTAATTAGTAATGGTGTGGTGAACCGGGCTGTTTGGGTTTGAATCTTGACTTCACTAAAGACCTTGGGCAGACTAAACTTCTGTGTGTTGGTTTTCTCATTAGTTAAATGGGCAAAATAAGTATGCCAGCCTTGTGCTTAGAACAGTGCCCGACACTCTGCAAGTACCAAATAAGTAAATAAATGTAGACAAATGCTTTTTTTTAGTGTTAATTTATTGTTGAAAATATATCTAAAGACGCATTTTTTTCTTTCAGTTTATTAATTCATGCAAAAAGTATTTATTGACTCCTGCCCCCTCAACCCCTTGGTTGAAAGGCACAGTTTTAAGCAAGATAAACATGATCTTTGTCCTCTTACAAATAAGACTTAGAGACTGACTTTTATAAAATAATTACAAACTAATTACTTAATTATGTCATTTGTGTCACATATTCAGGGTGTGGAGTTATTTTGTAGCAGGGGGAACTGACCTAGTCTGTGTGCAATTAAGGTGAAATAGGAAGGATATTACCTAGGTAAGTATGCTTGGTTATAGCTGGAGAATGAGATTGTTTCTAGTATGGGCAGCAGTCCATGGGGAGATTCATAATGTAACATAGGAATAACAGTAAGAGCAAAATGATAAAACCAGGGTTGATAAAGGTGTTTTCATTGCGTCTCAAATTCGTAAGATCTGCTCTTTGCCCTGTTAGGTGCGCTGCTGTCTGTCCGCCTGCATGTTCTTCCAGAGCTGCATCCTCTTTTCTGCCTTCAGTCTTTCTCGCTGGCCCAAGACTTCCCCCTCCCCCAAGCAGAGCCTGTACAGTCTTCTGTTTCATGGTGCTGCCATCATCCTGTTCTTTCCTTTTTTATCCTGCTGTTCTTGCTCTCACTTTTTCAGCTATTTCTAGGTCAGCTACTTACTCCTCAGTCCAAAAGAGTATTTGAATGTTTGAAAAATGGGTAAAAAGAAGCTTCTTTTGCAATCTATTGGAGCTAATAATATGGACTCTTTGGACAACAAGAACATAAATCTGATGGTATTTTATTGACTGAGGAAGTCTTAGTTTTTTGCTTATGACCTAAGAAATACTGTAGTTCAGAATTTGTTCTTTTTTTTTTTTTATTCCTGGTCATTGAAGGACTAGCTTAAGTTAACTTCTGCTTGCATTATTCTTCTAAATGGGTTTTTAAAAAAGAATATCTATCTACATTTATGGGGCTTCCTTGGTGGCTCTGGTAAAGAAACCGCCTGCCAGCGTAGGAGATGTGAGTTTGATCCCTAAATCATTCCCCTGGAGAAGGAAGTGGCAACCCACTCCAGTATTTTTGTCTGGAAAATCCCATGGACAGAGGAGCCTGGTAGGCTACAGTCCATGGGGTTGCAAAAGAGTCAGGTATAACTTAGCAACTGAACAACAACAATCCACATTTTTTAATCTTTTGATCATTGTTTCTCGAATGACAAATCTCAGAAAATTGGGGATTTTTAAGAGACTTTTTTATATGGTTTGTTTCTCCATTGCTGCATCTTAGGAATTATTTTAATGAAATAAAATTATTTCCTAATTATTTTAGGAAATAAAAAGGTGGTTCTGACTATGTAAGCCTAGGAATGTGTGAGCTTCATTAAAGGCAATTTGCAGGGAAATGACTGAAACCACATACCAGTTTCATGTTTCTTTTTTGGTGGGGGTGGGGAGGATTGAGGTGGAGAAATGAAAAACCAAGAGTCTAAAGGCTCAGAGTACCATAGCTTCTCTAGTTGGAGTTTGTAAACAGAGAATAGGTTGAATTTAGGCAATCCGAATATGAGAGTAAAAAGGCATCCACACTAGGCTTTTAATCTGCCAGCTTTGAGATCTTCATGGGTTTTTAAGTCTTTAAATTATGTGCTAAAATAGCCATACTTCAAAGAGCAATAAGGCAAATTGTATAATCATTATTCCAAAAGTTGGAATGATGGTGTAGGCATGCATATTATAATTTAGTTACAATGTGTGATACTGTTCCTACTATATAAACATATTAACTTATTCTTTCCTACCTATCTATATACTCAACCAAGTTTTAGTTGAAAAAGAAACCATTCTTGTACTACTGCTGGTAGTTGACAATAGCCCTTGATAGTAGTTTTTATTCTGCTGTAGAAATTATCCTTGAACTGGAAAAAAAAAGTCCACAATACAGTGTCTAGTCATTAAACACTATCATATTTGTGAAGAGCCTCTTCCAACCAGTTTTATATTTCTTAACAGATATGTGTTATAGCTGAACTCTGGTAAAGTGAGGGTAATTGATGACTAAGTGTTATTTATCTCTAGAATGCAGGTGTACTACTCAGGTTTCTACAGAGCCAATGGGATATATATATATATATACATATATATATATAAATTTATTATAAGCAATTGGTTCTAATTAATGGAAGCTGAAGTATCCCAGGATCTGTAGTCAGCAATCTGGACACCCAAGAAGAACTGATGTTTTGGTTCTAGTGCAGAGGCAGTACAAAACCCTTGTCCCAGCTCAATCAGACAAGCAGGAAGAGTTCCCTCTTCTTTGTTCTATTCAGGCTTTCCACTGATTGGACTGAGCCTGCCCGCATTAGGGACAGTAGTCTGCTTTATTCATTGTATTGATTCAGATGGTCATTTTGTCATAGAAACACTGTCACAGACACACCCAGAATAATGTTTGACCAAATATCTGAGCATCCCATGGCCAAATCAAGTTGATATGTGAAGGCAACTATCAGAAATAATTTTGATTTACCTTTTAAAAATCAATCAATTTAATCCTTCACATTAACAGAATAAAAGAGAAAATATTATTTTACCAAATATAGAAAAAGCAACACTTATTTCAGATAAAAATGCTCAGAGGGAACTTTGTCAATAAAGTAAGTATAAGAAACCTATAGTGAATATCAAACAGCGTGGTGAAATATTAAACAGTTCCTCCCTAAGATTTTATGCAGAGTGAGAGCTTTCATTCTTAACCACTGCTGTTTGTTACTTCACTGAAGACTCTGGCCTCTGAACTAAGTCAAGAAAAAGAAGTCAGGGGTATGAAGAATAGAAAAGAAGTAAAACTTTGTAGATGATTGTTTATGAAGACTATACCTACGTGAAGATCTAGATATTCTTCAATAGAAGAGAAGAGAGAACCCAAAATATACCCACACTTACATGGCATTTAATTTTTGTCAGTGAAATCAAAGTGATCCAGTGGGGGAGAAAAGGAGTCTTCTATATTTGTAGGGGGAAAAAAAAGTGAACCTTGAGCCCCACCACATAAAAATGCTAATTCAAGATGGATCCTAAACCTGAAAGAGAAGATTGAAATATGAAGCATTTGGAAGAAAGTACAGGAGAATATATTTATAACTTGAAGATAGCAAAAGGTTCCTTAAGTCATAGAAAGCAATGATTATAAAAGACAAATATTGGTGAGTTAGACTTTATTAAAGTTAAAAACCTCCACTCAGTAAAAGACATCATTAAAAAGACACCAGTTAGGAGAAACATATATATGTTGCAAAACATATAATATCTGAAAAATGACTGATATCTGGGATATGTAAAGAACTGGGACAACTCAATAACAAAACAAAACTATGTCAATAAAGAGTGGGCCAAAAATGTAACAGACTCTTGGCAAAGGGAAGATATATAAAATTAAAGCATGTTCATCATGAATGTACAGTTAATTGTTCCCAACAGTTTCACTCCTTACAGGACCTAGGCTGCAACACTGTTAAAGGGCAGGAGGAGTGAATGGTTGTCTAGGGAAGCTTTGTGCCCCAGTGTTCCTCAGCCCGGGCCTGGTGCTGCTGCTTTTCCAGCAGCCTGCTGCTGAAGTCTTTCTGCCTTGTAATCTCTGCACGTCTCCTTAATATCAGAACCAGGTCAGAACTCTTTTGGCACAGGACAGCTCCATACAGGGAAGCAGTCAGAAGGACTGGGATGGTGGGGAGCATCAGTGCTCTGTATTCTGTACTCTACAGAGTCTGTTTTTAGGAGCACTGATATGGAGGACAGAATGATAGAGGCTCAGGTCATCCTTCTGTCACTTAATTAATTCATGACCTTTGGCAGATTATTGACTCTCTGTATCTTACATTAGTAAAGCAGGGATAGTAATAGCTTCTCATAGGGCTGTGAAGGTTGAGTAAGAGAATACAAGCGCTGATGCAGTGAGAAAATGCTTTGCTTTTAGCACTCTGCCTGGCACACAGTAAGCACACAGGGAGTGAGAGATGTTTGCTATTGAAACCATCAGCTTTGAATTCTTTTTAATGATAATCAATTAAAACCTTTTTTAAAAAAAACAAGAAATGGTATTTAAGATGTCTTATACTCAAGAACTTAGGAGACTAGACAAAATGAAAAATATCACAAGTAACTTTGCCCTTGGACACAGAAAGCCATGTGTACCATTGCTGTATTTAACTGATCATGCTCTTGGTGAGACAGTTCTTCCTGCGGGATCCACTGTAGGAACTTCATGCTGTGTTCAGGCAGGCCTTCTCAGGGTCAGGACCTCTGCTCTGTGATTGACAAGATTCTCGGATTTTGCTATTTGCCAAATGATAATTAAGTTAAACTGTTTCATTAAAAATATAAAAAGAAAGTAGTTGAATATTAAAAAAGAATGGGAAAAAATTACACATTTACTTTGAACTGCTGGAAGAAGTCGAGAGTAAGTTTTCTTTTTTAAATTTAGTATTCCAATAACCTTTGCAGTTCAATACCAATAAATTAGTATTATCTTTTGACATACATCATTCATTTTCAGGCAGCTAGTAATTTTATATCTTTATGGTTACAGGCTGCCTTATTTCTGATGTTTTATTATTAGATCTTTATTATTATTTATCTTTATTATTAGATCTGAGTATTAAAGTGAAGTTTTATATTAGACTAGGCTTCTAAAATAATATATTTTACATTGGGTTTTGAAAATTTTACATTGGTCCTGGAACATTGGAATATGTAACTTCTGTTGGTTGAACAATACTTAATTGCTATTTTGGTGTTTCTTGATGTTACAGAGACAGAAATGTATTTATACTGAAGGGTTAATAGGGTAGCAGAGATGTGCCTGCGAACGGGTCTCTCTGCTCAGGCTGAGCGTCCTTGCATACGAGGCGTTCTGCCAAAGAGTCTGGACACAGCCTCGAGTTTAATGGTCCCTTGCAAACGAGGGAGCATTCCCTTCTTGAGATAAGAAGGAGTTGAGGGCTTTGGGCAGACTCTTCAGTAGACAGAGATTTCACTCCCCTTTGCTATACGATAACATGTATGCACCTGCACTGTACTGAAAAGGCTTATTCTTGCAGTCTGGAATTCTGCCTAAGGAGGGCTTTATAATAATAAATGGCAATTAGTTTGCCTAGTTGTTCCTCTGGCCAGAGTGGTGTCCTGTCTGTCTTTTGTATGTCTTGTATGTTTTATGTCATTTCACTCGTAATCTCCAGAAATCTCCTACGTATACAAGTATAAACTTTTCCTGTTGAAGGCTCTTTTGTGAATTGTGACTGGCATTTAAAATCTTAACTGGTTTTAATAGCCATATGGATTCAAGTCTCCAGATTAAAAACATGGGGCTAATTTATCTGTTTATCCCTTAGGCCTGATATTCTAAACATGCTAATTGACCTTAATTGTTTTGAACATATGTAAAAGTGGAAATTTGAACTAGCCTTCTCCTCTGGCAAGTTCTTATATATATATAATTTTCTGTACTAATTTTCTTGTTAATTTGAATTTTATGATTTGTTTCTGGTTCATAGTATATGTCTGTCTTATCTGATAACCCATGTCATTTCATTCTGACTGTAAAATCATTTTCTTGTAAGTCAGATTAATCACTAATGCTCTGGTTTCAACTGTAAATACAGTTCCAGTAACAATCTAGAAAAGAAGATTCAAAAATTCTTCCTATGCTCATAAGTAATTTTTACTTTTCTTCTGAGTGCATCATGTATTTAGTTAAGTGTGTATATTCTGTCGTAAGATAGTCTCAATGAGTCAGCATTCTCAAAAGTTACAGCCTTCTACCTCCTTTTGGTGCAGAAAGAAAAATAGACTGCCTCCTTGATGTGTATCTCCAGATATCTGTCTGATTCCTCTTACCCCACTTTCTTCTGTCTGGTTCTTCTATCATACTTGATTTCCTTCTGAGGCTTTTGTTTTCCATGTTGTGGTATAGAGGACTGTTGGCTTTTCTAGGCTAATAGACTAGGACCAAGTCCTGGGAATGAGTCCTCTCTGCCTACCTGAGTCACATGCCCATCCCTGACCCAGTCACTGTTGTCTTTGGAATGAAATGTCTGATTGGCTAGTCCAGCCTCACCTAAAACACAAGGCCTGGGCCTGGGAGAGAATTGTTTCCAGAATTCGTTTTAGTCTGAAAGTATCCTAGTGAAGAAAAGTCTTAGCAGTGCATCATGTAATAAAAATATAGTGGTTTAATTCTGTTACATCAATTTCAATAAAGTATTTGAACAAACTAATAAATAGTAAATTATAAATAAAAACAGTCCTGTTCAGTTCCACAAAACTTAACCAATGTTTAGAATTGCAAACTTTTCTCAAATTTCTGCCCTCCCTCATGTAGCTGCTTATTTATGAAGTTTGGTCACTATAGTCATACCTCTTTGCTCATATTAGACATCAGAATGTTTGTAGAATGAATGGTGTCATAACTTGTTACTCTGACATTATTGCAGGAGCACAAGCATTGGATTGAGAATAGATGTAATTTAATATTTGATTAAAGGACTGGGCCTTCTTATTAGTTTTCTTTTCCATATATGTTTCACAGAGATGAAAAACAAAAACCTGTGGTGGGATAGGCTTCATGATTTTGCACTTGAAAGAGAAATCTTGCCAGTTACGATCTTGGGCCAGAGATTGTATAGATCAGGTGGTCTATTTGTAGCAGAATGGATTTCCCAAAGAGGATAGTGGGAAGCCATTTTCAACTTATTTCTTAGTCCTTGGACAAAGTAAAAAGGCAATGGATGAGCAGATATGGTATATGAAAATTATTTATTGCTATAAAAATTCCTCTCTGACTGTTACCCTACTCTGTCTTCTAGAAGACCTCAGCAATAGTTCTTGGAATGCAGAATGGACCAAAACTGAAGTGATGACTATTGTTTTTAACTATGCTGTCCCTAGGGCTTTACCTTCCTCCTCCATTTAGTCAGATCACTCCAACCCCATGAGGTTTTCCCATTTTGATTTAAAGGATCACTGCTCCAGCTTGTGTTTATTCACTAGTGAAGGAGGAACATTCCTGATTTTTTTATTTCTTGACAGTTGATGGATTGTAGTAGGCAATCACATCTGAGGAAATAAGTGAAACTACAACCCTGAAATTTCTTATTACACATATGGTGCTGCTGGTGCTCCTGCTGCCGCTAAGTCGCTTCAGTTGTGTCCGACTCTGTGGGAACCCATAGACAGCAGCCCACCAGGCTCCTCTGTCCCTGGGATTTTCCAGGCAAGAATACTGGAGTGATTTGCCATTTCCTTTTCCAGTGCATGAATGCATGCTAAGTTGCTTCAGTCGTGTCCGACTCTGTGCGACCCCACAGACAGCAGCCCACCAGGCTCCTCTGTCCATGGAATTCCCTAGGCAAGAATACTGGGATGGGTTGCCATTTCCTTCTCCTCGCATCTGGATGAGTAATCTTTATTCTGATTATTGTGTAAGTTGTATAAGTACGGGATAAGTGGCTGTTTTGTTTTGGTTTTTTTTTTGGCACCAGAAACATTGTTGGATGGAAGTGTTTTAAAGTGGTCTTGATTAGTTGGCAGGATTTGAGGCTGATATCGGCTATATTTATGATTACTTTCTGGACTCAATCCAGTTTGAATTTAAATACATTAAAAGTGTACAGGAATGTGAGGGACTGTAGATCATTAAAATTGCATTTATTATGTAGCCTTTTTTTTTTCCAATGTCTAGAGTGATTTATGAGTTTCTTTAGAGTAAAAATAGAGCATATCCTACCCAATCACTTTCTAGATTTTATTCAGTGGACCCATTGCCCCTGGGTTAGTGTAGGACTTCTCTTGTCCAGAGCTTGTTAATGATTGTTACAACAATGACAGTTCTACATTTTATTTGTAATAACTGAATTCTTAGCAAGTGGGTATGAATTTAGAAATCTAAGTTGTAGTTTGTACCTATGTGTCATTTTTTAGACCAAAAAAAAGCATTCCTTAATGTTCATGACATGTTTCCATTAATTAAAGCAGAATCCTCATATTTGCCAATGAAAGACTTGCTGCTGCTGCTGCTGCTAAGTGGCTTCAGTCGTGTCCAACTCTGTGCGACCCCATAGATGGCAGCCCACCAGGCTCCCCCGTCCCTGGGATTCTCCAGGCAAGAGTACTGGAGTGGGACTTTGAGGTCTTCTAATCAAAGGTTCTACATAGTGAAAGTTGGGCTTCCCTTGTGGCTCAACTGGTAAAGAATCTGCCTGCAATGCGAGAAACCTGGATTTGATCCATGGGTTGGGAAGATCCCCTGGAGAAGGTAAAGGCTACCCGCTCCGGTATTCTGGCCTAGAGAATTTCGTGGATTGTATAGTCCATGGAGTTGCATGGGACCCATGGGGTCTTCTAATCAAACGTTCTGCATAATGATCAAGTAATTCAGTTTTTAAATAAATTATGTAAATAGAAATAAAGCAAGTAAACAATTCAGATATAGTAAGGTCAACATTAGATTGCATTTTCATTTAACTTTACAGGCAATATTCTAGTGTTTCATAGTAATTCAGTTAGTATTTATGGAGTATGTGCTGTGTGTTGGTAAAAACAGATCTGAGCCCTGTCCTTACAGAATGTAGGTTCTAGGGCAGGAAATAGACATTAACCAAGTAGACATATAAACATATGACTAAAATGTTTATAAGTGACCTGAGAGAAAAGAACTAGGTGCTTGGGATGAAACACTTTTGGTTTGGATGAATATAGGGAGATCAAGAGTTGAGAGAGAGAAATTTCCTCTTAAGGAAGGGATTCATCTGTTTATGGATATTTCCACTAGAGTATAGGGCTTTAGTCCAAGCAGCCTTCTCATGCCATGCCCACTTCTAGTTGTGCCCACCACCTCCATCCCCACAGCTCTCCCCAAAATCAGATTTAAGGAACTGGATCTGTCTCTCACATGTGTATGTGTATTATATGTAGATAAACCATATATATTACATGTGTAATCACATATAACCTGTTTTATCCACCTGTAGAGTGTACTTTCCCATATCTCTAAATGCTTTCCCATAAGTTATACTATGTGTTTTTAAAGCAATACTCTATTGTTTCTAGAATTTATTTTTAATATTTTTTAGATCTTTGATGAACATTCTTAAATATAAGCTAGTACTTTAAGTAATAATTTATTTTCTTAGGATAATTTCCCAGTTGTTAATTTACTGGCACAGATTATTCATATTTTAAAAGGTTTATTACATATTTAAAAGTTCTATGTTGCTAAGTTTTTGGCTTGATTTATTCTTAACATGTCACAGATTGATTTAATACAGCTTCATTTTTGTTATTTTGAGTCTAAAGTCAAGCAACTAATAGTAACAGTCATGGAAGTTAGTTCTGCATGTTGGATCCTTGTTGGCCTTAAACTGATTTAAATCCTGTTTTCCCCATCTTAATTTCTTAGAAGAATAATGAATCCTCTTATAGGAAATGTTTTTCCATTGATTTCCCTATTTATGGTATTCTAAATTTGGCCAGAGAGAAATTGAAGAAATACTTAAAAAATGCATGGTGTGTTTTTCTATCTTCTATTTGTTTTCCTACTGGTTCGTATAGAATATATATCTACCTTTTCCCCTTGCTTTAAATAATTCCACAAGATTAATAACAGAGAAAAGATAGTAGCCGTGCCAGACATATTCTCACACTTGAGTGGGAATGCAGGAATTGCCAGACAAAATGAATCTGAGATGCTGCATTATTTACTTATAGTGCTGTGGGGTTTTCTAAGGAAGTGTTGCTGAAAAGCTATCTGTTGTTAATCAATTCAAAAACTTATTTCCTCAAAATTGTTTTTCTTTTATTATGTAATGTTAAATTTCTGACCATATTGTTAGTATTAGAAAGCCTGAAATAAATTATACTTCTTCCTAAAGGCATTGATTTTTTTTTATCTAGTTAGCTTTCATCCGGTTGTCTCTTGTTTTAGGAATAGTGCCACAGGATTTTTTATGTGGCAAGAGATGTGTGATCAGATTGCCATGAGTGTGGGATACTGTTTATGACAGGACTGTTGAATAAATAAAGGTTTTATTTTTTTCTCAAAAATAGATTAAAAATTCAGTATGGCATATAAGATTTAAAATATGGTAACCTAGAATTTATTTGAAAGATAGCAAGTTATTTTTGTTTCTATCAAGTAAGAGCACCTTTAATATGTATAGTCAGCTCTCTGAATCCTTGGGTTCTACATCTGTGGGTTCAACCAACTGTGAATTGAAAAGATTAGGAAAAAAAATTCTATAAGTTTCTTTTTTGGCAACTATTTATATAACATTTATATTATAACTATTTCCAGAGTATCTACATTGTTTTAGGTATTATAAGTAATCTACAAATAATTTTAAGTGTGTGGGAAGATGTGCATAGGTTATATGCAAATACCACCCCATTTTATACTAGGGACTTGAGCATCTATACATTTTGGTATCTGAGGGCAGTCCTGGAGCCAGTCCGCTAAGGATACTGGGGAACGATGAAACTCTATAGTGCTTCCATTCTGGGGATTACGTTATGCATACATGGCTGTTTCATTGATACTTTTCCTAATTTGTTCCTGTCTTTCCCCTTTAGAAAAATGATAGTACTTTTGAAATCATATTTCCTACATTGGTATTAATGTTTGAACTATACAAAAAAAGAGATGAAAGAGGGTTAGAGGTTGTTGCCGTCATCTCCAGCTCCTCAGAAGTGAGGAGGTGAACATCTCCAGCATTAGTCAGATGCGTTTTTACCGCAGCTAGTAGTCTGTCATGAAACCTGGGAAATGGCTAATTTCACATTCAGCCCCTTGAATTACTCAGTGTTCCCATGAGCTTAGTGGTTGCTCAGTGAATGGGAAGTTGAAAATACCAGAGATGATGGTTGGTAGGATATTGAAATCTTGCATCACTTGAAACTTTTTTCCCATGCACTGTCCTTGTGACTGGCCTCCCTGGTGGTGCTAGCTGTAAAGAACCCACCTGCCAGTGCAGGAGATGTAAGAGATGTAGGTTTGATCCCTGGGTCAGGAAGATCCCCAGGCGGAAGGAATGGCAAGCCACTCCAGTATTCTTGCCTGGAAAATCCCATGGACAGACGAGCCTGCTGGGTGACAGTCCGTTGGGTCACAAAGAGTTGGACGTGACTGAAGTGACTTAGCACTCATGCATTCTTATGACATCTTGCAAGTCACTTAGTGTTTTTGTGCCTCAGTTTTTCATGTATGAATTATGATGATAAATCTTCCACTCCAGTCATCATAATTCATACATGAAAAACTGAGGCACAAAAACACTAAGTGACTTGCAAGATGTCATAAGAATGCATGAGAGAACTTCTCATTGTGTCCAATTAGTCATTAAAATATTTAAAATATTCAAAAGTCAGTGTATCTGAACATCATAGAAAGGTTATCTGTTGTATACTTCCATGTCGTTTCTGTCGGCTCTCTCACGTATGATTTTGTAGACTCTTAGGAGCAAATCTTTATATTCATAAAATACTTAGATCCCTAAGATTTTGCAGAGCCCTATTTTTATCTCATCTTGCCCACATTTATCTCCCATATAAAGTGTGACATACAACGCATGAATTCAGAACAAAGTAATTTCATCTCTTCCCCAGTACTGAAGAGTTCAGTTTCATGCTGTGTTTTACATGGCACAGTGAAAGTGGATTGTTTAACATCTGTAACTCTGCACTTCCTTAACCTTTCTATGAGAATACTTAGGTAAGTGTTGAGAAACAGAGATTCTAAAAATAATTCCTACAGAAATTTTGAGAGACCCCTGGAGCAAGCTATTTGAATCCATTTCCCTTCTTTCTATATAGTTTTTCTTTGTTTGATCAGTGTTCCCATGGTCAGAAAGATAGAGTTTCTAGCCCCATACCTTAAATTGCTTTATAATTACCTTACTTTATAAGGGAGACATATCCTGGCATGGTAGAGCCTGAAAATATTCAGAAGAAATGAATCTGAACCTATTAAAAGCAGACGGAGAAGAGGAAACATATTTGGGAAAGTTGTTAGCTAGACTGGATATACTGTGTTAACACAGCATGATGTCATGCATAAAAAGCAAAAATAATGGGACCCAGGCATTTGTTCTCAACTGTAATTTCGACTTGGTTATGGGTCATAGAAAAAGAAGTTTAGAATGGAAAAATATGGCCCACATTTAAATGAAAAACTATTTAAAATGTGTTAAATATGGTTTGGTTTTGAATATCCACAGTAGATTGGTGAAGAGTATGGCAGTTTTTCTAGATTGGAATCTGGTAAGCATCATATTACTTGTTAGTAGTTTGACATTGGGCACATTGAATGCTCTGAGCCTCCGTTTCCTCATATATTTATAAAAGGTTATTTATTCAAAAAATATTTTTAGGTGCCTCTGATCCTCTGGGCACCTAGAATGTACTTCTTGAAAAGAGACAATGTATATTTTCATGATTTAAAATAGACTGGAAGAGGAAGGTCAGATATGGCAAAGGTATCTGAAACAGTTCACAATAATGATTTATTAAAATGAGAATAAGAAATTCAGTTCTGGTATCCTACTTTCTTACTATGGACTATGATTATCTTTTTGGCCTTTAAGGGTATTTTAGAGCTACTTTCTTTGCCATGTCCATGAAAACAGAACATTTAGACTTTTTCTCTGGGTGTGTATGCTAAGATTCCCAGAACCTCTTAGTGTTTTGTACAGTTTGACAAAATCAGAGTTCTGGAAACTGCAGACCAGTATGGGGAAAACAAGGAATGTTCAGGTCTTCTGCAGCACTTGCTTCATTAATGGATATTAAGGACAAAGGAAATGACCTTTGCACTCTTTTTATAGTGGGTTTGCTGATTAATATTGATCTCAAAGTTATTTCTTTTCTAACCCTGCTCAGTCAGTATAAATGTAATTATATAGTTTACTTTTCATGTGATCTGGTGAAATGGCCTTTTACTTTGTCATTGACTAATATTAAAAGAAATGTTACTCAGAAAATCAAAATCTAAGTGCTGTTCAAATATTACTTTTATCTTCAGTTCAGTTCAGTTGCTCAGTTATGTCCGACTCTTTGCGACCCCATGAATCACAGCATGCCAGGCCTCCCTGTCCATCACCAGCTCCTGGAGTTCACTCAAACTCATGTCCATCGAGTCCGTGATGCCATCTAGCCATCTCATCCTCTGTCGTCCCTTTCTTCTCCTGCCCCCAATCCCTCCCAGCATCAGGGTCTTTTCCAAGGAGTCAACTCTTCGCATGAGGTGGCCAAAGTATTGGAGTTTCAGCTTCAACATCAGTCCTTCCAATGAACACCCAAGACTGATCTCCTTTAGGATGGACTGGTTGGATCTCCTTGTAGTCCAAGGGACTCTCAAGAGTCTTCTCCAACACCACAGTTCAAAAGCATCAATTCTTCGGCACTCAGTTTTCTTCACAGTCCAACTCTCACATCCATACATGACCACAGGAAAAACCATAGCCTTGACTAGACGGACCTTTATTGGCAAAGTAATATCTCTGCTTTTTAATATGCTATCTATCTTTTATCTTAATTAATTCTAAATATTTAAAAACTTTCTTATATTGAAATAATAAATTATAAAGTAATTATAATAATTTTCTCCCAAAATTATTTGTTAAGAGGGTACATGTACAAATGAACAATGAGTGAATAAGTGTACAGATGAAGTAAATCCGTATTATAATGGATATTACATATGACCAAGGGGAGAAGCCCATTTGGGTATATAGTGATGGGTACCTAAAGATTTCCATAGATAGAAACGGGCAGGAGGCCTTTTCTGTTCTACTCTTACGTTGGTTTCATGCATTTTTTTTCTTAAGCTTATTTGAAGAATGAGCTCAAGAATCATGTGGCTCTACTATCTTTGAAAATCTATTCTGTAAAACATAAGTGTTTGAGTCCAGACTTAAACTTTAAAACATTACATTGCTTTACAACAGCATTTTGAGTCTTGTAGTTTTTTTGTGGGGAAGAGAGTTGGGGAGATCATAATCATAATCTTTTTTTAAAGATCTCAAGTTGATCCTAGTGTATTAACACACTTAAAAATTTTTGAACCCCCTGTGAGAGAGCCAGGAGAACATTTTTATGTGAGAGAGATGATGCAGAGCTCAAGGTTTACCCACTTTTACTCAGCTAATAAACAGAAGAGCTGTAGTTAGTTTCAACAACTCTAGCTCTGGTCAGTTAGAGCAGTGTGGCTACTCCTTATCCATTATATTAAACATAGTTCTATTCATTAATCAGGTGGAATAATCACCAGTGTGAACTTTTTAAATACCTGATTTCTTTGGCTTAGCATAATGTATATTATATTTATCTCTATTTGTTATACTGATTCTGAATTCCCCCTTTTCTAATGTAATTCAGTTTTGAGCTAGCTAATAGTTGGTCTGTTTGGAGTACTCCAAGAAGGGTGAAATTCTGTTAAGATTTGTAACTGTCAATGAAAATTTTATGATAATAGAAAGAATGGACTACAGAAGAAGAAGATTTTACTTATTTTTTGAAATTTATTTGGAATAATTTCAATATAAATAGGTTCTATTACATTTTTACAGCTAATCAGCCCATTAAATACAATAAAAGTATTTAACTGTAAATAATAAATACATATATGCTCTTAACTTTATGGTGAACATAAAAAGAACAAAACTTCCTTCAAAAATTTTTGTAGTATCTCAATAGGCTAGATACTTCTACAAATAGCAGAATAATATCCTGTCAATAGACATTGGCTTCATTAACTGTATAATTCATCTGTTTTCTAGTTATTGTATTTAATGATTAACAGCCATTTAAATTCTGCCATCTTTCTGTTAAAATAATCAGTTGGTTTCATAAGGACTGAGTGACTGTTATGTTCATTATGTTTCGAACGTAATGCCAGAAAATACTGATCAGAAGTACTATCTTAAAAATTTGAGTGGATATTGGAAAATATTGCTCCCCATTCCTATTTGAAATGAGAAAAAACTAAGCATAAGTTTACAGGAAAAAGTCTGGGGTTCCTGGAATCCTGCAAATATAATGAGTTAGTATTGTGACAGTTTTACAGAGAGCTGGCCTTTCTCTCCTTTAAGTTTGGTATGATTCAGTGGAAACCCACTTCATTTGTATTGATGGGTATATGTTTATGTAGTTGTGAGATGAAGGTGAAGATTCTGGAGTGCTAATGGATTGATAGAAGCGTAGTTTGTTTCAGTGATGGCTATTTTTTACATGTAGGGGCATTGGAGAGTTTTTAGGCTTTGGACGTGACTAAGTTGAAAACAGATAAAAGGGTTAAAAACAGAAAAGGAAAAAGATAAAAGCATTAAAAAATAGGAAGGAATGAAAGAGGTATAAGCCTAGCAGAATGAAGGATAAATTTTTGATCAGCTGGTTAAAATATTTGGTTAAGAAAGATTCTCCCTTTCCATTGTATACCCACGTTCTATAGTTCAGGATTTCTCTTAATACTATAGCCTTAAAATTGTCTGAATTAAAAAAAAAATTAAATACTTTTTATTTAACCTAAAACATATATGCAAAATTTATATATATATTAATTTATATATGGTGGTGATGGTGAAGTCGCCCAGTCGTATCCGACTCTTTGCAACCCCGTGGACTGTAACCTACTAGGCTTCTCTGTCCATGGGATTCTCCAGGCAAGAATACTGGAGTGGATAAATAGATTCATTTGTACATTTCAATATGTAATGTGAAAAATTATTAACATACCTTATATCCTTTTTTTTCTTTTTAAGTCTTTGAAATCTGGTGTATAATTTAACACACAACACATCTTGATTCATACTAGGCATATTTCCAGTGCTCATGGCCACGTTACCTACTGACAGCATAGACTTGGATGTGAGGTTACACCAATCTCAGTTACTCATTTCTGTGATAATGTTTGGCACTCACTAAATGGACAGTAAATGTTTAAAGAAAAAACAGGAAGCAAAGAAATGTAATAGCATACGTTTGTAGTCAGACCTGTGTGTATATTCACTTACTAGTTGGATGATCTTTGTTGGCCCCAGTGTCCTTTTATGGGAATGAGATACTTGTTTCTACCTTTCAGAATTATTGTGATGAGTTGATAAACATTTTCCCCCCAATGAATTATATGAACATACTGAGTATTAAATTATCTGTTACTATAAAAGGTAGTTTTGTGGTTTCGAATATAATTGTTTCAGGCTAGTTACTGGTTTTAACTCTAAATTAGTTATTGTCATCAGTTACTTTCTTTGTTAAAAACAGGTCGTTATCCCTGATACTTTACTCTAAGTAGTATCTTTTTGACTACTTAAACAGTAATGAATTGTTGTATCTCATTATGTTAATAACATTCTTAATTCTTATTGTCATGACTAAGGACAGTGTGTTGTTAGAAATCAACGAAATTGAGACTGTTTCTCTTCCCTTTATTCTTCATTTATGAAGTTCTTTTAAAGGGCAAGTTGTAGTGTACAAACTTCTGGGCTTTCAAAGTAAGTTAATGGTGATTCCACTGAATGTTTGGCACTTTCCCATTTGAAACACAGTCCCCTATTTTCAGAGCTTCTGTGTTTGGAGATGTAAGACAGTTTTGCTGAATGTTGTAAACTAAATTAAAAGACGCTTACTCCTTGGAAGATAAGTGATGACCAACCTAGATAGTATATTCAAAAGCAGAGACATTACTTTGCCGACTAAGGTCCGTCTGATCAAGGATGTGGTTTTTCCTGTGGTCTTTCCTGTGGTCATGTATGGATGTGAGAATTGGACTGTGAAGAAGGCTGAGCGCTGAAGAATTGATGCATTTGAAGTGTGGTATTGGAGAAGACTCTTGAGGGTCCCTTGGACTGCAAGGAGATCCAACCAGTCCATTCTGAAGGAGATCAGCCCTGGGATTTCTTTGGAAGGAATGATGCTAAAGCTGAAGCTCCAGTACTTTGGACACCTCATGTGAAGAATTGACTCATTGAAAAGACTCTGATGCTGGGAGGGATTGGGGGGAGGAGGAGAAGGGGACGACCGAGGATGAGATGGCTGGATGGCATCACAGACTTAATGGACGTGAGTCTGAGTGAACTCCGGGAGATGGTGATGGACAGGGAGGCCTGGCGTGCTGTGATTCATGGGGTCGCAAAGAGTCGGACACGACTGAGTGACTGAAATGAATGAATAAATGAATGTAGTAATTTGGTTGTGTCTTGAAGATAACCAGTAACCTTCAAAAACATTAATTTTCTGGGGGAGACTAGATTTTTATAAAAACCTAACTTTTCCAGTTGTTGATTTGAATTTTTGAAGGAAATAAGTATTGATGTGCTATTTGTGTTTTTAAAATATGAGTCATTTTCAGTTCTCACGGGCACATGTTACTATACTGACTGCACAGACTGGGATTTGTAGTTGTTCAGTGCAATCAGACAGTTTCTTACAGTGCTCTTTACACCAACTACTCATGTGTCAGTAGAAGACTGCAATATATGAGTCAGTTCTTCATACCAGGTGGCCAAAATATTGGCATTTCAGCTTCAGCATCAGTCCTTCCAATGAATATTCAGGATTGATTTCCTTTAGTATGGACTGGTTGGATCTCCTTCCAGTTCATGGGATTCTCTCAAGAGTAGATTCTCTCTGGTGTAGTCAATAAAGCAGAAGTAGATGTTTCTCTGGAACTCTCTTGCTCTTTCAGTGATTCGGTGGATGTTGGCAATTTGATCTCTGGTTCCTTTGACTTTTTGAAATCCAGCTTGAACGTCTGAAAGTTCACAGTACACATACTGTTGAAGCCTGGTTTGGAGAATTTTGAGCATTACTTTGCTAGTGTTTGAGATGATTGCAATTGTGTGGTATTTTGACCATTCTTTGGCATTACCTTTCTTTGGGATTGGAATGAAAACTGACCTTTTCCAGCCCTGTGGCCAGTGCTCAGTTTTCCAAATTTGCTGGCGTATTGAGTGCAGCACTTTCACAGCATTATCTTCCAGGATTTGAAATAGTTCAATTGAAATTCCATCACCTCCACTAGCTTTGTTCGTAGTGATGCTTCCTAAGGCCCAGTTGACTTTACATTCCAGGATGTCTGGCTGTAGGTGAGTGATCACACCATCGTGGTTATCTGGGTCATCAAGATCTTTTTTATATAGTTCTTCTGTGTATTCTTGCCACCTCTTGTTAATATCTTCTGCTTCTATTAGGTCCATACCATTTCTGTCCTTTATTATGCTCATCTTTGCATGAAATGTTCCCTGGGTATCTCTAATTTTCTTGAAGATAGTTCTACTCTTTCCCATCCTGTTGTTTTTCTCTATTTCCTTGCATTGCGCTGAGGAAGGCTTTCTTATCTCTCCTTGCTAGTCTTTGGAACTCTGCATTCAAATGGGTGTATCTTTCCTTTTCTCCTTTGCCTTTAGCTTCTCTTCTTTTCTCAGCTATTTGTAAGGCCTCATCAGACAACCATTTTGCCTTTTTGCATTTCTTTCTCTTGGGGATGATCTTGATCACTGTCTGCTGTACAATGTCAGGAACCTCTGTCCATAGTTCTTCAGGCACTCTGTCGAGCAGATCTAATCCCTTGAATCTGTTTGTTACTTCCACTGTATGGGATTTGATTTAGGTCATACCTGAATGGTCTAGTGGTTTTCCCTACTTTCTTCAATTTAAGTCTGAATTTGGCAATAAGGAGTTCATGATTTGAGCCACAGTCAACTTCTGGTCTTGTCTTTGCCGACTGTATAGAGATTCTCCATCTTTGACTGCAAATAATATAATCAGTCTGATTTTGGTATTGGCCATCTGTAGAGTCTTCTGTGGTGTCCATGTGTAGAGTCTTCTCTTGTGTTGGTGGAAGAGGGTGTTTGCTATGACTAGTGCATTCTCTTGGCAAAACTCTGCTAACCTTTGCCCTACTTTATTTTGTACTCCAAGGCCAAGTTTGCCTGTTACTCCAGGTATCTCTTGACTTCCTACTTACACATTCCAGTCCCCTGTAATGAAAAGGACATCTTTTTTTGGGTGTTGGTTCTATAAGGTCTTGTAGGTCTTCATAGAACCATTCAACTTCAGCTTCTTTGGCATTACTGGTCAGGTCATAGACTTGGATTACTGTGATATTGCATGGTTTGCATTGGAAACAGAGATCATTTTGTCATTTTTGAGACTGCATCCAAGTACTGCATTTCGGACTCTTCTGTTGACCATGTTGGCTACTCCATTTCTTCTAAGGGATTCTTTCCCACAGTAGTAGATATAATGATCATCTGAGGTAAATTCGCCCATTCCAGTCCATTTTAGTTCACTGATTCCTAAAATGTCAGTGTTTATTTTGCCATCACCTGTTTGACCACTTTCAGTTTGCCTTGATTTATGTACCTAAGATTCCAGTCTCCTAGGCAGTATTGTTCTTTACAGCATCAGACTTTATTTGCATCACCAGTCACATCCACCGCTGGGCGTTGTTTTCGCTTTGGCTCCGTCTCTTCATTCTTCCTGGTATTATTTCTCCACTCTTCTCCAGTAGCATATTGGACACCTACCGGCCTGGGGAGTTCATCTTTCAGTGTCCTATCTTTTTGCCTTTTCATACTCTTCATGGGGTTGTCAAGGCAAGGTACTGAAGTGCCAAGGCTCTTGGTAAGTGCAAACTTGTAGTTGACAATAGTCTCTTTTACAGATACAAAAAGCTTAGTCCTTGTGAGGTAGTTACCATTATTATGCTCTGTTTTTCAAATGAGAAAGTTTTTCAAATGAGGTAGCTGAGGCACAGAGACATTTAATAATTTTATCCAGGTTACATGGCTGGTTAGTGTTGAAGCTGGAATTTGGTCCAAGTTTTAAGTGTCAGAGTATGCTGCATTGTGGGTTTGTAGTTTCTCAACAAACTGTTGTCATGTTTCCTTTTTCTCCTCTTCCAAGGCATTATAATCCCATGTAGAATTTTAAAAGAAATAATGTTATTTTTATGTATTATATAGCATATTGTTGATTGGATAGTAATAATTTGTGGGTTTATGTCATTCAGAGAAATTTAACATGAATGGGTTTACTGCTTTATTGAATACTTCCATTGTGCATGCTTAGTTGCTCAGTTTTATCTGACTCTGTGTGACCCCATGGACTGTAGCCCACCAGGCTCCTCTGTCCATGGAATATTTGAGGCAAGAATACTTGAGTAGGGGGAGCGAGGGTTAAAAAAGAAAAAGGAAAGAATACTGGAGTGGGTTGCCATTTCCTTCCCAGGGGATCTTCCCAATGCAGGGATCGAACCCGTATCTCCTATGTCTCCTCCATTGCAGGTGGGCCTCCATTAATATATCTTAAATAAAACATATGGCAGCATTTTTCTATATGTTCCATATAAGAGTTTTTCTGCAGCTGTAACAGATGTTACAGAGGACTGTTGGCTCAGTCCTCTTCCTTGTGAGTTGTCCTGTTAGTCGTTATTCCTTTCCTTTCATCCTGTCTTTGTCATTTTCAATTCAGGCTGGCATTATTTCTTCTGACATAAAGCCCTCACAAACTTGGTTGATCTTCTTTGCACCTCAGGGGTATCCAAGCCATCACACACGAGTATCCTCCACAGGCCTTTCCTGGATAATCGCATCTCCATTCCTGGCTTCTGCTGAGATGGCTGATCTGATCCATGACTCACATGCGTAATCTCTTTATTTATTTATTTTTCATTTAAATTTATTTATTTAATTGGAGGCTAATTGCTTTACAATATTGTATTGGTTTTGCCATACATCAACATGAATCTGTCATGGGTGTACATGTGTTCCCCATTGTGAACCCCCCTCCCACCACCCTCTCCGTACCATCCCTCTGGGTCATCCCAGTGCACCAGCACCGAGCATCCTGTATGTTGCATTGAACCTGGACTGGCGATTCGTTTCTTATATGATATTATACATGTTTCAGTGTCATTCTCCCAAATAATCCCACCCTCTCCCTCTCCCACAGAGTCCAAAGACTGTTCTATACATCTCAAATATCTAACCAGCCAAACCACTGGCCGAGTGTCCAGAATATACTCTGTGGATAGGCAGAGAGTTTTCCAAACTGGTGTTTTTCTTGCTTAGCAGTTCCTTCCTCAGTTTCTTTCTTTCTTCTCCTGTCTTACAGTAAGCAGACAAGGCAAGCAAAGCTGAACTTTCCATTCTTTCATTGGAAATCTCAGTTTCCAAGTTTGTAATTTTTAAGTTCTACCTTTCACCCAACATAACACGGCTTTTCCACTTTACACAACAGGGATCACCTTTCCTCCAGTGTCCAATACTACACTCCTCATTTACCTCTGAGACCTTGCCAGAAGCACATCTAGCACATGTCGCAATACTCTGTTCTTCATTATATATATATATTATATAATATGTATATATAGTCTGTGATGATGAAAGCCTTCTCTATGCTTTTCCTCCCCAAAGCCACTCTGCATTTTAAGCTGGTTGCTATAGAAGTGCTGCACTTCCTAGTTCCAAAATTTTGTATTAATTAGTTCCCTTGCACTGCTGTAATAGGATCACCAGCTGGGTGAATTACAGCAACAGAAATTTGTTGCCTCAGGGTTCTGGAGGCCAAAAGTCCAAAATCAAGGTACCTGTAGTCCTCTTCTCCCTCTGAGACCCTTCCAGGCTTCTTCCTGGCGGCAGAGTTAATCCTTGATGGCCCTTGCCTTGCAGATGCATTACTCCAATCTGTGCCTCCATCTTTACATGGCCTTCTTCCCTGCGTGTCTGTGCCTCTTCTTTTTTGGTATGGACACCAGTCCTACTGGATTAAGGGCCCACTCTACTCAGTAACACCATATGCAATTACTTCTGCCTTAACCCTGTCTCCAAAGTAGGTCTGTATTCTGGTGTACTGGGGTTAGAACTTCAACATCCCTTTTGGGGTGGAAGGGAGATACAATTAAGCCCATAACAGCCACATCAAGCGCTTACCAGGTTTGTTATCTTAGTTTAAGTTATTCTTGCCTTAGTACCTTTTTCATTGTTTAATATTTATTTTTTATTTACTTATTTGGCTCCCCTGGGTCTTTGCTGTGGCATGCAAACTCATAGGTGTGGCATGTGGCATCCAGTTCCCTGACCAGGGGGATCAGTCTGGGCCCCCTGCACTGGAAGTGCGAAATCTTAGCCACTGGGCCACCAGGGAATTCCCTTTCCTCAGTTCCTTCTTAATTACCATTTAATTATTATAAATAGACTGGAAAGCAGGATAATTTCAGATGTTTGCATATCTTCAGAGTCTTCCTTATCAGATATTTGCTTGTGAAAGTTCCTCCCCGCCCTCCCCCCATTAGCCATACTGTGTGCAACAAAGAAAGTATGTTCAAGTAATACCTTAGTTTGGGTTTTTTTTTTTTTATTATTATTAAGCCTCAGCTTCTTATTTTATTAATCATATATTGTGGTTATATGAAATTTCCAATTCTACAATTCAGATGACTAGCTTAGTATTTGCTGCCTTAGAAAGTTGCTGATTTTTAGAAACATTTTCATCTTGAAATTAGATTGCTGGTTTTCAGTGTAAATAACAGCATGAATTCGACTTCCCGGGAGACAGGAACGAATAATCATCTTTCTGTGTAAATATGGAAGAGTTCTGTGGTTATAGACTCCTGACAGCTCCCTTTAAATATGAACTTAGCATTGCATACATTACATATTGTATAAACAATAGGTATACTCTTAAAAGAAACAGTAAGAAAAGCCATCTCTATTAGTGTTTTGAATTCATATCCAAAATACCTTGCTAGAGAGTTATTACCTGTTATTGCTTTTTGTACCAATATGTAGTCTGTAATTTCTTGGTTCCTAAATGGGATTGTTAATGTCTTCCATTCTTATGTGCTAGTAATGTCACATTGCACATTCTATTAAATATTCTTAGTAATCTTTAGGGCTTTAGATGAATGTGTTAATTGTCACTACTGACAAAAGTAGATTTTCTCTGGGCTTTTAAAGTTTCTTTCAACTATTTTTGGACTTCCTGGTGGCTCAGACGGTAAAGCGTCTGTCTACAATGCAAGAGACCTGGTTCAATCCCTGGGTTGGGAAGATTCCCTGGAGAAGGAAATGGCAACCCACTCCAGTAGTCTTACCTTGAAAATCCCATGGATGGAGAAGCTTAGTGCAGGCTACTGCCCTTGGAGTCACAAAGAGTCGGGCAGGACTGAGCGCCTTCACTTTCACTTTCAATTATTTTTGACTCTGGCATTGTTCCCTTGCATTATTTTGGGTATTTTATGCCTGCATTTCTGATATTTAAAATTGAAGGTTAAACATATATACATATATATGTATGTTTTTAAGGAAGTCTTGGGGTTTATTTTTTTCTTAAATGTTTTATCTTTAGATAATTGTAGATTGACATCCAGTTGCTAAAAATAAGACACATAGATCCTGTGTATCCTTTACCCTGTTACTCTGATGGTAATTTCTTGCATAATTATAGTACAATATAGGAAAAGAGGATATTGACAATGATAGAGTCAAGATACAAAATATTTCCACCATTGCAGGGGTCCCTCACATTGCTTTGTATACCTGAACCCACCTGCTTCCCTCTCACTGTCATTTCTTCCCTTAACCCTGGCAACCATTAATTTGTTCTCTGTTTCTATAACTTAGGACATAAATTCTTGTACTGAGTCAGAGAATCAGTTGACCAATGGATCGTGTTGTATATGTACATAATTCAAGACTTCTAGGAGAGAGGGATAGGAAATTAAAATGTAACACGAAATTCTTCGATGCCAAGGCAACTTATAGTATCTATATTATCCACTTCTTTTTTTTTTCACAAAGCAAATATTAGTAACACTGACTCAAATAAGAGAGTTTCTGCAGGTGAGTCTAAATTTCGTTTCTTCCTTTTAGTGAAAGGTTGCATCTTAGAGCAAAATATCTTCAAATATCTAATGATCCTCATTTTCCATATTTCTGAGCCAGGACGACTTAAAAATGACTCAAAACTCTCTTTTTCCAGGCATGCCTCAGAGATTGGGGATTCAGTTCCTTTCTCCAGAAAAAGCGAGTCACACAAATTATTTGGTTCCCCAGTGCATATAAAAGTTATGTTTACACTATATTGCAGTCTATTATGTGCAATAGTTTTATGTCTAGAAAAATATATATTTTAATTAGAAATATTCTATTGCTAAAAAAAGTTAACCATCATTTGAGCCTTCAGCAAGTTTTATTCTTTTTGCAATAGTAACATCAATAATCACTGATGACAGATCACCCTAATAATGAAAAAGTTTGAAATGTTGAGAATTACCAAAATGTAACACAGAGATATGAAGAGAGCAACCGCTGTTGGAAAATGCTGTAGGAAAAATTGATTGACTTGATGCCTAGTTGCCACAAATCTTCAATTTGTCAAAAGCACTTTATCTGCAAAGTATGTTAGAGGAAAGTGCAATAAAGCAATGTGTTAATAGAATGAAGTCTGCCTGTACTTAACTAATGATAGAAAGCAGTGATGTAGATAAATAGTACTCCATTCAGAAGGATAATTGGTACAATTTGCATTCAGTGTTCAGGATGAATTTTCTTTGAATGGCAGAATGGTGAGCTGGAAGGCTTTGTGGTAGGATCAGAAGTATTGAGGTAAGGAGGCTCACAGTGACTCTGCTTTGTGGTTGAATAGGAATATTCATTTGACTTGCAGTGGAAGAGAAACCTGGATGTCTCACTAGTGGAGATAAAGCTTAAGAGGCCTTGAATGCCAGGCTCAGAACATTAGACTTTATTTTAAAGGCAGAGCAGAACACTACACGTATTGAACTTGGAAATGAAAGATTATGAGATATTTGAGGGAGATTAAAGTGACAGCTATGCAGGTGAATTGGAGCTCGAAGAGACTGTAGGCAGGGAAATTAGTTGGCTTTGTTATACTAAGTTTCAGAGTCTGACAGTGAAGGTGTCCTGGTAAAACGATTTATGCAGGTAGGTGAAGAGCTAATTGTAGATGATGACAGACTGGATTTCTAAGGGTGGAAGGGAAGGGAGGGATTAGGAAATATTGACTGTGAATATAGGAGAACAGAAGGATTATCATAACATAGAATAACCACAGGATATTTTTAGAAGTTGGAGAAGCTGCTTTTCAGCATATTAGACTACTAGCCATGTCCTGAAATGTTCTGTTTTTTCCTTTTTCTTGAACTTTCAAGTCAAGATTGGAACTCTGTAGAGGAAGTTTTGGTCAGGAGGTTATTAAGAAAGTTTAAATTAATTTGTATAGAGATGATAATTGTTTTCCCAAAGTATTGAAAGATTTACAGTTTCAAGTCGGTTGTTGAGTCAACCAGTCTATTGCCAGGTGTGTTAGGGATGAGAAGAGTTGACTCATTGGAAAAAACTCTGATGCTGGGAGGGATTGGGGGCAGGAGGAGAAGGGGACGACAGAGGATGAGATGGCTGGATGGTATCACGGACTCGATGAACATGAGTCTGAGTGAACTCCGGGAGATGGTGATGAACAGGGAGGCCTGGCATGCTGCGATTCATGGGGTCGCAAAGAGTCGGACACGACTGAGCGACTGAACTGAACTGAACTGAACTGAACTGAACTGAAGGTATGTTAGTTACATCTTTGAGACTACCTCTGTTGCACTGTTTAGATTCTGCCTGCCTGGAGTATTAGTCTGGACATACTTTAACCTGTGCGAGGTCTTTATAGGAAACGTTCTAATGACTGCTAACTGTGTATTCATGAGAATGGAAGTTCTAGTGGGTTCAAAATAATCTTTTCTTTGAACTTCTTACCTTAATACTGTTCTTCCTAATGGATATGATTGTAGAGATGATGCTGGGTGTTTCATGTGATATGATCTAGAAGAGACTGTTTATTTGTCCTAATTGTTGGTTACTTTGTGAGAGTATATTTGTTAATAAACATTAAGGTGATTAATGTGTGTCTTGGAGAAAATTTATTTCAATCTATTGGTTAAATTATTCTAACCACTCATTTATTAGCTACTTTTATTCATTGCCAACCTAGATCTTCTTTATGATATTCAGTGCAGTGATGCATCCTTGTGCTGGAAGGGTATTCCTTCTTTGCAGGTATGCTTTCAAATGTGTGCTCTTTCCTTTCAGTTGTTCTTGATACACTTTGCAATGCATTTTAACATCTTACTCTCATTTATAGATGTGAATATACAGATTGTCACCTCCATTCAGGAGAAATTGAATTTGTTACTCAATGAATGTTTGAAAATATAAAACATTATTTTTAATTATGTAGTGACTAAGTATTCATGTATGGTACACTCAAAGAACAACTCAGTGTGACTTTATGTAGTTAAGCAAAGTGTCTAAAGCACTCCAACCCTATTGTGTTTCAGTGCACTTGCAGGAAAGACATGGTGAAAATTTCTATGGATATCTTTGTGAGGAAATTTCAACCAGACAGATACCAGCTTTGGAAACAAGGAAAGGATATATATACCATTGATCACACAAAGCCTACTCCAGAATCCACCCCTGAAGTCAAAGCATGGCTGCAGAGGAGGAGGAAAGTAAGAAAAGCATCCAGGAGGTAATGATCTTGCCCCCACCCCATCCCACTTGTGGTTACTCAGTTAAAATGGGTCCTTGAGTATAACGTTGTTAAAGACTATTTATTTGCTTTTCTTCTGTTTATTCATTGTATGTTTATTTACTATCTTACTGAAAATTTGAGGCAAAGTATTTGTAGTTCTTTGGAAGTGCAATAAATAAATAGAGTGCAATAAATAAATAAACGTAAAAAGAGAGGTCTGTTGTGTTGGGAGTGCATGAGAAATAGAACAGTTGTGGAACTTCTAAACCCCTTACACGAATGTATTTAAAGTCTTACGGGTGCTGTCTACTCATATCCTTATTTTTGTCAGCTGCAATAACTTGGTTTCCAACTTTTTAATTTGGCTACTGATTTTGACTTTTGTAGTTCTCTTCTTCATTTGTCAAACATCTCGTATTACTTTTCTCGTTGGGGAGCTTCTATCTTGCTGCATTATGCACACTCGGCTTTGTGCTTTCACCAGATGTCAGAGCATGTGGTATTTCTGTAACGTGGTTGTCTCTGTGTAATGTATCCTACATTACATTTTTGTGGCCAGGGCCATCTCAGAAGCCTTTAGGCCTGTCGTGGTCATCTTGCTGTCTTAAAACACATTAAACAGGGAGTGTGTTTTGTCGCTCAGGTCCTCAGGCAACCTTTTTAGGTTCTTGTTTTCCAGGTTTGTGTTGTATTTTTACTCTCCAATATTACTCATTGTTTTTCTTTCAGATTGTAAAAGTAATATTTGTGCATTGGAGAAAATTTGTAAAATAAGGAAAAGAATAATGAAGGAATCCCAAATCACCCATTACCTCACAATCCAGAGATAACCAGTGTTAACATTTTGTATATATCCTTTACATATATATTTCTTATTTATTATATTATATACCTTTCCAGAATTGGGGCCATGCTCTATTAGTAATTTGACCAGTTTTGTGTTTTTTCATGTAATTGAATGATTTGCTACAGAATTTTTAATGCCTGCATGTATTTTATCTAATCTGCTATAGTTGGACCTGTAGCTTCTTTCCAGTTTTTAGCTACTAACCAAAAAGCACTGTAATTTTAAATCTTTGCCCACACTTCTGATGTTTATTTTCTGACTCTCTTTCTCTGTCTCTCTCTCTCTTATTTTTCTCCCTGACAATTTATTTTCTGCTATTTTAGAATGCTAGTGAGTTAAGGAACCTTAAGAACATGGAATCAAACCAGCATTTTATAAGAGATATACTTGAGGCACAGAATTAGTAGCAGAATTACAACCCAGATGTTCTTACTTCACCCTATAGTCTACAGCAGGAGTTTTCAAACTGTCATTTTTCAAATCAGTTTAATAGGTTAGTAACAGCATTTTAAAGTTAGGAAGTTAAAGAGAATAAAATGTATCATAGTCCTTCCCATGAGGTGATGGTCAGTATTGATTCATGACATGTGCCAGCATCAGTGTATGTGTGTATCGTGTCATCATCTGAAGTATATAACTCACTGTGGATTGCACTCTGAAAAGTTTGGGAGACACTGATTTGGAGACTAAAGGTGCTAATCCACATTGCCGAAAAAATATTTGCTGCAGGAGACAGTAGTCAGTCTGTCAGTGGCCAATAGAACGTCTTGAGGATTATTCTTTAATGGACAGAAAACACAACACTCTAGGTGTTTAATCTGGTCTCTTAGTTACTAATCACAGTGGTCCTTGTTGGTTGACATCGAACATAGATATGACATCGAACAGATGTGAAGTGTCTTTCAGTAGGTTAAAATAATCAGTGGTCTTTTCTTACCCAGTTAGAAAGCCTAGTGTTGAGGGGCTTATTATGCTTACCTTTGTGGCTTGATCATTGAGTTTGCTGATCTCCCTTAAGTAATATACTGTATTTAAGGAAATCTAATGAAGGGAATGATTCATTGAAATCTCAAAAAGATGTTAACCTTTTAATTTTATGTGTGCTATGCTATTCATAATGTAAAATATTCCACATAGACCACTGCATGGGTTTCAGTAAAAGTGATGATGATATCAGTACTGTTACTTCTAGCCAATTTACCAAAGCCAGGTTATCCCTGGCTACTCCCTTTATCTTATGGGGACTTCCTATAGAAAGTGAAAGTGAAGTCGCTCAGTCGTGTCCGACTCTTTGCAACCCCATGGACTGGAGCCTACCGGGCTTCTCCGTCCATGGGATTCTCCAGGCAAGAATACTGGAGTGGGTTACCATTTCCTTCTCCAGGGGATCTTCCTGACCCAGGGGTCGAACCCGAGTCTGCCGCATTGGAGGCAGACACTTTAACCTCTGAGACACCAGGGAATGTCGTGTGTGTGTGTGTGTGTGTGTGTGTGTGTGTGTACATACTCTGAAATATATGTTGATTTAGTTTGAGTTATAGCTATTCTCAAATGAAAGTGTTAGAAATGTTGTGTCATATACAGAAGGCATCTACAATAAAGCTATGAAGTGACCTGCTGAAAAATACTAGAAGTGGAATAATATAAAAATGGTGTCCACTCTGAAAATAAATAGTACATTGATATAAGATGTTAAATACATGTGGTTAGCCTTCTTTGTCTCTTAATTTCTTCAGCTAATGATAATTTGACATTTAATCTTAATGATTTTCATGCATATTTCAGAATTATATGAAACTCAGGCAAATACAGTCACCAAGTCACCTTGGAATGTAAATAATCTTCTAAAATTTTAACAACAGCTTTAAGGAGTCACCTTGTTTCCTTTTTCTTTATTATCTAAATAATGTTTGATTTTATCCCTGTGTCATGATTTTTCACTTTAGTTTTTATATTAAGCTTTCTTTTAATATTGTTATAAAGTTTTGTTGTTTCGTTGCTCAGTCTTGTCCGACTCTTTGAGACCCCATGGACTGTATGTAGCCCACCAGGCTCTCTGTCCATGGGATTTTCCAGGCAGGAATATGGGAGTAGGTTGCCATTTCCTTCTCCATATAAAGTTTCAACCGTGACTTTTTCCCAATAATGTTTTAATAATCAATTATTTAACATTGTTTTAGTTTTAATTTTTAGTAAATTGTTATTAAAACTGTTAATATTTTAATTTCAAATTTGATATATTAATCATGACAATTATCTTTGTATATTATGATTAGAAACCAGTTTTTTATTCTGTTTTTTCAGTAAGTGAAAATAATGCTTATGTATATATTTTTTGCTGTCCTTTGCCCACATTGTGTTCTGACTACAGCTTTTCTTGTTAATAGCTTCCAGTGTACTAGTTCTCACTCGAAGAGGCCTAAGAATGAGGAGGATGAGAAACTGTCAGCTATAGTTGGTGGGGCACAGGGACCCACTCCTGACCCGGATCCAGGTGATCTCAAGGATGATGGAAAGCCAGAAGAAGCAGTGAATCTAGCAAAAACAGAAGCACCTTCAGAGAAAGAGGCCTCTGTTAGCAGGATGCAGCTGGATCATAATTTGTCAGATAATATCAGATTCTCAGGTGAGAAACTAGCTGATTATGTTTCACGTATTAGTAGTAGGTAGTTGCTGATCTTCCTTAAGTCTGTGTTTTCTAGGACAGATATCTTACTTTTCCACAGAGCTTAACCAGTAAGCTATCTAAAGCTATGAGGTAACTAAATTAGAAGGCCAAGGGAGAGTTAGAAAAGCCAGAAATACCACTGTTCTGGGTAATGAAATTTTAAGACAAATAGCCAGCAGTACCTATTTCATTTAATAAAAAAGAAGATTCTAAAATGGAAAAAAAATTTTTTGATGCAACTGAATTTACGATATATAATACATTTTTGGAAATCTTCTCTTGAATTCCCATGGAATAGAGAAAACCAATTATAGATAATTCTTTGCAGATTCTTAGCTTTCAGATTAATTTTAAGAAGAAAATAAAGATTAAGATTTTACAAAGTAACATCAAAAATTATTCAGTCCTGTGAAATGGCATATATAGCCCCCTGGCTGTTTCTCTGTGCCAAAGCCATCATTTGTAAATCTCAACTGATTTGCTTTTCCCCTTTTTTGTAGCATGTTTCTTTGAAACTGTTTTTATGCTTTGCCTCTTTAATACTTGTGGGAGATTTTGCCCTTTTTCTAATAGAGCTTATTGGTAATTCCTGTCTCACTCTTATTCCCCTCATCTATTCTATCTTTATGTTGTGGGGCTCTCCCAAATCCAGACATCCCCCTGCTTCCTCTTCACTCAAGATGTGTTATCTTTGTCTGGACTGTTGTAGAAGGTGCCTCCTTCTTGTTTTTCCAATGTCCACTCTAGTCACCCCTACTAGTCAGATCTCCATTTGGCAATTGTAGTGATTCTTTCAAAAGACTCAGCTTAGGTCTTGGCCCTGCCATTTTCTTGTTCTTATTCCACTTAGAGTAAAAGAAAAGTCCTGATCATTGTTCTAATTAATCAGTCCTTGGCTTCTTCTCCATTCTTATTTCCTTTTGCACTTGAAATGTCTGTGTTAATAGAGTTTAAATCATGGATATTTCCCCAGTGAGTTTGTATTCAATTGGATATCTAGACAAATAAATATGTAATTCCTATCTAGTGTGCCAAGTACCACTATAGAGATGGCGTACCAAGGAAAGACCCAAAATAGACAGGAGGCTGAACTGGCAAGGTTTCTGGGAGTAGGTGATAGCTGAACTGATTTGTAATCAATGTATGGAAGACAGAAAGTGAAGAAGGTAGGCAAGTGCAGAGACCAGTTATGCACTATACACATGCTCAGTTGCTGAGTTCTGTCTGACTCTTTTGCAATCCTGTAAACTGTAGCCCACAGGCTCCTCTGTCCTGGGATTTCTCAGGCAAGGATACTGGAGTAGGGAATTTTTCCAGCCCAGTGGGTGAACCTTCATCTTCTGCATTGGCAGGAAGATTCTTTACTTCTGACCACCAAGGAATCCCTAGTTATGTAATGTATACAGATATTTCTTTGCTGTCCCTCACCATGGGTTTTTTTTTAAGTACCCTGGGTTAAATTAATTACTCTACGAACTACTGAGTGGTTTAAGCCAAGCGTACACAGCTTTATTTGTTCTCTTGCTACCTAGTTTCTTGCATTTTGACTTCTGGGTTTTAAGACCTGCTGCTGCTGCTGCTAAGTCACTTCAGTCGTGTCCGACTTTGTGTGATCCCATAGATGGCAGCCCACCAGGCTCCCCCATCCCTGGGATTCTCCAGGCAAGAACACTGGAGTGGGTTGCCATTTCCTTCTCCAATGCATGAAAGTGAAAAGTGAAAGGGAAGTCGCTCAGTCGTGTCTGACTCTTCGCGACCCCATGGACTGCAGCCCACCAGGCTCCTCCATCCATGGGATTTTTCAGGCAAGGATACTGGAGTGGGGTGCCTTCGCCTTCTCCTTTTAAGACCTGACAGAGCATTTAATAGAAGATTTGGCATGTTGCAGTGTTTGAGCTACTATGCGATAGGTGAATAAAATGAGGCACACTTGTGTATGCATAAGAGAGGGAGAAGGCTACAGAAGTAAACTGTGTGTGATATTCCTTTCATTTCTGTGCTGTCCTTGTACTGTGCAGGATTAGTTTAAGAAATCATTTTTATCGGACCTGCACAGTTTTACATGTGTTTTACATGGATTTGTACAGTTTTACATCTTCTTGAGTTGGAATGTTTCATCAGTAACATATATTGGAACCAAATCCTTATTTTTTAGAAAGATCTCAAATTGCTATTGCTTATGTAAGTATTGTTACTGCCCTGGCTTTGGACACTGGTTTACAATGGAACCTCTTTTTAATCCCTCATTTTGTCAGTAAATATATTATTTTGCTGCCTTAGCAACTATAAAGGCTGCATAGTGCTTTAGTGACCTTTTCCACTTGGATCTTCAGTAGAAATTTAGAGGGGATGTTTGATGATAGACATTTAGTTGAGAACAGTTTAACAATCCTTAGCAATAATATATTGTAACATTTATTAACAGGCTCTTGTTTTACTCCTTAGGAAACATCTGCCTAAACACATCTGTAACAGAGAAGATCAAAGCTGAGGCTGACCAAACTTGTACTGCAGTTCCACCTTCAAATCCCAGTGAGGCTGACGAGTCCATATTTAGTGGCCAAGTCACATCCGAGGAATCAGAGCCACGCAAGCTTCCATGGCCAAAGTCACCTGAGTCATACTCCTCTGTGGCAGAGAGTAGCAGTGCTTTGACTGAGGGAGAAGAGAGTGATGTGGAAAGCCGTGGGAGTGGCCTTGAACCTGGGGAAGTCCCAGCGGTCCCCAGTGGCCAGAGAAATGGCTTCAAAGTCCCCAGTGTATGTGACAGTGTCAATTTTTACCATATTTATTGTGTTGTCAAGGCTCTTTCTGAAAACAGCATGCTATGCGTGGAAATCTTGCTGTAGGGGAGAAATAGCATCTCACATTTATAGGTCTTAATCTGTTTCCTTCAATGACTGGGAGGTAAGCTTTCTGTGAACTCTGGCTAACCTGGTGATAATTCAGAGAACATGGAACTTTTGGCCACGTGTTGGAGTTTAATTTTCTTTCTTTTTTAGTTTTTCTAACATTAAACTCTTTGTTTTGAGATCTTTGTAGATTTATATGGAGTGGTAAGAAGTAGTGTAGCAAGATCTAATATACCCAGTTTCCCCCAATAGAACCTCCTTGGAAAACTAGGATAGGATAGCACAGTGATACTGACATTGATATAGTCAAGACATAGAATGGGTCTGTCACCTGCAATATTAGCCAGACTGGAGATAATTCACCTGTAAGACTCTCACCTCTTTCTGCCAGAGCTTAATACCTCTGGGTCCTAGGCTTCTCTCAACCTCTATTTTAACATTAGGGCTCTTCTGGTTATGCTTTTTCCTGACTCTTGCCGCATGGACTCTGAATCTAGGACCAGGCTGAACCTTCTGTCTCTACCCATGCTGGAATCAGGCCTTCTGCCACTTGGAAAACTCAAGATCCCTCTTGATTTCCAACTTCCTCATTCTAACCCTTTGCAGAAGGCTTCCCTGTTTCTCCTATGTTCTTGTATGATGTTAATACCATATGCTTTCAGCATAAACTGATTGTGAGTATATCAGCCAAGCTACAATTGCGTGTTGTTATTGTCATAATTTAGTAACCTCTTTTGACCTGAACAACTTGGTAAAGGAGTTCGGGTGGATGAATAAGCAAATTCTCAAATGTTTGAGCTGATAAATTGTGCTGGCTGCCGCTGAACAGACCCAGTTCTGGATTGCTCCTGCTCATTTTAGCTCAGAAGAAACCTTTTGTATCTTCGAGTAGCAAGAGAGAGTAAATAAAGACATCAGTTTGGAATGCCCTATTTATAAGTAGTTTTAAAATGTTCAACAAAATGTAAATAATTTCCTGCTGCTGCTGCTGCTGCTGCTAAGTTGCTTTGTCGTGTCCGACTCTGTGCGACCCCAGAGATGGCAGCCCACCAGGCTCCCCCGTCCCTGGGATTCTCCAGGCAAGAACACTGGAGTGGGTTGCCATTTCCTTCTCCAATGCATGAAATTGAAAAGTGAAAGTGAAGTCACTCAGTCGTGTCTGACCCTCAGCGACCCCATGGATTGCAGCCTTCCAGGCTCCTCCGTCCATGGGATTTTTCAGGCAAGAGTACTGGAGTGGGGTGCCATTGCCTTCTCCGAGATAATTTCCTAATTTCCCCCAGTAACTTTTTACCATTTTTCTATCTATGATTGTCCTACTGAAGTATAAAATATTTCTCAGAAACACCTGAGAAACAGAAAGTTATGATCTAATTTATTTGAAAAGGTAGCTAAGAAATTCGAACATAGTATTCACATAGCAGTAAACAAAATTTACAACTTAGTTTCACGTAGGGATTATTTGTAGCTGGACAGATACTGGGATTCAGGACTGGTGAATAAGTCAAATGCCTGTTTTTATTTGGTCTGATTCTTTAAACTAGAATGGAACTGAAAATAACTTTTCTGTTCACCTTCATCATTTCACTGAGCAAAGTCTGACTGGCCAGGAAGGCAAGTGCTGTTGTTGAGGGCTGAGGACTTGGTTTGCACTTGTCAGAAACAGCTGTGTGGTGTTCTCTTCTCATCGCATTTTGTCAGACTTCTAAGTCCTTCTAAGCCACACAGACCTGGTTCATTTTTGTGTAGTGTGGCCAGTGTTTCTTAGTTTTGAGTTTAACACTGTGTTTTTGCTGATAGCAGTCAGCTTCAGTCATCCTTCTCGGTAAACATCAAGGGAACCAAACATGTTCACACATGACACGCTATTCCTGCTGTCCAAGATGCTCATCTCCCAGAGGGCTAAGTGTGCTGCTTTGTCATTGCTCTCGAGACTCCACTCAGATGTCTTCACACCAGAAAAGCCTTCTCTGATGATCCCACATAAAATAACCTCCTGCCCATCTCTTTCTATTCTTTGCCATGCCTTTTTAAAAAAATTATTATTATTACTGCATATTTACTTAATAGTACCTGATATTCATGGGCTTCCACAGTGTCTCAGCAGTAAAAGAATCCACCTGGCAAGCAGGAGATGCTGGTTTGATCCCTGGGTCGGGAAGATCCTCTGGAAAAGGAAATGGCAACCCACTCCAGTATTCTTGCCTGGGAAATCCCATGGATAGAGGAACCTGGCGGGCTGCAGTCCATGGGGTCACAAAGAGTCAGACACAACTGAGCAACTGAAACAATAACAACAACCCAATATTTACTTTTTACTTGTTTATTGCCTCTGGCCTACCCCATCTATATTGCACTCCTTGGAAGCAGAGACCTGGTAGAAGTTTTTCCTGCTCTAGCTTACTCTTAGAGCAGTGTAGCACATAGTAAGGGCTTAATAAATATTTCTTATTTTTGACTAAATTATAATTTCTCACATTCATTTTTAGCTATTATAAACCACAGGCAAATCTCATTCTCTGTCATTACTTTGTGAATCCTGCTTTGATTAGAGTGTTGTCACACATTTTCTTATAAGCCTGTCTACGTGTCAGATGCTAGCATAGTTTTTTCTTTACGGGTACTGCTGCTTCAGCTTTAGGGAAATTTATGAGACTCCTTTCTTTTACATGAATCACGGATGCAAACACACTGGATTTGAACTCTTTCTTTAACTAGCAACTCTGCCACTTTTTTTTTTTTTGATTGTATGGATGAGAAAGCTTGTAAACAGAGTCTATCTGAAAGATGTCAGGATGCAAATGACTTTTTCCTCTACCTTTGAAAGAAAACTGTAGTCTAGGCAGCTCATGACAAAAGATTTTACATAGAATGTTAGTGGTTTCAGGATGACAGTTATGTGCCATATTAAACAACAACAGCATTTGATTTCCTGTTTGGTCCTCAGAGAAGTGAGGACTCTTTTTTCCAGTGGAAGGAAGAGGATAGGTTTACTTTGGCTGTATTGCCTCCTGAAGACAGAAAGCAAAATAACCTGCTGTACAGTCACATGTGACCAAATGCCATGGTCCTGGATTGTTATGAATATATAATCCTAAATTCAGAGTATCTTTGGAGGACTTTTGAAAACTCTCTAACATCTGAGTTTATTATAGGTTTGCACAGGGTACCCTGCACTACAGATAGTGCTTTAATATGAAATGGAAGGATAGTTCAGTGATTCCTCTGCCAGTAAAATTACTAACAGAATGGCTCCTATTTCTGTTGATTTTGCCATTCAAATTTCTTTAAAAACCTTAATTTCTCAGGTGGTAAAACAAGTACAAGAGTTCTTTATAATTTATTTGTGGTAAGTCATTGTAATGATAGTTTTTTGTTTTAAAACAAGTCTTTGATGGTGAATATTTTTCCCCTATGCATGTTCTGTAACCAGAGAACAGAAGGTGAAACCAAAACTGCTAAAAGTTGGCGCCACCCACTTAGTAAGCCTCCGGCGAGATCTCCAATGACCCTGGTGAAGCAGCAGGCAACGAGTGATGAAGGTGAGCTTGGATTGTTTTTCAGTATTTATTCCATGTAAACTGTATAATATTCAGAATTTATTCTGTCAGTTTGTTGTAACAAACTTTTCTAAAAAAAAAAAAAAAAAAAACTGCCTGGTAGAGAAGAAATCTGACCAAGTGGCAAATACATACCTTAAGGAGATCCTGAGTGACACACAGTTTTATTTAGAACTTAGATTTTAGGGATACACACTTGTTTCACATAGTCAAGCAGTGTTAAAGTCTTCTTTTTTTATTTGATGGGTAAATTGGTTGTTTCTGACATTTGTCTTAAGACCCTCCAGAAGAAGTTGACGTCCTTTCTCTCAGACTATCGTATCATGGAATTAACATGCTTTGTATTGCGTCTGATTTTAACTTGACTCCTTTAAATTTATCCACGCTATCTGAGTCAGAAACTACATGCAGGACTTCTGCATCCTGTTACACCCGGTGTGTCATGGAACACCCTTCCTCTTTGACTATGCGAATGAGGCTTGGCATGAAATCGTTTTATTTACAACCAGCTGCTATTCTTAGATGTAAAATTTGTCTGTGTGGTTTACCTGGTTGCCCTCTTTGCCTCTCTTTCTCTCTTTTTCCAAATTTTTTTTTTCTTTTTCTTCAGTCAGACCACTGACCCAACTGTTTATTCCTTCCAGTGTCTCATAGCTTCATAAGGTGTATTTTTTTTTCATCTCTATAAGAATCAGTTGAAGCAGGTGTTCTGTAAAAAGCCCTTCTTTGAGATGTTATCCTTTACTGGTAGAAACTGTTAATTAAGGTACTTGTCTGTAGGGATGCTGTCAAGGGAATAACATGAATCTTGGGTTCAGACTTCCATCTAGTTTAAATCCAGTTTATCAGAGTACATATCCTTAGCAGATTTTCTTTCCCATTTATTCACTGTCTTCTTTTATGCCTCATGTTTAGTTAGGAAAAAAAAGTTCATCAGTGTAGGGATCAGATAACGATGGTAGCAGTGTCTATAACACCAGTTCAGGATGGAATTCTGCCTTGAACAATAAAAGTAATTAAACACGTTTGCCTTTATTTACATATATCATCATGTTCAGTTTTTATTTCTCCAACTTTATTGTATCCAACACAAACCATTTTCTCCTTTTTGTCAAAATAAAAAATTGTTCTGTATAAAGTAATTAATATTCACTGTGCATTACTCATCAATTTTCATGACCCTTCCCCATTATAGCCTATAGCAACAGCAGAGCTTCTTGGAAGGGAATGTCCTGTCCTGATACATAAGGAAAACTGCCTTCTCCTATTTCTTTATCGTCCTGGAAAGTTTATTTCCATGTGGATCATCATAAATTGGTCCAGAGTTTCTCCTTGGAAAGCAGTTCTGATTTTGATCACTATAGCTTGCAAAATTTCTAACTGGATTGGTTTAACAGGGAGATCTCAAAGGTCTGAGGTTAAATATCTTGCTGATACACTGGTGATTGCAGTTTTTGCAGCAGTTTCACCCTCTATTTTTATATGTTAAGAACTCCTGGGTCCTCTGGGGATTTCTGAGAATTGAAAGGAAAAATCAGAGAATTGTAGTGATGGCTAAAGATTTTTTACAAGCTTCTAAATTGAGAATGGAGAGTATTCTGTGTTCTGGGGCAAATTATTTTTGGGGAACTTGAATGTTTTCCCCTTAGCCATCTCCCTTTGTGTCTTGTACAACTGGGAGTGTCATTATTAGAAAGTGATGAAGAGTGGGATGAGTGCTCATTGGGAGCACACAACTATAAATCTAGCCTCTTTTGGAAATTTCCTACCCTAACTACTGGACTCTTTCTGCACTCCTCTTACAGAAGTAGGTATGTATGCCAGGCAGGAGCATGAGTAGATCTAGATTGGAGCATCTGAGAAATTGCATCTCCGAACAGCAGTGTTCCTTGTTGGTGAGTGAACCCTTCTTTGGGGCTGGCATTTGACTCCAGAAAAGCAACAGAGGGGAAGGATACTGACCTAGCACCTCTGGGAGCTTATGGGCAGCTGAGAGATGAGTCCCCTCTCAGCTGCACCTTTCAAAAGACAGGGCAGTGGTTCTTTGATACTCAAATAGCCTGGAACTGAAGAAATCATCCTAATTGGTGGCAGATCCAGTAATTACTAGGATCAGCAAGGATTTCCCGACTCTCATCCTCTTCTTTCCTAGAAGAAGCTTTTCCATACTTAGCAGAAAAACATGAGGGCCTGAACAGAGGGGGATACCTAAGAAAGGAATGATGTTTTAGAATGTAAAATTTTTGCATAAACTAGTATTCAATTTTGTTCTTTTTGAGGGGAGTAGTGAAAAATTATCTTAACTGTATACCACATATATATTATTTATAGTTTAAAGGCAGTTACTAATCTGTCTCTAGTTTTCTTTTAACTGTTTTTCTTTTACCTTTTTCCTTAAGTCAGGCAGCTGCGCAAGGTGATCCTGAAACATGGATTGATAGTCTCTGTGTTTTCCTGCTTTTTAAGCTAATTATACAATGTTGAATTGAAACAGCCTTGAAAGAGAAGTGCTTGGCTGGGTGGGTTTAGTTTCGAAACATTCTGGATATGTACCCATTCTCCCCTTGTGATATAACAGTACTGATAATGGTATATTCCTGTAGTCTGGTCTCAGAGCTTTGGGGTTGAATGTCTGTAGGAAGAGGGGTGTGTGTCTCCAGCATAGGTGAGTCAGGCAGCTCTGAGAACAGTGCTCTACCCTGGCCTCAGAAGACGCTGAGAGTGAGGATGGACCCTGGGGGTGGGGCTGGGAGGGCAGCTTAGAAATCTGCCACAGTGATGTTTTTCTTGGGTTGCTAAAGACACCAGCTCAAATCTCACACATTTCCCTTAATGTTACAGCTTCGATACAGGATATAATGACTTGAAGGCTGCTCATAATCCACTACCGACTTCTTACTGCCTTCGTTTCCCTCCACTATTCAGTGTGGAACCTCTTTTCCATCCATTCACATAACTTTTTTTTTTTCCCTCCTGAGTATCTGGTGCTGCTTTATGCTTCCGTGCACTTCCTTGAACTGTTGCTTTACCTGTGATGCCCTTTCCATCTTGGCGCCATTCTCACGTGTTTCTGAGCAGTTTTTCCTCATTTTTTACTTCTCTTCTACTGTCCTATTCCATCTATGCTTACTTAGCTTTAGCATATGCCTTGTCACCTTACATTTTATTTCATTATTTGTCTGTGTGTCTGTTTCCTCACTCTCAAGCCTTTGCTCTTGTCTCTGCACTCCGGGTCCAAGGTGAGTGTGTGGCTTAACCCACCTGTGGGTCCAAAAGCAGGAAGTCCCAGGTGATTAGTAACCTTGAAATCAACCATTATAAAAGATTGTGAAATACTGTGATGTAATATATGCTGTCATGTTAAAAGTAAAACCGAAATTCTTGTCCAGGAAATATTCTCTATATAAGTAGATAGAAAAACATACTGTTTTAATTAGCTGGCACCATACCCTGACTCAGTCAGGTCCTCAAAGTTAATATGAAGCTGACATGGCATTTAGATGTGGTTAGTGCTTTGGGGACCTGAGGGCCCCCAGAGGAATGATACCCTGTTGGGACAGTTGCTTAGCTAGCATCTCAGTCAGTGTGTATGTAGATGTGCGTGTGTGTGCACTTACGTGTATTTCATTCCCAGTATAAAGGGATTTTTATTCAATTCCTTTTCACTCATGCATGCTTTTTCTGACTAGAGTTTTCATCAGCAACCCTTTGTGCTGACACAAACTCAGGGCTTTTCCTAAACTGATGTTAGGCTAATAAACTTTGTACGTTGACGTCCATATTCTGACCATGCATTTTATTAATATCCATCCCCCTGCCTTACCCTTCATGGTTCCTTGTTTGGTCTTTGGAGTTCCCTTCCTGCACACATGTATACATTAAAAAAGAAACTGAAGTATAGTTGATTTACAATTTTCAGGTATCATGTATGTGTTTATTTTCCACTTAAAATTTTTTCTAACTACTTTGCAACATAAAGTTTCCAACTTTCTCTACTTTTGACTTACAGTATATTCACTGCTTTTGTACTTACTGTGCACATAATCCCCTTGGTGAAGTGATAAGGCAAATGTTGTTTCTAAAGCAACTGTAAAGGACAAAGCTCACAAATACGAGGAAAGCTTATGAATGTGGCCGTGGCAGATGCAGTAATCTCCACATCTGTTGGTGGTGATTTGAGTTAACATCCTCATGCTGTCTATGGAGATTCTGCTGAAGATTTAGAAAGTTAAGTTGAAAGTTTATAAGAAAATATACAAGATTGTTATTAGTGATTTTAGTTCTCTTTTGTATGCTGATAACTTTTCAAGTTTTTATAGTAAACACATTTATATTTGGGCAAAAATACATTTTAAAGAGACAGAATATGAACGTGATGAACTGGATTACCAGATAATTCACCAGTTATATAACACTGAGAAACAATTGATAAATTAGGCCGTCTAGAAAATTAGAGATACCAAGGGAACATTTCATGCAAGGATGGGCTCGATAAAGGACAGAAATGGTCTGGACCTAACAGAAGCAGAAGATATTAAGGAGAGGTGGCAAGAATACATGGAAGAACTGTACAAAAAAGATCTTCACGACCCAGATAATCATGATGATGTGATCACTCATCTAGAACCAGACATCTTGAAAAGTGAAGTCAAGTGGGCCTTAGGAAGCATCACTACGAACAAAGCTAGTGGAGGTGATGGAATTCCAGTTGAGCTGTTTCAAATCCTGAAAGATGATGCTGTGAAAGTGCTGCACTCAATATGCCAGCAAATTTGGAAAACTCAGCAGTGGCCACAGGACTAGAAAAAGTCAGTTTTCATTCCAATCCCAAAGAAAGGTAATGCCAAAGAATGCTCAAACTACCGCACAATTGCATTCATCTCACATGCTAGTAAAGTAATGCTCAAAATTCTCCAAGCCAGGCTTCAGCAATACGTGAACCATGAACTCCCTGATGTTTAAGCTGGTTTTAGAAAAGGCAGAGGAACCAGAGATCAAATTGCCAACATCTGCTGGATCATGGAAAAAGCAAGAAAGTTCCAGAAAAGCATCTATTTCTGCTTTATTGACTATGCCAAAGCCTTTGACTGTGTGGATCACAACAAACTGTGGGAAATTCTTCAGGAGATGGGAATACCAGACCACCTGACCTGCCTCTTGAGAAATCTGTATGCAGGTCAGGAAGCAACAGTTAGAACTGGACATGAAACAACAGACTGGTTCCAAATAGGAAAAGGAGTACGTCAAGGCTGTATATTGTCACCCTGCTTATTTAACTTCTATGCAGAGTACATCATGAGAAACGCTGGACTGGAAGAAACACAAGCTGGAATCAAGATTGCTGGGAGAAATATCAATAACCTCAGATATGCAGATGACACCACCCTTATGGCAGAAAGTGAAGAGGAGCTTAAAAGCCTCTTGATGAAAGTGAAAGAGGAGAGTGAAAAAGTTGGCTTAAAGCTCAACATTCAGAAAATGAAGATTTTTGGCATCTGGTCCCATCACTTCATGGGAAATAGATGGGGAAACAGTGGAAACAGTATCAGACTTTATGTTTTGGGGCTCCAAAATCACTGCAGATGGTGATTGCAGCCATGAAATTAAAAGATGCTTACTCCTTGGAAGAAAGTTATGACTAACCTAGATAGTGTATTCAAAAGCAGAGACATTACTTTGCCGACTAAGGTCCGCCTAGTCAAGGCTGTGGTTTTTCCTGTGGTCATGTATGGATGTGAGAGTTGGACTGTGAAGAAGGCTGAGCACCGAAGAATTGATGCTTTTGAACTGTGGTGTTGGAGAAGACTCTTGAGAGTCCCTAGGACTGCAAGGACATCCAACCAGTCCATTCTGAAGGAGATCAACCCTGGGATTTCTTTGGAAGGAATGATGCTGAAGCTGAAGCACAGTACTTTGGCCACCTCATGCGAAGAGTTGACTCATTGGAAAAGACTCTGATGCTGGGAGGGATTGGGGTGAAGAGGAGAAGGGGACAACCGAGGATGAGATGGCTGAATGGCATCACGGACTCGATGGACGTGAGTCTGAGTGAACTCCGGGAGATGGTGATGAACAGGGACGCCTGGTGTGCTGCGATTCATGGGGTTGCAAAGAGTCAGACACGACTGAGCGACTGAACTGAACTGAACCTCTATACTTGCACGGAGAGGCAAAATCCCATGAAGGGTTGTATGTCTCCATGTCTGTGATCATAGTCAACCGACTCTAGTGTTGGGTTAACTGTGTGACCCTCCATGCTACGGGACCTGTGCTTACAAGTAGGGATTACAGCGGCACCTCCCGCATGGAGCTCTTGGGAGGGTTAGAAGAACTGGGGTAAGGCGCTCATTTGTTTGGCACATGATGGATGTTTGTTGTCCTCATTGTAATATGATTAGGAGGAGAAGGAGGAGGGTGATGTCTGAGCTTTCAAGAAAAGAGAGAAATCCGGAGGGGATTCAGGGTGAAAGGCCATTCTGGTGGGTAGGAGAGAGTGAATGTTGCACTCTTTGGGGGCAGTATGCCAGCTCTAGAGTGGAGGCTGGGAAGTCAGAGGTAAGCCCTCATAGGATTGCCCAGACACATAAAACTGAACTCTTAAAAGCCTAAGCCCTTAGTGAAGGGTGTGCTAGGGAAAAACTAAAAACCAAAACTCACCATTGCCCCAGGCAGAGGACAAGAGATCCTGCTGCCTGGGTCTTGGCCTGGGTGGGGAAAGAGGATAGGATAAGAGAAAGGTACCCTAACACTTCTTAACATAGGACTGCTGTCATATTTATGCCTCTTACGCCAATCAGAATGGCAACACACTCCAGTACTCTTGCCTGGAAAGTTCCATGGATAGAGGAGCCTTGTAGGCTACAGTCCATGAGGTCGCAAAGAGTCAGACATGATTGAGTGACTTCACTTCTTCTTCCATGCCTCTAGAGCATCAAAAGCAGAAACAATTACAAAATCTTTTAAACCCACTCTGAGAAGGAGTTTAGCTGACTAAAAGACAGTAGATGCTGACTGGAGCCCTGGCTTTGTCCCTTAGAAGTTTTTTAACTTCTGTCAAGTCTTCTCTCTGGCCTCAATTTCCTTTTGTGTAAAATATGAGCCTTGGCTTTGAGTAATTAGGGCTTTTAACCTACAGGTACATGAATGGATTTTTGACATTTCAAATATCCTGAAGTAACATGGTGATACCTTGAGCTCATCACCCTTGGATCAAATTTTTATTTGTAATTCTTCAATTGTAATTTTATACAGAAAGATTGAAAGATGCAAATACCCATCTATACTGTGTTTACCCAGTGCAGAGGTGACCCCACCTACACATCTGAATACTGACAAGATTCAGATTAAAACCCTGGTTGTGGCTCTGAATTTCTCTAATGTGAACTGTCTGGATTGCTCTTCCTAAATCATCAGTTCAGCAAGTGCGGTACTGTAAAGAGCTGTTAACGATCTTTTTGAAATTAAAAACAGCTTAGACCCTGATCCCTATCTCTGTATTGTCTGCATGCCTTGAGGGTTAGATTAAAAGTGTATTTCAGGCAGTGTTACAGCAATTTATTTTTTTGGACAGTCTATCTATGTTAATATTATAATTCATTTTGTAATGGATTAAATATTTAAATACAGAGTTGGAAGAGGTGGAAACTGCTGCATTAATTAGAGATTATTCTTGATGTTTGACCATAAAGTAACACATTTAAGCTAGATTTTCAGTTATTGTGAAGAATAAAGTGTGTACATTTAAGTACATTTAAGTAAGGAAAATCTCAGGAACTCACATCTGACAAAATCTGATTACTTCCTCAAATGTTTTTTGGTTTCACACTCATTTTGTGAAAACACTTGTGTTTATAATGCAATTGAATGATAAATTGGTCTTCAACATGTTTTCCCAAGAACATGTTTTCACTTTATTAGAGATTTTTATCTTTTTCTGGGGTATCCTGATATTTCCTGGATATTTTATGAACTTCACACTGTGTCATACAGTAACTGTTAGTACTGTTGGTGCAAAAGCTAGCTTTTGGGTGCTTTGCAATTATCTGTCAAATAAGGAACATTATTTAGAATTGGCTGTTATGCTTTATCTTTGGCAGACAGATATTTTAGAAGAAGATTATGTCCTTCTGCCCCTGGCATGCTGTAGCTCCCTGTTTTCTAAGAGCATTAGTATAGGTTTGGTGGTGGCTTAGTCACTAAGTTGTGTCTGACTCTTGGGATCCCATGGACTGTAGCCCACCAGGCTCCTTTGTTTGTGGGATTTCCTAGGCAAGAATACTGAAGTGGGTTGCCATTTCCTCCTCCAGAGAATCTTGCTGACCCAGGGATTGAACCCGCATCTCTTGCCTTGCAGGCAGTATCCTGCATTGCAGGCAGATTCTTTACTGACTGTGCCACAGGGAAACCCCCAGTACAAGTTTGACAATCTTCATTTTGTTAAAAAAATTTTATTTCAAAGATTTAAGTGGATATATTGACCAAATATAATGATGTTTTTTTTATTGATTCACATTTTAAAAATGTTAAAGTATCAATTAAATTAAAATTATTTTTAATAGCAAAAATGTTAATTTGTTTGCTTTGGCAGATAATACCTGACTTTGTTTATGGTTAGCAATCTGAGCTCTGCTTTCTTGTCTTTCTGGCAGTTACTGACTGTATGACCATGAAGAACTAAGTCACGTATAAGGCTCATCATATGTCTACTCTTATATGTATATGATGAAATCGTTGGATTAGTGATCCCAGAGTTTCACTCAAACTATAAAGTTCTTTAATTCTATCAAAATATAATAGGAAGAAACCAACATAATATTTTAAGTCATCTATAAGGTCCAGCATTCTAACATATATATATAATATGTAAAATATGGGGAGGATACTGTATAGTCCCCTTGTTTCATGCTGTGCTTTCATGGAAAAGCAAAGTAGTGCAGTATGAGTATTCCTTACCAACAGTGTTTCCGCTCTGTAAAAAGAAATTGTTTTCTGTGCCAGTTTTGAAAAACAAATGCTGTTGTATGATTGTTGCATGTCATACTCTAAATGTTACTAATTTGTACATAAGGATCTCTTCTTTGTTCCATCGGTTCTTATTAGCTTGAAGTAATGCTATACTTGCATAATAAGCATAGTTATATTTCTGTCTGTTTAAGCAAGAAAACAGCAACTTCAGCAGATTTTTAAGCAGGTTGTCTTGGGATGTTTGTTGCTAGGTCACAGCCAGTGTTTTCTGCATTATGGGGACATAAAACAGTAGATATTGTTGGCACTCAGATTTAATGGATATTTTATCTAGCACTCAGCTGTATAATATATGGGCATTCTCTGTATTACTTGATTTCTCTGTTAGTGAATTCCACTGGAGTCTGAAGAGCCCTGACTTTTTCTACACTATAGGGAATAAAAATAAAAAACACCTTGCCCTTATCATGCTAGTGATTTAGACAAAACCATGCTGGCTTTTTAACTTATGTTACATGGTTGCTTTCTGTACTTCTGTGAGTCAATCTTGAAACTAATGGTTGTTATTGAAGTCTTAAGATCAGGTGTCTGTAAGCGCTGACAGCATTAGTATTGTAAAATGATAGTCAAGGCTAATTTATTTAAATTCATGTGTGCCTTGTTACTCTTAAAGTCTTGTAGAAAATATCTGAGGAACAGCCTTTGATAGTATGGTTCATTCCCTTCTTTAGAAAAATGAGTTATTATATTAGGTTGAAATGTATGAAATTGCTGATATTTGATTTTCATGTATCTTCATATATAACTTTATGTTTTCTTAAACTTGTACACAGCCCCCTTTCCTTGGAGACAATGATGTCTTAATGATACAGGCCATTGAATTACCTTGTATTTTGTTCCACATTTTCTGCATTTTTAGTTTCATCTTTAGTTTGGTTATGGAACTATGAATATTGAGAATAAGCATGATGTTTACAAAATTAATGTAGCTTTAAAAATTTAATTTTGTAATTACTTATGATTTTCATTTGCTTTGTTTTGTCCCAATTAAAAACTTAGTTCTGGGCTGTCAGTTCTGCCGGCTGACATTTGGGGACCATTGTCATGGATTTTAGAAAAAAAGAGTTTTCACTGCTGAGAGGGTTGTTAAGTAATATGTGTAAGGCTCCCAGTGAGTTGTTAGAAAGTGGCTCACTTTATCATCATTTAAATTCTATATGGCATTGTTTTATTCATTTTCTTTTTTTTGGTTCTGTGTTTCCAGCTTTAGGGAAATGATGAGGTGGCTATTTTCTAAGTACATATCATATGGGTCTCTTAAGTCTCCACTGATGTTGCATTGTTTTACGTTGAGGTTTGGTTTGGTTTTGTTATGGGTAAACATTCTCAAGATTGAAAAGTGTAGGGTTTTTTGTTTTGCTGATAGAGAAGTAGAAACCAAAGGCAAAAAGGTTTGTGATGATATATGAACATTTTGAGTATTACTCATCTATTTCTATAGTTCTTAAGGTCTTTTCTTGAGGAAAGATACTTTATAATGACTTTAAGTGAATTAACCAAGGATCTGGGGTGAGAATCTTCTTGGGAGAGAACAGTGAGTACAAAGGCCCCGAGGAAGGCAGTTAGTGTGGCATATTTGAGGAGCGGCGGGAAGAACCAAAAGCTGGTGGCTTTGGACATTGAACTGCAGAGTGAACGCTCCGCCTTGTCCTCTTCTTGTTTCCAAACATCCTCTTGTGTGGCCCACGCCCTGTTACTCTAGTTTCTGGCATTGTGGCTGCTCTGCACAAAGTTCTCTGTCTCCTTAGCGACTGTTTTGTGTGATCTGCCAGGTGATACCCTGTTAGTTCTTGGGTTAAAATGTCAAAGGATTCTTCTGTGCTTAATATAGATGACCGATGTTGGCTTTTAGCTAGGAGAAACTTTCTAATTTCTAAATTTTCTTTATGAATTGGCAGGTAAACTGCAACATATGCTGGTGATTTTGTTTTGGCCATTTTAAAAGTTTCTAATAGAGGTGTTGTTAATGAAATAGTTTAAGAAACCAGAGCTTTTACCCGTGGGAAGTTTTGAACTCCTTGAAGGCAAAGGACTGTTTATTTTTGTTTCTTATCTCTAGCATCTGTCGTATTGCCCAGTACACAATGAGTTTCACATGCTCTCTTTCACCTATCTTTTATTTGCTGCTCGGGATAAATTCTTTCTGGTGCCATGTTGGCTGTTAGTTTTACAAAGATATGTGAGCTTTCTTTAAAGGAGTTTTCAAAATATCAATAACCTCAGATATGCAGATGACACCACCCTTATGGCAGAAAACAAAGAGGAACTAAAAAGCCTCTTGATGAAGGTGAAAGAGGAGAGTTGAAAAAGCTGGTTTAAAACTCAGCATTCAAAGAACTAAGATCATGGCATCCAGTCCCATCATCTCATGGCAAATAGATGAGGAAACAGGAAACAATGAGAGACTTTCATTTTCTTGGGCTCCAAAATCACTGCAGATGGTGACTGCAGCCATGAAATTAAAAGACGCTTCCTCCTTGGAAGAAAAGCTATGACACACCTGGACAGCACATTAAAAAGCAGAGACATTATTCTGTCAACAAAGGTCCATATAGTCAAAGCTATGGTTTTTCCAGTAGTCATGTATAGATGTGAGAGTTGGGCCATAAAGATGGCTGAGCACCGAAGAACTGATGCTTTTGAGTTGTGGTGTTGGAAAAGACTCTTGAGAGTCCCTTGGACTGCAAGGAGATCCAACCAGTCCATCCTAAAGAAGATCAGTCCTGAATATTCATTGGAAGGACACAAGCTGAAACTAATACTTTGGTCACCTGATGTGAAGAGCCAACTCATTAGAAAAGACCCTGATGTTGGGAAAGATTGAAGGGGACAACATAGGATGAGATGGTTGGATGGCATCACTGACTCAGTGAACATGAGCAAGCTCCGGGAGATAGTAAAGGACAGGGAAGCCTGGGATGCTGCAGTCCATGGAACTGCAAAGAGTTGGACACGACTGAGCGACTGAACAACAACATCCTCACCATGATACGACAGTTGAGTATGCTGCTTTCTATTATGTACATTATTAGCAATTATTATTTATAATTCTTTAAGATAGGTAGTGTTGTCATTTTTTCTGATGAGGAAACTGAAGCTCAGAGACACTAATTCACTTCATAAGGTCACAAGGCTGGCAATTGGTAGAAAACAGGCTTTAAATTCTGCTTGATTCCCAAAGTTCCACTCTTTCTACATTATCACACTAGCAACCCTCCAATAATAGCCCCAGTACTCATAAAAGAAGTTGAAGTAAACACATATAAATTTTTCTGGTAAGAACCAGCCTTCTTTATTGATGGAGTCCATCATTCACAGTGATCCTTGTTATCCACCTGTGTTGTGAGAATATATGCATATATGAAATATGAACTAGTGTTCTTTCAGAATTTAAGTTACTGTGGTAATGCCAAAGTTCTTGAAAAAGTTCTCCCCAGGGGTACACTAAGTATCACTGACAAGTATTTTCAAGATTGAAAAGTGTGCTGTAAGTATCAGAGTACTTTTGTGTATTAGGAGTTTTGAAGGAGTGTGCTTTGGAATATTATGGCTGTTTAAAGTAGTATATTGAATGGGTTGGGATGTATCCTTTTGAAATGATTTTGACATCTTAGTTATTGTAACGGTATGTACAAAGAGTAAAACTGTGTCTCCTCATTTAAGTGCTTTAGGCCTTAAACAGTGGAATTCTCTGTTATCCAGGATTACATTCGCATTTTTCGGGTACCATAATACAGAATTAAATTTCCCATAATGTCATTTCTTCCCAGTAAAATTAGACCTAAAAGACTTGTCACTTTTTTTTTCTATTTTGTACTTTTGAACACAACTTCAGAAACCTTTGAAGTTTAGAAATTCGTAAAATCATCGAATATGGTTTGCACTCAGATTTTACAATAGTTTGTATGGAGCAGTAGTTTCCAACTTTGAATTTCTTGGCTCATTCATGCCTGGTTCCTCTCCTCTCACCCTTTCCTCCCTCAATTTCCTCCAGGACATCTGAAACTGTATATAATGCCTCCCAGGACTGAGATTTTGCTCAAGTACCTGAAAGATAACAGATGCTGTCTTGCTCTTCATAGCAGAGAATAGTGCTATATGAGCCAAAACCCATCATTGGAGCAAAACCCCAGCAGCAGAATCATTGTGGGGACTCATAGAGGGAAATTTGCTGGAGCAGTGTCAATGGCTTTTCCCATCTGCTGGGTCCTGTCAGCAAGTCCTGGCCTTTCCACAGTGGCCCAAATGTTTTTCTGCTGAGAACTCCACTTGCACTTACTAAGCAAAAGTTGGTCAGAAAGACTGTACTGTGGAGAGAGTAAATCCAACATACGTCTGCTTTTAAGCTAAGGTTTCTCTGGGTTTGTAGGACCTACCTAATATTTTTTGACTGCATTATTTTTTCAACTTTAAAAACTGCATATTTTTATAACTGTAAAAACTTGTCTTCCTTTTCCTTTATTCCAGATATTTAAACATATTTGTTACAGAACTGACATCATCCCCAGTATTCAGTTTTGTTTGCTGAGTTTTCATCTGTTAATGTAATATTTATATCACTTAATATTATATGTTATAGTGTATATATTCACATTATATCATATCCATTACTGTTCTTCAAAAGCACCTTTTCAATGCTGGCATAATATGGTCATGCCATAATTTTATTTACATATTTTTAAATGAGCGCTTTCTTTTGAATACTCTTGTAAAAGGCATTAACCTTTTTTATTATCATAAATTTACTCAGTGATGTTTTTGACAGAATGGGAGAATAAAGCCTTTTTTTTCCTCCTGAAAGGATAAATCTTGAAATGTTTTTATATAAAAGATAACTGGGTGTGTGTCTAGATTGGCTCTTTCTGTTCTAACCTGTCTTGTCATGTTAAAAGTTAAGTTTTTAGGCATACATTTTAAGTAATTTACTGGATGATCTTTGCAGAAATTTTCTGGAGACCTAGAAGGAAAGGAACTATAATCTATGGAAGCCTTACATCTCGCTTACTGATGAGCAGCTGCTGTACTGCTGGTAGCTCATATATTGCAGATGAAAAAATTGAGGTTTAGACTTGTAACCAAACATTAAGACCACATATATTACATGAGTGAAACACTGTGTTAATTTACTTTAATTTTTTGGATCAGACAGCTACTCTTGTAGCCAGGCTTAACTGAGAATAGTTGAATATCAACTGTTGTAGCCCACAAAGTCAGAGGCTTTATTACATTTCTTTTCTAATTTATTACTTTGTTTAACTGTACGATATTAGCAATAGATTTAATTTTGTGATCACTTACACTGATATCTTAAAATATTTTATAGTTTGAATCTTACATAAGCTTTTAAAAAACTTACATATGATGCTTTTATATGATAAGCAGTATAAAGTGCTTTATATAGAAAGTAAAAGAAATGAACACTTAGTCATTAAACTTTAAAGTGTATGTCTATAATAATCCCTGAAGTCACTTCTTAGTTGGGCCCTCACTGCCCTTTGGGCAGTTTTATTAATTGAAGGAGAAAGTTGCTGTCCAAACAATGGGCTATGCCTTCAGATTAGCATAAGTAGCAATCTTAAGAAGCTCCTTTGAACATTTTAAGATCCTAAAGTACATTGCAGCAAGCCTGACTTTCTTTTCAGAATCAGTTGTTTTGTTTTTTTTTTTTTTTTTGGCTGCACTGGGGCTTCATTGTGGTGTGCAGGTTTCCTCCAGTTGCTGAGAATGCGGTGGCTTCTCTTGTGGTGGAACACAGATTCTAGAGTGTACGGGCTCAGCAGTTGTGGAGCATGGGCTTCCTTGCCTAGTGGCATGTGGGATCTTAGTTCCCCAACCAAAGATCAAACTCATGTCCTCTGCATTGGAAGGTGGATTTTAAACCACTGGACCACCAGTAAAGTCCCACCAGAAAGTTTTCGGAAATTCCCTGAGCTCCCAACTTTCTGGGAACCTGCTCCTCCTCTTCATATGCTCTGCAGAATTGAATATTTCCCCTGTAGTACCTTTGTTGGGCTTCCCAGGTGGTACTACTGGTAAAGAACCCACCTGCCAATGCAGGAGATAAGAGATGCGGGTTCAATCCCTGTGTCAGGAAGATCCCTAGAAGAAGATCATGGCAGCCCACTCGTATTCTTGCGTGGAGAATCCCATGCACAGAGGAGCCTGGCGGGCTACAATCCATCAGGTCACACAGAGTCAGACAAGACTGAAGCAACTTAGCACACATGCACCTCTGTTACTGCTGTGGAGTCTCTGGGTCAGCATGGGATGTACTGATGACTTTCAGACTTCATAGTTACATATGGACAAGACATTTTTACTTATCCCTTGAGACTGATTGATTTTTAGAAAAATAGAATTTTCATGGTCTTGAGGAGAGGGTGGATCCTGCAAGTGAGAATACTTCTGACAGCAAAGATGTGGCTTACTTTTTCCAAACCAAGCAATTCACTAGCTATCAGGTGGATGTCCTACAATTTAATTTAATTTCTTTCTGACACTAATGACTCAGAGTTAGCAGATTTCAGAGTTACCTCACAGATTAAGGATTCGGTCCAGTCTCATGGGTTGTCCCCACTTCAGATGCCAATTGCAAGTCCTTACACCTGACCAATAGGCTATAAAGTCTGGGGGCTTCCTACAACTCCCTCCTCAGGTTTGATAATTTTCTAGAGTGGCTCATAGAAGTCAGGAAAACAGCCAAAAAGAAGGGATGAACAGGGCAAGATAGAAAGTGGGTAGGTGTCTGCAGAACTTGTGTTCCCTCTGCAGGTACATTGACCCTGGACTCTGTCTAAACCCTGTTTTAGGGTTTTTGTGGATGCCTCGTAATGTTTACATGATTGATTCCATCAGGGTCTATTGGTGATTGACTGAGTCTCCAGCCCCTCCCTTGATGTGAGGCTAAAGCGCTAACGCTGTAGTCATGAATTGACTCTGTAGTCATGCATTGGTCTTTCTGGTGATGAACCTTCATCCTGAAACTATCTAGGTGCCTCCTGTTACCTCATTAGCAGATAGAAGACACTTTTCAGTTCTGAGTTTCCAAAGGTCTTAGAAGCTCTTGTATCAGGAACTAGGGAGACTAAGACCAGGTATTTTAACCAGTGATGTTCCTCTTACCCATATCATTCAGAATATTCCAAGGGTTTTAGAAGCAGTATGCCAGAAACCAGGACAAAGACTGAATATATGTTTCTTTTTATATCACAATATCACAATGAGTATGATCTAAATAGTGAGCAGGGAGAGGATCATTTTGGAGAAGTATTTAAAACACATTGGAAGATTGAGGGAAGCTGTAAGCAGGCTTCCTGTGAGGGGCTCCTTACTGTGATTTATCTGCAAGTAACTATAGAGGCACAAGTTGTGATTGACCTCTCAGTACCCAGCTGTCACGTGTATAGATCAGATACCGTGGTTTAACATTTATTTCTCCTTGAGCTCTCTTGTTGGATTCTATATGCATATCTATTCCCACTGCCCTTTTCCAAGAGCTTTTTTACTTCAGAAATATTCAAAGTTGGAGGCAAAGCTTGGTTTCCTAGGTATAAGCATATTTTTAATAGTAAAAACCAACAGGTTTGGGATATTGTGCGTATGTTCCAGGAGTTTGGTGCTTGGTCTGTAGGCAGGCAAATTCTGTAGAATAAAACAACTGATTGTTTTTTTGATGATGTAGTGATTGAAAACTTTCAAAGCAACTATTGAAGGTGCAGCTTGTCTGATAGCAGTGTTTTCAGCTAATGTTTCTATATTCAGAACATTCCTGACAACATGGTGTCCAGAGCTGTATTGTAACCTGCTTCTGTGAATTTAGAAGAGCTCATATAGATTTAAGGAGCTGCTCTGTGTTTAGGGGCATGATTTTCTTAATTTTGCTGTACTTGCTACAGAGTAATGGGTGTGCTTCTGTAAAAAATAGTAGTCTAGGAATCTAGATTTCTGCTGTTAGGTAAGAGGCTCATCAAGAAAAAAGATAACCAAGCATTGTTGGCATAGAATTTTTTTTCCCTGCTGTAGCTGGCAAACCTTGCAGACCTTAATGAAAGAAAAGGGAGAAAAGGCCTTGCAGTATTGGTTGTTTTGTTTTTGCTTTAGTGTTACTCATTAGTTGAGGAAAGTAGTTTATGACATTCTTGCTTGACTGTGAGAACACAGTCTACACCAGCTTTATTAGTGCAGTATTGCTCAACAATGACTGTGATACTAGTACTTTTGGGTGAAAATGCACATATATTCTTCAGTGATTCTCAGTCTTTTTCTCAGGACAACTTATGCTTACAAAATTTTGAGGACCCCAAAAAAGGTTTCAGCTCCCTTCCTTTCTGTAACGTCCTCCCCTCCCTTCCCCTTCCCTTCTCTCCCAACCCCAACGCCTTTCCCTCCCTATAGGTTTGTCTTAATGGTACTTATTTGCTGAAAGTTAAAACACGGGAAAATTTAAAGTAGCAATAATAAGTGCATAAGCATTTGTTTTCATAAAAAATAATATTTTTCCCAAACCATAAAAATCAAGAAAAAAATGGCATTGTTTTACATTTTTTGCAGAGCTCTTTAACATTGAGTTTAATGAAAATTGGATTCTCATGTCTACTTTTGCATTCAGTCTATTAGGCCTCTCTGTTCTGGTTGAAGTATACTGAAAAAAGTCCAACTTCCCAGAGATACATGGTTAGAAGGAATACAGTATTTTAGTACCATTTAAAATTTTTTTTTATTTGTTCTTGCCTCCTTTGTCAAAGATAAGGTGTCCATAGGTGCATGGATTTATCTCTGGGCTTTGTGATTTGTTCTGTTGATCTATATTTCTGTCTTTGTGCCAGTACCATACTGTCTTGATGACTGTTGCTTTGTAGTATAGCCTGAAGTCAGGCAGCTTGATTCCTCCAGTTCCATTCTTCTTTCTCAAGATTGCTTTGGCTATTTGAGTTTTTTTTGTATTTCCATACAAATTGTGAAATTATATGTTCTAGGTCTCTGAAAAATACTGTTGGTAGCTTGATAGGAATTGCATTGAATCTATAGATTGCTTTGGGTAGTATATTCATTTTCACTATATTGATTCTTCTGATCCATGAACATGGTATATTTCTCCATATGGGGGTGAAGGTGGTCATTTATTTAGGCTGACTTGTTCAATTGTGCTGCAGGGAGGGAGGAACACTGCAAACAAATACCACTGGCATGTGTAGGGAGTGCTCACAGTGTCTGGGCCACACTGGATTTGCCCCGGCTCAAGGCATGTGTGCTTTCTTGGTCTACACTGCTCAAGCTCCAGGTTGCTCTGCAGGGGAGCTGTCTAAGGCGGGCCCTGGGTTGCGTGCACTTTCCATTTCTAAGCCGTTCAGGTTTGTAGGTACTCCACAATGGTACAGACTCGGTTTGGCCTGTGTTTTGTGTCCTTCCCAGGTCCAACCAGCTCAGGTGATCAGGTGCTTGGGGAGTGCACTCTCCCCAGGTGGGGCGGTGCGTCTTATCACCTCCCCTGTCCCAGCCGCTTGGTTTCCTGGGTGCACAGCAAGAGTGCTGTCTCAGGTGTGCTGTGTGCTCCTCTGGGGAGCTGATCTCTGGATGTGACTCTCCTGGTGGATGTCAACCATTCAGGATCCCAGGAAGACTTGGTTAGCAACTGGGAGCTTGCTTGCAGTTTGGTAGAGAGTGCCCCTTGCCTTCCGGCTCTGGCTGTCACCTGCCTGTCTCCCTGCCTCTGGCGGGAGATGAGCCAGTCTGCTGCCGGCTAGCTCTCCTCTATGGGGTCTCACAGAGTTGGACACAACTATATAGTGACCTTAGCAGCAGCAGCAGCAGCAGCAGCAGCTCTCCTCTGGTATTTGCACAGTCCTTTGTTCTTAGAATGGGCTTGGCAGTTCCTTAGGTTAGAGTTTTTTGTGGGAAAGTACTCTCTCTCTCTTTCCTGTTTTTTTTTTCTCTCTCTGGCAGTCCCATGGTTTGGGTTGCTGTCTCAGGTTAGCTCCCTCAGATTGCCCTCAGAGCATTCAGGCCTGGTCCTTAACCTAAGCAATGCAGCCTGCGCCTTCCTGTTCAGTCCCTGCTTGCTGGTGGTGGATGCAAGTGTCTGGGCTACTTCTCTGCTGGGAGTTGCAGTTAAGTGTGTAATCTGTGGGTTTTATTTATTTACTTTTTCCTCCCAGTTATGTTGCCCTCTGAGATTCCAAAACTCCCCACAGACCTGCTGGTGAGAGGGTTTCCTGGTGTTTGGAAACTTCTCTTTTAGGACTCCCTCCCTGGGAAGGGTCTCCATCCCTAACTCTTTTGTCTCTCTTTTTATCTTTTATATTTTGTCGTACCTTCTTTCGAAGACAATGGGCTGCCTTTCTGGGTGCCTGGTGTCCTCCGCAAGCATTCAGAAGTTATTTTGAGGTATTTGCTCAGCATTCAGATAGTCTTTCAATGAATTTGTGGGGGAGAAACTGGTCTCCCTGTCCTATTCCTCTGCCATCTTAGGACTGCCCACCATTTTAATATGTGTATTCTTCTTTGACACTACACAAAATTTGACACAAGGTGGTTTTTTAAAGACTAGTTGCAACATGCAATCTGAATCCCATCGGTGATCCTTTTGTTCTCTTTTAAACTGAAAATTTATTGATCTCTCTTGCACTTTGGCTCTTCTACATGTCTGTGATTTTGTAATGTCATTTATTGGTAAACAAAGATATGTGTCATATAGGTATTTTTATACTATAAAAAAGTATATGTTATTATCACCATCAATTCCATAAGAAATAGCTTTAATTATTGGGAAGTTGTCTAGCTCACATAAGTGGATACACATTTTTGGAAGTTATAATTTTGACTTAGAAGCTTTAATTTCACCATTGTCAAAAAATATTATCAGTAGTTGTTTTTTTTTTTTTAATTAAAATGACAGCTTTCTTTGTTCACTTTCATGAAAATTCTTCCAGATACCCAAATCTGAATTACCATAGTTTGTCTGTTAATCATTTGTTCAAGTAAAAATGGTATTCCATGAAAAAGGCAGGTCATTCAGTGTGTGATTCAATTATTTGTCCATTTCCTTTTCCCATGATAACCATTGAACTACAGTATACAGCCTAAGTACTTTATGCATACATCCCATTTTATCACAAATTTAATAAAATTGATAGGTATATTTTTTTCTTCATCAAGACATTGTTATGAGAACTCCCTCACCCTCAACTGCAAATTTGAGATAATCAAGTATATCATGACTGCATTGGAGCCCCTGCCTTAACTCAGGCTAAGCCACCAACAGTTTTACCCTTCATTGCTCCTGTGTCACCATTAAAAAAAATCATCAGGGTGACACAGGCAAATAACATGCTCTGTTATTGTGCAAGTATTTTTGACTGTACAGACCACATGAAATTGTGCTATGTATCTCCTAGACCTTGCTGTGAGAACTGCCGTTACTCTGTTAGCTCTTCTTTTGTTCTTGCTGAGAATACAGTTGGGAAAGAAAGGAGTCTTATGCTGATAACATTTTCACAGATTTCGCACACTTTGATGCATTTGCACCAAGGGATCTTTCCTTTGCCCTGCTCTTTTTGTTTCTACAGCAAACTGTGGCTTTCAGCGTGAGACTCAGAGCTTCTGAATGTTGCTATGCGGGTGTATATGCATATGTTAAAAAAGAGGTAATTATGGTAATAAAAAACACTGGATTCATTAAATGTGTATAGTGTCCATGTCCTTGTATGTTTAATATCTGCCCTGTTGTGAGAAGTAATTTGATATTTTAAAAATCTTATAGTGCCTCATATAGTGAGGTAAATATTAATATATACAAGTGAGATCACAGTGTAACTTTAGAGGTTCATTAGCCAATTATAGTTGAAGATGAGGAAGAGGAAAGGAAATTCCTAGGCGTATGATGCCAAATGATCAGAATATTTAAAAACTACAATGGAAAAAACATTCTCCCACTTGTGTATATTGAAAGATAAGAAGTATCTTTTTTAAAAAGCAAGTGGATGAAGGTGCACTAAAAAGAGACCAGAAATAGGAGCGGTGTTTAGAGACTGAAAGGGAAGAGTTTCATTTGGAATTGTGTGATGATGAGAGTATTTAAATATCCTGAAGGTACTTTTACCCCCAGAATATTTAAGACTTTCCTCCCCAGAATATTTATGAATATCATGAGTCTGGGAAAGGCAAGAATCAAGGTTAGTCTATGTTTGAACAATGCCTTGGTTCAAAGGTAGGCGAGAATGCTTGGAGATAGAAGAGGGATGAATAATTTGATGAGGTAATTTCAGGAAGATAAAATACTTACCTTCAAGAATATGCCAATGTGTTTGACTTTTAAAACTAAGTTAAATTTGTATAGTCATCATCATGTACTTATGATTAAGTGTAGTCTCTTTTTTACCCCCTCATAAAATACTGCAGGATAGAGTTGACAAACAGATCATATGAAAAATAAGATGATTGGGTGGATTATATATAATATATGTGTTATATATCATTGTAAAGTTTATAAAGAATTTTAATACTTTTGGAGCTTAAAAAGAAATTTTACTTTCTCTATTTCATTTCAGTATTAAAAAGAAAAAATAAAAACCTGAAGTAGGTGAGAAAGCCGTGATCACCATGAGAATCTACTTTACAGAAAGCCACAGCCCTTATGAATCAGAGTTTCAATTTCAAGTTAGGTCTCTGAGGAGTTCCCTGGTCTTCTGGTGGTTAGGACTTGGCACTTTCACTGCTGGGTTCCTGGGTCCTTGGGTCCAATCCCTGGTCAATGAACTAAGATCCCGGAAGCCTCATGGCATGTCCTTAAACAAACAATCAAACAGAAACGAAGTCTCTGAACTGACAGTTCCTGTATTGGGGGCTGCATAGTGTCATTGCCAGGCAGCTTTTAATTCACAGGATTCCATAGTCATGGTGTTCCCTGCATACTCTGGCCCAGAGAGCATCCAAACAGAAGACAGATGCTCTCTGGGCCAGAGTATGGCCTCATTTTGGAGATGGACAGCTGTGGAACAGGGTCTTCCACCGGGTCAGTTTGAGGTTTGAGGACAAGCTCAAGATGTGTCAGGCTGTCCTAGGTCAAGTCTTGCCAGAGACAGTGGCGCCCACACTCCTGTTCTCTGGCTCCACTGTTGAGAATTGTTCTTTTCTTCTACTTCTTGTTCATTTTCCAAAGGCTTTTAGGAATTAAATAGTATTTTCTTCATCCCTAAAACTATTTTGAGAACTCATCACATCAACCAAGTCCAACTGAATGCATAAGAGCATCATTCATCTTGTTAGTTTTGGTCTTCTATAATGAAACAAGCGATGTGATAAATTTATTGTGAACCAATAAGTGGAATCCAAGTTATTCAAGCCCAAGGATTCTGCTTGTTTGTTTAGGTCTCACATTTAGTATATATTAGTCATTAAATGCAATGTTATTTCAAGTTCCTAGGTAACTTTTACTCACATCTTTGATTTGTCAAAGTTTACTCTTCACAGTAAGTCTGCTGTTATGTATTATAAGGAAACAGAGGTGGAAACATTTAGCATCAGATTACTTTTATTTCAGTTGTAGACAAAGGTTCTTAGCTTTTGTTTTGTTTCAAACATTGTCCCTGACTGAATGTTAAACATTTCTATTGTATATAATAGTAATAATAAGGATAATACCATCACCACCACCACAGAAACAGGAACAAGATTGTTCCCTTTTGTTTCAGTTGGCATTTGATATTTTTAGAGTTATTTTTAGTCTCATTTAACCCTTCCTACTTTTCCACTTCAGCAAATCCACTTTGACTTTTTTTTTTTTTAACACAGGTAAGTCACCAGGTCAAGGGCAGGAGCTCTTTAGATCATGGGTATACCCCTCTGGGACTTGAAGACATTGCTTTACAGTATTTATTAGTAGCACTGAGACAGCTACTGGAGAGGAAGTTTAGAGTGTGTCACAGCTGTGAACATTAAGAACTGGATGTAGCTGTGGTTGCTGCCATTGTTTTGATACACTGTCCTCTGCTATAAGCATGAGGAATTTTTTTCTCATAACCTATTATATCTTTTTGTATTTTTCTGGCCTTCTATAAAATTTTGTAAAATGACATTTTTGTGGAATGGATCTCTGCCCCTTTCATGTTAACAGATACATATACTTAAAGAGATTTGACCCTCTGGGGAATCATATTGAACAAATGAGATTTGGCTTAGGTATTATCTTTTATATCCATGTAATGATACTGTATTGCTTGGCACATAATAGCCAGTCTATAAATGGTATTTGTCATGAATTTTGAATAAAAATTAATGAAATAAAATTAATAATTAAATCATCTGCTGTATTAGGCCAGGGAACTAAAAATATAGGTAAGGCAGATAGTGGCTAGTGAATTCCTGTGCTAGCTGAAAGATAATCTTGCACATATTAAAACTTACCCTGGGAGGTATCGGGGTAGCATGAGAAACAAGAATTCATGGAGTTGAGAGGAGGGGTGAGGATAGGGAAGGTGTGGAAAGTGGGTTGGTTTGTCTGGCTCTCAAATCAGAGATAGTGCTCGATGAGAATGATGCCAATTTCGTTTCTGATTTCCACTCCAACATTAATATCACAGGTACTTGGAATGTGTGCATCTTTTATGATCACGGTAATTGTTTTTCCCTGAGTACCCTGCTCACAGTTCATTGCTGAAGCCTGGTTTGGAGAATTTTGAGCATTAGTTTACTAGCGTGTGTGATGAGTGCAATTATGCGGTAGTGTGAGCATTCTTTGGCATTGCTTTTCTTTGGGACTGGAATGAAAACTGACATTTTCCAGTCCTGTGGCCACTGCTGAGTTTTCCAAATTTGCTGACATATTGAATGTAGCACTTTAACAGCATCATCTTTTAGGATTTGAAATAGCTCAACTGGAATTCCATCACCTCCACTAGCTTTGTTCGTAGTGATGCTTCCTAAGGCACGCTTGACTTCACAAGTCAAATTGCCAAAATCCTCTGGATCATTGAAAAAGCCAGCGAGTTCCAGAAAAAGATCTATTTCTGCTTTATTGACTATGCCAAAGCTTTTAACTGTGTGGATCACAAGAAACTGTAGAAAATTATGAAGGAGATGGGAATACCAGACTACCTGACCTGCCTCTTGAGAAACCTGTATGCAGGTGAGGAAGCAACAGTTAGAACTGCACATGGAACAACAGAGTGGTTCCAAATAGGAAAAGGAGTACGTCAAGGCTGTATATTGTCACCCTGCTTATTTAACTTAAATGCAGAGTACATCATGAGAAACGCTGGACTGGAAGAAACACAAGCTGGAATCAAGATAGCTGGGAGAAATATCAATAACCTCAAATATGCAGATGATACCACCCTTATGGCAGAAAGGGAAGAAGAACTAAAGAGCCTCTTGATGAAAGTGAAAGAGGAGAGTGAAAAAATTGACTTAAAGCTCAACACTCAGAAAACTAAGATCATGGCATCCAGTCCCATTCATGGGAAATAGATGGGGAAACAGTGGAAACAGTGTCAGACTTTATTTTTTGGGGCTCCAAAATCACTGCAGATGGTGATTGCAGCCATGAAATTAAAAGACTCTTGCTCCTTGGAAGCCAAGTTATGACCAACCTAGACAGCATATTCAAAAGCAGAGACATTAGTTTGTCAACAAAGTCTGTCTAGTCAGTGCTATGGTTTTTCCAGTAGTCACGTATGCATGTGAGAGTTGGACTATAAGGAAAGCTGAGCGCTGAAGAATTGATGCTTTTGAACTGTGGTGTTGGAGAAGACTCTTGAGAGTCCCTTAGACTGCAAGGAGATCCAACCAGTCCATCCTAAAGGAGATCAGTCCTGGGTGTTCATTGGAAGGACTGATGTTGAAGCTGAAACGCCAGTTCGTTGGCCACCTGATATGAAGAGCTGACTCATTGGAAAAGACACTGATGCTGGGGAAAATTGAGGGCAGGAGGAGAAGGGGATGACAGAGGATGAGATGGTTGGATGGCATCACCAACTCAATGGACATGGGTTTGGGTAGACTCCAGGAGTTGGTGATGGACAGGGAGGCTTGTTGTGCTGCGGTTCATGGGGTTGCAAAAGAGTCAGACACGACTGAGTGACTGAACCAAACTGAACTGACCCTGCTCACTGTGTTTTCATGCCCTTTCTCTTCAGAGTTGCCTGAAGTTCCATCGATTGAGGAAGAAGTGGAAGAAACTGAGTCTTGGGCAAAGCCTCTGGTTCACCTTTGGCAGACGAAGTCCCCAAACTTTGTGGCCGAGCAAGAGTATAACACAGCCATGGGCAGAATGGAGCCATACTGTGCCATTTGTGCTCTGCTCATGCCCTACTACAAGGTAGCTGGTGGGAGGGGCCCCTGCCCACGTTTCCTTTCACTATAACGCTTTCTGTGTGGCTCTAAAAACACAGGTGAATCATTGTACAGTTAGTGTGCACATGGTGAAGAAAACATTAGTTTTTCTGTAGCTAATGACCATCATAGAGCAGCAAACAGAATTCCTGCGTGCTGCTTGAGAGACTTTTCTTTAATAGTGCTTTATTATTTTTTAATGTCTTAATTTATTTCAGTCAACCATTAATTCCAACCTTCCTTCTACCCACTTCACCAAGAAGCACAGACCTTAAAGCTTCAAAATAGTAGAAGCTTGCAAAGAGAGAACTTAGACCTAGTCTCTGCTTTATGTTTGAAAATATTACTCTCAATCATATAAATGTCAGCTCTGGGCTCACATTTGAAATATCTCTCTTCTTCTTTCCATGTAGAACATGCAAAAGACACAGCAGGACTCAATGCAAACCAAATTGTCCAGTTTATCCCATCAGCCAGCTATTCATGGAATTATTTTCAGATGTCATGTCATATATTTTATGCCAAAAGCATCTTAGATCACAGAGGGCCAACATTGTTCAGCACTAACACAAACAAAATGATCTTTAGGAATCTGGTAAGGGTAGAACTACTAGGTCTGTTTTAAGATACAATATTATAAAGTGCATTGATGTGAATATTGTGTTCTGGGTTATATTTTCACTAATAGAATCAGAAATATTGTATTCAAGATCACATTGTTCTTAAAGTTCTACATGAAGTAATTCTGTTCAGACATTTCAGAGCATAAAAATGCGTAATGTGCCACATTCTCAGAACTTTGTAAATAGAGGAAGTAGTTCATTCACTCATCTGAATGTGACTTTAGGGAGTGATTAACTTTATTTTTATTTCCTATTTATCATTAAATTTCTATGTTTTCTTGAAAAATTTACCTTTGTTTTGATTCTTATTTCTGTATCATAATCTGCCTGCATATTTCCCTAATGATTACAAAATCCCAACTGAAATTACAAGTTTTGGGGAAATTTATTAACATAAGGTTTCTGGGGATAAGATAGTTCATTAATTATATTCAAATAAACAATGAATATCTTATATTTTGATGAGAGATGACAATTTTGTTTGCATATTATGCCTTGTTATCTAATGTCATTTGCTAGATCTTTCTGTCTTGCTGTTTTAAAACTTTTTGATGAGACAAAAACCTTCAAAAACTCTCTAAATACTGTCATACAAATTAAAACTGAGGTCTTTGAAGATTCTCCTTCAGGTGTAACCAGGTAAGATTCTTCAGTTAATGAAACCAGGTCTATTAATCTAGTGCAAATAAAGAAGCAAAAAAAGTTCATTGGAAGGATCATTGCTTCTCATCAGCTTTGTCTGTAAGAACATAATTTTAGTAGCTCATCCCTTTCTATAACAGTGGGCATATAGAATCTCCTCTTGTTCCTTCAGCTTAACTTCTGGATGGGAACCTGGGGAGCAGAGCTGATAGTTGGAGGACAAGGACAAGAAGAAACAATACAGAAGTGGAAAATTAGTAAATGAAATAGCTGTTTGTGGATCTGTCCAAAGCAAGTGATTCCAGCTCTTTTCCGTATTTTTTGCTCATTTGCAAATATTGTGTTTTTCAGCCAGATAGCAGCAATGAAGAAAATGATTCTAGATGGGAGACAAAATTAGATGAAGTGGTGACTTCAGGAGGAAAGACTAAGCCCCTCATTCCAGAGATGTGTTTTATTTATAGTGAAGAAAATATAGAATATTCTCCTCCTAACGCCTTCCTGGAAGAGGATGGAACAAGCCTTCTGATTTCCTGTGCAAAGTGCCGCGTACGGGTTCATGCAAGTAAATGAGTCTATCAGTCATTCATTACTGGCTTTTTAGTGCTTCACCTAGTCTCTATTTCTCACCCCTCTGCAGCCTGTCAAATCTATCACAGTGAACTGTTGGCATAATTAATGATTAGGTCATTCTTCCTCGTATTTCTTCTAATGAAAGTATGAAAGGTATATTCGTCCTTTCTTGTATTTTACGTGGTATCAGTGGAGTACAGGTCTGATGGTTTGTTTCTTTGGGGTCCCCATGTGGAGTCATCATGGGACTCCTTTCACATGCTTGAATTTTACTTAAGATATAGTTTATAAAACCTTAATTTTATAAGGTTGATTCTTACGTTGATTCATCACTATTTTCCTTTGTATGTTGTAAAAAGAACGAATATTCTTTTGGTGATTTGGGGAATTGTTGTTAAATTTAATTCCTGAGTTAAAATTTTATTCTTTGTAAGAGTAGGGAGATCTTCATTGCCTTTTGGGGAAAACAGTCCTTCGAGTTGTTTTCCCCCAGGACTGAGATGGTTAGGCTCTATACCTGTCTCAATTTGGTATTTTTACATAATTGTGTTAATGGCAAATACATTTTTATAGATTACTCTGTCATCTAAACCCTCTAAAATGTGTAAAATGAATCAGTTATACATTGCAATTGTATTTTAAAGCATTTTAATATTCAAGCTCTTACCAAGTCACATGTTTTATTAACATTCTTAGGTATAGTGTGAGTCTGTCAATGTGGTATGAATGGTTTACAATATATGTATTACATTTTGTATTTATCCCACAGTAATACCAGTCTTATATTAAGGTTGAAATTGCCTGGCTATCAAGCATTTATTTATTAGATACTTTCAGCTTCCCCAAGGGATTTGAACATGTGTTTGAAATATAATTATATAAAACTTCTTATTTACTTCATCAATCTGTAAGACACTCAGTACACGCGCACACGCACACACACACACACACACACACTCACTCTACACGGTTATATGTATATGAGGGGCACAGCATCATTTTACAAACAAGTTAGGATTTAATCTTGACTACAGAATGCACTAACTGTGCAACTTAGCCATAATATTTTATGAACATGTGCTTGAACTAAACATTTTATGATCTTGGTTAACTATTATAGGCTTTTCTTTGGGTAATTACATTTCTGTTATTTTCCCTTCCCAAGACAAATTTTATAGAAATTTTATATTAAAAATTACTTCTTTAAATTCTACTCATTTAAATCTTTCAAAGCCCTCTTTTTTCAGGAAGCCAGAGTAACACGTTTGTTCGAGCCATGTAATTGCTACATGTATCATGTATTTACATCATCAGCCATCTCTTTAAATTGTTGAGTCAGGCATGTACTGAATAGACAAGTAAAATTGAACATATCTCTTCATCACCAACCATGAATTGTGTATCCTTTGTTCGTATCACTGAAATTAAAGCTAATTAAATGCAATTTTTGAAGTGTGTTTTAAATTACATTAATTTTATGCATATAATTTTATGTTCAGAAATATTTTGTTAAAGTTTATTTACTGTACCATTTTAAAACTTCTCCGAACTTTGCTTCATGAATTGTAGCTTATTTTGAAATATGTTTTATGTGAGTAAAGGACTAGACCTGAAAGTTTAGAGATTTTATTATTGCCCATTCATGTATTATCATTAATATTCTTTATGATAACTAGTGTGAGCACTGGTGACTGTTAAGATGCCCACTCTCATGCTTCCTGGCAGTGATACCCTGTTAGGTATAAGGTGTGAGAACCAAAAGTGTCTCTGAGCCAGCCTTGTTTATGTTTTGTTATAAGCAGTGAGAATCAAAAATGGTATGGTAGGTTGTTGCTCTGATTTGATTTTATTCAGTGGCTAAAATGTGTCATATTCTCAAAATACAAAAGGCTTAATTAATGAATCCATACTATTATTTTGTAGGTTGTTATGGAATCCCTTCTCATGAGATCTGTGATGGATGGCTGTGTGCCCGGTGCAAAAGAAATGCATGGACAGCAGTAAGTGGCTTATTTATTCCATCCATTGTGGGTCCATTTAAATCTAGTGATACATGTACTTCTGTGTGCAGTTTCACCCTTCCCTGTTTTTCTAGTCTTCTCTTTCCTAATCATCCTACTGAGTATCTCTGTATCTACTGTGGAAATGTTAAATATATTTCTAGACATCACCCTCTGCTCAGGAACCTACAGAGACTAGCAGCTTTTTAGAGCATGTCCAAAATACTGCTTCACATTCTTTCCCAGCAGTTCTAGAAAATAAGTATTCTGAGTGACAGTGAAGATGGGAATCTCTAGGGACCTCTGAGGAAACCATGCTCATTCACAGCTATTCCACTAGCATGAGCTCTTCCCTGTTTATTCATTTATACTTTCATACTTTAGCAAATTTTAAAGTGTTCTGTGCTAAGCATTGCTGTGAACTTGAGACAGAAACTAGAACAAATTATTCCCCGTTTGGGAAACACAGATCTCTCTTCACCTAAACTGTTTTCCCTGAAGATGCTATAGAAGCTTTTCACTCCATTCCATTAATCTACCAGTTTACCCACTTTACAGTTTGATTATGTGTTGCCTTAATTTTTCTTAAAAATTCTCTTTCAAGAGCTATCAGAACGTTGCTGAAAGTGGAGACCGATCAGATCTCAAGACTGTGTCCCTCATTTTTGATATCAGAACAGATGCTCAGCTTCATTTTGATTATAATAGTAGCCTTTGCTTTATTCCTTAATGATCTCTAATGACAATGGGTTAAATTTCCTTGCAGCCAAAGTTAAAACCCTGAGGCGCAATGTAAGGACCATGCTCTGCATGGTGAAAATTTATGTCATGATTATATATGTTTAGCTCTCAGTGTGGAAATAGACATATGGTAACTATAAATTAAAGGCATCTATAAGAATGACTTTCTGTATGATTTTATTGCTGGCATTCACTTTGGATAGTGAGGGGAAAGCAGGGAAAAATATGGACCACCTTTATAGTCCAAATAATCTTATCTATGTAATATTAGAGGTAATATATCCAGCTTAAGAATTCTTTCCATTAGTGGGCCCAGATAACATTTCGATACTTCATTTGGTTGGTCATCACATTAACAAAAGCTGTGTAACTGCACAGCATCTTTAAAACAGCCAGGAAGTCCTGCTGTAATATATATATTCAGCTCTTGTTTACCATGCTGGTTCTATTCCTATTATATGAGCCAAAGCAAAGTCTTGTAGAGTCAGTTTTATTGATGATGTCTCCTCTTTCACCCTGAAGTGTAGGTTTAGAATTTAGAGCTACTCTAATTCAGTGCACTAAGGCATGAAGAATTCTCTGTTCGTCTGCAGTTACTGCTTGGCTCCCATGCTCACACACCGAGCAGTCCTGTTACCCCAAGTTACCACTGTCCTTTGCATGGCAGTGCCAGGGTTAGGCCTCAGTCAGCCACTCTGATTCCAAGGCTGCTTCTTATCAATTATGTTGTTTTCCTTTAGCATGTCTTCAGAAGGAAATACGTAGGTTAATCACTCTATGCAACTGACTTAAAGCATATTTCTATTAATCTAACCTCTGATTTAAAGCATATTTCTTTTAATCTTAACCTCTCTGCACCCTGAGAAAATACAGTGTGCCTTTTGTATTTTAATATTGACACCATGTAAATCTCTCTTAATTTGCAATAAAGACAGGAGCTCTTGAATACAACTTTGCATTGATTTTTTTCAGACCTACATAATTTCTTAGCTCTAATTGGAAATGATCTAAATTCACAGTGGGCCAATTATTATTATTTTTTTCAGTTTATCTATTCTGAGTGAACTTTGTCCATGAAAGCTCTATTTCTAAATTTTTCTCTTGAGAAATAATTGAATTTCATTTTAAGCATTGCAGAGAAGTAACTGATAATAGTTTGGCTTTAACACCCTTATTTAGTATAGCATTGAGTGTTGCAATATTTCTATTTTACTAAGCACTTAAGTATGATTCTTTGGATTTTGTGGCTGGGATGGTTGCATGTGGGAAGTACGCTTAGACTTGTCTTCTTAGGAATCAATCTCATACTGTCAGTTTTAGGTTCCAGAGGAGCACTGGATCTCCTTTTGGATGGAAGCTCTAAAAGAACCTAATGGAAATCTAACAGTGTGGCTGAAGTCAAATGATATTTCAATGCTGGCTTTTAGTTCACTGACTCTGATTACTAAGTATTTCCTGGGATTTTCTGTTTTAAACATAGTTTGTGAAAGTAAGGCTTATTCATCGTGAATACAAAAGGTTCCAGTAGCGTACTTTGCTTGAGATATATGTTTATACAACAAATGTGATTGTTTCAGTTAATTATATTTCCTTTAATGATTATTGCTTTGAAAATCTTACAGGTAAGAAGAGGGTACCTGAAACACCTTATATTTATTTTCATAAGGTGTGTGTGAGAATCGTATGCTGTAGTTCTATTTTTTAAAGATCAAAAAATAAAAATTAAAGATTAAAAAGAGCACCTGTGGATGGACAAATGGATTAAAAAGTGTCTCTACACACACACACAAACACATTCACACATGCACACATATGTACAGTGATTATTATTCAGCCATTAAGAAAAGGAGGAAATTCTCTTGTTTTGTTACAACTTGGGTGAAACTGGAGGGTGTTATGCTATGTGGAATAAGTCAGAAAAAGACAAATAATGAATGCTTTCATTTACATGTGGAATAAAAGAAAAAAGGCAACAACAACAGAAATACAAACCTGAACTCATAGGTACAGAGCATAGATTGGTAGTTGCCATGGGCTGGGGGAATGAGGGAAATGAGTGAAGGTGTCAAAGAGTATATACTTCAGTTACAAGTACATTCTGATGGTGTAATGTACAGCATGATGACTGTAGTTAACAGTGCTTTATTAGATACTTGAAAGTGGCCAAGAAAGTAGATCTTAAATGTTCTCACCACACGCACACACACAAAGGTATTTAATGTGAGGTGATGGATGTGTTAACTAACCTTATTATGGTGATGATTTCTCAATATAGAGATACATCATGTTATCACATTGTACAACTTCAACTTATACAATAAGTCAATTATATTTCAATGAAACAGGAGAAAAAGAGGGAAACTGTAATAGTAACTATATCATATAAGTAAGTATCAATTATTTACATTTTTGAAGTAAAGGCATCAGAAGGTTTATTTCAACAAATCCAGGCCATAAATAAATGAATTAACTAGCTAATTAACTGAAGTCATACATTAACAGGTAGTTGGGCTTGGTAGTTGCAGATGTGCTGGAATTGGTGGTCACAGACCAGCTGTCTTTTTATTTACCAGTTCTAAGGAGTGGAAGTCATGTGGGCCAAACTGCCCTGCTAGCTTTTCAGTAACTGAAGGCCAGAACTTTGTCTCATTTCTCTATAATACTCCTAATACCTGGTGTACTGTTGGATCATTTCTGTGACCTTCAGCATTCTCATCATTTCCAGAAGTCTTGGTTTAGTCCTCAGTGTATCTGCTTTTGCTTTTTTTTTTCTTTACTTTATCCACTTATATCAATTAAAATGAGCAACAAAAGGCTATATTGCAGCCTTAACTGTATAGTAAAGAAAGAGATGACTTACAAATTTTGAATTACACCCTAACTTGGATTCTAGAATCCTGGCTCTATGCCCAAATTCAAGTGAAACGAAATGAAACAGGTAAGAAATTCCCCAGCTACCTGTCTTTTGTGACATAAGGTTATAGCTCTCATAGTTCTAATTAAATATCATTGCTCTGTGCCTGTTTGTGTTGTTTCAGTGCTGCTCAGATAAATAGACCTGTATGAGAGCTGTACCTGCCTTTATATACTGACTGTTACATTCATGTACTAAATGTTAAGCTTATAACCCAGCTTTATTAGAATGCTTTATTTTCAGCTCTGTTTTGTCTCCAGCTCTTTTGTGACTATGTGATTCATTTTGGAGGAGTTTGTACTCCTTCATTATAGTAGCACTTTAGAGCATATTCTGAACATCACCAAGTTCTGTTTTTAGGTGTTGAATGTCAACACTCTGATTCTGGAATGTGTTTCTAGTTATTTTGAGTCTTAATTTGTATCTATTTACTTTTGACCTAAATCACTAGAGTTTATGTCTAATCTGTTCATCAGTTTCCATTTTATAATTACTAAGTTACTGCTAATTAAAAACATAATACAATATTGACACTGTAAAAATGCTGAATATGTATTGCTTTCTTTCAAGTTTTTTCCCCCCACCATTTTCTTTTTTATTCCTACTTGGAAAAATTATTTTTAATTCTGAGTATTTCTGTGAAATACCTAAACTCTGTGTTAGAGCTTCACTTCTAATTATGAAGGAGGATGTTAGTTAAATGTATGGATTGAACTGATAACCTGAATGCTTTTATCCTAAACAGTAATAATTCGTGTGCTTAATACTCTGTAGAGTATTAAAAGGTAGTATGCTAATAACCACAGAAGGATTTCCTATGCTATCTTTAAAGGATTTATATTATTGAATTCTAAAAACAAAATAAAAGCAGGTTAAGAGGTTAAACTTTAGGGATAGTAGAGCTCTTTGGTGGTTGTTTCTCTTCAGGAAATTTGGATGTTTCTTTTGAGGTAGGAGGAATATGAGGTTTTGTTTTAGTGGTGTGAATGGGAGTGGAAATTGCGTGGGAAGATTGGTAATTTATATCATGGAAAGTTGTGTCATACTCAGGTTTATGACTTTGACAAATCATGAGTTGTCAATCTTCTGTCCATGGTAGCTTTAAGCCGGTGCTATTGTTTTTCAATGTCAGTGAAAACTTCCAGTGTCTTTTGTGCTATGTCTTACTAGGGAACTTTTAAAATTACCTTATATAATTCTTGCAGGGCAAGGCAGGGTAGGCATAGTAACTCACATACCTGAAATCTAAAATCTTAATTAGAGGAAGATTTAAAAGCAATGTAATGAGAAGGTTCGATTAGAGACGACTATCTAAGGCCTCTTCTGACCCTGAAATCCTTTGATTCTGTGTTGTTTTTTATTTCCATTTTGCTTTAATTAGTTTTCCTTAAGAATTGGGCACCTTCATGAAATCTAAATTTATTTCTGTACTTCTTAATCTGGTCAAAGGTGATGAGTTACAGAAAAGTACAGGAGTTGAAGTGACATTGGTAATTATTGGCTGGATCAGTGTAATTTTTATATGCTCAAGGAAACTAATTTTTTTTTTTTTAAAGTGACTTCAAGTCCTTACTGTAGTTTTATTTGGATTTTTTTAAATTAAATTTTTATTTTTACTTTATTTTACTTTACTGTATTGGTTTTGCCATACATTGACATGAATACACCACGGGTGTACATGTGTTCCCAAATATGAATCCCCCTCCCACCTCCCTCCCCATAACATCTCTCTGGGTCATCCCCGTGCACCAGCCCCAAGTATCCTGTATCCTGCATTGGACATAGACTGACGATTTGTTTCTTTAGTATACATGTTTCAATGCCATTCTCCCAAATCATCCCACCCTCTCCCTTTCCCTCAGAGTCCAAAAGTCCGCTCTACACATCTATGTCTCTTTTGCTGTCTCGCATACAGGGTCATCATTGCCATCTTTCTAAATTCCATATATATGTGTTAGTATACTGTATTGGTGTTTTTCTTTCTGGCTTACTTCACTCTGTATAATCGGCTCCAGTTTCATCCGTCTCATTAGAACTGATTCAAATGTATTCTTTTTAATGGCTGAGTAATACTCCATTGTGTATATGTACCACAGCTTTCTTATCCATTCATCTGCTGATGGACACCTAGGTTGCTTCCATGTCCTGGCTATTATAAACAGTGCTGTGATGAACATTGGGGTACCTGTGTCTCTTTCAATTCTGGTTTCCTTGGTGTGTATGCCTAGCAGTGGGATTGCTGGGTCATAAGGCAGTTCTATTTGCAGTTTTTTAAGGAATCTCCACACTGTTCTCCATAGTGGCTGTACTAGTTTGCATTCCCACCAACAGTGTAAGAGGGTTCCCTTTTCTCCACACCCTCTCCAGCATTTATTGCTTGCTGACTTTTGAATCGCAGCCATTCTGACTGGTGTGAAGTGGTACCTCATGTGGTTTTGATTTGCATTTCTCTAATAATGAGTGATGTTGAGCATCTTTTCATGTGTTTGTTAGCCATCTGTATGTCTTCTTTGGAGAAATTGCTATTTAGTTCTTTGGCCCATTTTCTGATTGGGTCGTTTATTTTTCTGGAATTGAGCTGCATAAGTTGCTTGTGTATTTTTGAGATTAGTTGTTTGTCAGTTGCTTCATTTGCTATTATTTTCTCCCATTCAGAAGGCTGTCTTTTCACCTTGCTTATATTTTCCTTTGTTGTGCAGAAGCTTTTAAGTTTAATTAGGTCCTATTTGTTTATTTTTGTTTTTATTTCCAGAATTCTGGGAGGTGGATCATAGAGGATCCTGCTGTGATTTATGTCTGAGAGTGTTTTGCCTATGTTCTCCTCTAGGAGTTTTATAGTTTCTGGTCTTACATTTAGATCTTTAATCCATTTTGAGTTTATTTTTGTGTGTGGTGTTAGAAAGTGATCTAGTTTCATTCTGTTACAAGTGGTTGACCAGTTTTCCCAGCACCACTTGTTAAAGAGATTGTCTTTACTCCATTGTGTATTCTTGCCTCCTTTGTCAAAGATAAGGTGTCCATATGTGTGTGGATTTATCTCTGGGCTTTCTATTTTGTTCCATTGATCTATATTTCTGTCTTTGTGCCAGTACCATACTGTCTTGATGACTGTGGCTTTGTAGTAGAGCCTGAAGTCAGGCAAGTTGATTCTTCCAGTTCCATTCTTCTTTCTCAAGATTGCTTTGGCTATTTCAAGATTTGTATGGAAATACAAAAAACCTCGAATAGCCGAAGCAATCTTGAGAAAGAAGAATGGAACTGGAGGAATCAACTTGCCTGACTTCAGGCTCTACTATTTGGATTTTATATGCATTATGTATTATCTTCTGGATTTCTGTTTAATTCAATATATCCCTTTACTCTTAATTTAGAAGAATTTGTTTAAATATTTTTATTTGAATGTAATACAGCAGAATGCACAGTTGCATATTATATTCTTGAATAGATATTGCCATGCTATGAAAAGGTAAGATTTTGAAATGAAAAACTTAAAAAAAACACATAAAAAAAATTCTGTAGAATGAAATAGTAAACCAGGTTGCTGTTGTTGTTTAGTCATTTAGTCATGTCCAACTCTTTGCCACCCCATGTAGTTAGGGCTTCCCTATCCAGGATGTACTCTGGGCTTCCCTGTCCTTCAGTGTCTCCTGGAGTTTGCTCAAACTCATGTCCATTGAGTCGGTGATGTCATCCAACCATCTCATCCTCTGTCACCTCCTTCTCCTCCTGCCCTCAATCTTTCCCAGCATCAGGGTCTTTTCCAGTGAGTTGGCTCTTTGCATCAGGTGGCTAAGGTACTGGAATTTCAGCTTCAGCATCACTCCTTCCAATGAATATTCAGGACTGATCTCCTTTAGGATGGACTGATTTGATCTCCTTGCTGTCCAAGGGACTCTCAAGAGTCCTTTCCACAACCACAGTTCAAAAGCATCAGTTCTTCGGTGCTCAGTCTTCTTTATGGTCTAACTCTTGCCTCCATACTTGACCAGTGGAAAAACCATAGCTTTGACTATATGGACCTTTGTCATACAATCTTGACTCCAGCTTGTGCTTCACCCAGCCCAGAATTTTGCTTGATGTACTCTGCATATAAATTAAATAAGCAGGTGACAATGTATAGCCTTGACGTACTACTTTCCCAGTTTTGAACCAGTCTTTTGTTCCATGACTGGTTCTAACTATTGTCTCTTGATCTGTATGCAGATTTCTCAGGAGACAGGTAACGTGGTCTGTTATACCTATCTGTTTAAGAATTTTCCATAGATTATTGTAATCCACACAATAAAAATCTTTTGAAGCAGAGGTAGATGTTTTTCTAAAATTCCCTTACTTTTTCTGTGATCCAGTGGATGTTGGCAATCTCTGGTTCCTCTGACTTTTCTAAATCAAGCTTGTACATCTGGAAGTTCTTGGTTCATGTCCTGCTGAAGCCTAGCTTGAAGGATTTTAAGCATTACCTTGCTAACATGTGAAATGACCTCTACTGTACAGCAGATTGAACATTCTTTGGCCTTGCCCTTCTTGGGATTGGAATGAAAACTGACCTTTTCCAATGATATGGTCACTGCTGAGTTTCCAAATTTGCTGGCACATTGAGTGCAGCACTTTAGCAGCATCATTTTTAGCATTTGAAATAGCTCATCTGGGATTCCACCACCCTCACTAGCTTTGTTTGTGGCCATGCTTCCTAAGGCTCACTTGACTTCACCCTCCAGGATTTCTGGCTGTAGGTGAGTGATCACACCATTGTGGTTATCCGGGTCATTAAGACCTTCTTGTACAGTATTTCTGTGTATTCTTGTCACACATTTATTATTTATTTAAGAGCATTTATTCTCTGTACAATAACAAAGTTGCATTATATATTATAAGCAGCATAGATAGCATTCTGCTTTTTTTTCTTCAAAATAGTTTAAAGAAATCAAAAAGTAAATATGAAATAAAATTTTCACCTTGGTCACACATCTGTTCACTTTATTTTGCTTATTTGTTTATTTGTTTTTTTAATGGACTAAAAGATATGAGCAAGCTGTACCTTGATGATCATTTGGTGTTAGCATTTTCTTTCCTCTTACAAAGAGTGGAATATGCAATTGCAGTGATTAAAAACATTTTAGTGTCTGTTTATTTATTCTTATTGCTTGATTGTAAATAAGTGGCATCTATAGATTGAGTAATGGTTGCCATTCATGCCCCCCAAGGCTTAGACATAGCTATTGTTTTGGCTTTTGAAAGAAAGTGAAGTGTTTTCTCTTTGTGAGTCATAATCACAAAATTAAAATCTGGAAGTACCTGAGGTAGTGGTCTTAAACCACCCACCCCCATAATGTTGCTAAAGCTTGTGAACTAAAAAAAGTCTTTTTCACTTGTTCAAAAGTATTTGTTTATCTGAACTCTTAGTCTTGGAAAATACTGTAGTCTTAAATCTCAACTGCTAAGGCTCAGGTAAAAACGATTAACTTCTTAGAAAGTTGGTAAGTTATCTTTGAGACCCATGAAGTCCCTCTGTTAAATCTGAAGGCAGTACTTTCTCTTCTCCCTCTCTGATACGGGAGTTCTCTTAGGGTAGTGATCATTAAAGAAAATATATGTAGTTGAGAATTACCATATTCCATAATACAACCATTAATTCTCCTGTCCAACTCCTTAGATAAGATTAGTTTTATAGGAACTTGACCTGGCTGTCCAGTGATTGACTCCATGCTCCCAATGCAGGGAGCATGGGTTCAATCCCTGGTTGGGGAACTAAGATCCCACATCCCACATGCCACACAGCACTGCCAAAAAAAAGAAAAAATGGTGGTACTGATAATAGATGTTAGAATTGTCTATCATTTGGCTCTTAGATGTCTTGCATTAAAAAAAAAAAAAAAAACTTCCATTTAAAAAATTTTGACTTACAAATTCAGAATAGTTGTTGATTTAAATATAATCTACTCTAAGTAGCAAGGATACTAGCTTCCAGTTTTCCTAGCTTCCAAAAAAATTTAATGCTGACAGAGACTGCACGTTTCTCCATCTATCTCAGAAGTCTCATTTTACAGATACTAAGTCAGTGGTTTGAGAGAGTAAGTCCTTTGCCCAGGCTCTCCATTCTATATGGTAAGAGAGCCCAGACTCATGGCGGTACTCATGCCTCTAGATTCCCAGGCCCAGAATCATTTTTGTTTTTTCTCAGTTGCTTGTTTTTAGAGTGGAAAGAAGGCTGAATAACTGACCTAATTTTGAACCATGTATTTGAATGATTTCAGTTTGTTTACTTTGAAAATGAAGTCAACACTAATAGTGTATTTATTTGGTCATATACTTAGTATGGAGTAATTAGTGTTACTGGGCAGTTGATCAGAGAAGTGCCCTTACTGTTTCATATCAACTCTAGTTTCTTCCTGGAGGACATTTTCCAGAGTTGAATGATCTCCTGGATCTAGTTTCCCAACTGACAACCGAGTTGACATTTTTCTTTAACAAAGAGATCTGAAGTAGCTTTGTAGATTGGAGCCACTGATTTTTAGATCTTATTGGCTTATGTCCTTGAGAGGTCACGGCAGCACTCCTGCACCCTGTGATGTGTTTTATGCTTTTTTAATTTTTTCATTTCATGGACTCCTGTCAAGACCACGTGGTGAGAGGCTGTCTTTGATCCTCACGCATAGTAAAAACATTGAAAAAGCAAGAAAAGGAAGACTGTGTTCTTGTTAGAGACCATGGGTCTGTGTAGCCAAGGGTCTGCTTGTGCCATTGCTCCTCTCTAGTGAGGTGTCTCTGGAAGCTGCCTGCCAGACCACACGCTCACATTCGAGCTGACACGTTTGAGTTCAGAATCACCTTCTGCCTCCAAGGGAGGCAGATCATTCTGAACAGCTGCAAACTTAAACCTTGGCTCACAAAGGCCAGAGTGGTAATAATTATTTTACTTTAACCAAACAGAACAGCACGTTGGAGGATATCAATTTTCTTGACAGCATAGTTATGATGTGGAGGCTTTTCTGTTAGGGACTGCTTATAGGCTAAAAAAGTCAAGTCTTTTTCTTTTCCCTCTCCTGTTCATTCTTCTCCCTTTTGCTCAATAAACAGCATCCCCTCGCTACCAGCCCTCCCACCCCCCTGGTAGTGCAGAGAAAGAAAGAGAAGTCTACATAGCTTATTGTAACTGGAACTATATTCATAAACAGCTTCTTGATTGAGAACAAATGCCTCATTAATCTTAAGTGCTTCAACCAGAGAGCACAAGTAAAGTCAAGAAGAATAATGACTGACATTATGGGGAGCATAGCATACTGTACTGCACACCAGGGTGTGCGTGCCCCGAGGTCCCTGGGCTGCCCGGTGCATCTCCTTAGCAATGAGGAAAGAGATCCTCAGGAAGCAGGGAGTGGGAAAAATGCCTTGCATGCATTTCTCATGAATGGCAAAAACTAGTCCAGTGGCAGGATGAAGGAATCATGTATTTTGCTGTTTGTTACTGAAGGTCATGGTGGGAAGAAAGAATAAACCAGCTGGATTTTTACTTGAAAGCCAAGTGTTGTATAATTTTAAGTACTTTGCTCAGGATCCTGGAAATACTATTAGGTAAATACTGTGAAGTTCCATGTAGATTACTTTGGCCAGTCTTAAATTATCGGAGTACTTCCTCCTAACATTGAATCATTGTGTGCCTGGTCTTCTATCAGATAAGTGCTCTGTACACTTCAAGGTAATTTTTACACTGCAGTAAGGAATGGCATCAGAAAGAAAAAGGGTGGAAGAGATGTAATTTGAAACATAGACTATGATTTCCTGTTCTTCCATAATTGTCCTTTCATACAAATGGCTATATGCTTGCATTTTAATAGTTAAAATGTGGTGAGGTCCCTGTCCCCTCCCAGCGTGTCCACATCCTAATCCCTGGATCCTGTATGTTACACTGCATGAAAAGGGAATTATGGTAGCGGATGGCATTAAGGTTGCTGACCAACTGACTTTATAATAGGGATATTATTCTGTTTACCTGGTTGCATGCAGTGTAGTCAGAAGGGTCCTATAAGTGAAGAAAAAGGGGACAGAAAAGGGCAGAGTGAGGGATGTGTTGTGAGAAGTGCTTGGCCTGTTCTGGCTGGCTTTGGAGGTAGAGGAGGGCCAAGGACTAGGCACACAGGCTCTCCTTAAAGCTGGAGAAGGCAAAGAAGTGGATTCTCCCCAAGAGCTTCCAGAAGGGAGTGACCTGGCTGACACCTTGATTTTAGCCCAGTGAGACCCAGTTTGGAATTCTGACCTACTGAACTTTGTGTTGTTTGAAGTCACTGCATTTGCGGTAATTTGTTATTGCAGTAATAGAGAACTAGAGGACGTATCATAGTCTTTTGAAACACTCTCAACTGTTCGGCATTCCACTAGGCATGCTGTATTTTCAGTGTCAGCTTTCTCTGACTACCTTCTGTGTCTCTAGCCCACACCCTCTGGTTCCAGGCCTCTAGCAATCCTTTCACCTCACTGTGACCCGTGATTCAGTGAAGCTCCCAGCTTTTCACAGTCTCTCCCTCCCGTCTTGTCGTTACTTCCATGTAAGCTGCTATGTTTTTGTACACATACTCTCAGCTCCCTTGCCACTCTCTGACTTTGTTACTCTACATTGGTATAACTCAACCCTGGTAAACCCAACCCTGCTCTGTACCCCATAGCTGAATGGCTGTGGAGAAACACCCGATATGCAGATTGCTCTTGCTTCCAGTTGTAATTGGAGGTAGGTCTTCACTGGTGTGGATAATTCATGTTGCATTCTCATCATCCATTCTCTCTACCCCTTTCTTGCCTGACTGGTTCATATCTTCATATTTTCCCCATCCTCACCCTCACCTCATCAAGTCTCTTCATATTCATAGAGAAATGGGAAGACAGCAGTAGAGACCTTAAAGTTTCAACCAGCTTCATAGCTGTAATATCTCTGCTTCTCTCTAACACCATCTTCTCTTTTATACACAGGATCATAATTCCAGTAATTCATCCCTTTCTCACCCACCTCTCTTCTCCAGATGTTTTTCATTATCATCCACCCAAGCTGTTATTTCTTCCATCTTCAAGCAAACCAAAAAACCCTCTCTTTCTTCCTACAAGCTCCACCCTGTTTCTCCATGCCTCTGTAACTATAGTAAAACTCCTGAAAGGCTTATCTTTATTCACTCTCTCCAATTCTTCTCCCCCACTTCTTTCTTAAATTTATTTCAGTCATAGATTTTGCCCTGTGTTTCCTTCGACACTTCTGTTGACCACGGCTTCCTGTTTGAAGCAGTCTTCAGTTGACCTGTAGGATCCTGCCCTCCTGCTTTTCCTCTTCACTGGTCACTTCCCCTCACTCCCCAGAATTCCAAATGTGGGTTTCTTTTCCACGCTAATGCATCTAGTCATCTCATCCCACCTCATAGCTTTAATAGCTGTAAACAGCGTCTAGTCATTGGTGGCTTGGGCATTCCTGTGTCCAGCTCAGTCTCATCTACGTGGCCAGCTTTAGACAGCATCGCCTGTCATATGTCCATCAGCTCAAATTCACCCTTCCTGAACTGAATTCCAGATCTTCTTTTGTAGCCTTTCTTGTTTCCAGGTCTTCTAGCTGCTGAGACCAAAAACTTGACAGAGTTGGACTTGATGCTTTCTTTTTCTCATACTCCACATCTGTTTGACAGTAAATCTATCATGTCTACTTTTATTTTTATTTATTTATTTATCTTAATTTTTATTTTTACTTTATTTTACTTTACAATACTGTATTGGTATTGCTATACATTCATGTCTACTTTTAAAATGAATCTTGAATCCTGGCCACTTCTGGCTACTTCTTGGTCACCTCAGCTGACATAATGCAGACTTAATCTACTCATTAACTTTTCCCTGGGTATGGTGGAAATCTGCTAGCTTCTCTTCTCACCTCTACCCTTGAATCACTATTGTCTGCTGTCAACACAGCAATTGGGATTTAACATGTAAGTTAACATTTAACAGTTAACATGTAAGTCAGGTTATGTCCTTGGTGTACTCAGACTGTCCAGTGGCTTCAAGCTATCACCTTTTAAAGGGCCTACGAAGCTTTATGAAGGGCTTCCTAGGTGGTGCAATGGTAAAGAATTCACCTACCAGTGCAGAAGATGGAAGAGACACAGGTTCAATGCCTGAGTCAGAAAGATCCCCTGGAGGAGGAAATGACAACCTGCTTCACTATTTTTGCCTGGAAAATTCCATGGACAGAGGAGCTTGGAAGGCTACAGTCCATGGGATCGCAGAATCAGATATGAATGAGTGACTGACTGGGCACCATGTAGCTTTATCAGATTTTCTTCCTGTTACTTGCTGACGACCTTTGCCATTAGAAAAGGCCATCTGCTGCCAACACCTTTTCCTGGAGAACTCCATGGCCCACTCTCATGATGCTTAACATCCTCTACCATATAAATAATCTGCTGATTTAGTGTGTCTGCTCTTCCAGCCAGAGTGTATCTTTCATAGCTTTTGCCCAGTGTCTAGGACATAACATGGTGATTAACTAGTATTTGTTGATTATGTTTTCACTTGTAATACAAATTAGGTGTGAGCATCTAAGTTAAGGAACTCACTTGTATAAAATTCATTGGAGCCTGTGAAATTTCCTTTCAGAAGATTACTGCAAGAAAGTTTTTCATTCATTCATTTCATTCATTCAATTTCCTAGTCACTCAGAATTCATGCCAGCCCTGTCCTAACATGGATTCCAGCCTCTCTCCAAGCCTGATAAATGAGCCCCATCTTCAGAAATGGTTCTTCCATGTTTTGTTGATCAGCATTTTGTAAGCTAGTTTTCCGTTAATGTGATTAATTACTCTTTGTTTTCCCAGCTTAGACAGCCCTATTTTATGGTTGTGCACTTCTGTTATGAGCATGTCAGATAAATAAGGGTGTGGGGAGATACTTCAATCTTGTAATTTTTCTATAGCACTGAAAATTGGCTTTGGTGTCACTTACGGATATGTCAGCTAAAATGAGAGTTCCTTACGAGGCAGCTTGAGAATGTTTGTATTGGCATTTCTTTAACTGATGTTTTATAGAAGAGCCATTGGAACATGATTTCCCTCTAGGACAAATAATGAACGACTGTGATAGTCATATTCTAACAGTGCCTTTCCCACCATTGTTGTTAATGTTGTGTCAGCACTTTGATTGTAAACACTCTTTTTCATGGTTTAATAACTGAGCTGTACAGAAACCACTCCATGTTGTAAATTGATATACTCTCTGTTCATCTCAGCGGTGATTTTTTTATGAAACCAAAATTTAAAAGTACCTTGGTATTGCTAAAAGGGGATGTTGTGAATGGTATTAGGTGAGGGAAAAGGCTCTAAGCAGGAAAGGTACAATATCAGAATATGGTCTAAAGTTACACGCTTTCATCCAGCTTTTAACTGCTCTGGGGTGGGGTACACCACAGAATAGCTCTTTCAATGCTGTACTTGGGAGGCAGGAGGAGCAGCCACTATTGGAGCAATCATTTTGTAATAGAAATTTCAGCATTTTTTGGTTTGGTTTTAGGAAACATTAGTTGACTAGCAATATATCTGTACCTTTATAATAATGAGTCATTTTACAATGGGTGTTATTGTTCCTACAAAAGCCATGCTCATAAACACTAGATAAAACAGGGCTGGCAATGAGCATTCACTGTGGAGTTGTATTTATTTATTTTGTTCTGCAAGGCTAAACAATTTTAGTATCTTTTCAGGTTAGGTTGGAAGGAAGTTCGGGTACACTAAAAGACTAGTAGAAATCATAGATGCCCTTTTAAAATATTCATTTAAGTAAAAAAAAGTAGAGAATTTTTAATTACACATATTTGATGGAAAAAGTTTTAATTTCTTTGTGTGTCTGTGGGGGTTTCTTTTTTTAATGTAAAAGTAAGTATTGTTAGGAAAGTTTCCCATTCCCATCACTCTCAAAGTCTCAGATCTCATTGTTAATAGAAAACTACTCCTACTGTTTTGTCATTCAGCCTTTCAGATATTTTCTGTGCATAAACTAATACTGTATTTTGTTGTTCTTAAGAGACCCAAATGGTGTCACAGTTTATTTAATGTCTTAGTGTTTTCATTTGATGTTACATTGTATAATTTTTAATAACTTATTGTTGGATTTGCCATATGTTGTTCATCACTTTTAAATTTTAAACCTGAAGCTAATTTAAAAATTCAGACATTACAAGTAAATCTAAGTAACTGACCATTCCAGCTCCTCCCAGAGGTAACTGTTTTCTCTGTTATGAACAGAAATGAAATAGCAGTCATTGTACATTCCTACTTCTGCATAGATATAAATGTTTACCTAAGGTAGATTCCAAGAAGGTAGCTTGCTTGTCATAATTTACGTTCATTTAAAATTTTGATTGATAATGCCAAATTATTGTCCAAAGCCACTGTTACAACTCACATAACCCCAAAACTAGACTTCCTGATTTAAAAACCTGAGGCTAATGCTCATTATTTCATTTTTCATTTCCTTATTCTTGAAATTGGGTGTCTTTTGTATATTTATTGGCAATGAAGATTATTTGAATTTTTTGCCTGTTTTTCAAAAGTATAGATTTTTAAAAATTATTTTTTGGATAATAATCTTTGTTTTACATTGGAAATTTTAAAATTGTTTTATGTTAATTTATTTAGTATTTTATCCTTTAGAATTTTAAAACTTTGATACAGTCAAAATTTATCTCTTCTACCTGCCTTTTGTTTTTTTAAATGTTATGTTAACAAGCCATTTATCCTAAATTCATCAATATTTTTGCCTACAATTTCTTTTACAACTTCTGTTTTTGAGTATAAGTCTGTAAATAAATTTATTTTATATTAGCCCATTTTAGGTGTTCTTCATTCCTTCCTGCCACGTCTGGTTCAGCCTGGTGTCATTTTCCTTCATTCGGAAGATTTTTTTTTTTTTAACAGCTGTATAGTGTGGATTCTTAGGAGACAAATTCTCTTAGATTTTTGTCTCTATAAGATTATTTTTATCTTTATTTTCAAAGGATATTTTCCCTGGAAATAGAATTCTAGTTTGCCAGCTTTTTTCTTTGAATATTTTATGGATATTGTTTCATTGCCATTTGCTGCCAATGTTTCTGTACTGAATGTGTCTTTTTTTTCTTCTGCTTTTAAGATATGTTCTTCATATTTGGTTTTGAGAGTTTTGACTGTTAAGTATTTAGGTATGTTTCATCTGCTTGCAGTTTTCTAGGCATCTTGATTCTGTGGATGTCTTTTATCAGCTTTGGAAAGTTCTCGATTATCTCTACAAGTATATATATTTTTTCATCTATTCTTGTTTCCCTCTTCTTGGAATCCAATTATAAGTAAATTGAATAGGTTGTTATTTTCTCTTTGTTGCTGCTGTTTAGTTGCTAAGTTGTGTCGGACTCTTTTTCAACCTTATCCAATAATTCTAATACCTTGTTTGTCTTGCTTCTAATTTTATTGATTACTTTCTTGGTCATGTTATATTTTCTTGCTTTTAGTATACTTTGTACTCTTTTTGATTGTGTGGTGAAGATTTTGTCTGTAGCGAATGAAGTTAATATTATTTCCAGAAAGAGGGTGCTCCTTTGTCAGATTTTTAAAGTAGAGGTGAAGTCAACCTGATTGTACCTGAGTAGGGTCTGAGCTGTATTCTAGCTTTTGTTTGATTCAGTCCACTCTGATGTCAGGTGTTTGGAGGGTGGGATCAGGACCTTGCTTTCAACAATGTCTGTATTCTGGGCACTGTAAGGACTCTAGCATTTGTCTGGCGTCCACAGCTGGGTTGGCATCGTTTAAAATTTTGGGAAATTTCTCTTTGGTTTAGAGCAGCTGCCTGGATTTGGGGTTATGGAGAGTTTTCTTTTCTCTCCAGTTCTTCTTCTTGCATTTTGTATCGCAAGAGAATTATTAATGACAGATACATATTTCATTTCCTGCTAAATTGCTATACCTAGATCATCTACTGGCAATGTTATATTTAAGTAGCCTGGAACCACAATTAACCTTTCACATAGTTGACCACTGCTGTTGTGTGTTTATGAAATGCGTTACATTTATTAACTCATCTCGGGAAGTAGTATTTTTTCCTCTTTTATAGGTGAATTATCTAAAGCAGAGGAAGTCGGTAAGTAACTAGCCAGAGGTCATACCAGTAGTAAACGGTAGAACGATGATTTGAACCTTGGCCATCTGCATTTTGTTAAACACCAGGCTGTGGCTGCCTCTCTAGTTTATTCTTCCTCTCAGTTAAATTGGATTTGTTTAGCCTGAAGGTTGATGGCACAGACTAAAATGTTGCTTTTGTGTAAAATGGTATCATTTTTGAAGGTGAAGTGGAGATAAATTTACCAATTTATTCTCATACCAATGAAAAGTTTTATTATTAGCTATGTTAGTAAAACAAATGGGAACACAGATCATTATGTAATATATGCTGCTTGATAACGGTGTTTTATGATATGAGTTCTTTTGAGGTGATTAGTAAAATGAAATCTTATTTATAGAAGTGAGGAAATGGGGAGTTGGTTATGCCCTTTGCTTCTATTTTCTTCAGTTTTGTTGAGTACAAACAGGTCTTCTCCCTTCTCAGTTGGGAGCTTCCCAGAGCAGGCACAGTTCTCCTGTTTATTTTGGCTCTCTACTTTGATGTCTTGTGCCTTGCCTTGTACATAGGGCAGAAGATACTGGAGAAAAAGAGTGTGGACATTTGGTCAAGAAAGCCTGAGATTAAACTCAGTTGCTGTTTTTGTTAGTTGGGCTTCCCTGGTGGCTCAGATGATGAAGAACCTGACTGCAATTCAGAAGACCTGGGTTCAATCTCTGGGTAAGGAAGATCCCCTGGAGAAGAAAATGGCAACCCAGACCAGTATTCTTCCCTGGGGAGTTTCATGGATAGAGGAGCTTGGTGGTCTACAATCCAAGGCGTCGCAGAGTCTCACACGTTTGAGTAACTAACACTAGGGGTTGGAAAATAAAACCTGTGGATTCAGTCCAGCTCACTGCCTACTTTTGTAAATAACATTGTAATTGGGATACAGCCACACCCATTTGATTACATATTGTCCTGTAGTGGCAGAATTTAGTTGCAATAACTTTGTAGTTATACAAAGCCCAAGTTAGTAAATATCTGGTTATTTACAGAAAAGTGTAAATCATCCTGGACTGGATGATTATTAGGTATGTAATTCAGTCTCTTGATTCTTAATTTCCTGTGAAATTAGTGACTTAATAAGTTCTTATTAAATAAGGGAAGTAAAATACATGTATACACATGGACATCACCAGATGGTCAAGACCGAAATCAGATTGATTATCTGATCTTTGCAGATTGATTATCTTCTCCATCTTTGCAGCCAAAGATGGAGAAGCTCTGTAGAGTCAGCAAAAACAAGACCGGGAGCTGACTGTGGCTCAGATCATGAACTCCTTATTGCCAAATTCAGACTTAAATTGAATAAAGTGGGGAAAACCACTAGACCACTCAGGTATGATCTAAATCAAATCCCTTATGATTATACACTGGAAGTGAGAAATAGATTTAAGAGATTAGATCTGATAGAGTGCCTGATGAACTATGGACAGAGGTCCGTGACATCGTACAGGAGACAGTGATCAACACTATCCCCATGGAAAAGAAATGCAAAAAAGCAAAATGGCTGTCTGGGGAGGCCTTACAAATAGCTGTGAAAAGAAGAGAAGTGAAAAGCAAAGGAGAAAAGGAAAGATATAAGCATCTGAATACAGAGTCCAAAGAGTAGCAAGAAGAGATAAGAAAGCCTTCCCCAGCGATCAGTGCAAAGAAGTAGAGGAAAGCAATAGAATGGGAAAGACTAGAGATCTCTTCAAGAAAATTAGAGATACCAAGGGAACATTTCATGCAAAGATGGGCTCGATAAAGGACAGAAATGGTATGGACGTAACAGAAGCAGAAGATAAAAAGAAGAGGTGGCAAGAATACACAGAAGAACTATAGAAAGAAGATCTTCACAACCAAGATAATCACAATGGTGTGATGACTCACCTAGAGCCAGACGTCCTGGAATGTGAAGTCAAGTGGACCTTAGAAAGCATCACTATGAACAAAGCTAGTGGAAGTGATGGAATTCCAGCTGAGCTATTTCAAGTCCTGAAAGATGATGCTGTCAAAGCGCTGCACTCAATATGCCAGCAAATTTGGAAAACTCAGCAGTGGCCACAGGACTGGAAAAGGTCAGTATTCATTCCAGTCCCAAAGAAAGGCAGTGCCAAAGAATGCTCAAACTACCGCACAATTGCACTCATTACACACACTGGTAAAGTAATGCTCAAAATTCTCCAAGCCAGGCTTCAGCAATACACGAACCGTGAACTTCCAGATGTTCAAGCTGGTTTTAGAAAAGGCAGAGGAACCAGAGATCAAATTGCCAACATCCACCAGATCATGGAAAAAGCAAGAGAGTTCCAGAAAAACATCTATTTCTGCTTTATTGACTATGCCAAAGCCTTTGACTGTGTAGATCACAATAAACTGTGGAGAATTCTTTAAGAGATGAGAATACCAGACCATCTGACCTATCTCTTGAGAAACCTATATGCAGGTCAGGAAGCAACAGTTAGAACTCGACATGAAACAACAGACTGGTTCCAAATAGGAAAAGGAGTACATCAAGGCTGTATATTGTCACCCTGCTTATTTAACTTATATGCAGAGTACATCATGAGAAACGCAGGATTGGAAAAAGCACAAGCTGGAATCAAGACTGCCGGGAGAAATATCAATAACCTCAGATATGCAGATGACACCACCCTTATGGCAGAAAGTGAAGAGGAACTAAAAAGCCTCTTGATGAAAGTGAAAGAGGAGAGTGAAAAAGTTGGCTTAAAGCTCAACATTCAGAAAACGAAGATCATGGCATCAGGTCCCATCACTTCATGGGAAATAGATGGGGAAACAGTGGAAACAGTGTCAGACTTTATTTTGGGGGGCTCCAAAATTACTGCAGATGGTGATTGAAGCCATGAACTTAAAAGACGCTTACTCCTTGGAAGGAAAGTTATGACCAACCTAGATAGCATATTCAAAAGCAGAGACATTATTTTGCCAACAAAGTCCTGTCTAGTCAAGGCTGGTTTTTCCTGTGGTCATGTATGGATGTGAGAGTTGGACTATGAAGAAGACTGAGCACTGAAGAATTGATGCTTTTGAACTGTGGTGTTGGAGAAGGCTCTTGAGAGTCCCTTGGACTGCAAGGAGATCCAACCAGTGCATCCTAAAGGAGATCAGCCCTGGAATTTCTTTGGAAGGAATGATGCTGAAGCTGAAACTGCAGTACTTTGGCCACCTCATGCGAAGAGTTGACTCATTGGAAAAGACTCTGATGCTGGGAGGGATTGGGGGCAGGAGGAGAAGGGGACGACAGAGGATGAGATGGCTGGATGGCATCACCAACTCGATGGACATGAGTTTGAGTAAACTCTGGGAGTTGGTGATGGACAGGGAGGCCTGGCGTGCTGCGATTCATGAGGTCGCAGAGTCAGACACGACTGAATAACTGAACTGAACTGAAAGTACATGGTTTCTGGCATGTTTTTTGAAATGAATCAGGCCTTTAATATCGTCTCCATTCTTTTAATGGAAGCCTTTCATTATTGATAACCAATTCACTGACTTAATGTCATAATGGACACTATCACTTCCTACTTCCTCATTCAATTCTTTCACTTCATTTGAAGATGTTCAATACTTAATACAATTAGTATATTTGGTCAGTGCCAACCTTTCTGTATATCAGACATTGTATAGATTCTTAAGAAAACTCGAGCTGCTTTTCAGGCAACAGTTAACCTATTTAATTTTAGACTGACCAGTTTTCTTTTCTGACAATAAAGTATTATTTAACAAAGAAAAGGTTAAAAATTGACCTGATAGTGTCTTCTACTGAGCTATTAACATAGGCAAAGGCTGCTCTTGGAGGAGAAGCAAGGAAGGCTTCCTGGAGGAAATTATATTTTGGCAGAAACCGGAAGAATCAGTTCACTTCAGTTGAGTTGCTCAGTCGTGTTCGACTCTTTGCAACCCCATGAATCTCAGCACACCAGGCCTTCCTGTCCATCACCAACTCCCGGAGTTCACTCAGACTCACGTCCATCGAGTCAGTGATGCCATCCAGCCATCTCATCCTCTGTCGTCCCCTTCTCCTCCTGCCCCCAATCCCTCCTAGCATCAGAGTCTTCCAATGAGTCAGCTCTTCGCATGAGGTGGCCAAAGTATTGGAGTTTCAGCTTTAGCATCATTCCTTCCAAAGAAATCCCAGGGCTGATCTCCTTCAGAATGGACTGGCTGGATCTCCTTGCAGTCCAAGGGACTCTCAAGAGCCTTCTCCAACACCACAGTTCAAAAGCATCCATTTTTCGGCACTCAGCTTTCTTCACAGTCCAACTCTCACATCCATACATGACCACAGGAAAAACCACAGCCTTGACTAGAGGGAACTTTTTTGGCAAAATAATGTCTCTGCTTTTGAATATGCTATCTAGGTTGGTCATAACTTTCCTTCCAAGGAGTAAGCGTCTTTTAATTTCATGGCTGCAGTCACCATCTGCAGTGATTTTGGAGCCCCCCAAAAATAAAGTCTGACACTGTTTCCACTGTTTCTCCATCTATTTCCCATGAAGTGATGGGACCTGATGCCATGATCTTCATTTTCTGAATGTTGAGCTTTAAGCCAACTTTTTCACTCTCCTCTTTCACTTTCATCAAGAGGCTTTTTAGTTCCTCTTCACTTTCTGCCATAAGGGTGGTGTCATCTGCATAACTGAGGTTATTGATATTTCTCCCGGCAATCTTGATTCCAGCTTGTGTTTCTTCCAATCCGGCGTTTCTCATGATGTACTCTGCATATAAGTTAAATAAGCAGGGTGACAATATACAGCTTTTATGTACTCCTTTTCCTATTTGGAACCAGTCTGTTGTTCCAAGTCCAGTTCTGACTGGTGCTTCCTGACCTGCATATAGGTTTCTCAAGAGACAGGTCAGGTGGTCTGGTATTCTCATCTTTTAAAGAATTCTCCAATTTATTCTGATCCACACAGTCAAAGGCTTTGGCATAGTCAATAAAGCAGAAATAGATGTTTTTCTGGAACTCTCTTGCTTTTTCCATGATCTGGTGGATGTTGGCAATTTGATCTCTGGTTCCTCTGCCTTTTCTAAAACCAGCTTGAACATCTGGAAGTTCACAGTTCATGTATTGCTGAAGCTTGGCTTGGAGAATTTTGAGCATTACTTTAATAGCGTGTGAGATGAGTGCAATTGTGCGGTAGTTTGAGCATTCTTTGACATTGCCTTTCTTTGGGACTGGAATGAAAACTGACCTTTTCCAGTCCTGTGGCCACTGCTGAGTTTTCCAAATTTGCTGGCATATTGAGTGCAGCACTTTCACAGCATCATCTTCCGGTATTTGAAATAGCTCAACTGGAATTCCATCACCTCCACTTGCTGAATAAATAGTAGTAAACGAAGTGAAAGTGAAAGTCACTCAGTGGTATCCAACTCTTTGCAACCCCATGGAGTATAGTCCATAGAATTCTCTAGGCCAGAATACTGGAGTGAGTACCCTTTCCCTTCTGCAGGGGATCTTCCCAACCCAGGTCGCTTCTGCAGTGGATCTTGCAGACCCACGAATTGAACCTGGGTTTCCTGCTTTGCAAGTGTATTGTTTACCAACTGAGGTATCAGTGAAGCCCTAGTTCAAATTAATTTACTAATGAATGACTTGACAGTTTGACATCTTTGTGTTCTACCAGACCAGCTTGTTTGACCTACGTGAGGTATAGTGAGTCAAAAAAAGAAAAATGGTATAAGTGAACATGATTTTATTCTTTCCTACTTATTTTTTTCAAATTAAGTGAATTAAACAGAAACCATGTTATCATGTAGATCAAAATAGCTTTACTTGGCCACAGATTTTTTTTTGTGTCCTTCACTAAGAAATATGATTTCTACTCAAGCAAATCATGGCAAAAATAACTCTATGTTGAATCACTGTTTCTTAACTCCATGTTAAGTCACTGGAGCCTGAAGTTTTCTTTCCTTAGTACTCCCACAAGTATGTGAACACAATCTTTGCAGTTTTGTGATGCTTTGATGATTTTCAGGATTTTCACTGCCTATTTTGGCGTATTTTCTTGTTTATTTAACAAATTCTTATGGAGGGTGCTCTCTCTATTGGGTGTCGTTATAAAGAGTCACCTAAGGAATTTCTGCCAGCACTCACTGAGCTAACAGTTTAGTGAAGACAGGAGAAGGAATTCAACAAATAGTTAACAAGAGTAACAAGACGGAAGTAACTGAGCAGGGGATTAGGAGACCGCTCCTTGAGGAATCAGCATTTACGTTGAATTGTCAAGGATGTGTTCAGTTTAGAGGGAAACTCATGGAAGGTGGGAGTTACAGAATTCAATTGATTCAATCTCAGATGAGAGGAAGATTATACTTTCTAACCTGAGCTAGAATGGCTGGGAAGGTGAAGGAGTACAGGTTTGGGAGGAAGACATGAGTTCAGTCTTGCACATATGTTTGAGATTACTGTGGATTGTCAGACATGACAGAAGTTAAATGTTTGAGTCAGTGACCTTCTGAGCATGAAGGTAGTGCATCAGATGCCCAGCAAACAGGTATGGAGAGAGGAGTGAATAGGCCCTACTACAGAAATTACAGTGTTTAAGGAGTGTGAAAAAGATGCCTGTAAAAGAAAGCTAAGGATCAGCTTGAGATGGAGGACAATGAGGAGACTGTCCGGTTATAGAAACCACAGGAAGAAGCTGTTTTAGGCACAATCAGTTACGTTGAATGCAGCCAAGCAGTTAGGCGAACCAAGGACTTTGAATTGTCCATTAGATTTTGTGAGAGGGAGGTATCGAAAGAACAAGCTTCATGTTGTGGCAGGTGAGGGTCTTCTCAACTCCACTTAACGTCTTGCGTCTGCAGGTTCCACTTTACAGGATGTTCTTCCTGTTGTAGTCTTCTCTGCAGCACATGGACCTGTTCGTGATCCTAATCAGGTGCATGGAGCAGCCTCCATGCTGCTTTGCTGTTTTTACCTCTGCCACCTCTTCCCTTTAGGCTTCTCACTACTAATTTCATTAATCAGACAACTAATTCTCTCAGTGTCTGCACTCCTCACAGTCTACAGCTCTCCTTTCCCACATTCCCACTTCATACTCACATCTTTTTATATTGAATGAAAGTATCTGACCTTGTGTTTTGTTTTATTTTCATTCTGTCTCTGTAGAAAGTGTGTTAAATTACTGGAAAAATACTGAAAGTCAAAAACATTTTATGAAATAGTTACTGAATAATTTGGATGTTATTGAATAATTCAAATTGTTCTATTTTTCATTTTCAATATTTTGAGTGTGAAATTTTCCTTTCATTGTGTGTTTCATCAAAACCAGTTCTTTGAAAGGCCCCTGGAATATGGCTTTGCACTAAAGAATGTTCTCCATTAAGTTCTTGAGCTGGGTTTGTGATGTATTCAAATGGATGTCCACAGGGCAGCTACTGTGGACCTTTTGCTACTGTGAGCCTTTAATAATCACCGGGGAAATTTCAAATCAATGTGTAGAGACTTCCCAGACAAATAAAACCATTGAACATTTCTGGTATTTTCTTTCTTTCTTTTTTTTGCTCCCTATTAAGAGTTCTATAGATATGTTGATCCTCCTCAGTAGTTTTGGTGTTATTCTCAGAAAAATAAATTCTGCAGAGTTTGACACCCCATTATTATTAGATAAGTTAGAGGGATCTAATCTTCACAGGCTTGGGCAAAGCTGTCAAAATCATTTAAAGGAGATCACCTGGGAGAATAGATAAAGAAATTTTATATAGGCAGCTTGAAGGAAAAAAAAAACCACCAAATAACCTGTAACTATTGAAAAAAGGGTACTAGTGCAGTAAACTGGGAGTACCAGCTTGAGGTTGAAAATAAAAAAAGTTGCTTAGTTACTTAGTTAAAAATTCTAGGCCAACAGAAGTCATTGCATTACTCTTTGGCCATGTTTTCTTATGGAGTTTTTCATAAAATTATAATGAGAAGTGATAAGTATATCTTTATTATGTAAAGGGGGTCATCTTGGAGTGAAAAGTATATGCCAATCTAAGACACATAAAAATGCCAAAAATAGAGGGCTTTCCCTGGTAGCTCAGTGGCAAAGAGTCCACCTCCCAATTCAGATGACTCGGGTTCGATAGCCGGTCTAGGAAGATCCCACAGGACACAGAGCAATTAAGCGCATGTGCCACGCCTGTTGAGCCTGTGTGCTAGAGCCCAGTAGCTGCGACTACTGAGCCCACTGAGGCCAGCATGGCCTAGACCCGTCTTCCACAACGAGAGAAGCCACAGCAGTGAGAAGCCCCTGCACCACAACTAGAGAGTAGCCCTAGCTCGCCACAGTAAAGACCCAGTGCAGCCCAAAATAAATACATAAATGCAGTTACTTTTTAAAGTGCCAAAAATATAGTCAATGTGGGGAAGATAAAGGAATACATTTTATGGCACTGTTTTCTGTTTTTCTGGAAAGCCAGCATTTATCAGAATAATTTTTCCAACACTATTTGCCCATAGAAAGACCCAAGTGATACTTTTGTGAAGAGTGTTCTTGTAAAGAGCTTCCTGCTTATCCCTGTATTAGAACAAAGCCTGCCATTACTCTGTTTTCAGCCATCCTGTATACAGGAATGGATTCCTAGAACTCAAGGGAACCGAGTTGTATGTGTGTGCCTCTGTTGTGGAATTCTAGTCCCTACCTCTCCACACACCAGTTTCTGCGACACAGGTTCCCCCAGCAGTGGTGTTCTTGATACAAGGATAATGACAGTTCCCTCCAGGAGATGCACACACCCAGAACACTTTTGGGTGTCTCTCACCTTCCCATCTCTCTTGAACTGTTAAGAGATAGTCCTTCATGAAGTTCCTGATAGTTTTAATTTAAAATAAAAAAATAGACTGTATGGGGATATTTAGATAAATAGTGCTGACTTTTATTACATGACTGTAATAATTGTGTGACATTTGTTTCTGCCCCAGGAGTGCTGTCTCTGCAATTTGAGAGGGGGTGCTCTTAAGGAAACTAAGAACAATAAGTAAGTAGTGCGTTAACTGTGTGGAATTTCATCATTTCCTTCTCCTCTGTTGAGTGTTGAACTTCTTGGTTTATAGTGTGCTTTGCTTCTCATTGTTGTACACATTTGTTCCACAGCTTTGTTTTTATTAATAAGTTAATATATTTGATCTTTTTTAAAATAATTTTTAATTGGAGGATAATTGCTTTACAATGTTGTGTTGCTTTCTGCCATAAATCAGCATAAGTCAACCATAAGTATACATATGTCCCCTTCTCCTTGAACATGCCTCCCACCCTCTTCCACAGCTCTTGCTGTTCAGGTATAAGGTAGAGATTTTGTATAGGTTTCCAGAAACCATTACTGACAGCACATTCACCTCTGCTGGGGAAAGGTGTTCTCAGTCTGCGTCTGTTCTGTGTTTGACATCATAAGGAGTAACCCCTCTTTCACTAACAGAGCTTGAAGACAGCCCGTATTCTCGTGCCATTGGAATTCTTGTTTTTAATTTGATGAATGCTGTTGTTGTAATAAAAGTAGAATATGCCTGAAAATAGTGAAATCTGTTATCTTCAGATAAATAAAATCAATTATAATCATAGTATTAGAACAAAACCATTTACTTTTAACACCAGTAAATTAACAAGAAAGTATATATTCTAAAATAGAAACACAGGGAGAAAAGATCGATTTTACAGTTTAAAGGGGACAGTTGGAAAATATGAAGAGACTCATAAGTGAACAAAAAAGATGGGTAATGTTTCTATGGTAGCAGCTGAAATGTATTTTTGCATGAATTTTATCTTTATGACCCAGTTTAATCATTTAAGATGGGGCCAAAGCAAATTATAGGTTCCTATAAATTAGAAACTTAGAAATGATTTAGGTATAGGTTGTATTATGGCACTTGGGAGCCACATCCAGCCCCAAGATATGTTTTATTTGACACCATTTTATGAATTTAATTCAGATTTTAAAAGTTGAGAGTTATATAAAAATCCAGATTTTCATCTTTACTGGATAAATGATTGTGCATCTTTATATGACAGTAACCAGTTAGGATGAGAACTTGGCCTAAAGAGAGTAGAACTTCTCTAGGTTACCATGCTTTACCAGTATATGTTTATTTGGTTTCATCCTGCCTGGCCCCATGGACACTGGAGTTGAGACTCCTGGAGTAATGTAATGTCACGTAATCATGTGCATGCAGACATGTTTCTGACTGATTATAAGGGAGAATAAAAGCATTCATCATTTCTATGTTGGTAAAGTTTAGTCTAAGAGACTGTTTGCTCAATTTTGGATGTTCATCTCTTAGTCTTAGTTAATGTGATTGACACTATGCTAAAAACTGGTTCTGGGACTGTTCCATGAGTGGTGCAGACTGCCAGATGATTTAGGCAGTTCCTGCAAAGATGGAGGCAGTAAGGATTTCTCTTCCTTCCCTTGGACTAGGACAAAAAGAAGTAATGTTTGCTATAAATTATAGCATTTATTTAGATATGAAAGAGTGCCCTGTTGGGATTAATGCTTATTCTCTCTCCTGGTGGTCTTAAAAGCAGGATGGAGTTTTATGTTATTTGAGTGAAATAACATGCTTTGACTTAAAAATAAGCTGACAAATTTGATAATTCTTTCAAAATCTCTTCAAACTCGAGTCTTTATGTTTGTTTGAGGCATAAGATTTATGAGAAGCTTAATAGTGTTAATGAGGACGTTGTCATTTTTCTGGAGTGATTCAGAATTTGAAAGGAGATACACAAGGTTTTGAGTAACCTCCACGAGTTGGTGATGGACAGGGAAGCCTGGTGTGCTAGTCCATGGGGTTACAAAGAGTCGGACATAACTGAGCAACTGAACTGAACTGAACTGAGCACAAGGGTTTTAGCAGGAAACAAGGGAACAAGTTAAATTTCATTTCCCCTTATCTCTTGGTTCCTCTGATTATAGTAGGATTGCAATAAGAAACAATGAAAGACTTAATCTGTATTAATTCTTCTAGAGAATTTTTGCTGTTTGTTCTGGTTTGCTTCATGACATCAGAATTATGTAAAAAGATTATGTGGTATACTCATTTCATTTTCATACCTTTTATTAATTGAACTAATCTTTTGCCACATATTAATTATCTTAAGTATATTAAATACTTCTATAATTCATGTCAAGTGAAATAGCAGACATGCATCTCAGTATTTTTCAGGTCACATGTAGAAACATATAAATACAATGTTAGTAATTCTTTGGTCTTCACCTAGTTCTTCTTGTCACCGTGGTGGGCAGGTGTGGCACTGGAGCTATCCAGGTATCATCCAATAGCTTTAAAATTCAGAGAGTCTGTTTGTGATGGACATAGGTGCTCTGGGCTTGCTTTCTCGTCTGTGTGTTTCCCATGCATGTGAATTGTCACCTCCTGGTGAAGTACAGGCCATATTAAGTTTAGGGAACATTTGTTTACATTTCTGTCTCGTTTCCTGTAGGTGGGCCCATGTCATGTGCGCCGTTGCAGTCCCAGAAGTCCGGTTTACTAATGTCCCAGAAAGGACACAGATAGATGTAGGCAGAATACCTTTACAGAGGTTAAAATTGGTGAGTGCCAATACTTTTTTTTTCCTCATAAATTAGTGTTAATTTCAAGTTCTGAATATGTCTATTCATGCACATACTTTTTTCTTAGCTTCATTGAATTATTCTACATTTTTTATCCTTTTAGCCTAAATTACTTAGCTGTACATATTCTTTTTCTGTTGTATTGTAAGTATGCATATAGCTTTCTACGAATTATGTCTTCAGTGAGGCAAAGGAATACTGCATTTCATGAATTAATGTGACTTTTCAATCTCAAGGCTTTCGATGAAGTTTGTTAGTAACTGACCCAAATTATCCAAATATCTCTGTTTGAATTGCTTAGTCTTTCTGTCTCTTGCCTGTCTTTGGTTGGCCTTGACTTAAAAAAATGAGTCTAACTTGATTTTATCATCTCTTCACCAAGAAGAGACTTGCAGAGAAAATTTGATTATTCCCGAGGGATTTTCTCACCAACAGATAAAGTTCATTTAAATTGCCCAACTCTCTGGCTGGTTATCTTCTCATTGTTTCTCTTTGTTAGATTGTTTCTGTTTTGTTTTTCTCTTTTTTCATGGAAAGGTAGGCCTTTAATGTCCCCCACACTAAAGTTGTCTTGGAGTTCTGTTAAATTGTGAGCCAACAGATTACTAGTTCAGGCTCTTAATATTTCATATTTAATGAGAATTTTTCCTACAGGTAAATTGCATGACTTTCAGATGCTGAAGCGTGTCTTACAAGTGGACTTAATACCTTGAAGTTTCTTTAGTCCCTGTTACTTCTGGTTGGGGTCTTCCCACTGTTTCCGACGCTGAGCTGTGCCTCTCCACCTGAGCGTTTCTCTTTGTCGTTAGTAGTCTCTCCACCACTGTGTAGCAGCGTGTTTTGTCTCTGGACTTCTGTCTCAGGAGCTTAGACTCTATTCTATTGTCTTTCAGCGAACCCTGTTATTTTCCACTATAGCTCCATTAAGAATTCCACATAGCTAGAAAGTATGTGGCCCTTTCCACGCCCGATGATTGCTGTTGGCAGGTATGAGATCATCTGCCAGCATGATCAGAGTGTGGTAATGGAAGTTTTGAGAATGAGATGGGAATAACCGGGACATTTAAATGGCCCTTCAAAGTTGATGGTGACTGTCAGAAGAGAGTAAGGTTGTTCAGCTCATGAACTTCGAAAGGAAAATGTTTACAACCTTATATCTTGATCACCAGTTTAAAAACAAAAACTAACCTTGCCATGAGAGAGAGGCAGAAGTAGTGTCTTCAGTGACTGTGCCAACTGCTGTGTTTCTGCTTGATTTCAAGAAATCTCATATGTAGCCTTAATTTTGTCCTCTCTTTTGTCTTACTGTGCTGATACTTTGTTTATAAGTGCAGTTTGAATGCAAAAATTTTAACACCCCAAAGGTTGAAAATTGGTACAGAAAAAAGAAAAAATACAATAAATCCTATATCACATTACATTTTATGTGCAAACTGCTTTTCTTCTATTGCTTTTTACTTATATAAACTTGTTTTCATTATTCAATTGATACATATTATATCTATGGATATTGTTTGGGTCTTTATGATTAGGACAGAAGGCATTAGTTTTGTCCATTAAAAATTATAAAAAATATCTTTCATTGGAGGAAAAACAACGTACCAATAATAAAGAAATAAACAAAAAAATTGCCAGAATTAGGATTGTAAGGCAGGTTATAAAGAAAAATGTTGAGTTCATTACATACTATAAAACGTAATGCTTAGTGTGACAAATAATAACAAATGTCTTACATTTAATTTTTTATTTATAAGTAGTATGTATTTGTAGAAATTCCAACACTGCATTTAACACCCCCCTTTGGGTCTCTTTCCTAAAAGATGGTTCCTATTATCACATTAAGGCCCCTTGGAATAAGTGGTCACTGCTCTTGATGCTTCCCTTGAAGGACTTGTGTACTGGCTACTCTTCTCTACAGATCGTCCTTAGTGATCTGTTTTCACCAATACCAGTCTCAGAGGGGTTTTAATGGAACAACAGGGAGGGCCAGCATGGATCATTTCAGTGCCAGCCAAGAAACTGTATCTAGAAATCTGAAATCTGATGATGGCCTCCAAAAATGGCAAAGGTTGCCACCTTGACTGTGTATGTTGCATATTCTTTTAAAGTTTAATTAATCGAATAAGTGTACATCCAGCCAGAAGTAGGAGCAGTAGTTTCATGTAGTATTTCGTCTCAGCTGACCTAAGTCTAGATGGAGTATTTTACTATGTCTGTTTAGTGAATGTATGTGTGTCTGCTTGTGTCCGTTTCCCTTTTTTTCTGGAGCTATAGCCAGCCCTTTTCTGGATGCTAAATTGTTCATCTTCTTTTCTTATTCACACAGATGAGGGAGTAGGGATAGGAATTAGATGTTTGTGTCTGTGTATTTCACCAAACAGTTATTACCTGACCTTACCAAATACTTGGGGTACATTTCTGAGTAAGACTTTATTCCTGTCTTCTATCATCTCATAGTCTAGACTGGGCTTTTTTTGGCTTTGGCTCTGTTGATCTTTTAGGTAAATTAATTGTTGTAGATGGCTGTCATGTGTATCATAGATCGCAGCATCCCTGACCAAACAGGTGAAGCCAAAAGGTGTAAACTTCTAGTTATAAGGTAAGTAATTACTGTGGATGTAATGGACAACATCATGACGATAGCTGAGACTGCTGTGTATTGTGTAGGAGAGTTCCTAAGAGAGTAAATCCCATGAGTTCTCATCATAGGAATAATTTTTTTCCCTTCTTAAATTTCTTTTTGTTGTATCTGTATGGGAAGATGGATGTTAACTAGACATACTGTGGTATTCATTCATAATATATGTAAATCAAACCATCATGCATTATGCCTTAAACTTATACGGTGATGTATGTCAGTTACTTCTCAACAAAACTGGAAAGAAAGTAAGCAATGCCAGCTATATCCTGGGAGGTAAAATCACCCCCATATGAGAACCTCCTGGTCCACAGAGAAGGCACACACATGATGAGAAAATTTTTGTCATTTTCAGGAAGGTAATATCTTTGTTGAAAGAAGTAAGTGGCAGTCTGGCAAAATAGAAATTCTGAGTTGCTTTTAAAAAGCATCCCTAGAGGTTTTTTGTTTTTTGGCTTGTGAATAATGCAATAACATTTGGCAACATATATGTATATTTGCTACTGTACGATTATTAATTTTATGATCCAGTTTAGTATTTTAACTTTACCTGTTCTTATAGACGAAGAAGGAAATGGCAACCCACTCCAGTATTCTTGCCTAGGGAATCCCGTGGACAGAGGAGCCTGGTGGGCTGCTGTCTATGGGGTTACACAGAGTCGGACACAACTGAAGTGACTGAACTGCAGCAGCAGTTCTTACAGAAAATGAGCGACCTTGATTGCTTTTCCCCCCCAAACTTTAAACTTTTTATTTTGAATTGGGTTATAGCCAATTAACAATGTTGTGATTGTTATTGCTGTTCAGTCTCCAGGTCATGTCCAACTCTTTGTGACCCCATGGTCTACACCATGCCTGGCTTTCCTGTCCTTCACTATGTCCCGGAGTTTGCTTAAACTCATGTTCGTTGAGTCTTATCCTGTCACCCCTTACCTTCTTGTCACCCTCCTCTTCTCCTACTTGCAATCTTTCCCAGAATCAAGGTCGTTTCCAGTGAGTTGGCTCTTTGGAAATGAGTCATCCAGCCCAGCATTTCACATGATATATTCTGCGTAGAAGTTAAACAAGCAGAGTAACAGTATACAGCCTTGATGTACCCCTTTCCCAATTTTGAACAAGTTTGTTATTCCATGTTTGGTTCTAACTGTTGCTGCTTAATACAGGTTTCTTAGGAGACTGGTAAGCTGGTCTGGTATTCCCATTCCTTTAAGAATTTTCCACAGTTTTTTGTGATCTACACAGTCAAAGGCTTTAGTATAGTCATTGAAACAGAAATAGATGTTTTTCGAGAATCCCCTTGCTTTTTCTACGATCCAACGAATGTTGGTAATTTAATCTCTGGTTCTTCTGCCTTTTCTAAATTTTGCTTGTACATCTGGTGTTTCTTAATTCATATACTGTTGAAGCCTAGCTGGAAGGAGGTTGAGCATTGCCTTGCTAGCATATGAAATGAGAGCAATTGTACAGTAGTTTGAACACTCTTTGCCATTGCCTTTCTTTGGGATTGGAATCAAAACTGACCTTTTCCAGTCCTGTGGGCACTGCTGAATTTTCTAAATTTGCTGGCATATTGAGTGCAGAATTTTAACAGCATCATCTTTTACACTTTGAAATAGCTCAGCTGGAATTCCATCACCTCCACTAGCTTTGTTTGTAGTAATGTTTCCTAAGGCCCACTTGGCTTCACACTTCAGGATGTCTGGCTCTAGGTGAGCGACCATACCATTGGGGTTATCTGGGTCATTTCAGGTGAACAGTGAAGGGGCTCAGCCATAAACATACATGTATCCATTTTCTCCCAAATCTCCCTTCCATCCAGGCTAGCACATAACATAGAGCAGAGTCCCATGTGCTATGGATTAAGTCCCTGTTGGTCATCCATTTTAAATATAACAGTGAGAACAACCTTGGTTACTAATCAAGTATCATAGATTAAAATTTTGTGGTATTTGTGTGTGTATGTGCATACATATGGTAGTTACTGAATAAATATTCATGAAATGAATAAAAAGGCAGCAACATTTTACTTACTCTTTATGCTTCTGACATAAAATTATTGTGGCTGAAGGATTCGATCAGACAATATGAAATGACTTGTCCTTTATGTTTTTTTTTTTTAAAAGGAAAACTCCTTTAAAAGTCATGGTGCTAAACTCATGCACATCTCTTCCACAAGCAGTTTTAAAACAAGGCACTGGTTACCTTATCTGCATCAGTGGGTACATACGATTAGGCCACAGAGCCTAGCAGTAATTTGGAGAGTCTCTGAATACGCATGGAGCACTTTCCCTGTTGTCTCAGAGTTCTCATCTTGGAACCTCTGGTCAGCTGGGGATTGAAACCTAGAGTAGTGACCTGAGTGAAGCAGAGGCAAGGGAACTCTGAGCCTCTCTCCAGTGCCCACTAGGTGGTGCTGCTGTTCCAATTTAGTATCCAGTTGCTGGTAAATCACCTCATTGAGAAAGTGCCTAATCTGAGCCTGGCCCAATTTTAGAGGGGGTGTGTAGGTGTGTCTGTGTATGTGTTTTTGTGTGTGTGGGGGAGAGACAGACAGACAGACAGAGATGTGATGCATGCTGGGGTGCTCTCACCCAAGGAGGGCTCTCACTGACAGCAGGGCAGAAAAAGTGCTGCCTGCTGTGTATTCCAAGTGCTGAATTCCAGAGGGTAGTTTTAGTTTTCAGGTTTTCATTTAGCCATATAAAAAGAGCTGCTCTTCCCTTGGGGCAAGTTAGTGTTTTTCTGTATCAGTAATAAGCAACATTAGTAAGGGCTAGTAACTGTAAGAGGCTTAAAGAACAGTTTATGGCAAACAAGTTTAAAACGTCTTCTGAAGTATGAAAGCTATATATAAAAAATGCTTATTGTTAGTAGTAGTCTTTTTAGAATACAGAATATTGGAGTTTATGCAGAGCTATTTGACTATTTTGGTAATACTGTTGTTAGGCTTTTATTTATTCATAGATTCAACTTGTGGTTTTTGCAATATTCCTCTGCACAATTATTTGTGTAGGAAGATTCTTGTAGAGGATGTGAGAAAGGATTTGTTTGCTATAGCAGATTTTTCCTTTTATAATGACCGTTAAAAAAGGGAGACAACGAATGGAACACAACTCTTTCAGTGCTCTTCAGGGGATTATGTTGATCCTAAAATAGTGTGTGTTTTGTGAAGAACCTTTATCTCATCCAGCCACCTTGTTTGCTAATATCACAGGTGTGGCCTCTTTCAAGTCCCATAATTAAATGGATGGCACTGGAGTTATTTTCAAGACATTGTATTTTATTTATGTGGCTGTTAATTTAAATGCTTTAATAAAATTCATTATTCGCTTTAAACAAAATACCGCAAAAATATATTTGGCTACAGTGGTATTTATCCAATTAGTTTGCCCCCCCCCTTTTCTTTCTTGAACAATATTTAACTTCTGTATAGAATAATTGTCTCGGGGGCTAATAAAGTAATGGCTGCACCATCTTAAAAACGCTACTGGTGGCTTTCTGGAAATACCAGGTTATTAGGCTGAATCACCCCTTTAACAAGAAAGAAGTGGCTGAATGTTACCTGAATAGTCTGTATGTCCGAGCCATGTTCAAAAGGGAGAACCATTTTCTCTGTGAGCTTAAGCCTTCTTCTCATTATTAACACAGGTTCTAGATTACTGAGCATTTTCTTATCTACTCATTTAGAATGGATTCCTTTGGTTTGTAACGACTTTGAGTTTGGGAAAAATTATCCTTGTGATGAGTACTATCGTTCCCACCCCCCTTGCCCATGTCCTCCGGTACCTTCTCTGCTTATCCAGAGGGTGTCAGAGCATTGGCACCTGGTAGGGAAAAGAATGGAGCGGATGCCAGGAACGTCTCCTACTCCCCACTTAAATGTGTGCTCAGGGTAGGCACTCTTGGGATTGGTATGCCTGAGGACAAGAAGAAAAAATTGCTCCCACATGGTATAGATTTTAGAATTTACTCAGTCATTTCCTTTTCTTATTTCCTTCTGTCTTGTTTTCTCTGCTAATATGATTGGTTGGCCACAGTCATAATTGAATTTCTGGTCATAATTAAATCTTTGAAAAATTGTGCAAAGAAGATGACAACAAAAAAGGAAGTAGAGAGATATAAAACACAAGTGAAGTTAGAATGTCTTTTTTTAGAAAAATTTTCATAATAGAAAATATGGGGTAAAAATTATCAGGAACAATTAAGAACAGGAAATTAGAGAGGGCAATGCTTTTATAGTATGATCACACAGAAGACAGCAGCATGATCAGGAAACAGATCACCAATCTTAAATCTGATTATAAAATTTAAGGGAAGAACATTTAATGAAAAAAGGAGTAAATCAGCACAAAATTATGGTATTTGTTACATATTTGACTGTGAATGTCTATTACACACATCAATCACTTCTTGAAGATCGAATTAATTAAATATTCATTGAATTTATATAAGTAAAACAAGAGGGCAAGTTTGTGGGTTATAAGAAATCTTGGAAAATTGCAGCAGATCCCAGATGTAGCAAAGTTTTAAAATGGTTTTCCCTTTTGGAGAGAAAGTTCTCAAATAGAAGTCTTATGACATTATTGAAATATTCAGTTGCATGTATCAAAGAAAATCTCATGTGCTGTCACTGCATAGAGAACTTGGTGGTATTTGTGGACCATGCACCTTCCTCACAGCAGCATAGTGACTACCTCTGGTTTCTATGTCTGCAGACATTCCTATGAGTTCTGAAATTTTATTTCTGCAGTCAAATAGAGGGAGAAATGATTTTTGAAATAGCTGAAGTTGCCCCCAGGCGTTTGATGACCTCCACCTTGTATTTGACAAGTGAACCAAGCACAGGCACAAGTGTTCTCCGAGTGAAGAACATTATTTTGAAAAGGAATTTATACTGCAGTGATGACGGAGCTCCAAACCTTTCAGTATCTGGCTGAGGCCAACTATTCTGCTTAGAAGCCTCTATACATTTTAAAATTTGTACCTGAAGGCAAATAATAGTGAACTTGAAAGCCAAAGATTATAGTTTTGAAAGGTACATCAATTCTGAAAATAGAGTAGTTTCACTGTGGTATTCCATCTGAAGAGTTGAATCAAGGATGTAAAAAAAAAAAAATACATTCAGCTTTCTTATTTCCTAAAGGAAGACAGTTATTCTCTTGCTAACTGGCTTATATTATCAGATGCATTGAATACTAAAAATAGAATTACTGATGGGGTCTGCCTCCTGTGCTGTAAGATCACTCTGAGTCCTATTTAGTGAATGTTACAGAAGTGTGAGAAAGCAGCTTCACTTTCTTTCTAGAGGAAATCATAGTTGTTTTCAACAGAGCCTCTATTAGTGCAGTTCGGAGAATGCAAAGACACATTGATTATCTTTCATCACTTTAAAAGAAAAAAATGTGTTGTAAAGGCAATCAGTAGAAGTCATTATGTTTCACATAAACTCATGTACTGATTTATTCACATCTTCTGTTATTTTTAAAGATGAAGAGAAATTCTAAGAAGATAATAAACATTGACAATGATGAGCAAGTTTATTGTTTAAAATGCGGTTGAGGAAAAATTTGGTTGTAATAGGGAATTACTGAAAGGGGAATAAGTGATACTACAAATGGCAAAATTGTGGTGTGGTGTGTAGGGTCCTGTTATTTAATATGCTCAATATAAAATTTGTTACCTCATTAAGAACATTCTTCAGGATTTCAACATATGCATGTCTCCAACTTTGCAAGATTTTTAAATAAGTGTAGTGTAAAAAAAAAGTACATTAGTAGCTGTATAGTACTTAACTGTCAGAATGATTTGCTACAGGGACTAGATCCTATTGCAAGCTGTCAAATTTGTATATTGCTGTAATACCAAACCATAAAATCTTTTGAGTAAAATGGAAAATGTCAGATGGGCATGACTACAAATAATATACTTTCTGAAGGCTTTAGATGTCTATAGGAGAAAATGTGTAAATGCATGAAATGTTATCTTGTTACTATGGATTTTTCTTTATCTGTTAAAAGACAAGTGTGAGGCAAAAGGAAATTGATTGGAGCCTTTAAATTTTTCAGTTTTGAACTCATTTTTTTTCCTGAGGACTAATTTTAAAAACATTATTAAACAGATGGGTAGAACTTCAGATAATTCATGATTAAAGAGTATTGTGAGAGAGTCATCTTATCTTTTGACTTACATTGCTGAATGTTTCATTTTTTTCCCCTGATCTTGTCTGTGTGAGTAGTGATTACTGATGGATCTTTTAATTGAGTGAGTGAGTTGGGGTCAGGGTTCCAGAGATGGAGTCACCCCTTTCACTCCGACATCAACTGATTCAATACCTACAAATACTTGCCAAACTGAGGTAGCTGCTGGATGGCTTTAAACAACCCATAGGGTTTTGCTTGGTCAACAGTGATTAACAGAAGAAAGGTTATAGATTTTGAAAGGTACAGTCGTTATTGTAAAGCAATGGATCCATTATTATTTATTTTTCTACTGTTTTAGTATAAATTATTCCTTCGGAAGGGGCTCTTAAAAATCAATGAAAAATTATAAAATGCTTCTTATGTAAAGTGACAGTCTTTTCACGCTTGTCATTAATTTAATGTAAGTCAGTGTGGTCTATTTTAGGCAGTTTCCCACAATTTAGGAATGTCATTTTTTAAGACGAGCTCATAAATACAGGTACCAGCCCAGTTTGCATTTATTGATTTAAATATCAATGGTTCTGTGCATTTATCTGTATTGCCATTTGGATGATGCAATTCCCAGCCTCTGTTACATTGAAATTGAGCATGTAGGCTCTTGGCTGAGATTGTTTTGAGTTCCATGTCCAACACCTAAGCAACCTTGGCCATACAGTTTAACCTCTCAGAATCTTGTCTGTAAACCGGGGTGGTTGTGAGAATGATGTGAGGTAGTGAAGGACCTGGCATGTTGCTACACTCAAAAGTTAGTCACTGCTTATGGTAGCTGATGTAACCCCTTGCTGTCTAAATCTCTGTGAACTGCCTTTTAGCCAATCAGAATCAAAGCAGATAAATATTTATAAGGAGAAAGTAGGTTCCTGGTACGCTCTCATTTGTTTATTCATCTGTCTAGTAAATATCTCTTTAGGACTTGTTGTGGGGTTAGATGATAAATGTACATAATTTCTGCTTTTATAGATATTACAGGATAATGGGAAGTTACTGAAAATTCAACAAATGATTACAAAGCAGCATGAAAAGATCTTTTGTAGTAAAAGTCCAGAATGCAGTGAAGGACCTTACTGAATTTGGGGCACAAGCGTTGGCAGTCAAGAGGTGTGGAGAAGCTTGCTGGAAGAAGCAGTGCCTCATAATGCCTCGTTTGAGCCCTGAAGGATGAGAAGAGGTGCACTGAAGAAAAGGTCAGGAGAAGGAACAGGACATTTGGTACCCTGGAAGTGGGAGGGAACTGTGTAAGGTCTAGGAAATGACATTTCAGCAGAGCCAGAGTGTGAGGTGTGAGGAGGGAAAGATGAGTCTTGAGAAAGGGAAGCCTCAGATGATGTAGCACTGTGCTCTCCAGTTTAGTAGCCTCTGGACACTCTCAGCTACTGGACACTTAGAACATGGTGAGTGTTACAGAACTGAACTTTAGATTGTATCTAATTTAAAAGTTAAAAAATGAAGGCAGCATAAGCACATGAAATACAACTGTAATTTTGGTAGGTGCACATTTTACATTTCAAACACCCTTGAAAATTGTGTCCAAATTGAGATGTGTGTAAATACACAGTCTTCAAAGACTTAGTATGAAAAAAAAGAACGTGAAATATCTCATTAATAATTATTTTTATATTGGTTATATGTTAAAATGATAATAGTTTGGATTTGTTAAGATCCATTTGTTAGTTTGTATTAGTAAAATTAATTTCATTGGCCTTTTTATTGCAGTCACATATACTTAACATGTGTCCCCTGGTGGCTCAGACAATAAAGAGTTTACCTGTAATGCGGGAGACCCGGGTTTGATCCCTGGGTCAGAAAGATACGCTGAAGAAGGAAATGGCAACCCACTCCAGTATTTTTGCCTAGAACATCCCATGGATGGAGGAGCCTGACAGGCTATGTACCATGGGGTCTCAAAGAGTCGCACATGACTGAGCAACTTCACTTTCACTTTTCAACATAACATGTAGAGCTTCCCTGTTGGCTCAGATGGTAAAGAATCTGCCTGCCATGCCAGAAACCCTAGTTTGATCCCTGGGTCAGGAAGATCCCCTGGAGAAGGGAATGGCAACCCCCTCAAGTATTCTTGCCTGGAGAATTCCATGGACAGAAAGCCTGGCAGGCTACAGTCCATGGGATTGCAAAGAGTTGGACACAGCTGAGTGACTAATACTTTCACTTTTTTCAACCTAACACTTATCATTTTAACTATTTTTAGGTGCATAGCTCTGTGGCATACATGGTGTTAAGTATATGCACATTGTTGTACAACCACCATGCCCTGCTATCTCCAGAACATTTTTGTCTTCCCAAGCAGAAGCTCTGTACTCATTGAACAATAACCCCTCATTCTCTTCTTCCTCACCTGTTTTTTTTTTTAAATAAATTGTTCATTTATTTAGCATGTATTATTTATCACCTACTGTAGTAAGCTGAATAATGTTCACCCAAAGATATTAGATCTTAATCCCTGGAACATGTGAAATGTCACACCTTATTTGGAAAAGGGACTTTTACAAATGTGATTTAAGGATTTTGAGATGAAGTTATTTTGGGATTATCTGGGTGGGTCCAAAATTCCATCACACCTGTCCTTTAAGGAGAGGTAAAGGGAAATTACACACAGAAATCAGCCATGTGATAGAAGCAGAGTCTCACTTGTATTTTTGATGTGGCTCCTAAAACATTAAATATTGTATATCTGGCTCACATTTTATTCCTACTGGGTTTTGTACATTTTCCTGAACACATTGAAGAACCTTTGATGCTGATTAAGAAGTGAAATAATAGACCATGTTTGTGTTTCAGATGGGTATTCTGCTTCTGGTGGGGAGAATATGTTCGAGAGAACAGGACTGGGGCCAGAGAGGCCAGTTTCAGTGATCATGTGAAAGATGATTTAAGTGTAAAGCTGAGATGGAGATAAATGAATTGATTGTAGGTGGGGTTGGCTTAGACTAGGTGTGGAGGAGGCTAGGGTTCTGGATAAGCAGCTAGGAGACTGGTCATGCTGTGCAAAGGGCTTGTTCTTACCAGAAGGGAATGGGGTTGAGGAGGAAGTATGTTTGGGCATATTTGATTTGAGGTCCATGTATTCCAACTAGGTTGAACACAGGAGAAACATATGCTAGAATTCTACTTCTCATGGGTATGTAAATATTTACCAGCTGCTCCTAGGTTGTCACATGAAGTTCAATAACTATTCAGTTCAGTCAGTTCAGTTTAGTTGCTCAGTCGTGTCCAACTCTTTGCGACCCCATGAATCACAGCACGCCAGGCCTCCCTGTCCATCACTATCTCCCAGAGTTCACTCAGACTCACGTCCATCGAGTCGGTGATGCCATCCAGCCATCTCATCCTCTGTCGTCCCCTTCTCCTCCTGCCCCTAATCCCTCCCAGCATCAGAGTCTTTACCAGTGAGTCAACTCTTCGCATGAGGTGGCCAAAGTACTGGAGTTTCAGCTTCAGCATCATTCCTTCCAAAGAACACCCAGGGCTGATCTCCTCTAGAATGGACTGGTTGGATCTCCTTGCAGTCCAAGGGACTCTCAAGAGTCTTCTCCATCACCACAGTTCAAAAACATCAATTCTTCGGCGCTCAGCCTTCTTCACAGTCCAACTCTCGCATCCATACATGACCACTGGAGAAACCATAGCCTTGACTAGATGGACCTTTGTTGGCAAAGTAATGTCTCTGCTTTTTAATATGCTGTCTAGGTTGGTCATAACTTTTCTTCCAAGGAGTAAGCGTCTTTTAATTTCATGGCTGCAGTCACCATCTGCAGTGATTTTGGAGCCCCCCAAAATAAAGTCTGACACTGTTTCCACTGTTTCCCCATCTATTTCCCATGAAGTGATGGGACCAGACGCCATGATCTTCATTTTCTGAATGTTGAGCTTTAAGCCAACTTTTTCACTCTCATCTTTCACTTTCATCAAGAGGCTTTTGAGTTCCTCTTCACATTCTGCCATAAGGGTGGTGTCATCTGCATATCTGAGGTAATTGATATTTCTCCCGGCAATCTTGATTCCAGCTTGTGCTTCTTCCAGTGCAGCGTTTCTCATGATGTACTGTGCATATAAGTTAAATAAGCAGGGTGACAGTATACAGCCTTGACGTACTGCTTTTCCTGTTACTCGTTAGTAATTCAGAAACAGTGTCAATAACCTCAGATATGCAGATGACACCACCCTTATGGCAGAAAGTGAGGAGGAACTAAAGGGCCTTTTGATAAAAGTGAAAGAGGAGAGTGAAAAAGCAAGCTTAAAACTCAACATTCAAAAAACTAAGATCATGGCATCCAGTGTGATCACTTCATGGCAAATAGATGGTAAAACAATGGAAAAAGGGACAGACTTTATTTTCTTGGGCTCCAAAATCACTGCAGATGATGACTGCAGCCATGAAATTAAAAGACGCTTACTCCTTGGAAGAAAAGGTATGACAAACCTAGACAGCATATTAAAAAGCAGAGACATTACTTTGCCAACAAAGGTCCATCTAGTCAAAGCTTTGGTTTTTCCAGTAGTCATATATGGATGTCAGAGCTGGACCACAAAGGAAGCTGAGCACCGAAGAATTGATGTTTTTGAGCTGTGATGTTGGAGAAGACTCTTAGGAGTCCCTTGGACTGCAAGGAGATCAAGCCAGTCAATCCTAAAGGAAATGAGTCCTGAATATTCATTGGAAGGACTGATGTTGAAGCTGAAGCTCTAATACTTTGGCCACCTGATGCGAAGAACTAACTTATTGGAAAAGGCCCTGATGCTGGGGAAGATTGAAGGTGGGAGGAGACGGGGACGACAGAGGATGAGATGGGTGGATGGTATCACCAACTAGTGGGTGTGAGTTTGAGCAGACTCTGGGAGTGGTGATGAACAGGGAAGCCTGGCATGCTGCAGTCCATCGAGTCACAAAGAGTCAAACACGAGTGAGCAACTGAATTGAACTGGCTGAGCAGCCGTGCTTTGTGTGGATGTGAATTCGATTCATGATAATATCGTATCTGCCTCTCTATACACTAAGTCCCCTACATACAAACAAGTTCTGTTCTGAGCACACATTTGTAAAATCAGTATGTTTGTAACTCTAACAAAGGTACCCTAGGTACCCAACTAACACAATCTGCTGGATAGTACTTTACTACAATAGGTTTATAATACTTTTCACACAAATAATATGTACATAGAAAAACAAAAAATGAAAAGATTTTTAATCTTACAGTACCTTGAAAAGTACACCTAGTACAGTACAGCAGCTGGCTTACAGCATGCATGTTCACATCTTTGAAAGTTTGGAACTTGATGGTTCATATGTAGAGGACTTACTGTACTCTTTCTGAAGTATAATAATCAGGTAAGACAGTGTCAGCCTTGCGAGTTTCATTTATGTCTTCTCACAGTGAAAGAAATGAAGAACATTGAAAATGGAGGAAAAACCTATAGAAATGAAAAAGTTTGATTTGCAAAAAAATGAGTATTCTCATGAAAGATAAATGTTTTCATGAAAGATAAATGTGTCCACAATCAGTAAAGACATAGTGTGTATGGGGATTGCCAGGATGAGTGCCTACACGTGAAAGGGGATTTGCAGTAAGAATTGCAAGGGTTTGCACAGGCTCACGAGAAGGTATTCATTTCAGAATGGCTTTGAGTTTAATTTCAGTTTAATTTTAGTTTAAAAGCATGTTTTCATTAATAGTTTTTTAGGATCAAATTTTAAATCATAGTTCATTCTTTTCTGTTCAGAGTATAAAATACATTCCACCTTTCTTTAGGAGCAAAATATTTTACTTTAAATAAATGGAAAAAACAGATAGCTTAATTATAGGAATCATGCTTAAGTTTAATTAAAACTTGCAAGATTTTTTTTTCTTACAGCCATCTGTTCATAATTGGTTTTTTAAAATTCATCAGTTTTAAACACTTCATTCTTTGGAGAAAGCAAAAAAATATTGTGAAATCTTTTCACTAAATGGCAGATATTTCTCAGTAAAAGAATCATGACATCCTGGCAAAGGTATAATTTTAGTAGACTAATGAGCTTTCTGACCAGAGCCGACTGAGCCTCGTCTGATTTTTACAATGATAAATTGACTGTGTCAAAATTCGCAATCTAGTCTGGTGAAATATTTTACTATGAAAGTTTAATTCTCATTTTTTATTTATGAAAGCAGTGGTAGTGTCACAGTAGCTTATAATATGCTGGCCGTTTGGTATGATTTATTTCAATGAGTGTCACTTGTTGATGTGTTTAATGATTGTTGACCCATATTTAATTCTAAAAACTCTTAAGTGGTGAGAAATGTAATAAGTCAGCCACTGTAGTTAAAAGAAAAAAATTACTATCCACAGATCTATTCAGTTGCCTTTCTCCAGCTTCAGTGATGTCACGGCTTTATATTTGACAGCTGTTGATTGGGGGCACTGAATACTTAACAGCTTTCTTTACAGTTGTGGGAATCTACTTAGATAATTTGTACCAGAAACACATACTTGAAGTGTAATAAAATCATTTTTCATTACTTAATATGGGGATTGCACCCTACTGTCATTTTAAAGGTTTTGAGGAAAATTGTGGAATAATGAGCATTTCTTTCATTTTTCAGTCTTTCGATAAAAAACACTTATTGAGGTGATCATAGTGTCTAGTGCTTGGTGACAGGTGGCATGAGATGGACAGGGTCATCTGTCTCGTGAGGTTTGCATTCTGGAAGGATTTAGATATATTGATAGATCTTCCAAGGATGTCTTTTTTTTTTTTTTTTTTTTTTTTTGGTAGTTTCAGAAGGCAGATGGAAAGGGCTAGGTTAACACATTCTTCTAAGGTATTTCTTTACAGAGAGGTGTAGTAAGTATTCCTGTCTCATACGTCAGGATACTTATCTAGTGTAGATAATTTCTAACAAATAGGTTAAAATATCAAAAGAGTTTTTTTTAGATATTATGATATTAGTTTGAGATCATTTTAGAAACAATAAGTATCTTAAACAAAAAATTTAAAACGGTGGTATATTGTTAACATAAAGCTTCAAATTATTCATAGCTTACAACAAAATGAAATACCTTATGAATTATGAAACAGTCGTAGTAGTGAAACATTCTTAATATGTATTGTTCAAAAGACCACAATGTCTTGTATTTTTTAAAAGGAGAATTGAAGTGTTAAGTTGTTGTTGTTACTTTGTTTATAGTACATAGTAAAAGGCATAAACACTATTGCTGCAGAAATTTGTTTTAAAATTTCTCTAGGAAGAGGCCATCCAGAGAAAATTATCCTTTGCTATTTTCTTTTGTCTATTAAAGCAGTTTATAAGTATTTTTCAAATAATAATGTCACATTACAGAGCATTTTAGTTGGCAGGTCAGCTTAGAACTGAGGGGGTGGGGAGATCAGTGGCCCAAATGTTTTTAGAAACAACAACCAAATTTAAATACTTCTAATTCTCAGGTACCATTTCTCTAAGAATCCCTTTTTATAATTAGAAAATGAAGAAGCCAGTGACACAAAAATCAGTCCTTTTCCCCGCAGACCCAGAAGCTAACATATGTGCATTTTTAGGCTTCTCATTTTGACAAGGGCAATCACCATTTAATTTCAGAATTCCATTTATCTCAGTGATAGCCCTAGAACCATCGAGTCTCCCTTTCCCGTCTGTGACAGTATTACTGTCTCCGTGTTCTTTGCCACACACTGATTTGGGGAGCCCTGCCCTGTAGCTGTGGCACCTGACACCACCATGGTGTACATTCTGCATGGATAAGACATGACAGCCTTTTCACCTGAGCTTGCTGTGCATGCAGAGGGCGACAGCTCACCTGCACCAGGGAAAGCAGGCATGCACGTGTGATGCACTCATCGCAATCACATTCCATTTCTCGCAGAGACGTTCCGAGAAAATGACAGGCCAAGCTCAGAGTTCAGGTTATCAGCCTGAGACATGTGAAGCACAGGGCATCTCCACAACAGATAAGGCTAAACTGTACTACTGAACTTTGACTTGTTGATTTAATGTTGGAATTTTAATATATACATCTTATAAGGTTATATTCGCTATAAAAGCAATGTCTGTCATCAAAAAAAATTTTTTTTTAACTGAAGTGTATAAAATACAAAATGAAATCATCTCTAGCTTTGTGCCAGTCCACAGCAGTAATCACATTTAACTTAAGGCAGTAATGATTCCTGACTCTTTTCTATGGAGGAAACAGCTTAGAAGGATATGGTGCTTCACCTTACTGTGTTATACTTGAGAGTGTTTCAGTAGCATACTATATACGTATGGAACATAAATCTGTTTTATAAAAATATCAACCCTCTCTTAAGGGTAGTCACGTTTTTCCTTTCTTTCCTCTGGTTCTTCTTATGAACCTACCAGCATTCATAATGCTTCACACTCTTGGCACCTGTCATTTACTCAGAAACTTTCCAGGCTGCATTTTTAAGATTTTTGTTTTTAATAGAACTTAACCACCTCGATTGCCTAAAGGTAGTCCTGAGTGGTCCTCAGTTGTGCCATTTGCTGCAAGTGTAAAAGCATCTGAATGCGATAATAAAGTATATGAATATTGGGCCCGACAGCATGGGTTCCTGTCTCAGCTCTGCCACATACCAGCTACTTGAGATCATGTCATCCTCCTTGGAAGCCTGTCCTTGATTCCATGACAGCTGTCCTTGGTTTTCCTTCTCTCTCTTTGGCCTTTAGGTCTCAGGTTTCTTTGCAGGTTCTTCTTCCTCTGTCCATCTCTCGAATGTTTATGTTCCCCTAGTTTCTGTCTGAAGCTTTTTTCTCACTCTTTTCATCTTCAGTAACAGCTTGTAAAATTGGAATCACAGTAATAGCACTTTCTTTCATTGTTGTGAGTATCAAGATAAGGCATCTAGCATACTTTGCCCGGTGCCTGGCCATAGTTAAGTGCTCAATAAATACTCCTCCTTACTGTTGTTGTTATATTACCTTAGTAAGACCATTATAGTAACAGTGAAATAAGAATAAAATAATAATGTATATGTACTCAGTAAATTGATAAATGATATTGTTTATTTTTAAGTTTTATCACTTGGAACATTTTATCATACATAAAATAATACAGGTGATTGTCAGTGAAGTTCACAAATATTTAATTAAAAATAAACTTCTTTAATTTTAAATAATTACCGATTCACTGTAAGTTGTAAAGATAATATAGAGATTCTTGTGTGTCCTTCATCCAGCTTCCCTTATCAGTTGCATGATATATAAGTGTAAAACAATATCAAAATGAGAAATTGACATTGGTATAATATATGCACTTAGTTCTATGTTGGAGAAGGAAATGGCAACCCACTCCAATGTTCTTGCCTAGAGAATCCCATGAACAGAGGAGCCTGGTGGCTGGCTGTCCATGGGGTTGCACAGAGTCGGACACGACTGAAGCACCTTAGCAAGCAAGTTCTGTGTAACTTTATCACATTTATAGCTGTCATTTTATTGGAAGGAACTGTAGCTCTGCAGAAGTGGTTAAAAGGGAGGTAAAAAAAAAATAATAGCAGTGCATTGTGGTTTATAACATATGAGAAAGTATAAAGAGCTCTTGACCCTTGACATAAAACAACTCTATTAAGATTGTGTAAAAATTTATGGGAGGGAGGTTCAAGAAGGAAGGGATGTATGTTTACCTATGGCTGATTCATGTTGATGTTTGGCAGAAACCAACAAAATTCTGTAAAGCAGTTATCCTTCAATTAAAAAATAAATTTTTAAAAAGATGTGAAACAAAAATTAGGCAAAGATTTGGTCTTACTCTTCACCAGAGGACAAAATGCTTAATGACATTATCCATTAGGTAAAGCAAATAAAACCACAATGTGATGCCACTACGTATCTGTGGAGTAGTTAGAATCAATAAAACAATACCAATGCTAATATATAGCAACTAGAACCCTCCTCCATTGCTGGTGGCAATGCAGAATGGTAGAACCATGTTGAGACACAATCTTGTTATTTCTTGTTAAATGAAACATACAGTTGACCATACCATCCAGCAAGGCCACGCTGCTAGGAATTCATCTCAGGAGTGAAAATTTACATTCACACAAAAACCTGTAAGTAATAGTTATAGTGGCTTTTTCATAATCATCAAAAATCTGGAAACAACTCAGTGCTTTTCAGCTGGTGGTTGAATTATCAAACCATGGTACTTCATACAGTGTGATACTTCTCAGTAGCATCAATCAACTTGGGTGACTTCTGAATGCATTATGCAGGTGAAAGAAGCCGGGCTCAAAGGGCTCCATAATATATAACTCCATTCATACTGCACTCTGGTGGAAAATAAACCTTTGAGGGTAGAAACCAGATTAGTGGCAGTGACGATGCCTGGTAGAGAGGTTGACTGCAGAGGGCACAAGGAAATGGTTTGTGTTTGTGGAACTGTTGTATGTCTTGATTGTGGCAGAAGTTGCATGACTGTGTTTTGTTGAAATTTGTGGAAATGTACACATTAAAGGGTGACTTTTATTACATATCCTCTGTGCAAGAAATTTTCCAGGCAATACTGGAGTGGGTTGCCATATTCTAAGTATAAAACCATATTTTAAATGTTACTGGATTGATTAATGATAAATCCATGGTATTTATCATTACCGGGGATTTATCATTACCACAGGGTGAGGAGAAGTGTGGCAAAGAAACCTAGAGGAGAGGAAATGAAAGAATGTGGGCGATGTAGCAAGGTGTATGTTTGGGGAAGTGAGAGCTGGAGTCCAGGACGACCCATATCTCAGGCAACAGAAAGTGTCCGTGCCTTCCCCTCTGAAGGCTTTTCGCGTAAGTCTCCCTTGATTCAGAAAGTACTGATCTCAGATAGCTATTTCCATGGCTTAAATATCACTCCCAGAATCACTCTCGTAAAGGTGTTAATTTTAGTTTCTGCTGCTTCATCATAATCATTACCTGATTGAGGGTTAAATGAGATATTTGTTATGATACATTTGCACAGTGGCTGGCACAGAATTCATTTCCATAGTTAACTCATGAAGTGATGATGTCAAGTTTCATTTAATAGATGAGAAATCAGAGGTTTAAGGTGGTTATTGTTTTAGTCGCTAAGTCGTATCCGACTCTTTGTGACTGCATGGACTGCAGCCTGCCAGGCTCCTTTGTCTGTGGGGTTTTCCGGGCAAGAATACTGGAGTGGGTTGCCATTTCCTTCTCCAGGGGACCTTCCGAACCCAGGGATCAAACCCATGTCTCCTCATTGGCAGGCAGATTCTTCACCATTGAGCCACCAGTTAATAGTGGAAGAGCCGTGCTACCCTGGCCTCCAGACCCAATTCCTATGTTCTTTCCTACTGAGTTATATTCACCTTGGTGTCAGGTAGCTTTTTGATCTTCTGAAAGGCTGAAAACAAACACTTTTGTGCAGAAGTTAATTGTTTCCAGGGTGTTCCATTAAAACCATCTTCTCAGTTCAGGTATATTATCTGATTTTTGTTCTGTTTTATTTTCCATTTCAGAGAACTTCAGATTTGTGCAGTGGTATAAAGTAATGTCTGGGTTATTTAAGTTCTTGAGAGAAATAGGTTGCAAGGGAACGGGGGAAGTATTCTTAAATTAAGTTTAAAAATATCCTTGCACACTGTCATTAGCCTTGCAGGGCCCGTCAACCTCCAGTTCACTCTTTCCTGGTGTCAGACGTATTGGAAAGCTTTGACAAACAGTTGGTATGCCAGAGACATCTGAAAGCCTCCGAGAGGTGCATAGAGACACGTAAATCTATCATCTAAATAAACTCCACTAGTGGCAGGTGTCTCAGAAATCTAACTCACAGTGATGTGGGCACATGGGTTTTGTTAACCAGAAACAGCATTTTAACACTGACAGCTGCTAAAGAAGACAGCTCCAGACAGGAATTCACTGTCTGTAGAACTGCAAACTAATCTTGCCTTCAAATGAAAAGATTGTAGTGCAGCTTACTGTATATAGCAGAGAAAGCTGTCATTGTTGGGTTTATTTCCTAACATCTGAATCTTCGATGCATAAGCAATTTTTCTATCAGCCATTCCTGAAACTTGACCAGAATGAAAATTTTGGTTTTGAAAATTTTTGTACAATTAAAGTTTGACCGCTTTATTTTTATGCTTGTGAGCAAGTCTTGGAAAAGTCCACATTGTTGTTATTGTTGTTTTAGGTTGATTGGTTTTTAAAAATGTTTTCATAAATTTCTTTTTTATCTCTCTTTTCTTTTTTTCATGGAAAGGCATTTTATTTTAAATATAGCAGTGTGTACACGTCAATCCCAAACTCCCAGTGAATTCCTCCTCCCCTGCCTTCCCCCGCCCCCAGTAACCGTAAGTTTGTTCTCTAAGTCTGTGAATCAGTTTCTATTTTGTAAATAAGTTCACTTGAATTATTTTTTTAAAAAGATTCCACATATAAATAATTATTTCCTTTTTATTATAAAACAGTTTTGGTTCTTTTGAAGTATGCCAGGTATGCAACATGAACATTTCCAGTCCAGTTCAGTCACTCAGTCTACATGTCGATGATAGCCTGCCTGGCTCACTTGCTGATGCCTTAGACAGCAGCCACAGGAGGCTCAGCAAAACTAGCTACAATGATCTGGGCTTTCAAAGTTATTCTCAAATAATTAATATTACAAATAGGAATATGAACATTTTACCTGTCCACTATTTGTAATATTAAAGGAATATGAACATTTTACCTGTCCACTATTTGTAATATTAAAGGAGTATGAACATTTTACCTGCCCACTATTTGTAATATTAATTATTTGAGAATAACTGTAAAAGCCCACATCGTTGTAGTTTTGCTGAGCCTCCTGTGGCTGCTATCTAAGGCATCAGCAAGTGAGCCTACCTGACTGACTGTCATCGACACGTAGATGCGGCTTGTTGCCTCTGTATGTCAGAACACATGTACATGGAAGGTATGTGTTCTGTGGCTTCTTATGAATTTGGGAGTTGACAGAGGTCTTAAGACGTCTGACAGAGTCATATACCATATATGGTGAATGGGTGATTTGCACCCTTGAGAATGATGTTCTCCTTCCGTTTTTGTGTATGAAGTGGTGAAAAGAATTCCCTCTTTCTTGAGCAAAGAAAGGATATGAAACAATTTTTTTCTTCAAGTAGACCCAGGAGGAAGGCACCCCATCTGTGATGGGTGAGCGTGATATAAAAAAGGAGCAGATTGTCAGCCAAACAGTTCTGCATCCAGGTGCCTTGTCAGTGTCCTGCGAGCAGATCCCAGGGCTTCATTCCTTTTTGCATATAGTGACTTAGTTATCATTCTTTCCGTGTATGCTGAGTTTTTTTAATACTTTAAAAAAAGATTCAACTGACCGGTTAAGTTGGTTTGATCTTGCTTATCAGGAAGCTAGATGGTGGAGAAACAAAAGAGATAACCTTTCTCTTAGATATTTTATTTATTCTTTTTGAAAGATTTTTATTTGGGGGATAAATTAAGTCTTAGGTGCAATGATTTGTCTTCTTAGTGTTAAAATAAGTCAGCTCTCACCTGTCCCCACTCACGGAAAGGTACAGTAGCAACACAGCCTGCAGGAGGGAATAGATGTTTACCATGTATATGCCCTGCACTGGGTGCTGTGCCCCTGCTTAATATGCATCACCCTTGTAGTCCTCAGCAATTCTGTATGCATTCAGGATTTCAGTTCCCTCTTTGCTAAGCCCTTTGAGGGCACCCAACTCTAATGAAACAAAAGTAAAGACAGCAACAATGAAAGCCCAAAGTTCTTGCTTTCATAACATTTTATGCTCAGCATTATTGCAGCCCAATTTTTACTGGAAATTCAGATGGCTTTAAAGAAATCAAGATATATGACTATTCATTTAAGATATAAGGGAAATTTTTGAACTGGGATTTAATTGATCTGTATCACTCTAAATCTCTTATATTTGTGCTAAAATTCATTAATGTATGGCATGTTAGACTTTTGAAACTTACATTGACTCTTTAAGGGTAGGCTAGAAATCTAGGCACAGAACTACACCAACAATAATAATGAAGTCTCCCTGTGAAAACGGCAGTTCAGTAGGAATTGGAAAGTTGAATAGGCCCCCACCTCCCCCATCACACAAAATCTTGTTTAAGACGCTGTACTCATCCTAGATAGGAATAGTCAGTGTCATCTCTAGGAGGGGGACACAATAGTCTGAGTTCGTGCTGGTGTCAATCCATGGATTTTTCCTAAAATGTCACCTGTCATTTTCCCCTGGAACTTTAGGACTTTGCAGTTATTTTATGTTTTGTTTGTTTCCCTAATGTGTGGATAAAGCTAATTCTTTTGACCAGTGTACTTTCCCTATCCTGAAATTTCTCTCCTTTTGCAGTTGAGTCTAGCATATATCCTACTACAGTTTCACAAATAGTGACTCACATAGAAATCTTCCCAAGGTGCATCATGTTAATGGTTTTGGTATATCCCGGGGTCACCTCCCGAAGCATGGAGGCATTTTAAAAGGACTCTCAAAAGTTGAGCTGTTAATCCTGCAGAACAGCACAGGCCAGAGGCTTGTTTCCTGGGGAATCAGCTTTGTATCTCCCAGCCTGACTCCTGCCTTCCTGCAGCACATCAAAGCAGCTGAACACATTTTGAGTTTTGGGGCAACTATCACTCATTCATCAAAGTTCCATCTGAGTGATACATGTTTTTGAAAACAGATGTGGAAACGGAGCTGACAGATGTTGAGAATGGCCCTCGTGTTGAAGCCCATGTTGTTGCACATGCTGTAGGAAGGCAGGTCGTTAGCATTCAGAGTGGCGCACCTACAATCTGTGAATTCATCAAGTTGTTTGCATAGCTCTTGGATTAGTCTTTGTGGTTTGATTTGCTTTGCTTTGAAGGTAATTAAAAGCTTTCCTCGCCCCCACCCCCTGCTCATGTGCTAAAATATAATAAACATGAAATACATAGCTTACTATGTATTTTAGTGGTTGGCAAGATATACTAATGTTCTTGTGTTGAATGTGCTTTTTCATTTTGGCTGCTCTGTGCCAGGCATTGCTGGGTGACGCTCCAATAAGGCTTTGAAGTTGATATTGTTTTTCCCATTTTATATTTGGTAAAACTGAGGCTAAGAGGAGTTTGATCATTTGAACTTGTCCAGCTGCTATACAGTAGAATTCCTTAATAGGAGGAGTTCTCCTATTTAAAGTCCCAAGTCCTCCTCCTTAATAGGATAACAACCACTATGCTGCCTGTACCGCCTCTGGAGTGTGATGGGGAGCAAAGTACAAAATGGAGAAACTAATGCTCTGTGACTCAGAGAAACACCTTTACCCTGCATCACGATTCCTGCATCTCTCAGTAGTGTCTGGGACCCCAACTGTGTGAGAAGTCAGCTCGTCAAGGCAACACCGTGCGTGGTCCACATTTTCAGCCAGACCAGTCACTCTAGGGAGAAAGCATCTGTACGCAGTGTTCATTTCTGTGTCTTGGTCACGTTTCATCCTGAGCCAGGGCAGCGTGTGGCCATGTTCTTACCTTGGGTTTCTCAGGTTCTAGGCAAATACTTGGATTCAGAGATGTGTGAGTATCTTCAATACACTTAAAGGGAAAAAAATAAAGTTCTTCAACATGCATATTTAACCCATGTTACTAATAATTTTTCCTAAACCATGCTTTGATGAGGAAAAAATTTAAGAGAAATAGTACATACAGAAAGTTCCCAATTATTATTTTTTTAATGAACAGGAAAATGACTTGAATGCCATATTGTGGTTGCTGGTGGATAGCAGGATATTGGGTGATTAAAGAAAGTAATTTTTTACATACATTTGTGTAATTTGGAGCTTTCTAAATACAAGAAGCTTCATATTACTTGTAAAAATCAAAGGAAATAAAGTAAAATATAAAATTAGGTAAAACATTATTTGAACACCTTGGTCTTCTTTATGACTTTTTGTATAGTGGCCCTTGTAGGAGGGATATGGGACCAGCTTAGAGCAGAGAGTATCCAGGGGTTTCCTCTCTTTGCCTTCAACAGAAACTCCCTGAGACATCTTTTCTTTTTTCTTTAGTTTCAATTCTGGACACTTTTTTTCTTATTAATGTTCAGAATTCCATGTTTATCTTCTTAATGGTTTAACATGAAGGTTCCTTTGTGATGTCTTTAGTAGTAATTTTCAGGGAATCCTTGTTTTACTTGCTAAGACCAAGATCTGTATTTTAATTTATTTTCATTTGTCATTTGAAAAGTATATAGCTTAAGTCTAGTATAATTGCCTTCACCTTTGTCTGAAATTTCCATACCCAAAAAAGAAATTTAAAATATACTGCAATTTTTTCATTGCTTCCTGTTTTCTTAGTATCCTGAAATCAATGTCTTCTCTAAAAAAAAAAATTTTTTTATTTGGCTGCGTTGGGTCTTAGTTGTGGCATGTGGGCTCCCTAGTTGAGGTGCATGGGCTCAATACTTGTGCCTGGGCTTAACTGGTCTGTGGCCTGTGGGATCCTAGTTCCTTGACCAGGGATCGAACCCACGTCCTTTGCATTGGAAGGTGGATTCTTAACCCCTGGGCCACCAAAGGAGTCCCAGAAATCAATATATTCTTGTCTGTCAAATGTAATTTCCATGTGGGTTCAGTGATTCACCAGGAAAACTCACTGGACTCAGCTTGTAATTGTTCTCACAGCTGTGATTACAATAGAAGGACACCAACCAGACTCAGTAAAAGAAAACGGCACAAAAGGGGGAGACTGGAGAAAATCAGCAGCAAGCTTCCAGAGTTCTTGCCCAGTGGAGTCACACAGGACTCCTTAATTCCCCCGAAACAAGTTGTGACAACACCTGTAAATATTGCCAACCAGAGAGGCTGGTTAGAGAATGGGTGCCCAGAATTTTTACTCAGAACTGATCACATTGGGACTCTCTGCTTAGCATGTACCAAAATTCCAGGCTCCCAAAGGGAGACAAGCATTTGGGTTGTTACTGTGCAGTTTAGGCATTGTGAGCCTTTCTTTTCAGGAAACAGTGGGAACTCTTTGGAAATTCAAGTTTTCAGACTCCTGCCAGGGGCCACCCTTGTCAAAACTTTCAAAGGATAGCAGTCTCAGGCCTGCTCTGTTAGTTCTTTCTACCCAACATGGAATAGAAACCTAGAAATACCCATTTACACCAAAGGAGAAAATAAATTTGCTGAGTAAAGAGTATGTGTGTTAACTACTTTAAGAGTGACTTCTCGGACATCTCTCTAGCTCAGTTTTCACCTCTGTAAAATGCAGTAGTACTCTGCACTTTAAAATCCTGTGTTCTTGTATGTTTTCTGATGCTTTTTACATCTGCTCTTCTCAGACTGGGGTCCATGTACCCTAGGGTCATGTGAAGACTGTCTCAGAGGAACAATGCATGGATAGTTCTGAGAGGATCAGTGTTCAGATCCTCAGCTTTTTATGAGTTCTTTCCTCATCTTGGTGTGGAGGAGAGAGAAGCTTGGGAGGAGCTGCTGGCTCTCTTCCCTCCCACCCCCGCCCCCTTTGCTTTACAGAATAAATGCATTGTTCTCAGGTGGGTAAACAGCAGGACAGATTCTGAGGCCAAGTGTTCAGAGAGCAAAGCAAAGGTAGATTAGGTGATAAATACTGAAGAGAGCAACACATTATTTTGCTTGGGCCATAAATGTATTGCAAAGGTTGTGACCTTATTTACTAGCTACTCACTGAAATCCATAGTCTTCACTTCCTTGGGCCCCATCTAGTCCACATCACCCAGCTGCCCGTGCAGGGAGGAGCTCAGCCAAAGGTATGGGAAGAAAGTGATGAGTGACTCCCATGCTTGACTTCTGAATACTCCCGTCTGTCCTCTTCCTCACTTTTTTTCTGAAAGGGAGTTGACCCAGAGAGAGACCCCAGAACCCAAATGTTGAGATGGCAAGCACTTTTGTCCCTGAATGACTGTGAAGATTGTTACCTCATTGAACTGTTTTCTAGCCCAGTACTGTTATGTGAGCTAGAAAATGAATTTGTTATGTTTAAGTCATTGTGTAGTTGGACCTATATTTTACCCTAATGCATTCATGATTTACCTCTTAGAATTCAGAAATGAGGTGCTTGGTATGGGGATGCATATTAATGTATTTATTTTAAAAAGTGAATTTAGTCTTTCTCTGGTAGAAATTGAATCTGTTTGGTAATGAGGATGAGAACCCCCTTTGTCTATTGATCATATATATGGCTGACATTTCACATAAATTCAGCTTAATTTGCAGTCCCAAAGTTTGACAGAAATATATTTAAAGCACATGTATAATTGTATCTTGGAATTCTATGCTGGAAAAGAGTATCCTTTACTTTTTTCCCCAAATCTTAAAATTAGAAGATAACATTTATACGGGTTAACTTTAACACATACAAGGAAAGATATAGTTTTCTGAAACTCTTGGAGAAATTGTAAGCAAAAACAATTGAAGACTGCTGATATATAGGAGGACTGTTAGCAAGTAGTTTAAATGAGTCTTGGTTGATCTGATTAATAAACAGGCAGTTAGTTATTCACTTGTGCAAGTGAGCTAATGTTCAGGGCAAACCTAAGGCAAACAACAGAGAGTAATGCTACAGCTTGAACAACTTGGACTGTTGTATGTCTTCCAAATTACCCTCTTAAAATATTTGTATGGATCTCATCAGGCAGGTGAATGGAAAGGTTGAGTAAGTGGTCTTCCTGTGAGAAAAGTGTACACATAGGGGGATTACTTCACTTAGTGCTGCCAGTAAACCTGAAATTTTATTGTTCCTTCTCCTTTCCTGAATCTCTTTTATGTGCTGAGGAGACACATAGATATGGGATGAACCTCGGGACCTGGGCCCAAGTGTTTGTAGGAAAGAAATTGAAGAATAACTGGGTGACTAAAATGCTAAGGGAAGGACTTCGTCTAACAGGATGCAGTTTCCTCAGATTTATAGATTTGGCGAGCTTGGCACCCACAGCATCTTAAATAACGTAAGGGCAATGTTCCTACTCGTGCCCCACACAGCATAGCGAGCTCACTGCAGGCGAGGAGCAGCAGAGGGCAGCCTGAGAACGCGTCCTCCAGGTGGGTAAGCTAGAAAGGATCAGAGGCCTTCATCAGGAGTCGCAGGCAGCGTTACTGAAAGCATCTCCAAGAGTGTATCTCTGGCAACCATCCACTCTGAAGATGTTGGCAGTCGTAAATGCCAGAGTCACACCTGGCATTTTTGATGAAAAACACTGAACACCCCATGGGTCCAGAGCCTGCAGGGCTGCTGGAGAAATCTGGGAAGTAGAATAATTGCTCTGCATAGAGCAGGATGCAGACAGACCTCTTATTGATGGAAGGAATCCTTTGGGTTTCCAGTGTCTGCAAAACAAGCATCTGAAGCCCTGGAGATGAGTTCAGAGGGGCAAACAGTAGAAGGTAGGCCAGGTGCTAGTAAGGAATCGCATGTGTTCCCTCAGAAACTCAAGGGACAGGCTGAACATCCTACATATCTCACACTTCTTGAGAAATTGCATGTGAGAAGGAACCTAGAGAGCTAATTGCTGGCTAAAAGGATCTGCGGGGGGGAAGGTATTTGGGTGGATGATGTTTAGACACCAGGTGCCTTCCATTTCGTCTGGGCTGTTTCCTGTTGTCAAAGCAATATTCCTGAGACCTCCTCCTGGAGATTCTGTGACTCCTCCAGGGCAGAGATGGTGACCTCTTCTGCTTTGTATCACCATGGCCTCATGTGGGGCCAGATTCCATATCCAGGAAGGGTTTAAGTGATGAATGAATGTTCAGGTTATGAGGTTTCCCTCCAGCCTCACCCACTAGAATGGAACAAAGGGAGGGACTCAGACAAACATCCCATTAGGACTAGTGTGTGCTCACCTGAGTTTCATTTTAGCCTCCCTGGCAGGTGAGATTCAGGAGGAGTCAGTCAGGAGGAGGGCCCAGTCAGGCATTGTCACTGATACCCTGATCCAGATAAAACACTAGCGTGCGTGTCAGTCACCAAGTCATGTCCAACTCTTTTGTGATCGCATGGACTGTAGCCCACCAGGCTCCTCTGTCCATATGATTTCCCAGGCAAGAATGCTGGAGTGGGTTGTCATTTGATTCTCCAGAGGATCTCCCTAACCCAGGGATTGAATCCATGTCTCCTGCACTGCAGGTGGATTCTTTACCACTGAGCCACCAGGGAAGCCCTGTGACACCTGAGGCATCTCACTTAGAGTAGCTCACTGGATCTTCCAGAGCGTCTCTGTGGGTGATGATGGGAAGGATAGTACTTCTTGTGTAGCCATTTGTGGAGACAGAGCTCTGACTGATTCCTGTCTGTGGGCCCCAGGGAGTCTCCCGAAGAACCTTGCCCTGTGAGTGTCTCCTCGCTTCTGCAGCCTGCATTGACTGCTGACTTGACGCTTCATCTCTGGGTTGGCATGCTCGGTTCGAGCTTGCACTGCTTTAGAGCTGCTTCCTTGAGGGCAGGAAGATCCATAGGGAATAAAAATGAAACGGGCTATTTTGCCAAGGATTTGCAGTAGCAAACCAGAGAACTGACAGTAGGATCTTATGTCTGTTGCTCAACAGAGTGAATGAATGATCAAGTGATGCGCAATAAAAGGAAAGTGTCAGTTAGGAGAAATGGTAAAAATAGAGCACCAAACGTTAAGGGCTCCTTTGTTATTTAACATTTGTATTCCTAGCCATTGTTAGGATTCAGTCTCAGGCAGGGATGAGACCTGAAGTTCTCTATTGTTTATTTTCCTGAAGGAGTGTGCACAGTATTTAATAATTTATCAGATAAGTAGAGTTCTCTCAATTCAACAGCTAGCATATCCTCAACAGTTCAGGAACATTCCCCCGCCACCCCCCAACCCCCATTCTCAGTTGGTGTTTTTATATGTGTATGTGTTTTATAAAACACATACACATGTAAAATAAATTTAGTATCTGTGGATGTATTCATTTGTGTATGTCAGGGGAGAGAGGAGTTGATGTTTACTCTGGCTTTGTCTTAACTTGAGTGCAAAATCATCAGAAAGCCTAGATGAACATTTCTCGGCCAAGGGCAGAACATCCGGAGGGATCTTTTCCTAGTTCTGCTGTTGGCTACGAAACCTTCAGCAAGGAGTTTAGTCTCCAGGTGTCTAATATTATTTGCTACCTGTAAAATGAAATAATCATATCTAACATCCAGAGACATAACAAATCATGAATCACTGCATGTAAAGTGCCCGAGGCAAATGGAAGTTGAGTTCTTTTTGAGACAGGATGGTAGCATTTAAACAGTAATGTTGGGGAACAGTCTGTATTCCTTCCACATCATCCCTTCTCTCAGAGGAAAGATAGGAGAGGTCTGTCCACTGTATCTCTATGAGAGTTTGGGTTCAGATTCTCAAGAGGGTTTTTGTTTGGGAGAAGATTGAATAAGTAAAAGCGTTTTAAGAAGAGAAGACTAAAAAGCTACAGAGAATTGTAGGAAGGATTCAACTGATAGCACATGCCTTGCCACGGCAAAGAGCTACTCAGATGATCACCTTCAGATACCTGTAAACAAGTGTCTCAAGGTGGCGAGGCTCTGAGGGATGAGGTGTTTGCTGCCATGGAACACTTCGGTGAAGGTGAGGATCTGAATGAAGGTAGACGGTTGCTTCTAATGTGCTGGAGAACTTGGGGGAAGAAGAAAATGAGCTTGGGGCTTTTAATTTACTGTGAGTGGTAATGACCCAGGCTGCTGCTGGCTGAAGCTCTCGGAGCCTCTGTGTGGTACCACCATTCCTCTGTTCCCATCTGTGAGACTGGTGTGGTTCAGGCAGGGGCACCCCTCCAGCCTGGGGCCCAGATTAAAGGCCTGCAGCACAGTCACAGCCAGCATGCAGCACGCACAAGGAACAAACATTTCATGAAGCTTTGGAGATTGTTGCCGATGGAGCATGAAAGATGATTAATACAGAGTCTGTTACCATATGCTTTGGGAAAATGCTCTCACAGTGTCGTGTATCAGGGCCCACTGTGCTCATAGTTTGTTCTTTAAAAATTGTTCCAAATGTTAAGTTGTTAGGCGGGTCTCTATGACCCTTTATAAAGCAACCACCATAAGTTATCCCGAGGGCCACAACCGTTATGAGCTGTATGATTTTGGTGAAGTTTCTGAACTGCCCTGTGCCTCAGTTTCTACATCTGTAAAATAGGAATATTACTATTGCCTATCTCATGGAGTTTAGAGGAGTAAATTAAGTAAATAATGAATAGAATATATATTACCCTCAGAGCAGTTTCTGATATGTAGTAAATACTTATTAAATTTATTTTCAAATATTTAATGAGTGTTTACCATCTTCCAGGTCCCAAGCAGTTACTTATAAGGGCTTATACATAAGGATGTATAAAGATGAACCAGAACACGTTGGTTTCAATATTCTTGCAGCTCTTAGATCTAAGAAGAGATATATTAAAAAAATGACTACTTAGAAGAGGTGTAGTTCCTTGAGAATGTCCTTACGGAGACTAACCTAACTTGGAGAATAAAAAATGGATGATCCCAAAGGGAAGGCATTTAAGAACTGAAGGTGATTAAGTGTAGCCAAGATGAAGCCAGGGATAGTGAGGGGGGGTTATGCAGATTAAGGGAGTGGTATATTCAAGTTCCCTGAAGCGGGAAGGAAGAGAGTCAGAGGAGAGAAGTCAGTGGGGCAGGAGCTGTGGAGGGCAGAGCTCTGAGCTGTGTGGTGAAGAGAACCCTGTCTTTGGGGACTTCTTGGCCCTGGGTGTGTGACCTTGGCCAGGCTCATCTGCTTCAGGCCTCAGTTTCTTCATTTCTAAGATAAAGGATCCTTTCAGTTCTGAAATTCCCATTCCAGAATTTTTCTTACCTTTTCCTTTCCTGGTGCCAAAAGAGACAATGAGGCTGTGCTGAAAGTTGTTTCTAATAAAGTCTAGTTGTTTAGAGAGAACTAAGGGGAACAACCAAAAAGGGAGGGGGTGGGGGCGGGTAGGCTCTTTCCAATCTGATGCTTAACCCGACTTTTACACTGTAAAATGTGGACTCCTGGTGGCTGACCCTCCAGCAGCTCCGGGTCCTCGGATGACATTTAGTTTTGTCTGAAGATGGCATCGTAGTGAAAGCTCCTGCTAGAGGCAGACAGGCAGACCTTAGGGTTATGGTCCCACTTCCTCTTCTGCTCATAGGAGTGTGGGCTTAAACACTTTTTTTCTGCTGTGTTTTTCCTCTCAGACTGCATGGTGAGATAATTTTAGCATTTATAGAAAACGTACTCCCCACTGGGCTTGTACATTAACCCGTCCTGAAGTGAATAGAGCATGCAGTGGAGGAACTTGTTTTTTTTTTTCTCTTTTACTTTCTTTTAATACTTTTCATTTAGAAACATTATTCACATCTAGTACATTTGAACCCAAGAACAAGCAGAAACGTTTTAAAAACTGGTAGATTTTTTTTTTCCTGTATTTCAAAACTCCACTAGCCCTAATTGTGAGTTTCTGAGTTAGGTCGCACAGGATTTCTGGTTGTGTGTCCTCTTACATACATTGATTGCTGCAGCCCTGGCATCAGAGTAGTTATCACTCTGTTGAGTGAATATGCCTCTGTCACAGATGGGAACAATTTCATCCACAATCTGTGCTATGTTTCTCAGAGGAAGTGAGGCTGGAGGAGATGGGGAAGTTGGGAGAATGTACTTTGGAATAGGCTGTTATGAGACACTCATCCTACTTCTCAGCTCTGGTCCCTTCCTGAGCCAGCCTCCATGTGGCCCCGGGGAAATAATAGCTGCTCTGGGCCCTGCCCTCTCAGCCCTCGCTCCTGACCAAGCTGTTGCAGGGTGCTCTTCACCTTGGATAACTCTATAGCTGTTACCAGAAGACCCCTGGTATCATGAACTGCAAGATCACCTGGCAGGTGCCCACATCCCCACGTATCCTTTTTAAGAACATGTACAGGGATAATTCACACTTTAATTTGAAGTTGATCTGCTCCAGAATAGACCTGTAGACCCTGCCACCTACACATCTGCAGAGCCTCTGGTGCTTCTTACAGCCCATCTCTTCCTCGGCTCGCATCCGTCTCTGATCTTAAACTATGGTACTTCGCTTGTGTTGAGAGACCTCTGGCATGCTAAACAGAGGAATGATGTAGAACACTGGTCTTAGTAAATCTGATAAAGGGAATGAACGTAATGACTGGGTAACGAGTACTTATTTGCAACTCAGGTAGCTAGCTCCCTTTCTCTGCTTTTGACAAAATTGAAGGACTCCCCAGAGGAAGTCAGCTGATAGTGATGAATGCTATCTAAGAAAGAGTTCATAAGAACTGAGAAACACTGCTGTGACAAAACTCCAGTCCTATCCACTTATTAAGGTGAAATTTTTAAAAGAAAAGTATAATTAAAAATGATACTGGCAGTGTATCACTAGCAGTGTGTGATATTATCTGTATTTATACAAGCTAACTTAAAAAGACTTCATTTATAGACCTGGTTAGGAACTACATATCCAATAAAATTTTACTTTTTTACTTTAGTAATTATAATTACCACATTGTAGTATATGTAGCTCTAATTAGCTGTAAACTGAAAATAAGTGTAATTATTCAATCAGATTTTTTAAGCTTAAAGCCTGTCATAGGAAATTTTTTTAAATGAAACTTTAATTAATATGCATTTTTTTTCCTGCAGAATTATGGTGGAGTGGTCAATAAAAGGGTTTTGAACTTAAATGTATCTTGTCTTCAGATAAAATTCTGTGGGGAAAGTGGAATAGAGGTAATATAAGTTTAAAGAGAATAAGTAATGCTATAAAATCTGTTCAGAAAGAGCCTGTTCTTTTATTTTTTAAAATGGTTGATGGAGGCATCAAATCACCATAGTATTTAGAGGTGTGCATTTTATTTCTAAATGTCAGTGTTTAAATCACAGAATTGTAACTTTCACAACTTAAAGTTACAATGAGAAATTTTTTGTGTCTACTTAAAATTATGAAGGGAGCACATAGATTTTCAAGAATTATTTGCTTCTAGTTCCAGAAGGATTGGGAATATTACAGTGATTTCCTTCTCTGGCTTGGGAGTGTATATGAAAAATACAGGTTTCTGGACTCTTTTTCAGACCTATGAATTGGAAGATCCAGTTGTAGGGAGGATGGGCCCTTATTTTTAACACAATCCGCTGATTCCCAGTGATGCGGGTGCAGCCAATCCCAGGACCAGTGTTTGGCACCTGTATCCACTTGCTTTTACTTCCAGGCCTGAAGCCCCTGGCCTGTCCTTCTTGGAGCGACTCCTGAAGCTGTGGAAGCGGAGCAGTGGCAGAGACTCAGGTGGGAGGGAACCACGAAGCTAGAAGTTCCCGGGTTCAGCCATGGAGTGGGGACCTAGAACCAAGGCCGTTCTGTCTGTTCACGTTCAGGGACGGTTCACATTGTCTTCTTAAATCACCTTTGCCTAGCTCATCCTAAGGTGTGCCACTTTTGAGCCCTCTTTAAGAGCTTTCAGTGCTTTATTGCAGTTTTCTAGATTCATTAAGCAGAATTAATATTGGCCCCACATCTACCTGGGATCGGTGAAAAACTATTGGACTTAACAAAATTTGAATCCATCAAAAACTCAGAAGCAGTCAGTGATTTTTAGCCATTCTTCTGGATCTTTTGATTGTTGAAAAAAAAGTCCCTCAGAATATGAGATGTGGCTATTATTAGGCAGTATGGAATATTCTGAAGGGTTTGACTTAATGGACTGAATTTGCTACACATTGCTAGGGTTGCATTGTCTTTCTCTAGCCTTTCTTCTATGTGAGAAATTTGTTGCCACTTCCTGTGTCTCAGCAAGATAAATGAACTAATTTAAAATATTTTCCACGCCTCATCTGTCCACTCCACAAGCTGTCAATGAGTTTGGATTGGAAGTTTGCGTGCCAGCAGTTCTCAGCTGGGAGGACTGTTATTGTGAAAAAAGAATGTCGTTTCCATAGCAGTTTGGAACGCCTTTGCAAGTGTGCTTTCACATTCTTGCAGGAAGGATAAGAAGGTACATACATGTGAGCTTCTTAAAGCTCGTCTGCTTGACTTAAAGGAAGTCATTGTTATTATTATTTTAATAGAAGCAGCAGAAATTTTTCAAGAATTAATGAAGGGAAAACAATTTGACATGAGTTAAAAACCAAAATAAAAAGGAAAAAGAAAAATATTGGAGTTGTTAAAATTTCAGATTATAAAAATTAAAGTGGGAAAAAGTTACTATTTTTCTTCAAAATAATGTTTCTAATTTAACATACTTTATTTTGTGGGTTGAATAACTTAAAAAATATCATGGCCTGTTCACAAAGTTTATTATTTTTTATAGTCCCTGGAATTCATCATATATTCCTTAGTAACACATTTAAAGAAAAAATCATATGCAGAGCATCATAGTTGCTCTTCAAGGCATTTTTCATCCTCTTTTGCATCAGGATCGAGTTCTTAACAGTATTTACTGAGTGGTATTTGTAGAGGAGGTAGAGTGAAAGAAGTGATAAGTTGGAAAGAATTTTTACAGTTTCTGAGATAGTACAGACGGGTTCCTTTTGGATTTTCTAAACTTTTTTCCTACTCAATAATACATTTTAATGAGTCTTTGGGGGAAGTCATAACTTTGCTACGTTGCTTATCTCTGCCGTCCGCTCACATGACACAATACTCTTGTGAGGTATAATATTAAAATCTTCTCTGGCTAAAAGTGGATTTTGGCTTTTAGCCTAACACTGAGCAAATAACCTTTCCAGTCCAAGTTAAATGTTCCCATAAGCTCCTTAAAACCAAATTTTCCTTGTTAAAATAAAGTTACCTAATATAATTCCCAAAGGGTAGGATATGGAAGCTATTTAAATGAGACTTAAAAAAATGCTTCCCATGTTGTGCTGGCTTGGTCTTCCTTTTGCTAATATTTGATGGGTGCTTCTTTGCTGGGTTTGGAGTGAGAGGTCAGAATTCTCATAAGGGAGTTTGCTGGTCCATCACATGGGTTCATTTCCTTAGTTTTAACCGTGGCTTAAAGCAGAATGCAGCTGCCATCACCAGTATGCCTTCACTGGGTAATCACTGCAGAAACTCTGTCATGCCCCATCTTTGTACTTGATAGTGACCTCATTATTGTCCAGAACTCTAAATCTCCAGCTCCCTTGTAGCACAAGGCCAGGCTTTCTGTGGTTTCCCCAGTAGGTCAGCCCCAAGGTAGATGAAAATTTGATAGATGTACTTATAACCTCTGGAGTTTTCTGTAGGAACTTGACAAGTAGATTCTTTCTACTAAATATTTTAACACACAGCGTTTAAAATGACATTTACCTCTTCTTACGACCATTTTTTGACAGTGGCATGTAGTAGTTTTATTTTTATTTTATTTGAAAACATCATTTGGGGTTTTATAGAAAAAAAAATTTATCTCCACAGCCTGTTATCAGCAGGAAGGATAGGCATTCTTGGATGGATGGAAGGTTTATTGGTGGAAAGATTCAAGAAGCTATTTTGTGATAAAGGATTTCTTTGCATTTTTCCTCTAGTCAAGTAAATTGCTTGTGGCTTCTTGCTAGGAAAAAATAATCCCTCGGGTGCTGCTTTTAATTTGATCAGGTTTAAAATGTTTTCAGAAGAGTTAAGCTTTCTTTGCATTAATGGCTGGTGAGGTCAAATGGAGAATGGCTTTGGAAAGGACTTTCTTATGGTGTTCTTTTCAACCGTACCACAGGAGGTTCAGTACAGTGGACCATTTTCAGTTGACTTTGAGATGTGTGGTGTGTCCACTTTCCCCCAACAGATATAAGTTCCTAAGCGTATTTTTCTTTGACTTAGTGGTAAAGGGTTCATGTTTCCTGTGATTCATATCCAGTGTGCCCTACTGTCACTTCCAAAAAAATAGGCACACACCATGATATTAACCCAGCGTCATGATTTTATATGGCTCCTGATAACTACACTTGACCTGCAAGGGAAAGAATTAACTGTGCCTCTTCTTATTCATTAGGTAAAAGTTTGCAAGATAAGCTATAATTCTGGTAGGACATAGAAGCATTTTTACGAGCAGGTGGGCTGAATTGTGAAAAGACTGTCATAGAGCTTAAAACATGAGGAAAAAACCAAAAGCTCTACTGCTTGGGGGCTCTGTTTTTAGTCTCATCCTCTGCTGAGTTCGTGAATATTTCAAGGGAACCTGAACAGATGACTCTTCCCTGTGGGTTCTTGGGCAGTTTTCAGTGGAAACATGCAGTTTGTCAATTTCATAGGGATGGTTTTAACCCAATGTAAGTCCAAAGTAGAGGTCAGAATTCACTTAAGCGGAATAGGGAGGACTAGTAATAGAAAAGAATGAATTTCCTACTCCTCTGATACAGATGTTGTTGATGCAGATGTTGTTGAGTTCTGTTTGTTTTCCTAAAAAATGTAAGATCATTTAAAAAAAAAGTTTTCCCTCAGGAAGAAATAAATGCTCCCTGTATTTGAAGAAGAGTCTGTGAGTCTAGGTGTCTAGTTTTTTATATTTTGATGACTACTGAATAGATACATGATTTAAAAAACTGTTGACTAAACATGGCTGTTGCAGAAAAAAAATGAAGAAAATACTTCAAGTCCTGGATGAAAACCCTCGATCTTGTAAGATGATTCTGTGACCCCCACCCCCCACCCCATAAATCTGAAAAGCACCTTCTGGTGATAAAGAGTTAAGCTGTGGTCATCACACTTACCATTGAAATGGGAAGCCAGGATTGAAGAATCAACATGTTGTTTCACAACTGGGACGACATTGGCAGGAAAATACAGTCATGTGGTGCTGTGAGAGGCTGAACAGAGAACTTGGTGAAGACTGGTTTGAGAAGAGTTGTTGATGTTTGTCCTGACATAGGGCTGAGCCAGAGGCTCAGCAAATGGTGCTACATCTTCTGTGGCGGTTTGTTTAAAAATCACTCTTTTTGTTCCTCAGTGGTGTAATCCCCTGATTACTGGCGCGATCTGCTTTTCTGCCTATTTGCATCACACATTCAAGCTTTTGTGGCTTTTGCTGTGGGAACCTGGAAAGGAACTGATACATTGTCACATTCTACTATTTCTTTTTTCTTCCCCCCACTCCTCCTCTTTTAAAGGAAATAGTAACAATGGCCATGTTACAAAGCCTTTTGTGTTCAGAAAGCACTTTTGTTTCCATTACCCCCTTAATTCCCAAGATAATCCTGTGAAACAGCTGTAGGAACAGGCTCAAAGGCAGGTGGGAACTCACCTAGGTATCCTGTCTCCTAGTGGGGGAACTGGAGCTCAGATTGCAGTCTCCCTTAGTGCCTCTCCTCTCGCAGGGAGCAGGACGGGTGTGAGCCTGAAACAAGCCCCAAATCTTACCTTGAGTACAAGAAAACTAGAGGCCTTGAACTGTTCTTTGTGCTTCCTCATTTTGCATTAATTTGACCAGAGTCATTTGAAGGGGATTCTAAAGAATAAATTTTTTTTTTTTTAATAATTTACCTTTGGAAAGCACCACTTTGGACTCAGAACTGTAGCACTGTAATTTATGTGTATATACCATTAGACAAAAGCGGTTTATCTTTTACTCCCTGAAGCTCGATGGGATCTTGTTGCATGGAGCAGTGGAGGAGCTCTCTTTTCATACAAGGAAGGAAATGGAGGTATGAATTTCAGGATGAACTGGTTTATCCTCATCTTTTAAAAAAGTGATAGATAGAAGATGACCTCGCTTTGGTTTTACGATTGTCAGGGAGCCCTAATAGAAGCAGTGAATGTCTCAGAGTTCTTTCACACATCTGCTTTGGTAATTCACTGTCCTGTTTGAAAGGATCTCACAGAAATGGAATTTTTAAATATTGAGAAAATTCCATTAAGAAATAGAGGGAGAATGAAAAGCTCATTATAAAAGCTATGCCAAGAATAAGCAAGATGTGGCCCACATCTGAAAAATGTTTACTTTGAATTGCAATGTACTTTTCAGAGTACATTCAAGTTAATGTTCCCACACTTTGGTTGAAGAGTTAATTGCTGGGCCAGTCTAATACCTGTTTGCAGTTGTTCGGCCAGTTTTTCATGACAAAACCATTGTAGATAATGTAGATAAGGTATTGCTATTTTCATGAAGACGGTCTGCATGAGTAGAATTACTTTATTCCTCTGTTGCAGCTGTGTCCCTTTTTATGACCCATTCATGGTTACTTGCAAAGACAGGGAAACTGAAGGTCGCACACAGTGTCACAGCGTCTTTGGTTCACTGTGGGAGCAAATCTGCCAGTTCTGATTTTGAAATGTTAGGAGACAAAAAGTTGAACTCTTTTTCCTATTATTATTTTTTATTACTGTAAAAACAGTAAAACAACAATAACAAAAAGAAAAACGTAGGATTCCAATAATTATAATGTTCTCCATTTTTGCTTATTCGCTGAAATATGTGGTGATTATAATCACTGTGCTCAGTCATGATGATCTTGGTTTTTAATTGTTCTGGGTCAAGGGCTTTTCCGGCAGGTTTTGGTAAAGATTGTGGATATTTCTTCAGAAAAATGTTTAAAAATATTAAAAATACATAGGATTTCAGAGTAAACAATATTGAAGTACACATTAAAATATTTCAAAGTTAGTTTGTAATATGATAATTGATTTTTTAAATCAGTGCATTAAATAATAATATGCGGCAGATCTGTAGTTATTTAGTGTCAAAACGATTGTGAGCATCGGTATTTTGAAATTGAAGATGAAGGGGCGGACCGGGCAGTTGAGGAACTTAATGCCTTGTGGTCCCTGCTATCTGGGTGAAGGAAGAGGCTTCAGTTGTCTTTAGACTGTGAAGCTTTTGGCTGGGGTTCAAGAGTAGTAAGGTTTGGGAACAGATGGAGTAGCCTTGCTTAGCTCTTACTATGTCCTGGGGACTGAGAGATCTTTTGTGAATGTTATTCCTTTGAACCCTGAAAATAGCTTCATGAGGAGTGGTTATTGTCCCCTTTACTCGAGCAGTAAAACAGCTAAGCTTGAAGAGATTACCCACAAATAGGTCACTGAAAAAGATATTGACCATTTACTAGGCCTCAGAGGAAGTCTGGGCTTCCCTGGTGGCTCAGACAGTGAAGAATCCACTTATAATGCAGGAGACCTGGGTTTGATCCCTGAGTCAGGAGGATCTCCTGGAGAAAGGAATGGCTACCCACTCCAATATTCTTTCCTGAAGAATTTCACAGGTAGAGGAGCCTGGCGGGCTACAGACCATGGGATCTCAAAGGTCAGACATGACTGTGACTGACACTTTAGAGGAAGTCTATCTAAATAACCAGAAGCAATATCCTGATTAGTAAATCAGCACAAGGCCACAGTGGGTGCAAGGTTAGGATTCAGTCCTAAACCTTTGACCAGAGCCTGTTTTACTGCCTTTTGTCCATTATTCCTTCAACTGGCCACTTGAGATTGAAATCCCACATTTGTCTAATCACTGCAAGGCAATTTCTCATCCAGAAGCAGAAGAGATGGGCTCGGGAGGGACAGTGTTCACACAGGGGGCTGTCCCCTGACCTGGCTCTTTTCAGAGCTGCAGTTTTCCACACCAGAGAGGGAGAGGGTCTTTCTCAGAAAGTCCACCCGTGACACGTCTACTCCACCTTGACCTAATAGCTTTTCATCACCACTTCCTTCCTCAGTTTAATTTGGAGACACGGTTCCGGGGTATTTTAACTTAAGCGTAAATTTTCTCACTGTGGTCTGCTGCTGCTATAATTGAAAGACTAGAGGCAAAGAGGTTGGGGCAGGGCACAGACAGAACAGTTCTTGGGTGACAGTTCCTAACAAGGGTCAGATGTATTCAGGGGCATTGGGGCAGCTTCTGGTGTTCAGGGCAGAAAGCATACCCCAGCGTCTCGTCTTGTGTAGTGATCAAAGAAAAATCATGAGATCTCTTTATTTTTCCTTTTCCCAACCGTTGAAATAAGTACCATTCACCAAGATAAGTATATTCAGCAGGACTGTAGATAAATGTTCATTTAAATTGTTAAAAAGTGCCTGTGGGAAGTCAGATGAGAGAGGCAGTTGAAACATGGCTTGTGGGACCCAGTTCCTTCATTGCAGATTAGTGAATGGAGGATGGCTTTACTGTTTCCTATCAGACCTCACCAATGAACACAATTTCAGTAGATACACAGAAAACAGGCATTTCAGACACATACGCACACCTCTCTCACAAAAACCTTGAACAAAACAACCCTGCAACCTTTCATAGTATTGAATGTTTGTACTGTCTCAAAACAAATATTGCTAAGGATAATTAGTCTTTATCTTTTATTTATTTATATTTTTTTTTTCCTGTCAGCTATCTTTAGGCCTTCAGGCTTAGGGCCAGAAATAAATAGAAAATATGTCCTAGTCCTTGATTTGATAATGTCAATAGCAAGTCATATCTGATATTCATAATAAATAAAGTTTTTTTTTTAGTCTGTCCTTGGAACAGCAGGAAGCTTGTAAAAACCAGCCTTCCTAAATTGTATAAAACAGGAAATTTGTATTTCTTTTTAGATTTAACGCGGAGAAGTAAATGATTAATTTATTACCATTTCCAATGTTAATTCAGGGTGATCTATAAAGATTCCCCTAAGTCACAGGCAACCTCACAAATTTGTGTAGGTTTTTATAGGGTGGAGAGGACACATCAGTGACTAAGCAGGACCCCGTTGTACCACAAACAGCAGTGCCTTTTTTTTTTTTTGAGACTATAATTCAGTAATTTTGAGTTCAATTAAATGCTTTATTCAAGGAGAGTAAGAATTTCTGTCTGATCTCCTGCAAACAATAATTTCAAATAATGAAATTTCCTCTAGGAAACAGGTGCTCTTTCATATTAACATGAAAATAAATAGAAATGCAAATACGAAAGTACTTACACAATGTTGATTTTGTGGTTTAGGAGGCTTGCTTTCCCCTCCCGTCAGCTGAAAGATGTTTAGTGACAATAAGTACTCAGCATAAGATTTGTTCTAAAGCTCTTTATATGCTATAATTGTATGCCCTCTTTGCCCTTTAAATCTGAAATAAACTTGAAGTATGGAGCTCAAACAGACTGTTAGAGAAGTAGAAATGATAAGTGATTGATTTTTCTCAGCATAGATAACATTGCCTATTCTGTGATTCAGCAAATGCTGCTTTATGCTATCAGTGAAGTGCCTCTTTCAACATGAGATTGTGATGTTACCTTTAATATTTAATTTACTTGCAATGCTGCTTATAGGTCTGGCTTTTCTACACCACCCAGGTAGTAAGTGCAGAGGGGAAGCTCTGTTTTCTGCTGCAGGGATGTTGGGGAAAAAGTCAGGAGACCTTCAGGGACATGACTTCTCATCCCTCCACTTCAGTTTGTTCAGGCCATGTTATTTTTGTTGTTCTTGTGACTAGCCCTTGTGCCTATGCTGAGCTAGATTCAAAACCAGGTCTGTCTGACTTCCTGGTGTGTGCTTCTAATTACTGTGAAATACTGCCCGCATAGGGAAGACAGGAGAGTGTGGTGTTTGGTCAAGGCACTCCCCAGATTTAGTCTGTATGCATGCCAGGTGCCCTTGATAACAAGACGAGTATGATTTGTCCAACCCCCAACGAGCGAAAGATGGATGAAGAGTCATGCCTGGGCAACAGGCATTCTTAATGCCCAGGGTTGTTCAGACTTCCTGGGTGGGCTGGTCTGGAGACTTGCTTGGTTGCTAAAGCCACACAGAGAACTGTGAAAAATAGTAGTCGTCCTATTTTCCATCTAAAAAGTAGCTTCCACTACTAAGCCACAATCATTCTCTCACCTTGGCAAGTAACAGTGCAGTTTATGTCAGGGTACCGTCCAAGACCCTCTGAGATTGTGCCTTTCCAGTCATCATCCTTTAGCTGTGCTCACACTTCTCAACTCAGTTTTGCTTCATATTCTCGCCACTTCTTAGCTTTGTGACATTTGTCTAGAACATCCTCCCCTCTTCTCCATCCCATCGCATGTGGACTGGCTGAAACCTGCTGGTCTTTTAAGGCAAGCTCAAAGTCCACCTGCTCTTGCTGACTTCTCCAGTTCTCTGAAACCCGCTAGACAGTTCCTCAGAGCCATGTGGGGAACCCCATGTCCCTGCTGCCACTGCAGGCTCAGCCAGCATGCAGCACGTCCTCTACACCTCCAAGATAGCATCTGACCTACTGCAGAAGCATTGCACTGAGCCTCTGAAATTAATTACAGGGAACTTCTCACTTGGGAGAAACCCACTTTGTACTTTGTTACAAGTTTCCAGGAGCCAACCTGAGGAACTGATCCAGTGGTGCCTGGACTTGGTGACTTGTGGCCATCGGTTGAGAGTGGTGCACAGGTCACCTGTGTGAGCCTCCTGCCACCTGGTATGAGCCGTCCAAGTAGAATCGCACCACCTCCCTTGTCCTGTGTGTGCGTGCGCCTCTGCGGCTGTGAAGTCCCTCCTCCATTACGCCTTGTTCTTAGTAAGAGAGTGTTGTGAGGGGCAGGGGTGCAGGCGGCTAACTGCTCAGGCGCACGTGCTGGCCTCACCTTTGTTCTGCTAGTCCAGCCATGTCTCCTTCCAGGCTCCTTCATCTTGCTTATTTTGATGACCATGGCAATACTTTTGGCTAGTTCTTTTTAAAAAACTTTCAATTTTGTATTAGGATATAGTACAATGAACAATGCTATAATATTTCAGGTGAACAGTGAAGGGACTCAGCCGTACATATACATGTATCCATTCTCCCCCCACACTCCCCTTCCATACAAGATGTCACTTAACACTGAATAGAGCTCCCTATGCTGTACAGTAGGTCCTTGTTGGTTATCCATTTTAAATATAGCAGTGTGTTCATGTCCATCCCAAATGCACTCACTATCCTTTCCCCCATCCTTCCCTTTGGCAACCATAAATTTGTTCTATAACTCTGTCAGTAAAGAGAGAACTAAAGAGCCTCTTGATGAGAGTGAAAGAGGTGAGTGAAAAAGTTGGCTTAAAGTTCAACATTCAGAAAACGAAGATCATGGCATCTGGTCCCATCACTTCATGGTAAATAGATGGGGAAACAGTGGCTGACTTTATTTTGGGGGGGCTCCAAAATCACTGCAGATGGTGACTGCAGCCATGAAATTAAAAGACACTTACTCCTTGGAAGAAACATTATGACCAACCTAGAAAAACAGCATATTCAAAAGCAGAGACATTACTTTGTCATCAAAGGTCCATCTAGTTAAGGCTATGGTTTTTCCAGTGGTCATGTATGGATGTGAGAGTTGGATTGTAAAGAAAGCTGAGCACCAAAGAACTGATGCTTTTGAACTGTGATGCTGGAGAAAACTCTTGAGAGTCCCTTGGACTGTAAGGACATCCAACCAGTCCATTCTAAAGGAGATTAGCCCTGGATGTTCTTTGGAAGAAATGATGCTAAAGCTGAAACTCCAGTACTTTGGCCACCTCATGTGAAGAGTTGACTCATTGGAAAAGACTCTGATGCTGGGAGGGATTAGGGGCAGGAGGAAAAGGGGACGACAGAGGATGAGATGGCTGGATGGCATCACCGACTCAATGGACATGAGTTTGAGTAAACTCCAGGAGTTGGTGATGGACAGGGAGGCCTGGTATGCTGCGGTCCATGGGGTCGCAAAGAGTTGGACACGACTGAGCGACTGAACTGAACTCTATCACAGCTCTTTTTGTATGCCAAATTAAGCTTCTTGAATACTCAGAGCACATTTTTTTCATTTATGTACCTCCTTTTGCATTTTTCAAAATGCTTTTTATATAAAAGACATTTAGTAGATATTGAGATAGCTAAAAGAATGAATTGGCATGTTATATATGAGGAAGTATGACAGGGCTGTCTATTTGTTTAACCTATATACTGAGCACATCATGAGAAATGCCGGGCTAGATGAGTTACAAGCTGGAATCAAGATAGGCGGGAGAAACATCAACATCCTCAGGTATGTGAGTGATACCACTCTAATTGCAGAAAGCAAAGATCAGCTAAAGAACCTCTTGATGAGGGTGAGGGAGGAGAGCTTAAGGCCAAATAGTAAAAAAAAACTAAGATCATGGCATCTGGCCCCATCACAGCATGACACATAGAAGGGGAAAGTGACAGAAGTGGTGACAGATTTCTTTCTCTTGGGCTCTGAAATCACTGCGGATGATGACAGCAGACATGAAATTAGAAGGTGGATCCTTCTTGGCAAGAAAGTGATGGCAAACTCAGTGTGCTGAAAAGCAGAGGTTACGTTGCCACCAGAGGTCCATGTTGTCAAGGCTACGATCTTCTCATTGGTCACGTGTGTTTGTGAGAACTGGAGAGAACTGGAGCATAAAGAAGGCAGAACGCCAAAGAATTGATGCCTTCAAACTGTGGTGCTGCAGAAGACTCCTGAGAGTCCCTTGGACAGCAAGGAGATCAAACCAGTCAATCTTAAGGGAGTTGAGCCCTGAATATTCACTGGAAGGACTGATGTTGAAGCTGAAGTTCCAATATTTTGGTCATCTGATACGAACAGACGGCTCATTGGAAAAGTCCCTGATGCTGGGAAAGATTGAGAACAGAAACAGAAGAGGATGTCAGAGGATGAGATGGCTGGATGGCATCACCAATGCAGTGAATGTGAACTTGGGCAAACTCTGGGAGATGGTGAGGGACAGGGAGGCCTGGTGTGCTGCAGTCCATGGGGTCACAAAGAGTTGGACATGACCGGGTGACTGAACAACAGCAACTATAGTATAATAAGGACACAATCCTTCATTTAATCAGTGGATCTTTATTGAGCACCTACTCTATGCAGTGTTCTAGGACTGGGATTAAAAGATGCTTCCAAAAGATTCCTGTTGAGTGATCTTTGGTGTTTCTGCTGATCCAAAAATTGTTTTTAAAAGAAGTGTGGAAAAAAAAAAAAAAGAAGTGTGACTGGGCTGTTGACATAATTTTTAAGAGTCATCTGTTAATTTGTCAGTTTGTATCTGAACTGCTGTGGGCTTTCAGTTGTATAATACTTTCGTGATTCTTATTTAATGTTTCCTGGGGCCAACAATGCCTCCCTTGCTTATTTTCAGTGAGTGCAGCCTCTGTCTGATCCCCGCCACCTCTGCCTGCTTTTCTAGCTCCATCTCTTGGCCTGGCTGAACTCACCCTCTGTCCATTCCCCTCCTGCCTGCTCTTGCCTTTTTCTTAGCATCTCACTTTTTGTGGGGTGAATCTCAAAAACTAAAAGCAATGAGATAAATGGCTTCTGAAACATATCATAAATAAGGATTTAATTCAACACACTTGACAAATTGTGAGCCATTTATTTTAATGTTCTAAACTTGAAGAGTAGAAATAACTTTTCTTGATGAGGGTGTGGCGAGGCAGAGTAGTCGCCATGTTATGAGCTGATGCACGAGTATTCAGAATTGAGTTTTACTGTATCAATTCATGGTGTCTGCCGGTTGTATTAATAACATCCTTAGACTGCTGAAGGCAGAACAATTCTGTCTGGCCCAGGTGGCGTGAGACTGCATGTGAATTGCTGCCGCTCACTATAGCAGCCCACACCTGCAGTGTGAGTTCACCGTGGAGACCTCGGTTTTCAGCCTTCCCCACTCCTTCCTTCCCCAGCCACTCTTTAGTTCTCTGGGTAAACTGATTTCTCTCAGTAACAATCTACTCCTCTCTCTGCCCCTTCTGAATCTTGCTTTCATATGACAGTTCTTACATTCTGCTTTTCCTTCTGCTTGAGTTGTTTACTTGTCTGTCTCCTTCCCTGGATTGCAAGCTCCTTGCTGTAGATCTTTAGGCTTCATTATACAGTGTTCCCCCAGTGCTGGCCATTATTGGTGCATGAGTGATTGACTTAATGAGTACTAATGAGCAGAGCATACATTTTACAGGTAGAATAAAAAGAAAAGGAAGTTTCTGTTTTAAAATATATATGTAAGGATGTGGACTACAATCAAAGTTTCAACCTCAGTCCTCTGACTTGCCTGCAACAATAGTGATATCCATTGAGTCCAACTTGATTCCCTATTGGAACTGGAAATGTTAGCTTGCCATGGAGTTACCTGGCAAAAGTATCTTTGGAAAGCAAGAGAAAAAAGAATTTACGTAATATCAGCTTGATACTTGCCTGATTAGGAAATACTAATTAGAAGTACTTGTGCCTCTTTTGGAGGCTTATTTATGGAAGCAAAACTATTGCAAAGTTGACAAAACAACAATGAAATCATATTACAAATCAGATTAAAAAAGAAAAGGGAAGAGGATGTGGTTTGAACCTCTGACTCCTTCACAGCTCATCATTTTTTGATGCCCTTTGCCAGGCTGTGCACGCTAAGAATCTAATGATACACAAAGCCTCATTGCCGGATACTTCATTAATTCCTCAACCCATTAGGAGCCTTAATAGCCTATGCCATTGGAATAAGTATGGAAATCCTGTCCCCCAAGAAAAGTACAGTGCTCTATAAATCATACTTGCCTGAGGATTCTCTCAGCCCTTGACACAGCAGAATAGATGAAAAAATATTGTACCTCCTGAATTTCCTTATCCTAGAGGCTCTCAGAATAATCGGCACCCCTTAACCCTTTAACCCTCCAGCCCAGTGTGTGATCCCTGGGTCAGCAGCATCAGTATCAGTGGCAATTTGTCAGAAATGCAGATTCAATAGCCCCAGCCCAGACATACTGACACTCTGAGGGTGGGGCCCATGATCTGTGTTTTAGGCAGGCCTCTCAGTGATTCTGAAGGCCTCTGACATCTCTGGTGGCATAGTTATGTGTAGAATCTTTTTTCGCTGATGAGGAAACAGGTGAGCAAGTTTATAACTTGATCAAAATGTACTTGATCAAGATGTACTGAGATTTAGTTGATTTCAACAAACATTGAGCAGTTCTTATGCCCCAGGCATCCTTTCTAGAAAACCGTAAAGGCGGATGACACCTTATCGTTGTCACTCTGTAGGGTCCTCTGTGTCAGCACTTTCCTGCTATGCTGTGTTGGTCTCCCTTGGACATCAGCACCTCCTCTGCTTGTTCAGGAGCACCCCAAGTGATGGCCCTCTAGGCTGCGTCATTGAATTTCTCAAACCTCTTATTAATTGTTTTCCAGAAATTGGTTCCTCATTCCTTTCCCAGTGGGTCGCTGCCACCTCAAAGAGGAACTGCAGGAAGAATGGCCCTGTCTTTCCAAACCTTCTGTGCTTTTAAGTGCCCAATCTTACTGTTCACAAGTTCTCTTCAATCCCCATCCCTCTAGAAATTGGTGTCACCTCAACCTTCTTCTGTTTCAAGACATAAGCAGATGATAGAGAGGTTCTTTCCCACAGCAGACAGTGTCCAGCCCTGGCCTTGTGTGAGTAGCTCTATTTAAAGGAGGATATAGAATCTCTGTCAACAAAGGATAAGAGTAAAAAACACTTAACATTTAGCTTCCTCTTCATAGCCACTTGCCTAGTCCAAGTCCTTATCATCCTGTGGTTTCATAAGAGTATCTTTCTCCACCAGTCTGTTCTTTATCCACCTTGCTATTAGAATCCATGAAGTTGCTCAGCCGTGTCCGACTCTTTGCGACCCCATGAACTGTAGCCCACCAGGCTCCTCCATCCATGGGATTTTCTAGGGAAGAATACTGGAGTGGGTTGCCGTTTCCTTCTCCAGGGGATCCTCCCTACCCAGGGATCAAACCCGGGTCTCCCGCATTGAGGGAAGACGCTTTACCATCTGAGCTACCAGGTAATCAAATAATGATTCTGTCATTTCACAGCTCATTTCAAATATGTGCTTGTGGCCTATTGCAGGGTCAGACACTAAGGCCTGTGCTTGTTGTAAATAAAATTTTATTGGAACACGACCATGCCCATCAGTTCAGTTCAGTTGCTCAGTCGTGTCCTACTCTTTCGACCCCATGAACCGCAACACGACCGTGCCCATCATTTGTGGATTATCTGTGGCTGCTTTTACACTACAGCTGACCCTTGAACAACATGGGTTTGAACTGCGTAGTCCATGTATCTGTGGATTTTTTTTCAGTACAGGTATTGTAAAAATTTTTGGAGATTTGCATCAATTTGAAAAAACTTGCAGATGAACCACATAATTTAGAAATATGGGAAAAAATTAAGGAAATGTTAGGTATGTCATGAATGCATAAACGATCACAGATACTAGTAGATACTAGTCTATTTTATCATTTACTACCATTAAATATACAGAAATCTATTATAAAAAGTTAACATTTTTCATATGTTACACAAACAGACCAAACACAAACCCCACGCATTACACTAGGGTGTCATAAAGCAATGATATGACTGCTTCTTCATTATTAATGCATGAATCATTATACTTGTAAATAAATATGAATTTTTAAAACATTGTCTCTTAATTTTTGATGCCTAGTGTTAGTGATACGATTAACATCTACAGTGTTTCATATCATAGGAGACAATTTGGTGTAGGTACTGACAAACAATTTATCTTATTAACAGATGACATAATCTTAAATATGGATAGAGTACAGTACTGTAAATATATTTTGTCTTCTTTATGAGTATTTTAATAATTTTTCTCTAGTTTATTTTAAGAATATATAAACATATAACATACCAGATAGGTTTTAATCAACTATTTATGTTATCACTAAGGCTTCAGTAAGTTATTATTAGTTCAGTTTTGGGTGAGTCGAAAGTTACTTGATTTTTGACTGTGCAGAGGTTGGGGGTGTCCCTGATCCCCATATTGTTCAGTTCAAGTACACAGTGCAGAGTTGATTAGTTGCAGCTGACACTGTCTGGCACACAAGCCTAAAATATTTATCTGGCACTTTAAGAAAAAGTTCACTACCCTAGTCTGTAAGATAAAATTTAGTCTGTTTACACTTAGCATACTGAATGATTGGGTTTAGTTCTGCGAATTTCCAGTGTGTTTTTTTCCTTTGCTTCCACCCATTCTGTGTTTCTGTTTCTTTCTTTCCATGTCTTTGTTTGAATTTATTATTTTTCCTTATTCTGTTTTTTTTTTTTTCCACTTTTGGCGCTTTTAATCTTTTTCCAGTCAATTCAAGAACATTAGAACACTTAATGTTTATTTAACTTCATTTTTACCACTTTTGCCATACATGCAAATTATCATCTATTCAAATTATCTTTGTATTTCAAACCCAGAGGACATTACTATTATTGTTTATAAAGTCCATATTTATTTAGATTTATCCACATATTTAGCTTCTTGGTTAATCTTTAGTTCTTCTTGCATACTTCTGATCCTTGACTGTGGGAAAAAAAAATCTGTTTGCCCTATTTGAAAGAAAATTAGGCTGGATGTAGACCTAATTTAATTTTCCTCTATAAATTGGAAAACATTGTTTCATTGTCTTTTAGCGCTCGCTGTTGGAGACTAGAGATATGATGGTAATCTGATTTTTCTCTTTTATTCTTTGGAAGATTTGGGAATTTTCTCTCTTTATTTGGAAATCTAAGATGTGTTTAGGTTATTTAAAAAAATCAGTCCTACTTGTTGGGTCTTTCTTCAGGTCACGATTTTTTCTGTTATTTTCTCTTTTTCTTTTCATCTAGAATGCCTCTTAGAGAGACAGTAGGACATCTGGGTCTCTTTTCCATACTCCGTAGCCTCTGTGTTTCATTTTCCTCCTTCTTGATCTTTTCCTCTGTGTTCTGTGCAGTCTCTGGGCTCCATCTTTCAGTTGCTAATTTGATCTTCATTGGGATCCATTCCAGAACTTGACACATCTTGTTTTTTTTAACAATAATATTTTTAATTTTAGAACTGTGATTTGTTACTGTTTTTGTTTTTTAGTTGATGGAATATAGTTTGGAATATCTATCAAAATATGTACTATATCTCTTCTAACTAATCTTCTGTTTCCCATTACCTGATTCCTTAGGCCAACTTCTCTGTAAGTATAGCACTTCTTGTTCATGGCATTGTTTTCCTTCAAGTGTTCGTGATTTTTAAAGTATATGATTGTATTCTGGTTGCGTCCTTGGGTGCACTTTTTTCTCTTAGCCCAAATGAGAATCCACTTGTCCTGCTGGCGAATGATAGCTCAGCTCACAGTACTCGGGTTCAGATCAGATCCGTTTACTTCACCTGCTGGTGATGAGTGGGGGCAGGGTGGACCATAGAGCTGGCTTGGCAATGGGTCACTTGTCTTTTTTTTTTTTTTTTTAACACATTGGGAAAGATTTTAATTATTTAAATTTTTAATAAATTTTAATTATTTGCTTTTACTCTTGGCATTGGCCTTGCCAGAACTGCCTCCACAGAGATACCTAGGAATAGTTTTTACTGAGGCTCTTGTCCCTGAAATTAAGTGCTCCATTTTTTGTCAGTTAGTGCTGTTGTGGTTTCATTCTTTTTCATATCTCTTTATTTAGTTAGGGTTTGGGAATGGAGAGTTTATAGCAGGGGCTATCTGCTATCTTGATCTAGTCAGTGTTGCATTTCTTTAAAGCCTTCTTCCTTCTGTTGCCCCCAAGCATACCCTCATTGCACTGGTCATTCTAGTTCCATATAGCATTTTATTTCTACTTCTTTCATAGTACTTAATTTTATTCTAATTTGCAACATTCTAGGAAGTGTTGTGTGTCCTTATCTTTACCCTATTGAGTTAAATCCCATAGCCCATCAGTGTAGGTGTCAAATTGACACAGATGCTCCAGCCAGGGTGAAGCACAGTTGGTTTAGTAGCAAGCAAGCAAAACTGTGATGTTGGAGAGGACTCTTGAGAGTCCCTTGGACTGCAAGGAGATCAAACCAGTCCATCCTAAAGGAAATCAGTCCTGAATATTCATTGGAAGGACTGATGCTGAAGCTGAAGCTCCAGTACTTTGGCCACCTGATGCAAAGAATGGACTCATTAGAAAAGACCCTGATGCTGGGAAAGATTGAGGACAGGAGGTGAAGGGGACAACAGAGGACCAGATGGTTGGATGGCATGACCAACTCAATGAACATGAGTTTGAGCAAGCTCTGGGAGATGGTGAAGGACAGGGAAGCCTGGTGTGCTGCAGTCCATGGGGTTGCAAAGAGTTGGACACCACTGAACGACTGAACAACAACAAAAGTGAAACAGGGTTTCGGAAGTGCTATGTCGACTGTACTACAGCATACAAAATGGCTCCTCTACCAAGTTTTGCGGAATTCTCTGTCTCTGCAAGAACTTTGTTAATGTTTAGGTCAATTTTCCCAACTCCAGGAAATAAACATCTTCTAAAGCATGGTATTACAATAGCCTGCAGTTGGGATGACTTTCTAAGGATCATGGATCTATCCTTAGAAATCACCCCATCTGGTCTTCCTGGGAAAGGAGGCATTTCCCTTACAAAATTCCAAGGATTGAGTTAAATGTATACTGAGCTTAAATGTATACTGTCTGTCTCCTTCCTTCCTTCTGGAGTTGCTGTTTATTGAGGAAGTTAATTGTAGAAGAGGCTGAGAAGCTTGGAGTTATCAATTCATTAATTAGCTAAATCATAATACTCTTCCTTATTCTTGATTCTATTTAATTAGTAAAATAGGAAACGATTTCTCCTTTCATACATCTGTCAATATCTGAATTTATTCAAACACTGACCTCACTGTGGTATGATTAGGCTCTTAAAAGATTATCTGATTATGCCTGGGGTTTCTGATATGAGGTCTTGCTGCTTTACCTGTCATCATATTTTGAATGGTTGGAGTTGAGAAAAAAGATACCAGAATACTAAGAATTACCAGGAATATACTGAACCTAATACCAAGAATTTGCCACAGAGATATCAAGATGTTAAATAATGCTTTTATTCATATTATAATGGGTCCTATTTTAGTTATTTGGGAAGATGAATCAAAATGACATGAAATAAAAGAAGAGATCCAGTTGGAGGCCATTATTACATTGGGCAAGACACCATGGACCAAGATCGTGGCAGCTGGTGTAGATGAGTAGAGTGAAAGCAGAATAAGCTTAAGGTGCAGAATCTATAAGACTGAAGATGCTGATCAGATGTGAGGGCAAAGAAGAGTTAGAAGTTTAGCGCATACTGTTTCATGCAAGTTGGTGATAAAATGTTACGGTCCTCTAAGGGCATTGAGTGCAAGTATCTTTTTTTTGTCTCAGGAAGGAAAAGGTACCTATAAAAGAAAAGCATTTTCACCAACAATTGGTCAGCTTGCAGATGTTATCCTTAGAAAAGAGAATTTGAGCTTTTTGATCATTCTGTTTCTTTTGCTTTCTGAACCTGATCCTACATTGTCCTACAGCTCTTTTTTCCTAATCGTCAAGTATTAGTTCACAAATCTTGTATTTAGTAAAGCTGTTGGATTTTTTTTTTCCATCTCTCATAACAAATATACTGATAATGTTTAGGGCTAATTGTATGCAATTTAATTTTCAGATTGTGGTAACTATTATTGCTGTTTTTATTTCCATTCTTTCTTTCCCAGGCATAGTCAGCTGTAGATATTCAACAAAATTATGCCCTTTGGGGTGATTTCCAATTTTCTCACTTTGGGAAGCATATTTTTGTTTCAGTCATGAAGGGTTCAGATTTGGATTATTGAACACTTGAGCCATAGTTTCCACAGTGGCCTGTTTAACATTTTACATTTCCTTGTAGATAGAAACCTTAGCCCATCTGTGTGCTATTTGGGTATTTTTGAAGACCTCATCTAATTTAGGAGAATATGTGCCTGTCTGATGTACAGAAAAGCCCGCCATGCAGGCGGTAAAAGAGAAATAGCTTCAGTGTTCATGGATGACTTACAGGAGCAACCAGGGGGCCTTTCCCTCAGTTCTATGCATGGAGAAGCATGTGCAGAAGGGCTTGGCTTTCCTGACCGCAAGGAGTGTTCCAGCATATGTCTTGTAAGATGTGGCCATACTGGCATGTTTCCTTGAAGGTATGTGGCTTGTATTGCCATAGTCAGTCTTACCACTAGGGCCCCTGGAGATCAGGCCTTGCTGATATCATCAGTGTTCTTCCTCTCTAAAAGTTGTTATGCTGTGAAATGTGGGAATTCGCTGAGTTAACAGAGTTTCAATTGACAGTCTTTTTTTTAATCCTCCAGAAGTGCATGTTCTGCAGACACCGGGTTAAGAAGGTCTCTGGAGCCTGCATCCAGTGTTCCTACGGGCGTTGCCCGGCCTCCTTCCACGTCACATGTGCTCATGCTGCTGGGGTGCTGATGGAGCCTGATGATTGGCCATATGTGGTGAACATCACGTGCTTCCGACATAAGGTCAACCCACACGTGGTAAGGCCTGCTGTCCCTTTGCTGATGCCAAGACTGCATGTGAATCCCCTCCTGTATATCCCCCAAGTCTAGCATGCTCTGCTCCATAACGTTACTACTCATTGATGATGTGTCTAGCATGTAAGTCTCTTGAGGACAGGGATTACACGTTACTATTTACTAGTATTTGTCCAAGACCCATTAGTGTCTGGCACATGCTAGGTGCAGCACATATTTATGAGCTGAATGAGTGAATGAACAGATGAATGGATAAAAGTCTTTGTGGCTGTTCTGGTTTGGGGTCTGTATACAGGGCTGCTGAGTATGGTTGTACAGATTATCCACTGCACATATCCAGAATGAGGGGGAGAGCATTTCTGGGAAGAGACTGATATGAAAACATCTCCTGAGATCCTGCAGTGTTTAATCCAGACACCTGTACACTCTGGTCTTGGGGGTTTATTTCCTCTCTTCTAGAAAAAAAACAAAGAGCAGTAACATAGTAAGGGGAGGGAGAGGGTGGTCACAAACATTGAAGGACATGCTGCCTGAGATGGGATAAGCTAGAGGCAGCGCAGAGGCACCAGCAGGAGTAAGGACAAGCTCAGAAAAGCAGAAATGGAGAAGAGAAGTACACACGTCAGCATTTTCTGCCTTTTCCATTTCACTCAGGATTGAACCTGTTTCTAGGAAAAGAATGTTTGCAACAAACTAACATGTGAATTCAACTGTAATTCAGTTTACCTGTCCTTGATGAATGGACTCTTTCCTCTGTTTCAAAGGCTTAGAATCATTCAGACAGTGCAGATGGTTGCTATGCCTTGGTTAGCTTTCCTGATCACCATCATTGTCTGTGGCTTTCAGTGAAGAGGCTGAAGCATCCTATTGACCCTCAGTTTCACTAATGTGCTGAAGGTCCCAGGAAGCTTGACCACAGACTATTTGCAGCCTCACATGCTTGTCCCATGTCTCTACTTACCTCCTATGAGCAGCCTGCCAGGTCACTACCGTGGGCTGGGGAGCTATGACCCCTATACAATACATCTCTCAGCTTTTTGATTCCAGCAGCTTCTTCTGGTGTCTTGAGAAATACTTGATGTTTGTGGGTTGGGTCTTTGTGTGGATGCATGTGAATGTGTAAATGTAGAAAATGACATCACAAACTGTCATGTCTAATTTAAAGTTATTTTCCATTGTCGTAGGTCTCGTTACATATTCATTGGTGTTTTTTCCTTAATTTCTTGAGTTGATAGGCTCTTGCTAAGAATAGTACATGTACTCAGCAGAAAGCCCACTTTAGCAACTTTAAAAAATTACAGTAATAACACATTGCATTACTGGCACTTTGCCATTTACAGTGCAGTTGCTAGCATTACCTCGTCAGACGACTCATGAGGATACGTTTTGAGATGTGAACCAGGTCACAGCCTCTGGAGTCAGATGTTGCTGTTCGCACTTACATTCTGCCAGGAGCACACGTACAGCCGTGTGTGAGTTCTTCTCGCTGAGCCTCGGCTTCCTCGTCTACAATGGCATGCCCACCTTATCGTGTGGTTTTCAGTTCACCTCACACTGTAAGCCCTCAGAAGATGAAAGCTGTGTTACTGCTCTCTCTTTTTTATTACTCCCACTGCCACTGTTGCTGCTCCATTCCTTTGTGAGCTGGGCCACATGAGTAATGCTATCCGTACTTCAAGGATAGGAAGCCCAAGTTCCGAGGTTCAGTTTTTTGCCCAAATATTCAGTTAATGAGCAACAGGTGCTGGAATGTAAATATGTTTTCAGCCCAGAGTCTACTATTCGTTGAATTCCACACCCCAAACCTCAAGTGGCGCTAGAGGTGTTCATTTGAACCTTTGCTTGGGATCATATATTCCCTTTTTAATATTTCAGAGCTCTGTGGTTACTGATGATTATATTGAAGTTGCTGTTAAAGAGATCCAGGTGTTTAATCAGGACCTCATTCCTCTTAACTCTGATGTGTTTGGTTCAGTCAGGTTTATGTTACTAATGTGTTTCATAAATGATGATGAAAGAGAAAATATTTGACTTTGAGATGATTTAGAAACTATTCTTCCCTACAGATCACTTCAGAACTTGGTATACTTTGTAAAGGGTTGGGAGGAAATCATATAATTTACAGCATTACATGTGGTGGGCTTTCTCTATGAGGAAAACATTTTAGTGTTCATAAATTGCCTTTGCAAAATTCTCTAGGCTGAAGCACTGTGAACACTGGATTTCTGAAATACATTCCTGGTAGCTAATACTTATCTATTATTCTTAATTAGACTTCAGATATGGATTCCTCCCAAAAATGTTTGACAACTAACTTGAGGGAATCTGTAGAATCTGGGAACTTTGGTTAAGAGCATTGTAATTACCCTTATTGCATTAAATGTTCTTTCCTTTTTGAAGCATAAAAAACATGAACTTCACTCAAGTATCTCTCTTTGTGTAAGCTGTGAATGCCGGAGGATACACTCCCCAGAGGCAAAAGTGTAGTTTGTCTGTGTTCTCGACCATGCTGAGATTGTTCGGTAGTAATAGGCAACTGCTGAATCATAGCAGTGAAAAAACTCGTGAGATGAAGTCCAGGCTAACTTGGCAACCCATCACAGGCGTTTCTGAGAGTAGAGGATGCTTGACTAATTTAGGTGAAATGAAGTATAAAACTACAGTTACTTCAGTACTCCAGTTTTACTTTTTTTTTTTGCTTTTTCCATTATTTGCTTTTTGCATCCATAAGGACCATTTTAAAGTAAATTCTACTTCTCCTTTAATGCCATAAATTATTGTAAATACACTAGCCTATTCAGAGTTGTTGATCTTTGGGTATAAAATCACTCTGGATAATGGTACAGAAATTTCATCTGATTTATTATAATGCACTTTTCCATTGGACAATAAGCATACTCTGTGGTTAGAATGATAGTATTTGGGAAAATAGGTAGCCTTCAAATTCTTTATTGTTATTTACTTACGGCCATACTGGATCTTCATTGCCGCTTAGGCTCGAAGGTGCGAGGGCTTCAGTACTTGTAGCATGCGAGCTCAGCAGTTGTGCATCTGGGCCTAGTTGCTCCGTGGCACGTGGCATCTTCCTGGGCCAGGGGTTGAACCCTTGTCCCCTGCATCGACAGGTGGGTTCTTAACAAATGGACCACCAAGGAGTCCAGCTTTCAAATTCTTGAAGTAGAAAGGAGCATGTTATAGTAAGTGCACCGCTAGCCACCCCCACCCCCACCCCCGTCTCTGGTCCCTGTTATTTTAACCCAAATTTTAGTATAGAGTTTTCAGTATTTTTGTCAAACATATGTTTTTTGACTGGTACCTGCTTTCTTGCAAGTATGAGGTTTTATTCATATGTGCTTGTGTATGTGCACATGTGATAATGTCAGTAGTGTTGTGATACTTGACCATCCTTTGCCAGGATCCACTGTGGCATCTTTCTGGGCTCTATTTCTGAAGGTTCCATTGGATGTATTCCTAACCCACTTGCATGCATGTTGAACGGAAGTTTGTAAGGAAAAGACAGAGAACACAATATGGTAAAAGTGGTTTTGAAACTGGGAGCTTTGGAAGCATTTCTTATTCAAAGCAAACAATGAACTACTCACAAATTTTATACTTCCTGCAAAGTACAGCCACTGACTGTCTCCTCACACCTGAGTTAACTAGACAGGTGTCCAGTGGAAGAGATGCCTGAATAACGGAAGGCAGCAGAGCTGAGAAAGATGGCATGCACAGATTTTTTTCAAGCAAATTACTTCAATAAACTTTCATATTATATTATAGTGTTTGTTCCATGTATGCAGTATTGGAGCTCCAGAATTCCTTGTATGTTATGCATTAATACATTGTAAAAAGCAGGGCCCCTCTAATACACAGTCTTATATAAGGTACATCGTTTTTGTCTTAATACCCTCTCCTGTCAAAGACATTTGAGAAATTTATTTCCTTTATCATTTTCTAAGTTGTGGCTGCTAATGCGGGGATAGACACCTATTCAAAAAAAGAGGAAGAATTTGAGTAGAGAAAATGTCTTAGTGGTCAACTTTTTTTTCCTGCTGTTTGGTATATTTTTTCATTTTTTCTATTATTTTAACTAGGTCATTATATTTAGTAGATTTAACTAATGTTTTATCTTTTAAATTCAGTTCATTTCAGTCTAGTCGCTCAGTCGTGTCCGACTCTTTGCAACCCCATGAATCGCAGCACGCCAGGCCTCCCTGTCCATCACCAACTCCCGGAGTTCACTCAGACTCACATCCATCGAGTCAGTGATGCCATCCAGCCATCTCATCCTCGGTCGTCCCCTCCTCCTCCTGCCCTCAGTCCCTCCCAGCATCAGGGTCTTTTCCAATGAGTCAACTCTTCGCATGAGGTAGCCAAAGTACTGGAGCTTCAGCTTTAGCATCATTCCTTCCAAAGAAATCCCAGGGCTGATCTCCTTCAGAATGGACTGGTTGGATCTCCTTGAAGTCCAAGGGACTCTCAAGAGTCTTCTCCAACACCACAGTTCAAAAGCATCAATTCTTCGGCACTCAGCTTTCTTCACAGTCCAACTCTCACATCCATACATGAGTACTCAGCAATCCATAGAAGCTGCTTGGTATAAATTTGTTGAAATAGCTCTCTAATGCTAGGGAATGAGCTTAGTGGACACAAGAGAGGTAGTGTTTATTGAGTATCTTTTATCGAGCACGTGTTACACATTTGGTTATGCTGGCTTCTGTATCGGCTCCTCCCACTCTGGAAGGTTCTCTTGTCTCTTTAGCTCACCTTCATGATCTATTCTATGTAGCATTCATCTTTGTTATGGAACTTGAATCCTTGCTCAACATTTGCTGACTTCTTTCCCTGCTTGTGTCTTCAGGTCAGCAGCCCAGGCAAGTTTCACTAACTCCTTCCTGCCATCACTGTGCATGGCTCAGGACAGGATGGGACACCTGCATTGCCCAGGATTTGGTGAAGGACTTGGAGCAAGGCAGCCCTTCTGGTTAATCCATGCTTGTGTAACTAACCTTTGGGTGGTAATGGGGTGAGAATATCTGTCAGCACTAACAATAATACCGTCCTTGGTGTGCAGAAACAGTTCTCACCTTGCCAGTATGTGGAGCACCGGGTGATCAAGGCCCCTAAATTCTAAACCCTAAAATATTGTATAGCATATTATACTTTCAGTATTGGTTATTGAGAAAACACCAAATGATAAAAAATATTAAGAAATCAGGAACACTTTTATATGAATTCATTAATGACAAAAAGGGTCTGCAGTGTTTCAGGTTGATTATAGATTGACACAGAGAGACCTCACTCACTCACTCCCACTGTACTTTCCCACTGATGCTTTTGGACATCTTCATGGGTTCTAGCCTTTTACAGATCCAGCAGGTACCAGTTGACTGTAATTTTCTTCTTGATACTTCTGTCACACTGTGAACATGCAGAGTCAAAACCAAGCACTCTGATGTAGAAGCAAGGCTCTTAGCTGCTGTGCTCTATTCCCTAAGAAGATAGGCTAAATAAAGATACGAGTTAAATGTTTTGAGAGTCCTTGGAAGGAAGTCACTAATTCTATCTGGGGCAGTCAGGTGGCATTCACAGAGGAGGTAGCATTTGTGCTGGTTCTAAAAGAGAAAAGTTTGAGTTTGCGAAGTTGATGTGTCAGCTGCTTTCGAGCTGGCATTGGAAGGCCACAGTGAAAGGAAACCAAACTCTCACTTGCAACTAGTTCTCAATAATCATCTGGTTGTCTCTTGATTCAACCCATGGTATGAATCCGTCATCTTTTGGTTTTTTCTTTTCCCTCCTTAAGTTTGGAGCTCCATCCTATGGCTCGACTCTGTCCCCTTCATGCTTTTAAGAAAGAGAACCAGAATTTATTGGAGAAGGAAATGGCAACCCACTACAGTATTCTTGCTTTGAGAATCCCATGGACAGAGGAGCCTGCTGGGCTGTAGTCCGTGGGATCGCAAAGAGTTGGACACAACTGAGCAACTAACGCTAACACTCATCCAACAATGATCTGAATGTTTTCATTTCCATAAACCCTCTTCGTCACCGTGATCTGCGTGTCTTTGTGATTAACAGGGTTTGGTGATGTTTTTTCTGTAACCATTGAGGTATTGCTAACCCCCTTTCTGTTCAGTTAGTAAAGTTTGTCATGACCAAAAGACAAACTCTTCTTAGACTTGTGCATAATAATCTGATATTTGTATATGGTTTTTCTATGTAAGTTGTTTTTGAAACGTCCTTCTCAATTTGTACTGTTATTGAATAGCAGAAAGCATTCTGACCAAAGCAAAGGTCTGGTGTAAAAAATTCTTAGCAAGGGTTTAAAAAAACAAACAATATAGTGATTTAGGGGTGAGTGTGTTCAATCTTTCTAAATCAGACATACATTTCAAAAAGAAATACCTCACCCTTTTATCAGTAGTAGTGTTTTGTTGAGCTCTCAATCCATGTATCCTAGATGACAGAAAGTTAAGGCCAGATTTGCCTGGGAGAAGAAGTACTTAACACAGATATTTTAGAATATTTACAGTTGGACCCGATTTTTCCCTTGTTCACTTTATTAGGTAAAACCAGTGAATACAGTGTTTTTCTTAATTTTATCAAGAAAACTAAATATATCCCACTTCAAACTTCTGTATTTTATTAATAACCCTCATTTTAATTTCCTGCTGCTATTTCTATAGACATTTCCTAGGGAAGGGCAAGGTCAGTGATCATGGAGCTCTTCTCCTTTGGGCTTCCAGTAAGTAGAAGAAGTGCTTCAGAGTCTCTGGAGCACAGTCTCAGGCCCTGGGTTTCCAGTGTTTTTCCATCATACCTGGTGTAGTTAGGGAAACCTAGGGAATCTGTTTGGAGAAGACAATGGCACCCCACTCCAGTACTCTTGCCTGGACGGAGGAGCCTGGTGGGCTGCAGTCCATGGGGTCTCGAAGAGTCGCACATGACTGAGCGACTTCACTTTGACTTTTCACTTTCATGCATTGGAGAAGGAAATGGCAACCCACTCCAGTGTTCTTGCCTGGAGAATCCCAGGGACGGGGGAGCCTGGTGGGCTGCCGTCTGTGGGGTCGCACGGAGTTGGACACAACTGAAGCGACTTAGCAGCAGCAGCAGGGAGTCTGTTGGAGCGACGTCATACCTTCTGCTGGGCCTGGTTGTGGCGCATAGAGGAAAATTCCACTAACACTGTCCCCGCAAGCTCCCCACAGTGACTTCATGGTCCCAGGCAGAGGCTCTTCTGCCCCCATGGAGCCATCTTTACCTTACCCTTCTGTCCCTCCATTTTCCAGTCCCTTTTCAGTCTAGTCACTTGGTAAGGGTCTTTGTGCTGGTCCCCGCTCGGGCACCAGCTGCAGAGACTCCAGACCCATTTCTGATGCTAATTAAAGTGTTTCAGGGGGAATTCTGAATTTGCGGGAAGAGATAACAGATGCCTCCATTTCAGATTCTAATTTTAATTCAGTCAAGGGTACAGAAACTAATCAGAAGGGGGAGACCATGCAGGCGGAGGAGGGCCGAGTGCCTCGATGTGGCACCTCTCCAGCATACCGTTCTCTAGTGGGCTGCCCCTTTGTGACTGGCTGCTGCTGTATCGAAGCAGAACTGTGGTTTGCTACCACATAGTTGCTCTATGTAAGGGGTTTACATTTCCATTCTGGAAGGATTTACTTGTAACAGTCTGGGCCTTTCCATTTAAGGAAAAATGCACGCGCACCTGGCTCTTGAATCACACTCATGATCAACAAGGCCACACTGTTATCTGGGGGCAGAAAGCAGAGTCAATTCCCAGTGACTCAGAACAATATCTCTGCCTTTAAGTATAGCATTTCTCCAGACTAATTTCTTGTCCTTTATCCTTTAATCTGGTTGGGTTAAAAAACAAACAAACGTTATTTCAAATTTCCTGGAAGCATCCAAAGGCATTTGAAAAATGTTAGTACATAAATTATATGGGATGCCTTATTTATTTTACAGACAGACAGTGCTTGCTCCTAAGGGCCCAAAGAGCCCCTGAAATAACTCTGAAGCCATGTTGGCTGCTGAGGCCTTAATTGTATTGATGTAAATGTTAGCAGTCACCCTCTGTGGAGCCCTGATTTCCAGGAGATCTCTTGTTCAACAGCCTTGGCTATCTTCTCTCTCAAAAATGTGGAAAGGAAAATTTTGCCTGAACTTTTTATTTAGCTTTGTAAAACTGCAAAATGATCCTGACTTAAAAAAGAAAAATTCAGGAAAAATCTGCATCTTGGTTACAGGAGTTTTTTGGTGTTTATCACTAAAGCAGATTCATCAGAACCCCCAGGAAGTACTTGTCATGTTGTATTTCCTACTTGGCCATCTTATCCCCACCCCCTGCCCCGAAGTGCATCATGGGACCAGGGACCAGTCAGCCAATCTACTGCAGGAGGGGCAAGCGCAGGAAGGACTGTTTACATGGGACCATTGATACTTGACAGCTTCACGGACCACACATACTGAGGGAAATCAAGTCTTGCACTCTTAAGAACCACTTATCTGGTTACATTTTTTAGTATAGGTAAGGTGTGTGTCTATATGAAACACTTGCTCTGCTTTTCACAGAATTATTTCCTCTGGAAATTTTAAGCTTTTCAGCAATTTAATACTCCTTTTTTAAAAAAAGTGATTAGGGCATGCATTATTGTCTGATAGCTTGTTAAGAAAATTAAGTAGTAACACTAATCCTATGTTTTAACATTGGTATTACAGTGAAGCACTGTGGATACAGTAGAGAAATATAAATGGAATGTGTCAGCAGACACACAACAGCAAAGAGAATTTGACATTCCAACATCTTGTAAAGCATAAGAGGCAGGATTTTCAATTCCTTCATGTAGAAAACAGTAATTAGATGCCATAGTCATAATGAAATCCATAGATACTGACACAGTGTAATGAAACTATAGTTTAATGAGACTATTAACTGCAAGCAGTGGAAAAGGCACTTACAGAAGTTTCATCATTTTCTATCTAAAGGGCTACTCTAGGTCTGTGTTCTTTGTCCACATTCACCGAGCAGGATGTGTAAAGCTCTAAATTAACTAGAAGGGCCTCTTGAGGTCTCTTGGCAGGAAGCCAGTCAGCCTGGGGCTACCCCATCTCTCTGTCCTACCCTTCCACAGACTGTTGGTAGCCATCTTGGGATCTGAGCCATTTTTCACATGCAAAACAATCCTTCTTCCCTTTCTAGGTGAAAGGGATGGTTTCTTGGCCATTGCTTATCTGAAGCTGACTTTGTTTTCTCAGTGAGATTGCATGCATCTCTCTGTCTTCTTCTCCCACACTGGGTGTAGTGGATCTGTGAAATTATAGAGTAGTATATGAAGGAACATAAGAGATTTCTTTTTCTACAATTTTTTTTTCAATAGAATATTCTTTTAGTTTTTCTTTCAGCCATTCCTGTGCTGACCTGGCACTCGGAAGCTTTTTCTTGGGGCAAGAGGGAGGGTTGAAATGAAATCTCATTTCTTTGTGGGCATCGAATGTCCTTGTGAGTTGTTTTCCATTGTGTTTGTCCTTCCTTGAGTGTTATGTAGGCCTTTTCGTCAGGTTTGTCCCCATTTTCTCATATATTTCTCAAGAACTGGAAGAAAATTAACAATTTGCAAACCCTTACATTAAACAACTTTTAACTGTATCTTAAAATCTGTTGTATTGTATCTTTATCATGTATTTGGAGTAAAGAAAAGCATCCTTAATAGATGCTAAGAAGCAGCTTTGGCTGAGGCTGCAGGAACCACAGAGGTTAGCATTAGATGTTGTTGGAGGGGACACAAGGGCCATAGGCAGGGGGCTGGGAAAGGAGGGTTGCTGCCCTGGAGCCTCTCAGTCTTTCCCCTCCCAATCCTGCCTCCACTGGAGCCCACAAAGCACTCTTTCAAGCACAGTGCTGGGCACAGAGAGACATTTAATTAACACTTGATAGACTGACAGATGGATATTAGCTTGCTTAATTAATAGTGGATGTTAAAGGCCTTGTGGATTTGTCCCCTTTGATTAACATCCTTGAGCCCACGTGGCAGAATCTGCACTGCTCCTGCTGCGGTTGTGATGAGCGGTAGGAAGCTTTTGGCTGACTTCTCCACTGCTCCTCTGGCTGTTTCTCCTGCGATTTTAAAGGAAGCTTAGGAAGCTTGCACATGTTCATTTGCAACCTCTCTCTACCTCTTTCTCTCTCTCCCTCCCGTTCTGTCTGATGCTCATGGAAGTAGTGTGCCTGTATAGAGTCAGAATTGACTATGCCACCCTGATTTTCTCTTGTGTTCAAGGTGACTGTCATTTTTCGTTCAGAGCAGCATATTGAGGTAGATGAGGTAAATAAAACTAATAGTAGCTAATATTGTTATAATGCCTGTTATAGTTTATTGAACACTTTCACTGGTAGCGCGTTGCCTCTTTTGGTCCACACCATAACCCTTTGTTGCAGGTTTTTCTAATTGTATCCATTCTACAGGCGATGAAATGGAACTTCACAGAGGTTCAGCAGTCATTAAAGTTCCAGAACTTCCCTGTCTCCAAAGTCAGAGCACGTGGTGTGTCATTGAGATGGTGCTGATTTGGCTACACGTTTCCAGTTTGAGATCGTGGCTTGAATTAGCTTACATGGCTTCATTATTTACCTAGGCTTCCTTCTTGGTGACACAGAACAATTATTAAGCCCTTTAATTAATCTGTTTTGCTTTAGGTCACCTTGTTAAGAAAATCTTTTCATCTCTTTTAGCTATTTTTAACCCAGTTACCCACTGTAATTGAGATCCAAAAATCTTTATGGGTAGGAGAACTGTGTAGTAATGCCCCATGTCCCTTGCTTCTCTCTGTTGAAAACATCCCATCTGAGGTCATTTTTAAAAGTTACAGTACCTTATAAATGAATGAATACCTTCTCTCCTCATTTCTCCTAAATTATAATTCATTCCAACATTGTTTATATATTTTAGGTTCTTTGCATTTTCACATAGAATTTAAACACACACATAGCCTACTATGAATGATTGAGAGTTTGTTGAATCTATAGTCCCCTCCCCAACCCCCTAGTTTTATAGTCAGACCCAAGGAGCCTGAAGAGCATGTGAAATATAAAAGCCCAAGGCAGAGCTTCTGGCGCCAGGCATCCAGGGACTCACATACTCTTTAGCAGCTAATGAGATTGGAAATGAGTTAGCAAGAGCTCACATCAGATTCCATCTCAGTGGTAGACGCTCCACCTCCAGCTCCACCAGTCCAACTGATGGGAACTTTCCTCTCTGCTCTTTATAAAGTATGTTATTGAAACTATTCAGAATGGAAAGCAGGTGTTGCCTGCCTGTTGAGAGTTTCCTACATTAACACAGTGAAGCCTCTGAAGATGTTTCTCCCATCCCAGTCCCCTTCACTTAGCTCCTGAACAAGACTACCACCTCTGAGGTGAGCTAATGACTCAAACGGAAAATAATTCATGTTTGGTTTTTTTTTCCCCTCCGTTTCTTCCACAGCCTGTCAGTTATAACTTCTACAGACGTTAAACTGAATAAGGCCTTAAATCTGCTGGGAAACTGCTTACCACCATTTCCCACTGTATTATATGTTGTACTTAAAAACCCATGAGGAATCAAGTACACGTGAACAAATAGACATATCGAAAATTAAATACTTGTGACATTTTTATGAGCCTGCATGTGCATTTGTGCTATAAGAGCAATTATTTCTTCATGAAGCTCCAGGGAGTTAGGTTTTTCTGGGTTAAATATTTTTACCTAGCTCTTGTAATTTTACAAAGAAACTTTTCACTGTTACAAGGCACATTTAGATGAGTGATTTTTGCTTTGTAAGTTTGGTGGAAGAATAATAGTTTGTATTAATTTATTACTCTGATACCTGTAGGACTTTTTATAAAATGGATACCTTGAAAAAATATAATAACATCTCACATGTTATTAATTCATAGAAATTAGGGAGTAATAATAAAGTTGAGAAGGTAAAAGGGTTATTGGATATACATGGAAATGTGCATTTTGGCCTGTTCATGGAATAGGTTGCTAAGCTTTTTCCTTCACCTCTCCAGTCTTACTGATTGAATGATGGATGTACCTATGAGAGGTACCTATGTGTACCTCTACATATACTATTTTATTTGGATTTGTACCCTTTATTAACATCATTATACAGATGGAGGACAAACCTAGGGATTTTCCTAAGATGACGTTCCTGCCCGTGACTCATCTCATCACATGGTTGGTGGGTGACCCTCCTTCAGGGTGTGAACACACATCCACCTTCCCAGGTCCGATAAGAGAAGACCCTTCTTGCCAAGGATAGAAATCTTCCTTCCTCTACCACACAGGACTCCTTGCCAAGCGATCACTGCAAAGATCATATTTGAACTAACTCCTCTCTGCTCTCTGTCAGAACCTCACTGGGGAGAAATGATATTGACTATTGGAGAATACAGTATATATTTCAATGTCAGTACTTAAGTTAGATTCCTGTTCCAGTTTAGGTCACCCCAAAATTACTCATTTTAGGGTCCATAACTTCAGTCTTCACAGAGATGTCTTCATGGAGTTTCATTTTACTGCTATATCCATTTATTGACAGTTTATACAAGCAGCATATATAATAATGTTGTTTTATAAGGTTGTTGTTAAAAGGTTGTGCGCTGTGCCTTTAAATAGATAAAATCCTTTGAACAGTTTAGTATCAAGAGAAATTTGTCTGTGAGAGCATGTGGGTAAAAATTGAAAATTTCTTTCTTAAATTCTAGCTCCAGTTTAATGATGCTATCAGTTTTGAGCATAGGCAGAGGTGGATTAGCAGTTTCTGTGACTCTGTCCACAATGGAAATCACATTACCTTTGGGAGAGAGATCTCAAAATATTACTAATGCCCATTGCATCTTTGAAATTAGAATATTAATAGTTGTTATTAGACCTGCCACTAGGTATTAGAATTTAATACATTGTTAAAGAAGTATGTATACCACAAATTTGTTTTTTCAGTATTATTTCAGTGTAATTTGGGGGGGGGGTGGCTAATCTTGTGTTTTATTTTATGCATTCAAGAAAATTATTCTGAGTAGGGATCCAGAGGTTCACAAGTTAACTGAGGGGGTCCATGGCAGCAAACATGCCATTTGCAGCAGCCTTCTGGGCACGTGTGTATATGGGGCCTCCTGGCCCCCTTAGGCCTGGTTCAGATGATCAAAAGGCTGTGGTGACAATTATAAGAAATACAGTTGACTCTTGAACAACATAAGTTTGAACTGTGCAGGTCCACTTATGTGTGGATTTTTTTTCAATAAGTATAATACCTGTATTTTCATTTTATAGATCTTTAAATTAACTAAATGTGGAGAAAAGTTTGTGTTTGATTAGAGATCTCTGTATATGGCATCAAGAGTCCTCATTCTGTCCAAACTGTTTCAGCTTCCTGCTCTTGGTTGAGTCATGTATTAATTCCTTCATTTTTGAGGCAGAGAGAACAATGTGCAATTTTTTGACTGTGCAGGGGATGGGGGTGCCCCTAACCCTTGTGTTGTTCAGGGGACAACTGTATATAACAGAAACTACAAAGAGGTATGTAAAGAACCAAACAGATAAAATCCCATTATCTAGGGTTATATATGGCAAACAGTTTAGTGTATTATTTTCTTAGTAGATTGATCCTGCATGGGTCCACTTATACATGGATTTTTTTTCCGTCAATACATATTGAATTCTATACAGTCCATAATTGGTCAAATCTGTAGACTTGAGTGCTGACTGTAAAGTTATATATGAGTTTTCAGCTGTGTGTGAGGGGGTCAGCACCTCTAACCTTGATGTTGTTCAAGTGTCACTCTATTCTTTTTTCTTAGTTGTGTGTGTGACAAACCATCACAAAACTTAGTGGCTTTAAGCAACAACTCTTTAGCTACTGATTCTGCTTTTTTTGTTGTTCAGTCGTGTCTAACTCTTTGCAACCCCATGGGCTGCAGCATGCCAGGCTTCCCTGTCCTTCACTATCTCCTGGAGTTCGCTCAAACTCATGTCTATTGAGTCGACGATGCCATCCAACCATCTTATCCTCTTTTGTCCCTATTTCCTCATGCCCTCCATCTTTCCCAGCATCAGCTGTCATCAGTGAAGGCTGGGCTCAGCTGGGGAGTTCTGTTTCAGACTGGTTGCCTCATCCATCTGTGGTCAGCTGAAGAACTGCTTGTCTTCTTTTGGCTGGGTTCTCTCATATGTGTAGGGCCTCGTCTCTGGTCAGGGTGGTCTCTCATCAGCCAGCAGGAGGGTAACTCGAGTTTCTTCATAGGACAGAATCTGTGGAGAGGGCAGGCATGTGAAGAGGCTTTGAATATGCATACCATTACTTCTGTTGTATTCTTTTGGCCAAAGCAGGTTAAGCCAGAAGACTAGCTGAGATCTGAGGGTTGGGGAAGCAGACTCCAGCCTTTGGTGGGAGGAGCTGCAAAGTCACATTTCAGAGGATGTGTGCAAATAGGAAGGAGTGAAGGTTTGTGAGCGTTTTTGCAGTTTGTTGCAGTGTATATGTGTGAGTGCATATGCAGTTACATGTTCTGCATTTTTCATCTCCAGATAGGCTCCAAATCAAAGTTGCTTATTTGACTCTGTGATTATACTGGGGAGATTAAACAAAGTGTCTCAAATGGTATGTAGAACAGAAGAGGCAGTCAATAAATAAATTAGAAAAGAACAGAAGGAAATGTAACTTCTTTAGGCAACTGCTCGAATTCCTTTCCTGTCACTTCCTGGTTGGTTTTATTTCTCCTCTGATGTCTTTCCACGTGTATTCCCCTGGTTGATGATACCGACACATGTACTCGTGATGGGAGAGCACCTGGTTCTGGGCCCCTCTTCAGCCTCTCACCAGCTTTGAGATCTTGGAAAAGTCACTCAACCTGTACCTCAGTGACTTCATCTATTTAATGAGAATGGTGATGGACAAGGAGTCCTGGCATGCTGCGATTCATGGGGTCGCAAAGAGTCAGACACGACTGAGCGACTGAACTGAACTGAACAACTACAGAGTTATTGCGAGAGTTTAATTAAGTCATGAGTGTGGACATGTGTTGGTAACATATCTGTGTTTTTTGTCCTAGTAACTCTTTGATGCTTTTGTAGAACGTCTATAACAATTTCTTAGTTAACATTTTCTTTTCACGTCCCTAGAATTTTGAACTGTTTGTATCTTTTTAAAAAGAGAAGTTGAGTTTTTTTTTCCAATTAAAGCACTGTTCATTTCTGCATAGTGTATGTTAAAGAAAATTTGACTTTAACAATCTTAGCCTGTGTAGTTATCTTCAAACACCATAATCTGATGGAGCCCCTTGCGTAATGTCCATCTTCTCCGATGAGAAATGACATTCTTAACATCAATAGATTCTTAGGCTTTTCTGACAGGAAGTAATTTTGAGTATGTATAATCAGTTATAGGATATGCTTGTCAATAAATTTTTCCTGCAAAAATAAATCAGAAGTCATATCAAAATAGCATTATGAAAAAAATCTGTTTTCTTTAATACTTCCCATGAAATGGTCAGTCATGCTTGAGGCTTAAAAATTTTTTTATTTAGATGAAGGCATTTTATTTAATTTGTGTGCTGGCCATCTTTCCAGCTAGCCAGTTTGCATAAATTTCATGTCCTAGCAGGAAAAAAAAAAATAGTTGTGGTCTAGAATCAACCTTTTCTCTGTCAAGTCTCTGTAATTTTTCTTTACCCTTGATTGGCTGCTTCTACTTCCCAGACCCTGTGAATTTCACCATAAATCTTTATTACCACCCCCTACCCACACACATGCCTAGGTACCCTAACAAAGAGGAACTTCTTCCTATAACTCCCCTGTGTTTCTTTTTGCTCTTCTCTGGACAGTGAGTAATTAGAATCAGTCTTCTCCCATTTAAAAAATACGTCTGTACCTGTCCTCGTAGATCATTTATTTAGTTTTTCTTTCCTGTCTATTTATTTTTCCATTCATTCATTCATTGTTTATCTGGCAGCAACAGTGTTGCATGCCATGGATAAAAAGACAAATCGGTCCTGGCGCTGACCCATGGATTTTGCCCTGTTACAGGAGGGATAGTCAGTAAAAGTGACATTTGACCAGAGCCTTAAGAGAGTTGTAAACAAAGGCTTTGAGGGTCTTGAGGGTGGAGGGAGGAGACCGCATTATTTATGCCTTCCTTCCTAAGGACCATAGCCATGTGCCCCCTTTTGACAAGAATTAGAGTCATAAGAGGATGAGGCGAGGAGCAGAGCGGTGATGATTTAGAGCTGGCTTGAGCCTTGTCGTGAGGAACCGCGCACTGTCGTGCATGCCAGTTACCGGGGTACTGGAGGGAAGGGTGGTTTATTTACCTGGGGCTGGGGTCTCGTATATAGTCTCTTATAATGAAGCCGCCTAACAGTTGCTGAGAACTAATTGCTTGTGAGTCTAGACATTTTATGTACTTATTATTATTTTATAGCAGATCTTTAATATAAGTATTACTGTTCCTTCTGCAGATGAGCAAACTGAGGCTGATAAAGGTTATGTAACATCCCTATGATCACATAGTTAGTATGAAGCTGAGCTTATAATTCAAATCCAAAACATTCTTTTCCTTAGAGGGTGAGTTCCAATTTTAATAAAATATGCATGTATGAAGAAACTAATATCATAGTAAATTACGCTGCATGCCATTCTGACTATGAGTGTTTTTAAGGCCGTTTGACAAAGAGGGACAGCGTTTGAAAAAATACACTGCCAACATAAAGCCCCCTTTGGCCTTAATCCAGGTCACTCAGAGCCACTGTGTTATGAACTTCACCTCCTACAGGCAGTTATAACCAATACAATTTTAGGAAGCATTCATAGGCTTAATTTCAGAGTTCCAGAGTTCTACAAACTGTGCCTTCACTCAAATTTATTATTACATCTAAGTTGCTCTCTTGCTTTGAAAGGTTAGATATATTTAAAATGGTTGGACAGAGGAATGAAGTAGGAATCTAGGGAGTTATTTTGGCATATGTAAGGTACTGTGGCCCAGCTGTTAAAGATTTCTGCTTCAAGCACAGTGTGTTTAAATCACTACAGGCTCCTTCCTCTTGTGCTTTGGCAAAACGTTTACACACCTAACTACACCAAAAGTCAGAGAAAAATTTTCCAGCCAACCTAGCAATCAATAGGGAATGATTTCAAGGAAGAAAAATATCCTTTTATTTGGTTAGGCATGTGAGAAACTAGATGGCAGAGCTCACTCTGCAAAGAGGGGACCTTTAGGAACACGTCTGGGAGAGTTAGCCTTCAGTCCAAACCATGAGCATCTTTGTCTGTAGTTCTGTACTCCAGGCCCTCATCTCCCACCTGGACATGGCCCTTCTCCCCTTGGAGTCACCTGGACCTGGATCATTTTTCTTCTGTACTTAAACCTCTCAGTGGCTCCCTTAGGCCCACAGGGTAATGTCCAAACGTCTTAGAATGGTGTGAGAGCTGCCCTACTTCCCCCTCTGCCCTATAGCCTGACCTCTCAGCCACAGGCCATTTCTAAACTCTTCTTTCTCCTGCTTCCCCTCCCATACAAGGCAGGATCTCTTGCAGTTCTCAGAATAGAGTGGGCTGTTTCCTGCTTCTAGGCTTTTGCTAATGCCCTTACTGGTTCCCTAATTCTGCCTGTGAGTATGAAGACATGCTATCAGTCTTGAGTCGTGCCATCTGTAAGATTACTTTATAGCACATACCTTTGTAGGCCTATTCCGGGGAATGGGAATCAAGTCTTAGTGATTTTGGTTGGAGTCCAGAGCACCAGGGGAGGTGCTTGGTGTCCACTGAACAGCAGCACGACTGTTGAAGGAACCAGTGAGTCAGTGACTCTCTGGGCATTTCTTCTTTGGTTTCCAGAAGGAAAAGTTTAAGCATAGCACTTTATCTGTTTCCTACGAGGTGTTTTAGCTTTTTTTGAAATTCAAGGAAAAAAAAAGTAAAGGCTCTAATTAAACCAAGATTCTGAATTGACACTTTATTTCCCAGTGATGTTATAAATAGCCCTGCCAGAAGACACTGGGTTAATGAATCCTGGCTTTCTGTAGGTTATGGATGACATGTCAGACTACTGTTGGTATCTTGGGGATTATGAGACTGTGCCTTCTAGGGCCCATTTAGCAACGGTGCTGGGCCTTCCCAAGTGCCTGATTCGGGAGCCCCCTAGTGAGTCAGAGCTTGTGGCATCAACAGTCAGGTTGATGAATGAGACTTGGAGATAGGGAGGAAAAGGGACTGAGCAGACCTCCTTGTAAGATGGTGACTCCCCTCTGCACCTGGCAGGAATGAGGTTTTTGTGAGTTTCTAATGGGAGCAACAGCCTTATTCTGAAAAATAAATTGCAAACAAATAGAAAGCCCCAAATACAGCAAGCTAAAATGTCTGGAGTGCTTACCATGAGCCTAGAATTTTGCCAAGCATTTTCCCGAAGCATTTATCCTGAAGTCTTCTACTTCATAGCATGGTATATACTGAGACCTAGTCCCTGGTTTTTCTTGGTTATATGTATGTACATGTATGTATGTATGTATGTATGTATGTATGTATGAAAGTGTGTGCATGTGTATGTATGTATATATATTTACACACATCCACACATTTCTTTGCTCTGACTTCTGAAGGGGTCAAGAAGCAAAGATGCGTTTGTAGTAATAAGCACACCTAAGCACCTGGATCTTATCCTCTAATATCACTGCCCACAAAAATGAACCACATTCCTCTGGGAAATGCTAATTCCGGGGCTGAGGCAAGATGATCTTGAGACTCTTATGAGGCCAGAAAGGAAGGAACTGCTAAAAAATAAAAGGACGTCTTAAGGGACATAGGAAACAGATTGAAGAGGCTTCTACTGGCCAAATCTGGGATAATCTGAGCACCGAAATAATTGACTGTAGTATGAATTATAAACAGTTGTGAAGGAGGAGTTAATAATCCCATACTGATGACGGATGGATGGATGGATGTGGGGAGAGTAGGAGGTTTTTGCTTAATAACTACCAGGCGCCAACCAGTAAACGTGGAGGGAGTACTGGAGCAGGAAAAGTCAGCGTATCATCACCATCATAGTAAAACTGGATCAAGCAAGATTCATCAATGGATGCTATCTAAGCAGAAGTGTGGAGGAGCAGGATATTTGTGTGCCATTTAAGGCTCTCCCACAGATTGCTTATTAGCTAGAAGGGAAAAGTAGTGATTACAAAGTGGAAAAATTGGACTGCTCTTTGACCAGGATCAAAGTTAATATCACCATTGAAAGGCAGATAAACATCTGCCTCCAGATGTGGTTTCTCGAGAAGATGACAGCGTTGTCTGTGTGGTATTCTGGCCAGGAATGTATATCAGACTCTAATCATGAGGAAACATCAGCCAGATGCTCTGTTGAAAAAACAGGGGCAGGGAGAGCTGGATCCTTCAAAAGTATCATGATCATATAAAGGCTGTGGAGATGTTCCAGGTTACGGGGGTCAAAAGGACTTGACAGCTAAATGCAGTACCTGATTTGAGACTGGATCCTGTACATAAAGAAAAATTGGAATATGCGTCATCAATTAAAGGGTGGCATCCATGTTAAGTTTATTAAAGTTAGTAACTGTGCTGTGGTTATGTAAAGGAAAATCTCTGTATAAAATACGCTCTGATGTATTTAGGCATAAAAGTCCATGATTTATGGTTTGGGCATAAATGCATACACACATACAATAATATATATATCACACATACAGTTATAAAATATATATATAATTGTATGTGTATATGCATTTAAGCATATATATGCATATATGTGTATGCATATATATATATATATATATATAAACACATATGTATTTATATGTGTGTGTATATACAGTTTAATTTATATATATAGAAGGAAATGGCAGCCCACTCCAGTATTCTTGCCTGGAAAACCCCTTGAACAGAGGATCCTGTTGGGCTACAGTCCGTGGGGTCACAAAGAGTCGGACATGACTTACAAACTAAAACAACAACATACACACTTTAATATGCATATTTAAAGCTATATGTATATATACACACATGTAAGATAGAGAATGTGCAAAAACATGGGAAATGTTAAAATGTTAAAAATAACAATAAATAACCACAGATGAATCTTGAGTAAAGGGTCAAAGAGTATGTTTATGTTTTGTTTTCATATTCTTACAACTTTTAAGTTTGAAATTATCCCCCAGTAAAAGGTCTAAAAGTTAAAAGTATGTATCATGATCCTACTAATGATTATCTTCTAAATAAATATTTCTTCTATTTGCTGTCCTCTCTGCTGTTTCTTTTCTCTCCTCTTCTTCTGCTCCATCCTTAGAAATCCAAGGCTGGTGAGAAGGGCATCTCCGTGGGGCAGACGGTCATCACGAAGCATCGGAACACCCGGTACTACAGCTGCAGGGTTATCGCCGTGACGGCACAGACCTTCTATGAGGTCGTATTTGATGACGGCTCCTTCAGCAGGGACACCTTCCCTGAGGATATTGTGGTGAGTAAGGCTCTGGGTGCCTGCTCCCCAGCTTGTTTTCTGCATGACTAAACTAGCTGAACCTCTCAGGAATCTTCATCTTGGTTCTTGGTGTAGCTCATTTCATTTAATATTCAGTTCAGGTGTTCTCTTCCCCCACCACAATCCTTGGAAATGTTGTTTTCTAGGAGGTTCCTTAGCCATCATTATTCTAAATAGTAGGTGAATTTAGACTCATCTTCCCAGATTCTTTTAACTGAATGAGAAGCGTATGTTGCCAGAAACAAAATGAGAATTCACCTGTTCTTATCTATTATGGAGTTTGTATATTTGAATTCCTTTATTACTTTTTTTTTCTTTATGCTTGGCTGGAGAATATGGCTTTTATTAATCTGACCTGACAGTGACATCTGTAATCTGACAGAAACATCTGTGCATGTTTCATATGGGAATAACAAAAATCACACAAGCAAAAGGCTCTTTTATTGAGTTTCTTAACTGTGGTCTGAAAGGGGACCCATACGTGCCTGTCTGTCTGTCTCCTTCCTCTGGCCCCTCAGTGAACACCCTGGGTGTTGTTCAGAGGAACTCTGAATGTGTCTCAGGGTCCTGCTTTTGAGCAGGATGTTTCACAAGAAAAGCAGTTTCAGCAGAAGGTTTTTTGAAACTCAGATCAGGGTTAGTCTTCCAGCCATCTTGTTACCCTTGTTTATTTACGGCAAGTATCCATTTGAGGAGCCAGGCCTCAGTAATGTAGTTGTAACTTCTGCCTTGTCCTCAGTCTGGGATGCTTTGCCCTTGTTTGTATTTGGAAATATGTTACTCTTTAAGAGTAATAAGTATGTATTTTGCATAACTGATAATTAAATGTAACCTTTTGAGATTGTTCATAAACATTTCCAGAATTTTGGTCTCCTGGGGCAGCAGAAACATTGATTCAGTCAGCTCTTTGTTAAGCTTACTTCTCTATGCCTTTAAGAGGGACAAGTATGTAAACAAAAGTTACCTTATTTGAAAGATTTCAAAGCAAATGATTTAAAGAAGTTAAAAATCCCAGGACTTGACCCTACACCCTAAGGGTGAATTGTGGGGTTTTTGGTTTTTTTTTTGCAGAATTCTCCCTGGAGCTTTGCTGCACTGATGTTGCTCTTCATAAGCAGCAGCCTTTAGGTCACATGCTTGCCTTGCTAGCCTAGGCCCTCCCGTCAAGTGCGCAGTCCCCAGACACAGTATCTGCTGTGTACTAAGCATTGCACTGGGTGCTGGCAAAAAGGTGTGATTCCTTTTCAGTCTGGAGGGATGTGGGCTGATAAATGGGTGCTTTCCAGACAGCACGGTAAATGCTATAGACGAGTCTGAAGCAGCTTCCCCACTGCGGGGATCAGGAGACTGGGTCCGAGATTCTACAGGGTCAGTAGGGCTGGCACTGATGGAGATGCATCACGTGCCAGGTTTGCTTCAGGAGCTTGACACATGGGAATCATTTCACCCTCACAGTCTTGCGTGCTAGTTACTACTGTTTTCTACATTTGGCTGCTGAAAAAAAACTGAGTCACAAAGCAGTAAATAACTTTCTCACAGTGATATGCAGCTAGTAAGTGTCAGAAAGAGTGTTCAGTCCAGGAGATTGGCTCCAGAGCCTCTGTTCTTAACCTCTGGGAAGAAAAAGGACTTTCAAAGTGGGAGAAGGCGAGAGAGGTACTGAAACACACAAGCAACTCAAGCCCCTCGGTGCTTGTCAGACCTGCCCAGTTACACACTTATCTCAGAATCTGCCTCCTTTTGTGCAGGCTGACAATATTGAGCTGGCCAAAGACAGAAAACTTTGCTGGGGAGCCTGCAGGGGATAGAGCAAAAGAGTTGTGAGCATTCACCCCCAAACCTGAGCAAATAGTTAGGTCTTTATCCATGATAGTATGTAGTGAATCCTAAATTTCCTTTCACGTCACGAGCCTCCACACACCCAGTCAGTCATAAGCTTTCTTGGAAAGTCTTCAGCTTGAGCATTGGAAAAGAGTGGCTGTGATCCTGGGAGTTTTCTGAATCCGCAAGTCTTTCCTTTGATACCTTTAGCCCCTACTCTCTGTGAACCCAATCAAGTTTGGTTTGAAGTATTTGTGGGTGTTGTGAGAACAAAAATTTGTGAGGTAGTTCAGAAACACCTTGGCATTTAAATCAACAAGAATAAAAGAGCAGAAATTCTTTACAACTCGATTAGCTATTACTTAGCATACATGATAAAGGCTTGAGGTTTAGCAGTTGGGGTGTGTGTGTACGTGTGCGTGTCCCCAACTCTAGCCTTGGAGGGAGTGGCAGTGCTCACAGTGATATGAGTTAGAGGAGATTGGAGCAGGGGCTGCTGTATGAATTTGCATGAAGGATAATTTTTTCAGGGAAAAAGCAACTCATCTTTGAGCAGGTCTTCTCTCTTTGATCCAGCCTTTCCTCCCTCGACAACTCCCTACCATCCTTTCCCATCTGGTACATTTTTGGTTACCTGTTCCAGGCCTCTTAGACCAACCAAGTAGGAACATTTTAGTGATGCTGTATTTTCAAGTTATACACACTTTCTCATAACGTCACTGTTTGTTGGCTGCTGTGGCCTCTTCCGCTTTGTTCTCTTAGTGCTGAAAGAGACATCTCCAGATGTCTTTATTTGGTTGCTCCATGAGGAAGGTTTTATTTTTCCTTATAATATGGTATTAGAGTTCTCTGGAGAAATAGACCCTTAAATAAGAGGCTTGTGTGTGTTTAATATATTACAAGTAAGTATATGTAATATATATGATTTCTGATAAGGGTATTGGCTCATTTGATTATGAAAGCCAAGAAGTCCCAGGATGTGTAGTCAGCAGACTGGAGACAGGAGAGGCTCAAGACCCAGGAAGAGCATCAAGTCCAAAGTCAGGAAAAAGCTGAGTCCCAGCTCAAAGCCAGTCAGGCAGGAGGAATTCCCCCTTATTTGGAATAAGCCTTTTTGTTCTCTGACTGAATGGGTCCTAGGGAGGATCGTCTGTTTTGTCTGTCAATTCAGTCACTAAGTCATCCAATAACATCCTCAGAGACTCACCTAGAATAATATTTGACCAAATACCAAACATGTGGGCACCCATGGCCCTGCCAAGTTGATGCATAAAATTAAACACCACAAATACGTTGTCCTGGGGTGTTGAAGGAGACTGTTCACCTTGTGTTGCCGGAAGCTCTGAGTTGGAGGCAGAGTGTAACTTCCCTTTCTGTGAGGCAGCCACAGTTTGGCTGGTTCGCAGCACTCTGCAGATCAACTCCACTAGCTCTGTGCTCTGTCCTGGTCATCATCCAGATTCCCAAAAGACAATGTCATGGATTTTCTGAAGCAAGCTTTTTAAATTTAAAGAACTTCTGGGGATTGTTTGGGATCTGTGTTTCTGACTTACATTAATGAAAGCTGCCTGATTAAATGCCCTCATAGTATGTCAACTAGACTTCAGTTTGGTATGGGGAATTTGATGTTATATTTCAAAACATAATGTGTGTAATGAAGTGTGTTGTAAATATACTCACATGTTTATTATTTATTCCCATATATGATATTATGTAAATACATTTATATCACCATTTTTCGGCCCATGTGGATTAATTCTTATGATCATCCCACTTCCACTTTTGCTCTCCATTGACATCAGCGCTGTCTTTTGGGAGGTGGGAACCCCACTTGGGACCCTAACGTGGAGATAATCAGGAGATAAGAAAAATGTGACCAGCTTTGTTTCTGTCTCAGCATCTTGCAGATCATGGCAGAGTAGTTATTTGGGTGGAAACATAGTCCATATTCCTCAGAGAAACCTCGTTTTTTTAAGATGATATACCTGTGCCGCCTGAAACTGGAGGTAGAAGATGATTTTCTCTTCTGTTTGTCTGAAAGCTCTCTAATCTGCCCAATGTGCTTATCGAGTGTGAGTGCCGCTGAGAAGGCCCTTTCATCAAATGCAACTAAATGTCAGTGTGACTGGCTAGTGAAGAACTAGACTCTCTAAGCTGTGGGTACTTGCCAGCTAGAACTGCCATGAAGGTAAAACACAATTTCAGATTCTTAACTATAAAAATAAAATCTAGAACAATGAGCTTAATTATCCCAAAGTGTATATTTACATAGAAATACAGGGAGGCCTGGCGTGCTGCAATTCATGGGGCTGCAAAGAGTCGGACACGACTGAGCGACTGAACTGATAGTCTTTTATGAAGCCTGATGCTTTAGTAAAGAAATACATTCCCTTATTTTTTGAATCACTTTATCATCCCTCCAGAAGAGAAACATTTAATGCCGGCTTGTCTATTCATGTTTGAAAATAAATTTACTGTGCATTAAAATACCTTTGTTAGGGTTATGTGACTAGAAGGGAGTGTTTGAAACTGTAGGGAGAAACATTCTTTGGACTACCTGAAAATTTCTTTCCAGACCTAGGTGCTTGATTTCTGTGATAGCCAGAAAAATGTCCCAAATATTTCGTCTCAGCAGTACACCTGCAGAATGTGTGTATCAGTCCCGTTAAACTCAGCATGCAATCTGTAGCTGTCAGGGGAAGTAATAAAAGATGCATTGCTACATGCCTCCGTCAGTCTATGAAATTGCAGCACACTTGTTGATGAATTTTTTTTGTCTCCTACTATTTTGATGGGAACGAAAGTTGCCCACTGAAGAGAATTCAATGAGCAAAGCGATTCCAGGGCCCCCTGTTCACCTTTGCTAAAACTTGAGATCCTCTGGCATGCCCGTGATGACACTAGAATGATGGCTGCTTGCTTTCGTCTGCACTTGGAACTCATTTCAGGGGAGGAGGATGGTGCAGTGTGATCTGGATGGTTTTAGGACCAGCACTTAACATTCACCACTTGGCTTGAGAAGAGAAACAGGACCATTTAGAAATTTGACAGCAGGAGTCCATCACTGAAATTTCCATGAGGACTTGCTACATTTTTCAGCATCCGTTGAAATGAAATGTGAAAAAAAGCACAAGAACTATACTCTTCAAGATATGAGGGATGGATTGTCATGGCCTTTAGTTTCTGTGGGCTGTACAGTGGAAACCAAAATTCTTAAAGCTAATTTTTTCTCAGTTATAGACAAGTTGCTCAAACTTTCAAGCCTCAGTTTTTTTGTTTCCCCACTAAAAAGGGAATAATTTATACCTTCTGAGATTATTGAAAGGACTAAATGAGCTAAATGTCTTTTTCCTCTCCCATCTAGTTTATGCTGCCCTTTCTGGTCTTGATGAAATTTGGTTAGAAGATGTGTACTTAGTACTTTGTTCCAACTTATTAGGTTAAATGAGTGTCTGTATAGGTGAGACTTTAGCTTATTTTTTCCACTTGTAAAGCAGTCCTGGTGTCTTTAGACTTTATAATAAATTTATGCATGTATTTTTGCATTTATTCTTCGCATTTATGCATGTATTTTTCAGCATGTTTAAAGTGCTATTAATACTTATTGACTTTTCATGACAAACCTTGCTCTAGAGTAAGTTTGTGCTCAGTTCATAGATGTAATACTTGCCAGGTTACAAAACCTTTTGATTTGTGTGAGCTCCCCAAACTAGGGGTGGCAAGAGTCAGGACCAGAATGCAGGCTGATCCCCTGCCTTCCACTGTTTGTTGCCTCCATGCTCTCTGTGACTTAGCGTTACTGTCATAGAAGACCCTGTACCTAACTGCTCAGGGTTCAGCACTCCCACAAGTCCCCACTTGGCAAGTGTAGGTGTAGGGGTAACTCTGGATGCTCAGGAGGCAAAGGAATATGTTGGGGTGGGGAGTGAGAAGCTAAGAAAATGTTTTCCTGAAAACTCTGCTATAGGGTCCTGGGAAGTGTTTTTTAATTCCTATTGGCACATAGATTTTAAAGTAACCTGGATTTTTAAGTTAGGTGAAAGGCATACCCCACCCCAGCCCATCTGTGTTATGTATGCTCCAGACTAATTGTCACTCACCAGTCCTAGTTCTTCTAGAATGAATGGAAATTTGCCAGAAAAGGCTCCAGGGACTTTTATCGGTTTAGGATTCTATAGGTGTGGCCCATGGGGCATTTAACTGCTCGAGAGGGACACCCTTGCTTCTCTTTCCTGGCTGTAGAGTTGAGAGTCTGCCAAGTTCCTATTGATTTTTATATCCTTGCCTTTTGTACATATTAAAAAAAATCTGTTATTACCTTGATTTTAATCAACAGTTTAAAACTTACTTTTTTTAAGCTTTCAAATTCAGCTAACAAATTGTCTTATTTATGCATATAATGATTTTTTTACATAAACATTTAGAACAAAGTCATTTGTTTCTTGATTAATATTTTATAATGTATAAATGAACTGATGAAATTCTCACCACTTTACATTTAAGTAATCAAATTTCCTTGTACATCTTGACTGTGTTTATAGATTTAATATATAAAGTTCTCACAAATGTTATAATTTTTTTAACTCACTCAATGCCCATAATGCTGATAAGTCTAACATTAATTTAGTAGTTCAAATTCTATTTCAAAAAGCAAACAACACATACAGCAGTACAATATTTACAAAATATTTTACTGTGGCTTTATATAAATACAATTTACATTGGGTGATCTATTAAATATACTATGTATTTAAATACATTTTAATTGATATGTAAATAAATAGAATTCTCTACCCACCAAGAGGGAATAATATTAGTGTATTGGCTAGAAGTTGACTTAAAAAACTAAAGAACCTCAGGCCATTCAGAGGCATAGAGTCTGGTTATATCTTTGAAGACTGAACCTGCAGTTGCTGGGCTGGGGCTTCTAACTAAGGTCAGCTTTCATCTGATTCTTCAACTCTAAATTGTGTGCTCTTCACTGAGGCTCTGATTAGTTTTATAAGTTTCATGAACTGTCTCAAGTTGGTGGAGGTGGGTACTTACCAATCCCTAGAATTTTATTCTTTTGTCATTCTTGGGCGGCTTTTTGCCTTAAAGCCAGGGCATACTAATGAAATGTTGAAGTCCTTATTTGTGCTGGACTCCCTTTGTCTTTTATAAATTGTATGCATCTCTACCCTTGATTCTGTAGCCATCATACTGACAGTGTCCATTTAGCACTGGTGAACCTCTGAAGAAAAGTATGTCATTGCCCTGATACTCCACTCAAGAGACTGACAAGGTGTCTTCAGGGAAACTAGTTAATTATGTTTTTCTTCAAATATATACCTCTTTCACTTGGCGGTATTTCTCTTTTGGCAATATCTCAAGGTGATTGGTTTGAGGAACTTCTCCCCAGGAGACAATTCTTTCCCATCCTTGTCTTTCCAAGGGAACTTAAAGGTATATAGCATTCCATCTTCACTCTAACAAAATCACAATAACTACCTTGAACTTGAGGGCACTGTTATTAATTTCCAGGACTTTATCATCTCTTCTCAGTGGGCTTCCCAGGTGGTGCTAGTGGTAAAGAACCCTCCTGCCAGTGCAGGAGATGTGAGAGACACAGGTTCAATCCCTGGGTTGGGAAGATCTCCTGAAGAAGGAAATGGCAACCCACTCCAGTATTCTTGCCTGGAGAATCCCATGGACAGAGGAGCCTGGCTGGCTATAGTCCATAGGGTTACAAAGAGTCGGACACAGCTGAAGCAACTTAGCACGTCACATCTCAATTCAGGGTTTAACCCCAAGGGTGGCATGATCCAAATCTATCTGTGTTTGGGAATATCCAGTCATATCATTCTTTTTGACCTATATATTCAGTGCTATTTTAGGTAGCATAGGGGATTCAGGATGTATAAGCATAGGTGAAGAAGTGATTCTGGGTATTTTGGAGGCAAAATAAAGTACCCAAGTGGGTTTGAAACACTAAAAAAAAATTATCAGAAATATTCTATACCATGGAATTCTGGGAAGCTCATGGCTTTTTCAAGTTTCTAAAAAATTTTATTAAAGTATAGGTGTCTTACAATGTGGTGTTAATTTCTGCCATACAGCAAAGTGATTCAATATATAGATAGATAGATAGACCCATAGATACACATTCTTTTATATATTCTTTCCATTACGGTTTATCACAGGATACTGAATACAGTTCCCTGTGATATACAGTAGGACCTTGTTGTTTATCCATTCTATATATAATAGTTTGTGTCTCCTGATCCCTAACTCCCAATCCATCTGTTCCACACTTGCTTCCCTCCTGGCAACCATAAGTCTATTCTCTATTTCTTCGAGTCCATTTCTACCGTATAAATAAGTTAATTTGTGTCATATTTTAGATTCCACATATGCTTGATATCATATGGCATTTGTCTTTCTTTCTGACTTACTTCAGTTAGTATAATAATCTCTGGGTTCATCCATGTTGCTACAAGTGGCATTATTTCCTTCCTTTTTATGGCTGAGTAGTGTTGAATTATATGTATATTACATCTTTTTTTTCCATTCATCTATTAATGGACATTTAGATTATTTCCATGCCTTGACTATTGTTAATAGTGCTGCTATGAGCATAGGGGTACATGCATCTTTTTGAATTATAGTTTTGTTTTTTCAGTTTTTAGAGGAATTTCCATACTGTTTTCCATAGTGACTTCACCAGTTTACACTCCCACCAACAGCAGAGGAGGGTTCCCTTTTTTCTATACTCTCTCCAGCATTTGTTATTTGTAGATTTTTAATGATGGCCATTCTAACTGCTGTGAAGTGATCCCTTGTTATAGTTTAGATTTGCATTTCTCTACTTATTAGCGAAGATGAGCATCTTTTCATGTGCCTATTGGCCACCTGATGTTGTCTTTGGAGAAATGTCTATTTAGATCTTATGCACATTTTTTGATTGAGTTGTTTCGTTTTTGATACTAAATTGTATAAGCTCTCTGTATATTTTGGAAATTAAGCCTTGTTGGTCATATCATTTACAGATATTTTCTCCTAGTCTCCGTAGGTTGTTTTTTCATTTTTATTATAGTTTCCTTTGTCATGCAAAAGCTAATAGGTTTGATTGTGTGCCATTAGTTTATTTTTTCTTGTATTTCTGTTGCCTTGGGAGACAGGCCTAAAAAAACATTGCTTTGATTTATGTCAGAGAATGTTTTGCCTGTGTTCTCTCCTGGGATTTTTATGGTGTCCTCTTTTAAATTTAAGTCTTTAAGCCATTTTGAGCTTATTTTTGTGTATGATGTGAAGGTGTGTTCTCATTTCATTGATTCACATGGGACTCTGCAACTTATGACTCCATGGACTGTAGCCCACCAGGCTCCTTTATCCCTGGAATTTTCCAGTCAAGAGTACTGGATGGGTTGCCATTTCCTGCTCCAAGGGATATTTCTGACCCAGGGATCAAACCTGGATCTTTTTTTTTTTTTTTTAAACCTGGATCTTTTTAATCTCAAGCATTGATAGGCAGGTTCTTTACCAGCTGAGCCCCCAGGAGAGCCCTAACTTACCCAACACCACTTGCTAAAGAGACTATCTTTTGTTGATTGTATATTCTTGCCTCCTTTGTCAAAAATTAATTGACTGTAGATGTTTGGGTTTATTTCTGGGCTCTCTGTTCTTTTCCATTGATCCATATGTCCATTTATGTGCCAATACCCCACTATTGATTACTGTAGCTTTGTAGTAGTGTCTGAAGTTTGGGATGGTTATGCCTCTTGCTTTCTTTTTCCTCAAGATTTCTTTGACAATTCTAGGTCTTTTATGGTTCCCTATAAGTCAATCTCAAAAACAACAGTATGATCTCTGTTCATTTCCAAGGCAAACCATTCAATATCACGGTAATGCAAATTTATGCCCTGACCAGTAATGCTGAAGAAGCTGAAGTTGAACAGTTCTATGAAGACATACATGACCTTTTAGAACTGACACCCCCCAAAAATGTCCTTTTCATTATAGGAGACTGGAATGCAAAAGTAGGAAGTCAAGAAATACCTGGAGTAATAGGCAAATTTGGTCTTGGAGTACAGAATAAAGCAGGGCAAAGGCTAATAGAGTTTTGCCAAGAGAACGCACTTGTCATAGAGCAGACACCCTCTTTGAACAACACAAGAGAAGACTCTACACATGGATATCACCAGATGGTCAACACCAAAATCAGATTGATTATATTCTTTGCAGCCAAAGATGGAGACACTCCATACAGTCAGCAAAAACAAGACCAGGAGCTGACTGTGCCTCAGATCATGAACTCCTTATTGCCAAATTCAGACTTACATTGAAGAAAGTAGGGAAAACCACTAGACCATTCAGGTATGACCTAAATCAAATCCCTTATGATAGTGAGAAATAGATTCAAGGGATTTGATCTGACAGAGTGCCTGATGAACTATGGATGGAGGTTCATGACATTGTACCAGACACAGGGATCAAGACCAGACCCAAGAAAAACAAATGCAAAAGAGCAAAAAGACTGTCTGAGGAGGCCTTACAAATAGCTGTGAAAAGAAGAGAAGTGAAAAGCAAAGGAGAAAAGGAAAGATATACCCATTTGAATGCAGAGTTCCAGAGAATAGCAAGGAGAGATAAGAAAGCCTTCCTCAGTGATCAGTGCAAAGAAGTAGAGAAAAACAATAGAATAGGAAGACTAGAGATCTCTTTAAGAAAATTAGAGACACCAAGGGAACATTTCATACAAAGATGGACTTGATAAAGGACAGAAATGGTATGGACCTAATCGAAGCAGAAGATATTAAAAAGAGGTGGCAACAATACACAGAAGAACTATACAAAAAAGATCTTCACAACCCAGATAATCATGATGGTGTGATCACTCACCTAGAGCCAGACATCCTGGAGGGCAAAGTCAAGTGGGCCTTAGGAAGTATCACTATGAACAAAGCTAGTAGAGGTGATGGAATTCCAATTTAGCTATTTCAAATCCTAAAAGATGATGCTGTGAAAATGCTGCACTCAATATGTCAGCAAATTTGGAAAACTCAGGTTCGTTTTCATTCCAATCCCAAAGAAAGGCAATGCCAAAGATGCTCAAACTACCGCACAATTGCATTCATCTCACACGCTAGTAAAGTAATGCTCAAAATTCTCCAAGCCAGGCTTCAGCAGTACGTGAACCTTGAACTTCCAGATGTTCAAGCTGGTTTTAGAAAAGGCAGAGGAACCAGAGATCAAATGGCCAACATTCGCTGAATCATGGAAAAAGCAAGAGAGTTCCAGAAAAACATCTATTTCTGCTTTATTGACTATGCCAAAGCCTTTGACTGTGTGGATCACAATGAACTGTGGAAAATTCTGAAAGAGATGGGAATACCAGACCACCTGACCTGCCTCTTGAGAAGCCTGTATGCAGGTCAGGAAGCAACAGTTAGAGCTGGACATGGAACAACAGAGTGGTTCCAAATAGGAAAAGGAGTACATCAAGGCTATATACTGTCACCCTACTCATTTAAATTATATACAGAGTAATCATGAGAAACGCTGGGCTGGAGGAAACACAAGCTGGAATCAAGATTGCCGGGAGAAATATCAGTCACCTCAGATATGCAGATGACACCACCCTTATGGCAGAAAGTGAAGAGAAACTAAAAAGCCTCTTGATGAAAGTGAAAGCGGAGAGTGAAAAAGTTGGCTTAAAGTTCAACATTCAGAAAACTAAGATCATGGCATCCGGTCCCATCACTTCATGGGAAATAGATGGGGAAACAGTGTCAGCCTTTATTTTTGGGGGCTCCAAAATCACTGCAGATGGTGATTGCAGCCATGAAATTAAAGGACGCTTACTCCTTGGAAGGAAAGGTATGACCAACCTAGACAGCATATTAAAAAGCAGAGACATTACTTTGTCCACAAAGTTCTGTCTAGTCAAGGCTATGGTTTTTCCAGTAGTCATTTATGGATGTGAGAGTTGGACTGTATAGAAAGCTGAGTGCTGAAGAATTGATGCTTTTGAACTGTGGTGTTAGAGAAGACTTTTGAGAGTCCCTTGGACTGCAAGGAGATCCAGCTAGTCCATCCTAAAGGAAATCAGTCCTGGATGTTTATTGGAAGGACTGATGTTGAAGCTGAAATGCCAGTATTGTGGCTACCTGATGCAAAGAGCTGACTCATTTGAAAAGACCCTGATGTTGGGAAAGATTGAAGACAGGAGGAGAAGGGGACGACAGAGGATAAGATGGTTGGATGCCATCACTGACTCAATGCACATGAGTTTGGGTAAACTCTGGGGGTTGGCAATGGATAGGGAGGCCTGGCGTTCTGAGGTTCATGGAGTTGCAGAGTCGGACAGGAGGAGTGACTGAACTTAAACTTATAAGTCAACATTTTTTTCTAGTTCTGTGAAAAATATGGATAATTTGATAGGGATTGCATGAACTCTGCATTGCTTTGGGTAGCATGACCATTTTAACAATATTAATTCTTCTAATCCAAGAGCATAGGATATGTTTTCATTGTTTGGAATCATCTTCAGTTTCTGTTATCAGTATTTTGTAGTTCTCAGTATATGTCTTTCATCTCCTTGATCGGGTTTATTCCTAAGTATTTCAGTTTTTTTGGATGTGATTTTTAAAGGGATTTTAAAAATCATTCCCTTTCTGATATTTCATTGTTAAAGAAATGCAACTGATTTCTATATGTTAATCTTATATCCGGCTTCCTTGATGAATTCGTTTCTCAGTTCTAGTAGTTTTTGTGTGGAATCTTTAGGGTTTTCTATATTTAGTATCATGTTCTGTATATAATGAAAATTTTACCTCTTGGGAAGCTCCTGGATTTCCAAGTCAAGTGGCCACAGAGACATTACAGTGTTAGAGATCAAGCTGATGAAGAGACACCTCTTGCTGTGAGGCCACCTCAGCTTTGGGAATTCACGCCCCATTCCAGTCCATTTGTGTTATATTTTCATCACTGATGCTCCTTATATCCTCTCACCCTAACTAGGAGCTGATCTGAAAGATGTTATAAGAAAATTACCCAGTGAAGGTTATTGAATGCAAGTTCAGAAATGGAAGTAATTGATGATGGACCAGAGATTGAAGGAAGTCATGTCACGGGAAGAGTGATAAGCTCGTTTACTGAATTGTAAAAGTTCTTTGTGAATTTTAGGTACAAGTCCTTTCCTGGATATTTAGCATTTTTTTCTCTCGGTCTGAATAATATTCCACAGTATGACTATAACACTTTGTTTAGCCATTTGCCAGTTGATGGTTGTAAATCCAGTGGATTAGTATATCTAGTTTGGGGCTGTTACAAATAATGCTTCTATGAACCTTTGCTTTCAAGTTTTTGTGTAGACATGTGTTTTTATTTCTCTGTGATAAACATCTAGGAGTGAGATTACCGAGTTATATGGTAAATATATGATTGGCTTTTTGTAAAGCCAGTCTACTAAACTGTTTTCTGAGATGACTGTACCATTTTGCATTGGTACATTGTATTGTCAGTCTTTTAGATAATAACCATCCTTGTGGGTGTGTGGTAGTATCTCAGTGTGATTTTAATTTTTATTTCTTTGATGACTGGTGATTTTCAGCATCTTTTCAAGTGCTTATTAGCTAATCATACACCACCTTTGTTGAAAAGCCTATTCAGATATTTCACTTATTTTTTAAATTGTGTATCAAGTTTTTAAAATATTCTGTGTATGAATTCTTTGTCAGATATATGATTTACAAATATTTTCTCCTGAGTTTATATCTTGTCCTCACTTTATTAATACTGTTTGAAGAACAAAAGTTTTAAATTTTAATGAAGCTTCTTGTATCAATTTGTTCTTTATGGATCATGCTTTTGTTGTCATATTTTAAGAAGTCTTTGTTGAACTCAAGGCCACAGAGATTTTTCTCTTATGTTCTCTTCTGGAAGTTTTATAGTTTTAGGTCTTAAATTTAAAGCTGTGATCCATTTTGTGTTAATTTTTGTGTGTGGTGTGGGGTCAGAGTCCAAGTTCTGTAAAATGGAAACCATACAACCTAACGTAATGAATTAGTTATAAGAGTTAATTGAGAGGATGTTTAGAATCATCATAGTGCAGTACCTGAGATGCAGTAGATGTTTAAAAAAGAATTGTTTTTCTCTTAACTTTCTCAAAACTGCACAACAGAAGGGGAAATTATTACTATTTTTTTTAAATATTTTGAACTTCTAAAGCCACATGGGTGGCACATTTGCACATCTACTTAATGTCAGGAATATTTTGGAAATATGTATTGAATAAATTCAAAAATTTAGTTTCAAGATAATTTCTGTACCTGTAGGAAAAGAAGAGCAGAGAGAACTAGATAAAAGAGTGGTTCCATCTGCAAAGACGGCTGAAATATGGTTAATATGCTTCTACCTAAGAAAATACTTGACATGCTTTAGATTAGTCCAAGATCATACTTCAGACCGGGACATGTTTTAGTTTTCCAAAGAAAGAAAGAAGGAAGAAAGGGAAAAACAAAGGTGTGTGTTTGTTTGTTTGTTTGTTTAGTAATAAAAGGGAAACTAATGAAGAAGTGTTTACTTAAGAAATTAAACTCCAGATTTTTCCATCTTAACTTGAACTTGTTTGTCATAAGGCTTATCTCAGTTGATATATGATACCATTAACCTCTGAGCTTCTTAAAAACAAGGACCATGTCTGTTTGAGTTACTGTTATGTACCCAGTTCTTAGTACAGAGTCTGGTTTATAGCAAGTGGCTAATAAATAGTTGTTGGATTAAAAGAGTAGATAAATTAATAATCATCACATATTCAAGTAGTAAATTTGTTATTTTAAGTCATACCTTAGAAAATTAGTATCTTATTTTAACATCCACAGTCAATATCAAGAATTGTTTTAAATTTTAAGTTCAAATTCATACTGTTAAGTTTCATGTCCTTTCCAAGTAAAGAACATCTATCCTTAGAGCAGGGCTATGCTTTGGCACTAGTTCCTGGGAAAACCCAAGCCTTCAGTGTTTGGTTTCCACCTAAGATTTCTTTAAAGAAGAAGGTCTCTAGCCCTGAAAAAATTAGAAACCACTGGTTCAGATGAAGTGAATTGTTAGGTGCTGCTACAGTGCCATCAGAGTGAGGAATCTGTCATGAAGAGAGGGCGAGGGACCCACGGCATCAGTACAGCTGTTGGTACCTGTGTGTGCTTGAGGGCAGGACTGCTGGGAAAAGTCAGCAGTGGTCTGAGCAGCCTCCAACCATGAATGCTGGCCTCCAGACTGTGAGTATCAGTGACATCATTTTTAAATCTCAGAGTAGAGTTGAATCAACCTCCGTTTAACTGAAAATATGAACATAGTGGGAATTCTTTATTCCTTTTAATAAACACATGGCCAGAGGTCACATCATAGCATCAGAATGTCGGTGTTCATTATTGACTCTTCATGAAAATGGCCCACTAGCTGTCCTGATCGCATGGTTCCAAACTTTTAAATCTTTGCTCCCACTTCATTTTGATCTCAAACCTAGATACTCTAACCCTGAGTGTGGTATAATCATGCATATTTCATAAGTGCCTTAAATTTTCCAGAGTTGACTCTTCCTGTAGCACATTTGTAAGCACACTGTTCTTCATGTAGTTTCTGAAATATATAGCTAACATGGAGAGCTTCCTGAGACAAGTAGTCAACAGGGAGCTGCCTGTTTACAAGCCTTTTCACATTATCTCTCACCTCTATCCAACCCCAGGTGCAGACACACTGGGACATAACACATAAATTGGTGACACATCCCAGAAGATATTGGGCTCATAAATCAACAGAGTTTATGTTCCTATTTGACCACGGGGTTTAAATTATTTTGGTCACAGAATGAACTTAGATTATTGTCTGATAAGTATATCCAGAAGAAGTCAGTACTGTCTATTTATTCATAGACTAGCACTGCCTTTATTTTATTATTTCCTTTTCATACTTTGTTTGAAAGCAGTTAGCTGATGTTCATGGTTGAGAGAGAACCAGTAATAAATCTTGCTTTTGTTTCATTAAATGAATTACATTTTGAGGTCAGGCTGTGTGCGTAAAGGGAGAAGACGAAATGTGGAGAGAGAACAGAGTCAGTGAGAATTTTTCCTTCTATTTCTAATCTTTCCCCTAGTCAGAAAAGGTTCTCTGCTAAGACGTGAGTAAAAAACCTGGAAGCTGTGACCTGCTGTAGTCTGTTGGTTGTATGTGTTTCTGCAGATACCTGCCTTGCACCATCTGATTTCTTAGCTTCTGTGAAATGGAAGATGTTATGTTTGCATGTCTTCCATGCTTAGATATTTGATCCAATGCCATTAAACATAAAGAATATTTTAACTTTTTCTAAATGTTATAATGGTGCGATATGTTGAATAATGTTTTATACATGGCTTTTCAGATCCAAGTAGGGTTTTCCACTACTTGGAAATGTTCATAATTGATGCTGCTATGATCTATGCCTGAAAAAGATGCCTTTTGCAGACTAATGGCTAACAACTCAATTCAAATGGGAGAGTAAAATTATGTGTATTTCCAGTAGTATAGGTATAAGATTATACTTACGTTATTGTTTTTAAAACAAGCCTGATATTTACCATTTTTAGGCTTTCATTAAAAATAATCTGACTGAATGATTCTACTAAATGTGATATTCTCTTTCTTGAATGACAGATAACACTGAATCTTCTAAAGCGGTTTATCTGATTTATACCATAAAAATAGTGACTAGCTCAAAACACATCAGGCTGTGCTCATTGCATTCTAGGCGGCCAATATCTGAAGCTCTTTTAAAATAGAGGCTATAAGAGAACTCATATGAAATTTAATATTTTATTTACAGTTTTAAAGTGTATTTCAATATTAGTGAAACACCTTTTCTATATTTATGTTAAAACTCTGCTCTGTTTCATGACAAGTTATGTTTCTACAGGGTTTTGTTTGTGTTTGTGTTTTTGTTTGCAGGAAGTTGGAAGGGCAAACATCTAACTGGTATCTGAGAGTAGGCAGAAGTTCCCTGCAGGAAAAGTCTAATGAGGCTGAGAAGCAGTGTGTGCGATGCACAGATCCTCTTTCTTCTTCAAGAGTGAGAATCTCAGATCAGTGTGGAAGGCTGATGCTTCCTCAGGAGGCCTTCCTCTTGTAGAAAAAGGAACCCCTGCAGAGCCAGGTCTTTAATAAGCCACGTCTGGGTCCCTGCATGGGTGATTTATGGATTCTTCAGCCAAGGGATATCTTACACTTCAATAAGTGGAGTCTCACTAAAAATATTGCTTCCTGTGAGCCCCTGCTACATGCCAGGCATTGTGCTGGGCCCTGGAAATATGATCATGAGAAATAAAATTGAAATGGTTTTTGCTCTCATAGAATTTATAATCTAGTGGGAAAGAGTAGCAAATGACTGTCACACTAATGAAAATGTACTTCAAATTGAGTTAAGTCCTGGAGTGATAGAAATGTAATCCTCTAAGAATAGGTAACAACAAAAACCTTCTGTAGAGATGTGATCAATGTGACCTGAGCTGAGATCTCCAGGATGCGTTACTGTGGCAGAGAATGGTGTCCCAGAAAAGCATGTGCAAAGGCTGTTGTTGGAAGCAACAACCTGCAGGAAGGAGCAACCTGCTTAGGTTGCTGAAAGAAGGCAGGATGCGTCTGCTGGGGGAGGCAGATGGGAGGTCCAGAGAAGAAAGAAAGGGGCAGGTGAAGCTATACCTTGAAGACCATCTTATAGGGTTAGATCTTTATTCCAGGAGCAGTGGGAAGCCGCTGATAGTCCCAGGGAGAAGTCAACAGGAGAAAATTTGTTATGAAGCATTTTGTTTGGCTGTGGTGGAGAAGATGAATTGGGGAGTAGGCTACTGTGTATGCTGGGGGACCAGTTTGGAGGGCATGGCTGCGGATCAGAGCAGAAGTGATGTGATTTGAACTAGGGAGCAGTGGAAGGATCTAAAATACATTTACGAGGTGAAATCAAGAGGAGTCAGTGGTAGACCCATACTGGGGCTGAGGAAGAAAGAGGTGTCAAGATGACAGCATGCCTTGCAGGATTCAGCTCACTCAGCTGAGTGGAAGGAAGCCCAAGTTTCAGGACAAGATTATGAGTCTACTGTTGGCTATGCTGAGGTCTCCTCTCTTCTTCCCCACTTTTCCCACCTTGAGCAGTCAACTGCATTTACAGCCATCCCAGGGCCCTGGGGCTGCAAAGCATAGGATTGCTTTGTTTCGTTTCAACTCCTGCAGAGCTGAAGGGACACTGAAAGACTCCATGTCACAGTGTAAAACAGATATCACATTTCAGAAATGGCATAGACTTTCACTTCATTTTCATCTCTCAGTGGACATATCACAACGTACACACTATTCAGTTCAGTTCAGTCACTCAGTCGTCTCCGACTCTTTGCGACCCCATGAATGGCAGCACGCTAGGCCTCCCTGTCCATCACCAACTCCTGGAGTTCACTCAGACTCGTGTCCATCGAGTCAGTGATGCCATCCAGCCATCTCATCCTCTGTCATCCCCTTTTTCTCTTGCCCTCAATCCCTACCAGCATCAGAGTCTTTTCCAATGAGTCAACTCTTCGCATGAGGTGGCCAAAGTACTGCAGTTTCAGCTTCAGCATCATTCCTTCCAAAGAACACCCAGGGCTGATCTCCTCTAGAATGGACTGGTTGGATCTCCTTGAAGTCCAAAGGACTCTCAAGAGTCTTCTCCAACACCACAGTTCAAAAGCATCAATTCTTCAGCACTCAGCTTTCTTCACAGTCCCACTCTTATATCCATACATGATCACTGGAAAAACCATAGCCTTGACTAGATGGAACTTTGTTGGCAAAGTAATGTCTCTGCTTTTGTATATGCTATCTAGGTTGGTCATAACTTTCCTTCCAAGGAGCAAGCGTCTTTTAATTTCATGGCTGCAGTCACCATCTGCAGTGATTTTTGGAGCCCAAAAAATAAAGTCTGACACTGTTTCCACTGTTTCCCATCTATTTCCCATGAAGTGATGGGACCAAATGCCATGATCTTCGTTTTCTGAATGTTGAGCTTTAAGCCAACCTTTTTACTCTCCCCTTTCACTTTCATCAAGAGGCTTTTTAGTTCCTCTTCACTTTCTGCCATAAGGGTGGTGTCATCTGCATATCTGAAGTTGTTGATATTTCTCCCGGCAATCTTGATTCCAGCCTGTGCTTCTTCCAGCCCAGTGTTTCTCATGATGTACTCTGCATATAAGTTAAATAAGTAGGGTGACAGTATATAGCCTTGACATACTCCTTTTCCTATTTGGAACCAGTCTGTTGTTCCATGTCCAGTTCTAACTGTTGCCTCCTGACCTGCGTATAGGTTTCTCAAGAGGCAGGTCAGGTGGTCTGGTACTCTCATCTCTTTCAGAATTTTCCACAGTTTATTGTGATCCACACAGTCAAAGGCTTTGGCATAGTCAATAAAGCAGAAATAGATGTTTTTCTTAAACTCTCTTCCTTTTTTGATGATCCAGCAGATGTTGGCAATTTGATCTTTGGTTCCTCTGCCTTTTCTAAAACCAGCTTGAACATCTGGAAGTTCGCAGTTCACGTATTACACACTATTAGCTAACTCTAATCCATTTGATAAAATAGTATTTGACCAAGTAATTCTTCAGTGTGACAGTATGGCCACCCAAATTGATGAGTCCTATTCACCTTTTATGGGCTTGCATCTTGACACACAGACATTTAAATGGAGCATCTGTAGTCTGCCTTACTCTAAAGTTCATCCTAACTTTCCTTTCTCCAAGTTCTCCTCAGCACTCATTTCCATGACTTGACCCATACTCCCCATCCATCCGCCAATGGCCCCAGCCCCATTTCTGTACACATAGCCTGCAGGCTCCCCTCTGGGACTTTTACTTCCCCCCTTCTTCCATGTTCCCTCCCCAGGGCTCTTTCACTGAGGCCTCTGGGAATCCGAGTTCTCATTTTCTGAAGGAGGTGGATCTTCCATGTCCTGAGTATCCTCACTTGAGATTTATGCTGCTGCTGCTAAGTCGCTTCAGTTGTGTCTGACTCTGTGCAACCCCACAGATGGCAGCCCACCAGGCTCTACCGTCCCTGGGATTCTCCAGGCAAGAACACTGGAGTGGGTTGCCATTTCCTTCTCCAATGCATGAAAGTGAAAGTGAAGTCGCTCAGTCATGTCTGATTCTTCACCACCCCATGGACTGCAGCCTACCAGGCGCCTCCGTCCATGGGATTTTCCAGGCAAGGGTACTGGAGTGGGTTGCCATTGCCTTCTCCGTTTGAGATTTATATACCATTCTTAAAAGGAAAGGATCAGTGACTTACTTTGGTACGTGAAATGTTATGCTTAGCAGTAATAATAAGAAAGCAAAGATTTAACCATCACGTGTGCCCAGTGTTTTGCCTTATATTCCCATGGTTGGCTAAACTTCAAGCAATATAGGTAGACATGAGATGAACAGTACAAGTCTCTGTAGCAGTGTCCATCTGGGTGCAGTCCCTCCTGCTGCTCATGTATCCTGCAAGGGTTTTAAAGGTGCATATACAATCCTCACGTGTGTGTATGAGCATGTAGATCTTTATTCGAATGCATCTGGCATCATATTGACCTGATAGAAGCTAGGAATCGCATCCTAGCTTTACTGTTAGGTAGTTACTGCTGATTGGTATTTACGATGGACATTTAAAACCAGTTGCTGGCAAAGCCATCTCCTTTTACCCCTTATCTTCCTCTGTCTTCATTTCTCTTTTTCTATAGTATCATCCCTGAGGTCTTCTTTCTTCCTTCTTAGTTTAACCTATAAAAGCCAGGTTCAGCTGTTCTGGCTCCAGCATCGCCTGCACTGACCCCCCCTTTACAGATGCCCATGTATCCTGGGAGTCTCCTTTTGGCATGTTTTTGGTTCACAGTTGCCAGTATATGCCAGTCTACATCAATTCAAAACAGTGGGTGTCTGTTTCAAGGAAAGTAACTGAGGGTGCTAACAAAACCTTGTTTTTTGGAGGGAGATGGGAAAAAAAGACCATATCATAATTGAAATATTAATTGGCTGACTGCTTAGTTTTCCTTAAGCAAGTCAGATATTAGCAAAAATCAGGCTTCAAATAAAAATTAATATCCAGCGTGAAAAGAGCAGAGAGGTTCCTACTTCAAAGGTTCATTAACTAGCAGAAAAAGGGCACAACATAATCCTCAGTGTAATTCTGAACCATGCATTCCAGGCTTGAGTGTGATCAGTAAAAGCTACATTCGCTGCCCTCCTCTAATGTGTTTTTAAGCCTTTGGATTAAAAGCTCTGGTTCTGATGAATATGACAATAGCATGTTATCTATATATCATTTTTATTTTTTTTCCTGGAACCTACAAACTGCAAAATTCTCCTTAATTTCACGTTGAGATTATTTTGATTTGACAGTCTTTTGACAACATAAGCATCATTTGGGGAATTTCTGAAATTTCTGACTTTAAGGGAAACAGTGTTGAGTAGATCGATTGATTCATTATCCTCTCCTCAACCATCTTATTTATCTGTCTGCAATTTGTGACAGACTGGCCTCTGTGGGAACAGGCTGGTAGTAATCACACAAGTCCTGTTCTTCATAAGACAGTCTGTTGTGAACATGATTGTGTAAGTTTACGCATTTGCATTAAATCTGAGAAGGACATGTTAAATTAACAGAGATTGAAGCAGTAGGTTCCATGGGAAACTTTCATAGAATGAGTTGTTCATATTTTATTGCTATGTTCAGGCATATTTGTAACTTAGAGGAAGTTCTGGATTACTTCATTTGTATATATATTCATTTTAGTATTCTTCTTGTTCTGAATTTAACATGATACAGGCTGACATTTTTTGACAAATCATATTCTCACAAATCCTTAAGTTTGTCTTCACTCCTTCCTGGTTATCCTTTTAAATCCTCTGTTTAACATCCTCCCCAGGTGTTACTCATTTGCTCAAAATCTTGCACAACCGAGCTGTGAAATGCAAGGTTAAACTAAATAATAGTCACCTCTTGGTGAGTTGTGACTCTAGGCAAGTCATTTTATTATTCAACCCATTTCTTTAAAATAAGACATCGGCCTGGAAAATCTCATAGTCTTCTTCTGATTCTGGCATGGGAAGAAACACACTGGGTCAATTATAATCATCTCTGTGAGCATTAGAGTGTGCCCGGCCTAACATTCCACTCATTTAAACACACGCATGCCCCTTTCCCAAGTCCAGCTCTTGGTGAACAGCTACCTATGTGGTTATGTGCAGGAGCCCTTGCTGGGCCAGCTTGGGCAAGGCCGTTTGTTTGGGCACATGGCCCCAGTTGACAGTGCGGCACGCTACTTGTATAGTGTAGGGTCATTTGGACACTCAAAGGCCAAGATCTTCTTCAGCCACACCACAAGAGTAACCAATCCTTGACATATTTTTATACACCACAGTGTCTTTTTGCAGTTGTACATTTAACCTCCGAAGCTTCATCAAAGCCTTTTCCACAGCAGCAGGTGGAGGTCTCACTCCTCTTTTGTCACTTCCGTGCTTTTGCTTCACCTGCTCGTGGGCTTCCTAGTTGTTAGGTTGGAACAGACCTTCTGTGTGTCCACCAGAGATCGAGACAGTCCTGCATAAATGGGTCCTCTCCTTGGGGTGTTGATGCTCCCTTTTTTTGGCCATAGAGGAAGCTGATATTATATAAGGAGCTCTAGGAGTGTAGCCAGAGAGTGACTGGGATTAGATTAAAGGAAAAGATTATTTTCCACCTATGTCAGATTTTTCTTCTTGTTTTTTGCATTCTCTGTTCCCAGCACTTTGGTGAAGGAGGGAGGGCACTAGACAGGGGCTTGAGAAATTTGGGAACCATAATCCTAGCTCTGCCTGTAACTTCCAGTGAGACTTGGACAGACTGTTCAATGAGAAAATCTTAGACAGCGGGTCTCTTGTGTAAAAGTTCTGAGTAACCCTGGCTCAGTTCAGGACTGCTGCCTAAGACAAGCTAATGGCTAAGTGTGCAGTCCCTTCCCCCTATAGCCTCTAAACCAACCTAACCCTCCTCTGTGACTCCCTCAGACTCCAGGCTCTGCAGCAAGTATGCATGACCTTAACCCCTGTACAGTGGTTCTCAAGTCTGGTATTGAATACTTCCAAGCTGCAGGGACTCACTACCAGTTTGCTGCTGTTAGGAGGCGTGAGCTTCTTTGTGTGGAGTCTCAATGGTGCCTCTGAAACACCCCTAAGATCCAGTCAGTTCTTAATCTTTAGACCAAAACTGAATACCCTTCATCCTTTCTTTCTAGCAGCTTTTACATGCTATCAGGTTCCTCATGAGTCTTCTCAAATTCACAAAACAGTCTTCCTGCCTTAGTCACTTAATGCATATTTGTTGTGGGAAGGAATGAATGATTTAATGAATATAAAGTGATTTTCAGAGTGTTCTCTCTTCAGGACACTTTCAGGATGAAATTTTTTTAGGACAGTGTTCCACTCAAAATTCTGGTCTCGAGTGTATGAACACAGTGCCTGAAAATCAAACTGGTGATGCAAGCGTGACAACTCATTGTTGCTTTAATGTGGACATTGAACACTTAGCAGTACGGCTAAGGTTAAATGAATTATTTATGCTGCTATTAAAAATCAGGTTTTCAAAGGCTATTTAATGGCACTGTGTAATAAATGGAGAAATCAGGCTCAAAAATTGTATATACAGCATGATCCCAATTATATACAAGAATATAAATATGCAAAGGAAAAATTCTCAAAGAAAATGCATCAAAATGTTACTGATTATCTTTGGAGAGTGTAATCATAGGTGATTATGATTTTCAACTTTATCCCCTTCTTATATCTTCCATATAAGCATGTTTTATAATCAGGAAAAAAAGTTATTTCTTTAAAAAGATCTGAACCCTTCTGAGAAACTTTATATCATGACATGTGTTTCCTGATTTTCCTTATCTGGATTCTTTAAGAATCTTGTGTCAAAATTTCATCTTAGTTCTCCCACCTCTCGGGGCATCTTGAGGCTCTCTGGGATATAATAACCATGTAATGTGGCAATAATCCCTCAGTTACATGCTTCTGCTTTACCCTGTGGGTTCTATGATATCATTCTTACACTTACCTTTATTATTATTTTAGTTTAATGCCTGCATTTTCCACTAAAGAGTTGCATGAGGTTTAAGAGGAAAAAAAACTTTTTCTCACTACCAATTCCACTATTCCTAGAACATAAAAGATGCTTGAAAATTGCGTGTTGAGTGCAAGGTCACCCCACTTGTCTACTTACTGGCTGTGTGAGGGGGTGCAGGACACTGTGCTTCTTTGCCTGTCTGGAAGATGACTCCTGCTTTCCTCCTCTGCTGGGTTTTTTGGGTTTCAATGAGGCTAACATTGTCTAATCATCTTTTGATAGTAGGCTCTTGGCTTCTCAGTGCATCCTCTTTCATGATTTCAAATGCCGAGAATCACCTTCTCCCAAGGCTTTTTGCCCTCTCCCTAGCATACTCCATGTTCCCTGTTGATGTGAAGTAAATCCAGTGACAGATCACTTCTGACTCACCAGCTGCCGGCCACTGTGCTTTGTTTTTCTCTCACTTTAAATATTTATTAGCTCTCATTTGCCTATCAGCTCTGCAAGGTTGTATTATTATCTCCATTTTATTGCTGAGGAAGCCAGGACATAAAAGTTGGTCATGCACAGTAGCAGCTCTTTGACACCAAGCAGTGTTACCGCAAGACTGCCAGTCATATCTGTGGGCCCAGGCAGGTGCTCTAGGGAACAGCACAGTCTGCGGGGCAGCGGGGAGTGGGCAGAAGCCAGCGTGGGTGAGTAGAGCCCCCAGCATGAGATGTGAGCACAGGACAGCCTTCTCTCCCCACGATGCTTATCCTTATCCTTCCTTTCATCTGTCTGTTTTCAGGTTTTAGATCTGACATTTATTTTTAGAAACCACTACAGAGAAATTCGAGGCTTCTCAGGTGACTTGGTGGTAAAGTATCTGCCTGCGGGATGCAGGACACTTGGGTTCAATCCCTGGGTCAGGAAGATCCCCTGGAGAAGGGAATAGCAACCCACTCCAGTATTCTTGCCTAGGAGGATCCCATGGACAGAGGAGCCTGGTGGGCTACAGTCCACGGGGATCACAAAAAGTTGGATGTGACTTAGACACTGAGCAACAGCAACACAGAGAAATTGACCTCACACCCTCCATTTCTTGGTTTTGCAACATAACTTTTATTGACATGATAAAATATTTTGTTCCCCTCATGTATTTAGCCTCTGCCCACAACTATTAATATAAAAAGGGTGAAAGACTTGTCCCCTAGAGATGGGAATTGCCCACCCTTTTTGAGTGTGAGGAGTTCAGTTCTGGGGTGCTTCTGCATTAGTGTCTGCAGGGAGCACAGCAGGAGGGTGCAGCCAGCCCAGTTGGCTGAGTCTTCAAGGCGGGAAGAGCTGGATGTGTGGCAGACAGACCTAGTGTTCATCTCTGCTCTGTAACCACCCATGCAATCCAGGGCAAGGAAGTTGACACCAGCTACCTTATCCATAAAATGTGGAGATAATAATAAATGCACAGGTTTTAATTTTTGAAACATATTGTATGAAGCAGCCTGGCGTCCAGCACATAATCTACATTAGGAAATGGCAACCCACTCACTATTCTTGCCTGAAAAACTACCTGGACAGAAGAGCCTGGAGGGCCGCAGTCCATGGGGTCGCAGAGTCAGACACAGCTGAGTGACTGAGCATGCATTCACGCACCAGCACTTAAACACTCAGGTAGTGTTTATGATTATGCTGGCAGTTATTATTATTGGTGGTGAAGGCTAGTAATTTTTAGTCAACTCATTGGTCAAGAGAGTCCCTAAGCACAAAATTCCCAGTAATATCTTCTATACCTTTATAAAAGGAGGATTGCAGAAGAAGTATCAGAAAGATTTCAACATACTGACCCCATTTTCAAGTAGTTTATATATATGGGGTTTTTAGGAGTTGAACTGGAAGGATTTCCTGCATTGACTCCTGGTTTGATGGGAGTCAGCCCAGGGATCATTGGTGTGATTATTCGAGAACACTCCTGAGGGGGTAGAGAAAGGGTCAGCCTACAGCTCTGTGCTTTTGACCTGGCCACACGCACCCCTTAACAGTCAGTGTGATTGTCTGACCAGCTATGGAGCCCTGATAAAATCAGGCTGCTACACCACAGCCTCCATCAGTGATCCCCACAAAGTGCTGGGGGAGCTGCCAGCTCCATCTGGTATCTGCCTCTAAGGGGTACATCACTGCTGTCTGCCCATCTTACAGCATTCACATGGACCAAGCCAGATGAGTGCAGGAGAGTCCTGAAGGGACGCTCTGACTCATTCACTCATGTGGCCGAGGATATGCCACTGAGGGGAAGGCCTGAGGAGTTAGGTTAATCATGAGGAGAAGGGCCTTGACACAGCTGATGTCATGGGAGCCATGAACACAGAGTCCCCACTTCCCTGCCCCTTCACCTGTGATCACGTGCGGTGCATCATACTGTAGGCATTCATGTATATATTTGAGTCCCCATCTGGATTTTGAATTCTTTGAAAGAAAGCACTCTGAGAGGACTGTTTTAGTTTCTGCCTTCCAATGCCGAGTCAGTGCCAGGCACCATGAGACACAGTGTATGCCAGGGAGGGAGAAGAGGCAGGCAGGCAGGGAGGAGTGGCCTCTCCCCAAGGCAGGGAGAAGAGAATAAATGGCCCTTTCGGTTCCATTCATACTCTGCAATTCCAGGGATACAGAGAACCCCTGGCCAGCACTTCAGAGCCACCTTGCTTAGCCCCACACGTTCCAGATGCTCCCTGTGTCCCTCTCACAGGCCTTTGCAGTCAGGTCAGCTCCCCAGTGTCACCCCTGATTCTAGTTACTGACTTTTCTTAGGCTTCCTGCCTACAAAAGAGCCAGAAAGATCATTCCAAAAGAAATTGCTTAGCTTTGTATTTTCTATGATTTTAGAAGCTTGTTCATGCCAGCATCTCACCTAGTTGTAATAACAAAAATGTGACTTCTTTTAGCACTGTACCTTCCGAGGCTTAACGCTATAGTAACTTTCGGAAGAATAAATCTCCTGCATCTCTGGGGCCTCAGAACTTTTACCAGGAATTGCTTTTACTCTTGGCTTATAGCAAAAGGGGAAGTGGGTACTAACTAAGTGGCCCCCAGAAGTTTACCAAATAAGTGTCAGTACTGTTCTTTCTGTAAAGAAGATCCTGTCCTTTAGAAGATGGGTATGGTTAAGTGTCAGGGCAGTGGAGAAATGTGGCTGCTGGGAAGGAATTTGGCTGTTTGAGGGAATAAGGAGGCATCACTCCAAGAGATAACCAGAGTATCAGTACACAGGGAATGTGTCCATGTGTGTCCCTTATAAAAGATTTTAAAATCTCTTACACAGGAAAACTGGGCATCAGACATGGAATTTTCCCAGAATGATGAGTGTCAGTGTGGAGGTAGGTTGGCTTGAATTCATTGGCCCACAGGCTGAAATGACAGTGTTTCACAGTTAGTGCAGAGCATAGAGGAGAGGTCTGTTGGAAGGCTGCCACTGTGAACGGAACCAGCATGGAATCCGTTCTTCCTGTGTACGCACGAGGCGTGGGCTGTGCTGGGAGAGAATCTTCTTGAGTGTTGGTTCTCAGTGTGGCTCAGAGGAGGGATTGGGAGGTCATTTAGCCTGGACTCCACCTTGGACTGACTGAAGCAGAATTTTGTCGAGTGGCTAAAAATAGACTTACTGCACTAGAGAAGTAAGTCTGATGGTGAATTTTTCAAAACTGATGAATTTAACTTTATAGTTCATATACCTTTTCACCAAGTAATTCTGGTTCTACAAGTCTATTCTAAGAAAACAGTCATAATTTGGACAAAGATTTATGGAGAAAAATATATAATAGTATTATAGATGGTATGAGAAAAATGAAATGACCTATATATCTCACAATAGGTGAATGCTTAAATTAATTGTGGAATATCCATGAATGTTGCGTATATTCAATAAAATGGAGTTTTTAAAGGATAATTAATAACTAAGAAGATCCTCTTAATTATAGGTGATCAGTAGCAAGGTACAAAATCATCCAAGTATGTAAAAGGGAAAATATGTGATTTCACTTATGAGGTGCTTACAAATAGCCAGATTCTATTTCAAATCCTAAAAGATGATGCTGGGAAAGTTCTGCACTCAATATGCCAGCCTCCTGAGAAATCTGTATGCAGGTCAAGAAGCAACAATGAGAACTGGACATGGAACAACAGACTGGTTCCAAATCAGGAAGGCTTTCCAATGGTGGTTACCTGGGACTGGAGGACCGGAAATGGAGAGCTATTTTTTTATATTTATTTATTTGTAACTGATTGATTGCTTTACAACATTGGTTTGATTCCTGTCATACATCAACATGAATTAACCATAGCAGTACATATGTCCCTTCCCTACCCCACCCCTCTAGGTTGCTACATCGCCTCAGTTTGAGTTCCCTGAGTCAAAAAGCAAATTTCCATTGGCTGTCTGTTCACATATGGTAGTGTATATGCTTCCATGCTACTCTCTCCATTCATCTCACCCTCTCCTTCCTCTCCCCCGCCCTTTTCCACAAGTCTGTTCTCTATGTCTGTCTCTGTTGCTGCTCTCTGAATAGGTTCATCAGTACCATCTTTCTTGAGTCCATAAATATGCATTAATATATGATATTTGTTTTTCTCTTTCTGACTTACTTCATTCTATATAATAGGCTCTAGGTTCATCTGCAGGAGGTGGAGAGTTATTGTTTAATGGGTGCGGAGTTTCAGTTTGGGATGATGAAAATCTGGGAAGGAGGGTGGTGGTGAGTGGTATAACATTGTGAATATACTTAAGGCCACTAAAACGTATGCTTGAAAATGGTTAAAGCGGCAAGGTTTATGTTTTTTCTGTTTTACCATGGTAGAAAGACCCTTCCCCCTCAAGTGCTGTGGGATGTGTGAGGACCACAGTGGGAACTGCACTGTGAGGTCTTCACGGCTGCAGCCAGGCCTGCTTCTTTAGGAAGAGGGCAGCTGTATTCTCACATGAAAGAAAATAAAGGCTGTGGCTATGAGAGAAGATGTTTTATCTGTAGAGGAGGTCTGAATTTTTTTTTCTTTTTTTAATGCATGGAAGCATAGAGAAGAATCAACATTGTAACAAGATTTATATGTAGGTGATGAAAATATGGGTTGTTTTTCCATCTTTAAAATAAAAAATCTATAATTTCCCCAAAGGATATAGAGTAGAAGCTCAGAACAAAAGTTATTTGGAAACTACGAAAATCATACTGATGTTTGTCAAGTCTATGCCTAGCTAAATAAACTACTTGAAACTGTTCCAGTGGGGGTGGGGGGAAGAAAAATAATTTAAAAATGTTTTCTATCTTTGTTATTAGAGTGAGAGTTGTTAGTAAATTATTGTGACTTATATACAACAAGCAGTGCAAAATTTAATCCACATAATATGGTACGTCCCTTTGGAAGTCATCTTGAGAACCCCCTCTAAGGGGCTACCACTGCAGAGAGCACATCTTCAGACTGCAGAGTACATCAGAAACTTGGTTATTGTTGCTTAGTTGCTAAGTTGTGTCCAACTCTTTGCAATCCCATGGACTGCAGTATGCCCGGCTTCTCTGTCCTTCACTATCCACCTGGAGCTTGCTCAAACTCATGTCCATTGAGTCAGTGATGCCATCCAACCATCTCATCCTCTGTAGTCTCCTCCTCCTGCCTTCAGTCTTTCCCAGCATCAGGGTCTTTTCCAATGAGTCAGTTCTTCGCATCAGGTAGCCCAAGTATTGGAGCTTCAGCATCAGTCCTTCCAATGAATATTCAGAATTGATTTCCTTTAGGATCAACTGGTTTGATCTCCTTGCAGTCCACTGGGCTTTCAAGAGTTTTCTCCAGCAGCACAGTTAGAAAGCATCAATTCTTCAGCACTCAGCCTTCTTAATGGTCCAACTCTCACATCCATACATGACTACTGGAAAAGCCATAGCTTTGACTAAATGGACTTTTGTCGGCAAAGTGATACCTCTGCTTTTTAATACACTGCTTGGGTTTGTCATAGCTTTTCTTCCAAGGAGCAAGCATCTTTTAATTTCATGGCTGCAGTCACTGTCTGCAGTGATTTTGGAGTCCAAGAAAGTACAACTTGGAGGCAGTCACGAATCATCTAGGGCCATGTCTTGTGAACAGGTGGGTGGTGCCATGAATATGTTCCCTTCCTTTTTGAGGGATGGTTTTCCTCATAGGTCCTTTGAATGAGGATTAGGTGGTGTGGGAAATCTTCCATTTTTATTTCCACTGTTAAAGGCTCTTTCCCCATGTTGTGAGAAGGGAACTGCCACCACCCAAACCTGCCATTACTTATCTGTCAAGGTCGTTAGCAGCAAGCAACAAAAACTAATTGGAACTCAGAGATTCCCTGGTAGTCCAGTGGTTAGGCCTCTTCACTTTGATTGCCAGACCTGGGTTCAATCCCCAGTCACAGAACTAAGATCCCACAAGCTGCACAGCGCAGCCAAAAAGAAAACTAAAAACTTACTGTAAAGTAATTTAGGCACTACAGAAACTTAGTGTAAAGTTATTAGGACATCCACGGGATATCCAAGGAGACAGAAAAACAAGGTCAAACAATAGGTGAGAAAGGGAGGCTGCTCAGCTGGGAGGTGAATAGGACCAGGTCACTTCCCCTTCCGGGGCCCTGGAGCAGGGCTCTGCCATCAACACACGCAAGCTGCTGCTACCTTTGAGAGCATCCTCTTCCACTGTTTCTCTGCATCTCTGGTCACAGGTTCTACATCCTGGGCAGGTGGAGCCAAAATTGGCCTGGCTCAGTCTGTACCTGCTGCCAGGGACTCTGGGCCAGGGCGTATCTGGCATCTTTCAGCATTTGTAATGGCATGTGAGCTCTGCCTTCCATTGAGACTTCAAAAGGGAGAAGGGGTTTCAGAGGCTGAGGAGCCAAACCGATGACAGATAGCCAGGTTGATGAGCACATGCCTATCATTTTGTTAATCCCTGCCCGAGTCCAGTAATGAGCTGGTGATTATCCCTCAATGCAGCGAGTGGCCATCAGTTTACTCTCGGTCATTTAAGCATTTTCTGCATGGGGGATTGTCTGAGGTTCCAAACTATGTGCTGATGAATTACTGGGATTTCATGTATCGTGTCTTCATCTGGTGTAATCAGACTGGTAGATGAGGCTGCTTGCCCTGTGGATTATACTTAGTATAGTAGAGGCGGAGAGTGGGAGAGAGAGTAAGGTAGGCAGCATGCAAGGACAGCTGCTGCCTCTAGAGGTCCCTTTTAAAGGGCCTAGTAGAGTTCCAAAAACACAGTGACTTTGGAATTCCAATAATCAGACTGGCTGTTGGGCTTTTCCCTTTTGTTAGTAGAGAAGGTACAGGGGTTTGGCATGACTTTGGCAAGAATGTGATATGACACCGTCCTGTCACTGGGTTGTGGCTCATCTCAGTCCTCTAATCATAGGCAGAAGTCTACTCTTGAGTGTGATGACTACTTCTGTCTTTCGTCTTCACGTCACTTGTGCAGTACTCCAGCTGCAGGCTGACTGACAGCTCCAGACACCAGTGTCCCTGGGGACAGAGCACTGGCAGACTTCAGGGGAGTTCACACATCCCTGGAGGCAGTACAGCAGAGGGTAAACAGGTGTTCATGGCAGGTGAAGGCAAACTTCTTCTGAGAGTCTAGACAGCAGGTGGGAGAAACGCATTAGTCAAGGTTTTTAATGCATACACTTTTCCGGCAGAGGTGTTCACTTGTTCCAGCAACACACTAAGAACTGCATCAGGAGGTCCATTCTATAATGCTTAAAAAACCATCCCAGTCACATAGAGTGGTGGGCAGTGGCAGCTGGAACCTCCAGTTGTGATGTGTGTCCCCAGTGGTTCAGACTACACTTGGAGAAGCTCTGCTTTGATTCCTCACGCACAGCAGGGACCTTTTATTTTTAACAGAAACCTTTTTTTTTTCCCTCCCCTGCATGAAGTCTTACTCAGAAACCCAATCTATGAATCAAATACAAATTCTGTTCTGGTGGCTGAAGCTCACGCACTCCACATGGATTCCAGCCCTTGCAGGGACCCCTGAGCCCCCACCCTACAGCAGTGCGGCTCAGTGTGACAGCCCTCCAGGCGTGGGCGTGACACCCACTGTCTGTCTCTGCCTCGAAGAGCTGGACACCATTGACACCTCTAGTGTCTCACACAGGTGGTCAGTAAATAGATACCAGATTAGTGACTGTGACAGTTTGAAGGAACATCCAGCCGTTTCTGCACTGGAGGAGTCAGGGAAGCATAAACCCGTGTACTCCTAATCCCATTCCTGTTTAAATGCTTTATATACACCGTGTAGTCATAGGAAGTTTCTGGCATACTCAAGATTTGAGACCATTTATCTATGGAGGAGACTAGGTGTTACAGAAATAAACTCTGTGAGCTGCTTTAAGCCCATTTGGAAGGTAGCTGGGGTGTAAATAATGCTACTCACTAAATGAAGTTATATTCAAATCTGAGTATATCCTCTTCTACCTGAAGGAGCTAGCAAAGGGTGGGAAGCTTCACATCATGACTGAGAATCGTGCCGCCTGGTGGGGAAGGAGGAAGGGAAACTCTCAAAACAGCCTTATGTTCTTGTGTTCTTCTGTGCAGCCTTATGTTCAATTTGGTTGGTTATTCTTCTTTATTCTTATACTATGAATAAAGGAAAAAGTTCTGAAAGCAAGAAATCGAAGAAAGCAAGCAAGATTATCTCCCCTAGATTTTGACGTGAAAGAGAGTGTAGTGACGGTGACTGATACATAGCAGTTAGGTGGGAGCTGAGCTGGAAGGGGCTCTGTGAGGTCAGCTGCTTTGTGCCAAATTAAGATTTGCTGTGAGTCAAGTGTTTGCCGACAGTAAGAAACAAACTATATCTCATACATTTAATTCCAGACACCTTTTTAAAAAAGAATTATTCCTCACTCTAAGGTTGCATACATTTTAGTTTACTAACAAGGCTGTATGTTTATGATAAATGCCTTGAGTATCCTTTATACATGGAGAGTGAAAAAGTTGGCTTAAAGCTCAACATTCAGAAAATGAAGATCATGGCATCCGGTCCCATCACTTCATGGGAAATAGATGGGGAAACAGTGTCAGACTTTATTTTTGGGGGCTCCAAAATCACTGCAGATGGTGATTGCAGCCATGAAATTAAAGGACACTTACTCCTTGGAAGGAAAGGTATGACCAACCTAGATAGTATATTCAAAAGCAGAGACATTACTTTGCCGACTAAGGTCTGTCTAGCCAAGGCTATGGTTTTTCCTGTGGTCACGTATGGATGTGAGAGTTGGACTGTGAAGAAAGCTGAGCGCCGAAGAATTGATGCGTTTGAACTGTGGTGTTGGAGAAGACTCTTGAGAGTCCTTTGGACTGCAAGGAGATCCAACCAATCCATTCTGAAGACGATCAGCCCTGGGATTTCTTTGGAAAGAATGATGCTAAAGCTGAAACTGCAGTACTTTGGCCACCTCATGCGAAGAGTTGACTCATTGGAAAAGACTCTGATGCTGGGAGGGATTGGGGGCAGCAGGAGAAGGGGACGTCAGAGGATGAGATGGCTGGATAGCATCACTGCCTTGATAGACGTGAGTCTGAGTGAACTCCGGGAGTTGGTGATGGACAGGGAGGCCTGGCATGCTGCGATTCATGGGGTCGCAGAGTCGGACATGACTGAGCGAATGAACTGAACTGAACAGGCCATATCTCTGTGGCCATTGGCAACACCTTGGTGATATGGTCCCGGGAATTGCAGCTCAGGATTGGTTTGAGGTAGTTATTCTAAAGGTTAGTAAACCTGTGTTGAAGGTCAAATCTGTAAAACTAAGGGATAACTTCCCCGCTTGGAGGTGGCTTGTGGTGGGTGAGTAGGTAGGACTGTGGCTTCATATCCATCAAGGCCTTGACTTGCCTCTATTGGGATTGAAGAAGGGCCAGTTGAAAGGGCCTGAGGGCAAGCAGTTAGAGAGAGAAGGAAGTCAGGGTTTGAAAACTTAAAATACCTCCTTTATTTGTAATAAAGCAGTCGCTGGAGAGTGTGGCTTACATCTGTGGGCGAAGGATTCTCCTGATACACTGGACCTGAGAATTAGGCCTTCTAGTGACCTGTGGTGCAGGACACCACCCATTCCCTCTGTGGAAGGATCAGAGCAGCTCTGCAGAAAGAAAGAAAGTGAGGGGCAAATCAGACGTTACCAGCCTCCAGATTACCCCAGCTCTGCTTTTCTTCCTTAAGAGTGCTTTGGCTATTCAGGGTCTTCTGTGTTTCCATACAAATTGTAAAATTGTCCTAATTCTGTGAAAAATGTCATTGGTAATTTGATAGGGATTGCATTGAATCAGTAGATTGCTTTGGCAGAGGAGGGATAAATTGGGAGATTGGGATTGACATATATAGACTACTGTATATAAAATAAATGACTAATAAGGATTTACTGTATAGTACAGGGAACTCAATACTCTGTTACGGCCTATATGGGAAAAGAATCTAAAAAGAGTAGATGTGTGTGTGTGTGTCTGTGTATTATAAAACTGATTCATTTTGCTGTGTACCTGAAACTAATACACTGTAAATCAACTATACTCCAATAAGAATTAAATTTTAAAAAGTGAATTAAAAAAAAGCCAGGAGTTATTACCCCCAATAGTGCTTCCTCCACATGGAAAAAATCTTTAGATGAAGGAAGAAACATACTCTTGTTCTCCCTCTGCCCTCATCACCAAAGCATCTGGGTTTCAGCTCAGAGTTATCCCAGAGCTGATGTAGCTTCCTAACCCAGGAGACCAGACAGTGTCTATTTAGAAGCAAGCTACACCTTCCAGTGTTCTTAGTACCAGGTTCATTTTGGGAAGGGAAGGGAAATGAAAAGTGATACGATAACCCTGGGGGCTTATACAGAAGACAGTTCATCTTACCTTTTCAATTCTGCATTGCCTGAGGTCAAATATTATGAAAGCCAATAAGAAACTTATTTTCATATGACTAAGTTTGATGCAAACTGTCAACTCTGCAGAGCCTATAGCTTTAAGTGGAACCATAGTCTGCAGTGAGAAAGTATACATACTTGCCTCGTATACTCTTGAATCCAGCAATAACTCAGGAATCGAACCCAGGTCTCCCACCTTGCAGGCAGATTCTTTGCCATCTGAACCACCAAGGAAGCCCAGTAAAAGGACCACTCCTTTATGAAGCAAACTTTCTGTTAATAATGAAAAGTAATATAGGGTGGGTTTCTAATCATAAACCACTAAATATTTCCTGTGTGTGCCTCTCATTTAAACCACAGGATCATGCCTAGTCTGCATTTATAACTTGACTGGTCAAGTGTGCATTTCAGTCAGTGAGATGGGCCTCATCAGTAAAACACTAGGATTAGCAAAACATGAATTGTTAAATGTGCAGAAAGTTTATCAAAGTAGTCAAGTATTTAATTCCTTTGTATTAAAATTTTATTGTCATACTCAATACATACAAATTTAAGTTTGCAAACTGTATCTGTAAACTAACTCTGTGCCCCACAAAAAAGGATTTTCCAGGATGAACTGCTGGGGGATTTACTCAGGAGTTGCTGCCTGAGGAGGAGGTGGAGTAGAGTGGAAGAAGTCAAGTGAGAAGACTGGTCATAGGTGTCCCCATGATCACCCATGAAAGGAGCGGCTAGTCAGTGAATGAGAGATGCAGGCAGAAGAAGGCCTGTTGAGGCAGGCCCAGGGTTCTTCAGAAAAGGGCTGCTAAACAGGACAGCACCTCCCAGCCTCAGCTGTCACGCTGTGGATGTTCCTGGCACTTTCCCCTTGCTGCTGCTTCAAGACCTGCCAACTCCAGTGATGGTCTGCTTCTCTTCTGGCCTCGCTGTCCTCAGTTCTTTGTCTCTTACACAGCTTTATTTCTCCAGAGCTTGCTTAGAGGCTCAGTTCCCTTGTCAGTAAAGTGGGGCCAATTCATAGTCTCTGCCTACTTCATGGAATGATTGTGGGGATCAGATGAGATGTATGTTAAAGCATTTTGTTGACTGCAAGATGCTGTATAAATGTCAGGTGTTATAAATCATTAACCAGTCTATTTTTCAGCCAAAGCAGTTTCTGTGCACATTTTACTTACCCTCTGAACAATTCTCTGTCAAATAGCAAATATAAATGCCGATGTTTCTTCCTTCTTGGATTATGGTGGTTCCTTTGCAACTTTATGATCTAGGCTGAATCTTTAAGTACTCCTTTGGCTCATAACTCTTCCCCTGAACACCCATGCAAGATCATAATCCATAAAACACAGAGGCAATAACTCCTTTTAATTGCCAGGAGTTCATCATTTGCTAAGTTCTAAATGCAGTCACTTAGACATTTGCCTTGAAAAGCCCGACTCCGTTTATTCTGCAGAGCCGAGACTGTGTGAAACTAGGCCCTCCTGCCGAGGGAGAAGTCGTCCAAGTCAAGTGGCCTGATGGCAAACTCTACGGGGCCAAGTATCTTGGATCAAATGTTGCCCACATGTACCAGGTGAGTGCTGCCCTGGGTCTGATGCTTGCTGAGATAGACAGGAGAAGCCAGAGGGCAGATGGTATATCCAGTGTGCTATGGGTCAAGAAGCTAGAATTTAGAACACCTGCTGTTTTATAAAAAAGGCGAAGTTTCAAAGACTGTTGACCCAGTTAATAGAGTTTTATTCTGGGGATAATAAAGTTCAATACTGGGAAACTAACAACATTTGATAAATGGATTAATAGTCAGGAATATAGTTAGGTCAAAAAGATGACCGACTGGATGGTAGGCTGCTTTCTTGTGTTTCTGTTATATGGGAAAAGAATAAGTGGCTGGATTACCTAACTAAGCCAAGTCAGTGATGGCTGTTCATCACCCAGCAGCCCCTGAATGGGTGGCTTTTCCCCGACAGACGTCATCCCTGTTGACATTTCAGCAAACCTAAACCAGTGATGCCTCAGCACAGATGGAGCCATTTGTGCACCCAGCCGTGCATGCGTGCTAAGTCACTTCAGTCGTGTCTGACTGCAACCCAATGGACTGTAGCCTGCCCAGGCTCCTCTGTCCATGCGGATTCTCCAAGCAAGAATACTGGAGTGGGTTGCCATGTCCTCCTCCAGGGGATCTTCCTGACCCAGGGATCAAACCTGCATTTCTTAGGTCTCCTGCATTGGCAGGCAGGTTTCTTTATAGGATGCTTTTTTGATGAAAAGTACAGTTGTCAGTTGGGAAGTCTGTTCACTGAACAACAGTATATATTATTTTAAAATATGGATACAATTAAAAGGTCTTCCCTGGTGTCTCAGACAGTAAAGAAGATTCCTGCATTGCAGGAGACTGGGGTTTGATCCATGGGTTGGGAATATCCCCAGGAGAAGGAAATGGCAACTCTCCAGTTTTCTTGCCTGGAGAACTGCATGGACAGAAGAGCCTCGCAGGCTACAGTCTGTGGAGTCACAGAGTCAGACACAACTGAGTGACTAACACACAACTAAAAAATGAACTATATCCCTATTAGAAATGAGGATGAGTTAAGCTCTAATAAGAAAAAACAACATGGATGGCACATATGTGTTTCTATTCCTTCAGAAAGACTTTTTAAAAGGAAAAGATTTATTAGAACCAATACATTATAGTACTCCTAGTAATATGATGGCAGAAGTCAACATTCTCAAGCACTAGTGTAAAAACAGGAAGACTGAAGTAAAGGGAGAAAAAGCAAGAAGGTTCAGGCCTGTTAAGTTAAAAACAGCTTAAGAATGATAAGACTTCCAGTTTCCTCAGAGAAATTGTTCAAAGACTGATAAGGGGCTTGGGCTTAAATGGAAAAGAACATTAAAAGACTGAACCAAAAACTGGAGCACAGTGTAATTAGCAGTGTTCAAAGACATTTGGAAAACTTAGGGAAGGACATTTTTAAGGTGCAGAAAAAGCCAAGGGGAGTGTGTGTGTATACACTTAAAGGCCATTTCCCCCTCTATACTGGTGACAGTGTTACGTTGCAGATTGAGGTCATTTACAGCAGGTTAGATGTTGGAGCGTTTTTGTATCAGAATGTCCCAAATCAGGCAAAAATTAGAAGACAGGCTGGTAATACCGGAGTCTCCTAGAAAAAAGCTTTACTACATCATTCAAAAGAAAATAATTACATTTAATTAAACAATACATGCAAAAGTGAAGCATCTTACATGTAGCAAAGCCATTAGCTACATGAAAAGTATCATAATGAGGACATGTTGAAATTCTGGCTAATTAGTAATCAGTGTGTTAACTTCAGTCAAATTTATGATGGCCTATCAACACAGAACAGTGAGCATATTTATAGACTCAATGAAAAAGTTAAGACTAATATTAAAATTGTCTCTCAAGTACAAGTACTTTAAAATTCTTCATTAAACCAAGTGGCCTTTTGAGGTCATTTTGTGTTTTGTGTCTAATTATTCAGCCTCAGCATTGACTAAGCAAAGACATTTATAAAAATAGAACCGAAATACCTGTTGCACAGTGCCAAGTATCCTAGGTATATGCATTTGGGGGTCCTCATAGTAACTCTCCAAGATAGGGTTTTTGAATCCTATTTTACAAATGAGGGGAGGAAAGGCTCAGCAAATTTGATAATTTGTCCAAGTGCACAGAGCTGGTAAAGGGAAGAGCCAGAATTTACTCTCTGCTCTGTCCAAACTCTGGTGAACAACCATCCCAGCCTTTGAGGGACTGTCCTGGATTTCAGCAGTGAAAATCTTGCATCCTGCAAGACTCCTCAGTCCTGGACAAACTGGGTTGGTTGGTCACCATACCATAATTCCTCTGTTTTAAAACTGACTTTTTCTCTTTTAGAATTCTCAAATGATTGGCAACAGAAGAAAGGTAGGCACAGGTAGTTCTAGCTATGCGATCAAACTGTATAAATGGGATGACACCTTGGCCTAATTAAATGTTAAAGAAACCATTCTGTTGAAACAAGGCCAGGAAGAAAAGCCTTCCCATCTCAGCCTTCTGTGAACTAGCAGGGAGATGGCCCCTGTGACCGAGACCTAATTCTGCCCCATTGTTTGAGCTCAGTCAAATGGGAGCAGTACATGGATGATACAAAGTTTAACTATATATTTTACCTTTAGTAGCTTTTTAAACTTCAGCAGATTGTTTTCATTAATATAGCACAGCTACATGATTTAACTCACCTTTTTAACTAGAAGTGCAAGCATACATTTATTTCTTAAAAGAATTCAGGCAGATGATTTAGAAACTTGAAAAATACCATAAATGGTTCAGAGTTAAGAACATATTAGAATTAGATATTCTACCTCGATTGCATCGCTTTCGTTGTTTTCTTCTGGGAGAGTTCATGTGGGAGTAAGCCTGGATCAGGATCTCTTTGAATAGGGTGTTTGATGAAGTTCCCAGATTACGTTTCTGTTATTCAGTGTCACTTAAACTTTTTCTCTAACAAAACAGCATAAAATATTGAAAAAAAAATAGATAATGAAAATACTTACTTCCATTTGAGTAGCTTGGAAAAACAAGTTTTAAACATTTTCATTTAGATGGTTATGTATTTTCACCCATTGACATGGTTGACACATGAGGTTGAGGGGAACCTGAGATTTTTCTGGCCTTTTGGCTGAATTTAACAAAAGTGAGTTTTGAAAGTTAAAGTTCTATAAGAACTTGAGAAATTATTTTATCTGGGAGGATTATAAGAGTAAATATGTCATCACTTTTTTCTCAAAGAGAAACACCCTCCCTCTTAAGTCATCAGAGCATCTTAAACAAAGAGCATGGACAGGCTCCACCAGCCCTAGTGCTAAACTGGCCACAGTCTCCTGTTCTGAGAAATCATCTGAGAAGCAGTTCTTTTTCTTTTTTTTTTTTTTTGCTTTGGGGGCATAAAGTTTTCATATCACACATTCCAGGACACTCATTTTCAAGAATTTTGGCCTGTTTGAAACATGCTTTGTTCTTGGTCTGATAAGGGAAAGAGCTTTTCTCCCTTCCTTGGCTGTTGGCTAGCTCTCTTGTTTGTTCTGTTTGAATCCTTTTTCTCTTTTTTGGTTTGTGTAGCTAATTGGAACCCTGAAGAAAATGGTGAATGCTTCTTGCTTTTTAAAAAATATACCATGCTCAATGCTTTATTTTGCATTAGGTTGAATTTGAAGATGGATCCCAGATAGCAATGAAGAGAGAGGACATCTACACTTTAGATGAAGAGTTACCTAAGAGAGTGAAAGCTCGATTTGTAAGTACCGGATAATCTCTCTGAGGGGTCTGCCCTGTGAATCCCTCCTCTAGCACTGTTTCCTGAGCCAGCAGAAACACACTCAGGCCTTTAGACTGATTTTTAGGAAGCCAATGCATCTTTTCCATTATTGAAATCTATTTAATCCAAAGCAAATATATTTGATCAGAAACAGGGAAACCAGTGCAAGTTCATTTTTCTTTCTAATGAGGTCAAATGACGCTTCTTTATGTTAACATCTGTTGGCATACAAAAAGTTACTGAGTACATATTCTGTGCAAGAGAACTGGGAACATACAAAGATACCATCAAGACATTTACAATCTTGTTAGTGGAAGCCATGTTAAAAGAAGGCTTTCAGTAGGAGATTAATGGAGACTCAGTGTAGTGAACATCTAGCCTTATCATATATAGTGCAGCCTTGAGCAGTGTGGGGAGTGGGGATGCTGACTCTCCACACACTCACATATGGCTTGTATAGTCAGATCCTTTCTGTTCACGGTTCCACATCCATGAATTCAACCAGCTGTGGATCGTATAGTACCATCAGGTTTACTATTGAAAAAAATTTGTGTATAAGTGGACCCATGCAGTTCAAACCCATGTTTTCAAGGTCAACTATATTGATGAATTTCTCTCTCTCTGAAGCTTATTAATGGTTGTGTCAATTCATAATTAAATGAAACTCTCACTTTCATAAAAGAAGGAATAAACAAAGCCCAAATACTAGTTGTGGGAATAGTAAAGTGGTGTTTTTTTTGTTTTTGTTTTTTTTTAAAGAAAGCATTATTAGTTTCAAGCCCTGTACATACCATTAAAAGACAAACATGGACAAATAATCAAAATCGAAGTTGTTGAAAAATATAATTCACAATAACTTAGTTTTCATTATTGTATCATAAAACATTTTCTGGACCCTGAAATGAAGCCAGTTTTACTCATTTAGAATTACATCTAGTGCATTTGTGAAATGATAAACACTAAAGTAGGAGAAGGGAATGAGGGGCTTTTTCTGACTGAAATGAATTTTTTTTCTGAATAAATGACATCCTGCATTTTCATTGCATGCTAATAATATACTTTTAGGCAATGATAGAGTTATCCTAGTTTGGAAAAACCATGTGTTTCCTTAAAGATTCACCTGTATATTCAGCCCCTCTCCTGTCAGGTGGGGTCCCGAGTAAACCACATCAGGGGTAAGCTGAGTTTCTTCTCAGCTGCATCCTGAGGGGAAGGTCCTTCACAGTAAAGCAATCAAGAGACGAGAGACAGTGCTGCCCACCCAGTGAGGAAGCGTGACATGTAGGGAACCACGTGCTGAAAATAGCTTAACTCTCAGATAATAAACAGCAGGGAAAGGGAGGATGAAGTGTTCCTAGAGTAAAGACATCTATAAAACCTTAAAAGAGACCTAAAACCCTGGGTAATTAGTCAGTGTTCTAGGTCTGGAAACCTCTTAAGAACAACTTTCCAGGTTGCTCGAGATGACTGCCTCTCATCCTGTTGCTTGTATTTTCCTTGGATTCTCCATCCCCTTCCCTTTCCTTTTTCAAATCACCTGGAGATTTAGAGGTTGGGAAATGGAGTAGGGAGCCCTCTGGAAGTCCCTCAGGTCTTTGATGTTCTAATTCATGTATGATTAAGCATCCTACCAGCTGGGTCTTGTAGATTTCAAATACCATTTCTTAATCACATTAAAAGAAAGCTGCTCTGATCACAATCTCTTTGTTCCACAGTAGAATTGGCTCTGTCAGTGTGCTTTCCCATGTAGCTTTACTTGAGCACAGCTTCTGAGTTTTCTAAGATCCATTTCTCAGAGCAGTCACACCAAATTGAACTTTTATTTTTAACTTTCAGAGAAAAAAAATTTAAATTAAAAATATATAAATCACATAGATATTCTAAATCTAACCTGTTACGAGCCTAGTAGAAAACCTCTTCAGGGACAAAATCTAGTTTGCTCACAGTCACTAAATCCAGTTTGCCACCTCTGATTTTAGTGAATCAAAGACTTAACGTGCTTCTGTTGTAACAAACCAGCTTTTCCTTCAGGTTTGTGTATAACCCTCTGGCCCTTGGCTAGTCTATGAATGCTTTTTTTTTTTTCCACTTGGTGAAACAAATCTAATTGGAAAACTTGTTGATGGAAGATACTTTATAATTAGAGGGGTTTTTTTGTTGTTGTTGTTTTAAGGAAGGGCAGGTTGCAGCCCTCACTGGGAGGCCTTCATGTTTTAATGACTTCTGCTCACCCAGACACATGCTGACTTGGGGAGAAATTTTTCAAGAGAGTCAGCAGTCCACCTCGGTGATTGTGCTGGGTTCCTTCCCACTAACTTCAGAAACGGCCCCATTACCTTTTATTGTCTCACAGAAAAACCATAGCAATGCTGCATAATTAACTGGCGCTGCTGGTAAATCGGTTTTATTATTAATTTGAGAGGCTGACTTTGGCTTTCTTCACACAGTGGCAACACTTTCATAGATGTTTCATTTTCTTCTTTAACTGTAGCACTTATAAAACGGAAAGATTACTCAGAGGAAATGCTTTGCCAAGAGTGAATGAACCAAAACTGTTTTCTTCCAACGACAGAGAGTGCCCAGCCCATCCACAATCTCTTACTTTGCTTCCTGGGTGAAGCTACAGAGGGAGCCTATCACCCTGGAGGACTGTCTCATGAACTGGCAGGGAACATGCTCAGCTTTTAACCTGTGCCTGGTTTTAGTTTTCAAGCTTCTTTGTTCCATTGTTTGTCTCTTCTTCATGACTGATCACCTGTTTTCAAGCCTTCAAATCTAGGCTCTGCCTCTGTCCACCACCAGGGGAGGGGGCCTCCGTGACATAATGAGGTGTACTGTACATTGGTGGCATCTCAATAAAAACCAGTTGAGAACACATTCAAGGGGAAAAAATAGGGAATTAGGAAGGAAAAATAGTGCTTTAAAGAAAGCTTTACGGGAAGGAGGAATCCAGATGGCAGAGGAGCAGGACATGGCTCTCACCCCCTCCCACAGATACGTCCAGAACACACTTACACATGGAACAGTTTGCACAGAATATCTACTGAATACTGGCAGAAGACCTCAGACTTCTGACAGGGCAAGAAAACCTCCACATAATCAGTTAGGGTGAAAGAAAAGAGAGAGAGAGAGAAAGGAGTGGTAACAAGACCTGTGCCCCAGGGAGGGGGCTGTGAAGGAGGAAAGGTCCCCTCAATGGACAGGAATGCAAAGCTTCAGAGGAGAGTGCAGCAACCAGGTTCTAGAAGGCAAAACAGAGAGTGACCCACACTCCCTGGCAGTAGATGCTTATGTGCTGGCCCAGGCAGGGGCTGGGTGCTAAAGCTTGGGCGTCAGAGGTCATACCCAGGGAGAAGAGTGGAGTTGGCTACATGCAGACAACCTGTAGAGGCTGGGATATTGCGACTGAAGCTGCACAGGGAAGAAGGCTGGGCCCTCAGGAGGCGAGGACCCATTGTTGAGCGCCACGGAAGGAGAGGGGCAGGAACCACCAATGGAACTCCTTTCCCTGCTCATGCTCTCAGGCAGCAGGATGCCACCTAAAAATTCCGGGGGTAGGCATGAGCCAGCACCACCATTGTGAGCTTCAGAGGTGGGCATGGACCACTGAGAGAGCCGGGAGCAGATGCCAGTCACTGCCCCTGCCATCCAGGGAGCATGTGTGGGCAGCGCGCAGGGGCCAATCACAGGGGCTGCTGCTGGGAGACCCACAAGCCGGTGCCGATTGCTACCCCAGTGTACTGGAGCTGTTGCTAGGAGACCCACAAGCCGGTGCCGACTGCTACCCTGGTGTACTTGGAGTGAGTGTGGGCTGCCAAACCTTTGTTGTTGTTGTTCAATCACCAAGTCATGTCTGACTCTCTGCAACCCTGTGGACTGCAACACGCCAGCCTTCCCTGTCCTTCACTATCTCCCGGAATTTGCTCAAATCCAAGTCCATTGAGTCATTGATGCCGTCTAACCACCTCGTCCTCTGCCATTCCCTTCTCCTTTTCCCTTCAGTCTTTCCCTGTGTCAGGGTCTTTTCCCATGATTGGCTATTTGCCTCAGGTGGCCAAAGTATTGGCATACCCCACATGAAGGGTATAAGAGCCAGCACACGCTGAGGAAGGAGACAGAAGCATCCAAACTAAAAGCAGCCCCTCGATTCCAGACAAGACAGCAGAGTAGGACTCCAGCTCATGTCCTGTCATGACAACACCAAAATCACAACTAAGTGCTGAACAACCATCAGCAAAAAAGACTGGAACCTCCCAAAAGAGATATTTTACATCCAGAGACAAAGCCACAACAAGATGGAGCAAGAGTCCAGAGCCCCAGGTCAGGCTCCCCAGCCTAACAGTCTGGCATCAGGAGGAAAAGTCCTCAGAGCATTTGGCTTTGAAGGCTGCTGGGGCTTGAGGGCAGGAGCTCCACAGGACAGGGGCAAAGAGACTCCACTCTTGGGGTGCACACAAGGCTTCACATGCACTGGGACCCATGGCAAAGCAGTAACTCACAGGAGCCTGGACTAGGCCCACCTGTGTGGGTCTTGGAGGGTCTTCTGGAGAGGAGGGGGTCCACTGTGGCTCACTATGGGGGCAGGGACACTGGTGGTGGAGGCCCCAGGGACTATTGATCACTGAGCTTTCTTGGAGGTTGCATTTTTAGCACCAAGATCTGACCCTACCTAACAGCCTGCAGGCTCCAGTGCTGAGGCGCCTCAGGCCAAACAGCCAGCAAAGGGGAACACGGCCCCGCCCATCAGCAGACAGACTGCCTAAACTTATACTGACCTCATAGGCATCTCTAAACACACCCTTTGACACAACTGAGTGAGGTACCACCTCACAAAGGTCGGAAGGGTCATCATCAAAAAATCTACAATCAATGCTGGAGAGGGGATAGAGAAAAGGGACCCTCCTACACTGTTAGTGGGAACGTAAATCAGTACACCACTGTGAACAGTATGGAAATTCTTTAAAAAACATAAGATAGAGCTACCATATGACCCAGAAATTCTACTCCTGGTATATATCTGGAGAAAACTGTAATCCAAAAAGATAGATGCACCCCCACTGTTCACTGCAGCGCTGTTTACAATAGCCGAGTCATGGAAGCAACCTAAATGTCCATCAGCAGAGGAATGGGTAAAGAAGGTGTGTGTGTGTGTGTGTGTGTGTGTGTGTGTACTGGAACGTTACCATAGGAAGATGAAATAATTCCACTTGTAGCAACATGGATGGACCTACAGATTATAATAGTAAGAAGACAAAGATCATATGATACCACTTATAAGATAATTTAAATGAACTTATTTACAAAACAGAAACAGACTTCAAAAACAACAGTATGGTTACCAAAGGAGAAATAGAGGGAGAAAGGATAAATTAGGAGTTTGGAGTTAACATATATGCACCTACTATGTATAAAATAGAAGATCAACTAGGACCTACTGTATAGCACAGGGGATTCTACTCAATATTCTGTAATGACCTACATGGAAAAAGGATGGGGATATGCATATGTGTAACTGAATCACTCAGCTGGGCACCCGAAACCAACACAATGTTATAAATCAACAACACTCCAATATAAAATAAAGGTTAATTTTTTTTTTTTAAGTAAACTTTACTGGAGCATAACAGAAAAAGCCCACATTCCTTTGCCTAGCTAACACTTACTGAGCAGTGACTGTGGCAGAGTACACTGCTTACTGTGGGAGCACATGTAAAATTCATTTTATAGTCCCTAATATTCTCACCTTCAAGGGGTCCAAGGAACCCCTGATGGCCCAACACCTAACCCCTCATCTCGGCCCATGCCTTCATTCTACTACATTGACATGTAATGTGTTCCAGGAATCCAAAAAAAGGAACCTCATTTTTGTCAGTCACAGAGAAGACAGGATATCTTCTGTGCAAAGGAAACAGTACATTTAAAGACAGAGGCTGGAGACAATTAAGTGTGACCAGGAAATGCAAATAAGTCAGTCTAATCCAAGCATGGGGTAGGATTATGTTCGGTTATGTACATCCAGCCTAGAAAGTATAGCCGTGATCTTGAAGGCAGTGAGGCTACTGAAGACCATAAGCAGGGGTGTCGCGTAGTTAGAGAGTATAGAGACATTTCTTCTAGCAGTTCTGTGAGACATGGACTAGGGCGCAGCACTGTTACAGTGGTTTAGCAGTGGAAATGAGGGCCTGCACCATGGGGTCAGTAGGGTTAAAGAAGAAAGGAGGGAGGGCTTCGGGGTCCATGTAGGAGGGGTCCTGGACAGGATGGGGACAAGGGGAAGTTTACAAAGACCTTTAGGTTTCTGATCAACGTAGTTAGATTTGATGAGGGTAGTGCTGCCATTTATGGAATTTAGGAAGGACAGCAATGGAGAAAGAAGACTTGTTCACTCTAGGATAGGAAGATTCTAAGTGCCTCCAGGATAAACATTCTGATGCTGCTGGGTAGTTGGACATGCAGGCTTGAGCACAGGGGGAGGTCTGAACCAGAGTCAGACATGTGAGCGTCTTTAGAATTGATGTCAAAATTGAAGTTGAGTGTGGCTAGGTAGGCCCGGGGAGCCTATGTAGAGAGGAAAAGTCCACACACAAAGCCTCAGGGCCATCAGAGTTGAGCGAATAGTTAAGGGGAGCCCCCTGACACGTGAACAGTGAGCCACCAGAGGACGAGGAAGAGGGCTTGCAAAATGACAGCTTCATGCAAGAGTGAGGTGACAGAGAAATCATACATTTAGGGTAGAGGCGTGTCCTAGGAACCAGAACAGTTGCAGGGAAGTGGTGGGAACAGAGACCCAGAGGTAAGTAGGAATAGGAGTGAATTAGAGCCGACTGTGGACAAGTCAGTCACGTAGCCGGTCGGGCAGGGGCATGAACAGTCAGGGAGACCTAAATGAGAAGACTTTAGTTCTGCTTGTGTTGAGGAAAGCCCCCGAGGGCTGGAGATCCCGAAGGAAATGAGGCTAAATGGAAGTAGATGGGGGTGGGGAGGCACTCATGACCCCTGGGTGCGTCCTTCTCCTAAGGGGCCTCAGCCCCCTCCCCACCCGACTGAGCCAGGCCTTTGTTCCTGTGATGTCAAGTGCCTGCTCTTCTGCCCAGTAACGCTGGCTGTTCTTAGTCCACAGCTTCTGACATGCGATTTGAAGACACGTTTTATGGAACAGACATAATCCAAGGGGAGAAAAAGAGACAGAGAGTGCTGAGCTCCAGATTCAAGAATGAATATGTGGATGACCCCGTCTACCGCACTTTCTTGAAGAGCTCTTTCCAGAAGAAGTGTCAGAAGAGGCAGTAGTCTACCTACATTGCTCTGCAGGCCACAGAATGACTTGGGCAGAAGCGGACCGAGGAAGGACAGCCTGGGGCTGTGCCGTGTGTTTCACTGGGGTAGGTGACAGGCTGTGTCTCTGACAGTGGAAAATCAAGCTCCCCGGAGTGTGGTCACCAGAACCACAAAATACACATTATTAATTGGATACCACAGTCTGAAGCTGTCTCCTAGTCTTGCTTTCACTTGTTAGCAGTTGTCTCCTTTGATCCCAAAGAATTTTTCTAAGTGAAGGAAATCACTCACCAAAAAAAGCCACTGCAGAGGAGGTGGATCCCCACGCACAGCTTTTAGGCCTAAGAACGAACAGAGACCGCTCTCCTCCCTGAGCAAGTGGGGGCCTCCAGGCCCAGGTGGGAGGGTAGTAACATATTTTCCACAGTCAGGGAAGGACTCTCACTTATTTGTTTTAAATGACAGTTTTTATAAAACATTTTTAAAACACAAATGGCATGTATGGTAATGAGGTTCACCCGTGTGCTACCTGTATTCCCTTGTACAGAACTTTTACATTTTTTTATATCCCTTTTACTTTGGATTGTGTCTGATGAGAACTGAGTTGTTGGCCTCTGTGAAATTTTTGGCTCTTGAGAAAGAATCCTTATGAATTGTCTGGGAATTTTATATATTTAAAGAGGGAGATCTGGGGCTGTTATTTTTAAACACTTTTTTTTTCATAATACATATTCTGAGTAGATATTTATAAAATATGTTTCTTTCATTATGTGTTTGTAAGATTAGAGTTAAAAATAAATATGCCTCGATGCATAGTTTTGAGGTAATATGATTTTTCCTTTTTAAAACAGCTTGAAAATGTACTAGTGTTTAAAAATAAAGATTTCCATTTTCTCCAGTTCTGTCTTCTAACTTGCTTGTTTGTCTAGGTTTAAACCTGTAGAAAACAAGTTTTGTTTGTGAGCTGACTATGAAGACATTCTGGGGCCCCGGCTGCAGACCCTTCTTCCCTCACTGACTTTGTCCATAACTGTGGACGCACTGCCAGACATTTATGGCTGTACCGCTGGGGATAAAGTCTCCTCTGCCTGCTCATGGTGCCTGCTGAAGTGTTTTCCTCAGCTCCTCCTTTGGGCCTGGAAGAAACCTGAGCATCTGGAGTCTCAAACTCTTTTCATTGTGGGTCTCTTGGTCCTCAGCTTCACTGGAAGCTTTATGGATCCTCCAATCCCTCCCATCACTTTGTAGATGGGGGTGGAGGAGAGACAGGGAGAGGGCTTGCCCACGGTCACACAGTGATGTTTCGGTCAACTGTGGCCACAGTGATATAGTATAACCAACAACTGTAAGATCTCAGTACCCTGAGGCGAGACACACTGCTTTTGGTTATGAGCCTGCAGATAGACTGATAAGGCTGAGCTTGGCTGTGCAGCTGTGCTGACCTCAGCTTGGGCCAACTCACACGTCCGCTCCACGTGTCCCCATCAGCCCATTGGACCTAGTGGGCTAGCCCAGATTTGATCTTCTCTGGTCACTGGCAGAGGCAGAGAGGCCAACCAAATAAGCGAATTTTAGGTCTGATGTTGGTTAACATCCTGTGGCCCAAAGCCCAGAGCCAGGGATTAGAGGGCATTTCAGAGTTTCATGGCAAAACGTGTGGATGTATCGTGTTACTGGGTAGAGAGCAGAGAACTGAAGCATCATGACAGCCACAGCTGAAGCTCAGCTCTGCAGACCTCTAGCTGGCTGACGTTCCGTTTTCCAGAGTGCCTCGTGGCTGAACTCTGAGCTGGGGAAGAGCCCATCAGCCATATTTTTACAAGGACTGAGCACTCCATATTCTCTGCCAGTATAGTCATATATTTTATCAAGTAATCAAGCTTGCCTTTTGTATCTCCACATTTTGAATGGAACTGACCTGCTGTCTCCACAATATGCCAGGAAAGTAGGCCTGTGTAAAGCATTAAGAGGAATTAATCTAAATAGGATCATTCATTTTGTACAAGTTTGCCTGTCAGCAAGATTTCTGATTGGTTGCCACAGGGAGAAAATGTGCAGAGTCCTATGTGATCTCAAATACAGCTGTTTTTTACGGTCTCACTTAACTAATGTTCTTATAATCAAGTACAGCTGTATATGGCCTAAGCAAAATAGTGTCGGCCACAAATACACTCTGGCTCTTGAGAAAGACACCTTTGTTTCACTGCATTCCGCATGAAGTCGTTATTAGCTCTCTGACCAGACAAATCAGTAAAGCTTTTTCCCTTACTGTGACACCTCAATTGTCATTTTAATTTCTTTGCGTCACACTAACTGCATTTTTAGTGTGCACATGTAGCGTGAAATCAGCTGAAGTCCTTCTAGTATTAAAAAAAAAAACAAACTGCTGGCTGTGACAATTCTAATGTAATTCTAATTATAAGCCCTTTCTCTGGAGGTTAGAGGATTAGTAAAACTGCCTGGCATATTTCACAACATTTTAGTTCCTTTATGTGTGTTTGAAATGAGAACAATGTGATTCTTGTCAATTTACTTTTATTAAAGTACTTTTGTTTAGTTCATCTAAAGAGAAATTGAGAAGAAGTATCTACTAAAATATCACATGACTTCACAAATGCATTATAAATTGCTCCTGGGTAATGGCATATGAAAATGTGAAGACGCAGAAAACAAAAACACACAGGAGTGAATGGATCTGCCACTTCTCCCTGTACCCGTCCAATGTGAAGCAAGGCTGAAACATGTTTGTTCCTGTAAATGACCCGGAGGTCTTACAAGTAATCATACTAGAGGAGCATATGCTGCAAGATAATGTGTTTTATTTTTGCCTTTAAGTAAAAAGGATCTGAAATGAAACAATCTTCATTTTACATACTAATCAGCCCCCAAGACTTGAAGCAAACTAGAAATTCTGAGACATACTCATTACATGAGTAACTGGTTGGTTGCAAAGACTCGATTTTACAACAAACTGCTGCTGAGAATTCATATGTGCATCATGGAAAGTATTTTGAATTCTCTCACCCAGTATATTGTTGAGACGTACAGCACTGAGTGGCCTCTGAGGAGCCTGAACTGTCCAGCAAGTGTGCTGAAGACTCAGAAACCCCATGCTCCATCCTCAGAAGGTACAGTTCCACTTGAAATGGAAGTTCATCAATGATATTAATGATGTACTGAGCATCTATTGTTATACACTGCCTGGTAGGCTTCTTAGTGGCATTTATCTTACTTAGTCTCCCCAAAAAATCAGCAAAGGAAATACTCTCCTCTTTCATGGAGGGAAACTAAGGTTCAGAAGGGTGAAGTAGCTTTTGAATCACTTGACCTCGATGCATGAAGAAAAGTGAGGCTTCTAAACCTGACACAATCAAGTAACACTGGATAGATGACTCTGAACCTCAAAGACAAATTAGCACTAGAGATACAAGTAAGGAAGTCATCATCTTCATTTTCTTTAAAAATAATATGAAATTTACCTTCTGGTAAAGGCAAAACTATAGGATCAGAAAAGAGATCTCTTGTTGCCAAGGACTGGAAGTGAAGGAGGAAACTGACAACAGAGGCTCAGCTTGGGGAAACTTTTTGGGATGATAGCAATATTCTTTATCTTGACTGAGGTGGTGGTAATAGGACTGTATGTCGAAATTCACAGAACTGAACACAAGAGGTAGATATTACTATGTGTAAGTATCACCTCAGTAAACTTGCCTTAAATAAATAAAATCTAGTGGAATGGTGGTCAAGTAACTTGGGAGAGAACATGCTGAATGAGATGAGAACAAGACGTGAAAAGAAACCAAGAACCCTGGGAAAGAACTACATATAGCTGAGTTGTGAACGAGCACTGAAAGGGGCCAAGAAATGGGAAACCAGGATGCTGTGATGTGGACATCAACAGAAGATGGTATTGCAAAAAGGAGAGGGGTCAACAGAGGGAAAACGCTACAGAGTCCTAGATCACGTAGTTGTCCATTATGAGAACACTGGTGTCTTTCATGAGAGCATTTCACATGGTGTCAGATGAGAAGCCTAGTAATATTCAAATGGGTGAGAGGAGATCAAGGTGGCGGATGGATGTGGAGCTCACCACTTCCCAAAAATAGATCAAAATTACATGTGGAACAATTCTCACAGAATACCCACTGAATGCTGGCAGAAGAGTTGATAACAACCAAAACACAAGAAAGATTACCATGTAACTGGGTAAAGATAAAAGTTTTTTTTAAAAAGATAGCATCTGTGCCTCTGGGAGGGAGCTGTGAAAGTGGAGGGGTTCCCCCACTCTGGGAGCCTCCTTCACAATGGGAAGAGATCAGTGGGGACAGACAGGGAGCTTCAGAGGAGAGTGCAGCAACTAGCTTGCAGGAGGCAGAATGGAGAGATATACCAGCATACCTGGTTCTGACCACCTCCATGCTCTACCCTACACTCACTGCCTCGACTGTCCTCAGTGTGCACTGGCCATTTCTTGATGGGGGGCATGATTGGTGTGGCAGTGACCAGAGCCTGCACTGGATGTTCAGCAGGACCTCCTCTTTGACATCACAGACCCTTCTGCTCCCAGTTGTTGGAATAGATGCTCCCTGATCTATTTCTGAGCTGCTGGTTGGGGTAGATGGGATGGGAGCACGTATGCTGGTAGAGGAGCCAGTGAGTATTCCTCCACAGGAGGTGTCCATCAGCAAGAGCTCATCTGCTGGTGCAAGTGGGGGCTGGGTGCCAAAAGTCAGGCTTCAGTGGACACCTGATGAGAGGGGTGGGGTTGGCTGTACAGAGTCAGCCTGAAGGGGCTAGGGTGTGGCCCAGACCAAAACTGGGAGGAGTGTGCAAAACGGAGCGCAAGTCCACCACAGAAGCCCCATTGTTACCACACACATGTGAGGAAGAGCCAGGGCCCCACCACAGCCGCCGCCTCCTCAGCAAGCTCACCATGGGCAGGGCTCCACCTCTGCAACTACTGGGAACAGCAAGCAGTTGCCCCAAACGTGGAGGCAGGGCTGAATCTGAGCCCTGTCTTGTGACTTTATGATGTTGGTGGATTTATGCTGTTAGCGCCTTTGTAAGTTCAGTGCCTGTGGGACATCCAAGAAGATTAATGTTCCTGTGGCTGTTCCTGTGGGTGAGGTGGGTCTGGAGTTAGCAGCTGTGGACATTGGGGCCATGTGCCCAGGGAGGCCAGGCTGGGGCCTCTGGTAAATGTTTAGCTCCCGTGACATGTCCAGTTGAGTGACTATGTGACTGCTAGTACCTGGTACGCAGATCTGTGCCTATGCATCTGTGCTGGTGGCTTTCTGAGGGACATAGGGGCCAATTCCTTGGATTCCCATGGCTGAGGCGGGACTGATGGCAGTGCCAAGAATAGGGTATTTTGTGGGCCCACACAATGCATGACGGACAACATCACAGACTCAGAAGGCAAGGATCGCAGATGGCTTTTGGAAGGTAGGAAAGGCAAGGAAATATTCTCTGAAACCTCTGCTAAAGCATTTGACTATGGATTACAACAAACAGGAAAATTCTAAAAGAAATGGGAATACCAGACCACCTTACCTGCCTCCTGAGAAACCTATATGCAGGTCAAGAAGCAACAGTTAGAACCAGATACAGAACAACAGGCTGGTTCAAATTTAAGAATGGAGTACGACAAGACAATTTATTGTCACCCTGCTTATTTAACTATATCCAGAGTATCTCATGCAAAATGCCAGGCTGTATGAAGCACAAGATACAATCAAGCTTACCCAGAGAAATATTAACAACCTAAGATGTATAGATGATACCACCCTTATGGCAGAAAGTGAAGAGAAACTAAGGACCCCCTTGATGAAAGTGAAAGAGGAGAGTGAAAAAGCTGGCTTAAAACTCAACATCAAAAAACTAAGATCATGGCATCCATTTCCATCACTTCATGGCAAATAGATGGGGGAGAAAATAGAAACAGTGGCAGATTTTATTTTCTTGGGCTCCAAAATGACTCCAGATGTTGTCTGCAGTCATGAAATTAAAAGATACTTGCTCCTTGGAAGAAAAGCTATGACAAACCTAGATGGCATATTAAAACACAGAGACATCACTGTGCTGACAAAGATCCATCTAGTCAAAGTTATGGTTTCTCCAGTAGTTATAAAGAAGGCTGAGTATCAAAGAATTCATCCTTTAGAACTGTGGTGCTAGAGAAGACTCCTGAGAGTCCCTTGACAGCAAGGAGATTCAGCCAATCAATCCTAAAGGAGATCAACACTGAATATTCATTGGAAGGACTGATGCTGAAGCTCCAATACTTTGGCCACCTGATGCAAAGAGCTGACTCTTTGGTAAAGACCCTGATGCTGGTAATGACTGAGGGCAGGAGGAGAAGAGGCTGACAGAATAAGGTGGCTGGATGGAATCCTTGAGTCAAAGGACATGAATTTGAGCAAACTCCGGAAGATAGTGAAAGACAAGAAAGCCTGGGGTGCTGCAGTCCACCCAGGGGTTGCAAAGAGTCAGACACAACTAAGCAACTGAACAGCAGCAACAAGAACAAAACCTCTACAAGGGAGCATCCCTGCTGAAACTCTGTGACTGTTGTTTCAAACCACTAAGCAAGTAATGTAGACAAGAGGTAAACAGGTATTTAATTCAGATGACCATTATATCTACTACTGTGGGAAGAATTCTTTAGAAAAAATGGGGTAGCCCTCATAGTCAACAAGAGTCCAAAATGCAGTATTAAGTGTAACCTCAAAAACAACATAATGATCGTGATTTGTTTGCAAGGCAAACCATCCAACACCACAGGAATCCAAGTCCATGCCCCAACCGCTAATGCTGAAGAAGATGCAGGTGAATGGTTCTATGAAGACTTACAAGACCTTCTAAAACTAACACCAAAAAGAGATGTCCTTTTCCTCTTAGGGGACTGGAAAGCAAAACACGGAAGTCAAGAGGACCTGGAGAAAAATCAAGTTTGGCCTTGGTGTACAAAACGAAGCAGGGCAAATGCTAACAGAATTTTGCCAAGAGAATGCATTGTCATAGCAAACACCCTCTTCCAACAACACAAAAGATGACTCTACACATCAGTTCTGTTCAGTCGCTCAATCGTGTCTGACTCTTTGCGACCCCATGAATCGCAGCACGCCAGGCCTCCCTGTCCATCACCATCTCCCGGAGTTCACTCAGACTCACGTCCATCGAGTCCATGATGCCATCCAGCCATCTCATCCTCGGTCGTCCCCTTCTCCTCCTGCCCCCAATCCCTCCCAGCATCAGTCTTTTCCAGTGAGTCAACTCTTCACATGAGGTGGCCAAAGGACTGCAGTTTCAGCTTCAGCATCATTCCTTCCAAAGAAATCCCAGGGCTAATCTCCTTCAGAATGGACTGGTTGGATCTCCTTGCAGTCCAAAGGACTCTCAAGAGTCTTCTCCAACACCACAGTTCAAACGCATCAATTCTTCAGCACTGTGCTTTCTTGACTCTACACAGGGACATCACCAAATAGTCAATACTGAAATCAGACTGAATATATTCTTTGCAGCTGAAAATGGAGAAGCTCTGTATCATTAACAAAAACAAGACTGGAAGCTAATTATGGCTCAGATCATGAACTCCTTATTCCAAAATTTATGCTTAAATTGAAGAAAGTAGGGAAGACTGACAAATTCAAGGGATTAGATCTGATAGAGTGCCTGAAGAACTATGGATGGAGATTTGTAACATTGTACAAGAGGCAGTGAACAAAATCATCCCGAAGAAAAAGACATGCAACAAGGCAAAATGGTTGTCTGAGGAGGCCTTACTAATACCTGAGCAAAGAAGAGAAGTGAAAGACAAAGGAGAAAACGAAAGATAGGCCCATCTGAATGTAGAGTTCCAAAGAACAGCAAAGAGACATAAAAAAGCCTACTTAAGTGAACAATACAAAAAAATAGAAAAAACAATAGAAAAGACTAGAGACCTCTTCAAGAAAATTAGAGATACCAAGGGAACATTTCATGCAAAGATGAGCACAATAAAGGACAGAATGGTATGGAACTAACAGAAGCAGAAGATACTAAGAACAGATGGCAAGAATGCACAGAACTATACAACAAAGGTCTCAGTGACCCAGATAACCACAAATTTCTGATCACTCACCTAGAGTCAGACATCCTAGAGTGTGAAGTCCAGTGGGCCTTAGGAAGCATTACTACAAATAAAGTTAGCGGAGGTGATGGAATTCCAGCTGAGCTATTTCAAATTCTAAAAGTTAATGCTGTTGAAATGCTGCATTCAATATAGTAGCACATTTGTAACACTCAGCAGTGGCCACAGGACTAGGAAAGTTTTCATTCCAATCCCAAAAAAGGGCAATGTGAAAGAATTCTTAAACTGTCACACAACTGCACTCATTTCACATGCTAGCAAGGTCATGCTGAAAAACCTTTAAGCAAGGCTTAAACAATACATGAACCAAGAACTTCCAGATATACAAGCAGGATTTAGATAAAGGAGAAGAACCAGAGATCAAATTGCCATTATCATTGGATCATAGAAAAAGCAAGGGAATTCCAGCAAAACATCTACTACTGCTTAATTGACTACTCTAAAGCCTTTGATTGTGTGTATCACACAAACTGGAAAATTCTAAACAAAAAGGGAATACCACAACACCTGCATCCTGAGAAGCCTGTATGCAAGTCAAGCAGCAGCAGTTAAAACCGGGCATGGAACAACAGACTGGTTCAAAATTGGGAAGGGAGTACATCAAGGTGGTATATTGTCACCATGCTTGTTTAACTTCTATACAGAGTACATTATGCAAAATGCCAGGTTGGATGAAGCATAAGCTGGAGTCAATATTGCCTGGAGAAAAATCAATAAACTTAGATATGCAGATAACATCACCCTAATCACAGAAAATGAAGAGGAACAAGGCTCTTGATGAAGGTAGAAGAGGAGAGTAAAAAGGCAGGCTTAAAACTCAATATTCAAATGACTAAGATCATAGTATGTGGTCCCCTGACTTCATGACAAATTGATGGGGACAGAATGGAAACAATGACAGACTTCCTTTGGAGGCTCCAAAATCATTGCTGATGGTGACTGCAACCATGAAATTTAAAGATGCTTGCTCCTTGGAAGAAAAGCTGTGACAATCCTAGACAGTGTATTAAAAAGCAGAGACATCCCTTTGCTGATGAAGGTCCATCTAGTCAAAGCTATGGTTTTTCCAGTAGTCATTTAAAGATTTGAGGGTTGGACACAAAAAAAAGGCTGAGGACCAAAGAATTGATGCTTTCGAATTGTGATGCTGGAGAAGACTCTTGGACAGCAAGGAGATCAAACCAGTCACTCCTAAAGGAAATCAATCCTGAATATTCGTTGGAAGGACTGATGCTGATGGCTGAAGCTGAAACTCCCAATGCTTTGGCCACCTAATGAGAAGAACTAACTTATTGGAAAAGCCCCTGACACTGGTAAAGATTGAGGGCAGGAGGAAAAGGTGGGGGGTACATAGGATGAGATGTTGGATGGCATCATCAACTCAATGGAACAAGAGTTTGAGCAAACTCTGGTAGACTGTAAAGGAGAGGGATGCCTAGTGTTCTGTAATGCAAGGGTGGCAAAGATTTGGACTTAACTGAGGGACTGAATATCAACCTCAAGTTGGCACTTGCCAAGAGCATTTGTGAACAGCTAAACAATAAGAACAAGGGTAGTAAGAGAAACCCAAGTAGGATGATAGGTGTTGCAAGAGGGCATCAGAGGGCAGACACACTGAAACCAACTCAAAGAAAACTAGTCAATCTAATCACACTAGGACCACAGCCTTGTCTAACTCAATGAAACTAAGCCATGCCCGCAGGGAAACCCAAGACGGGTGGGTCATGGTGGAGAGGTCTGACAGAATGTGGTCGACTGGAGAAGGGAATTGCAAACCACTTCGGTATTCTTGCCTTGAGAACCCCATGAATAGTATGAAAAGGCAAAATGATAGGATACTGAAAGAGGAACTCCCCAGGTCAGTAGGTGCTACTGGAGATCAGTGGAGCGATAACTCCAGAAAGAATGAACGGATGGAGCCAAAGCAAAAACAATACCCAGCTGTGGATGTGACTGGTGAGAGAAGCAAGGTCTGATGCTGTAAAGAGCAGTATTGCATAAGAACCTGGAATGTCAGGTCCATGAATCAAGGCAAATTGGAAGTGGTCAAACGAGATGGCAAGAGTGAATGTCAACATTCAAGGAATCAACGAACTAAAATGGACTGGAATGGGTGAATTTAACTCAAATGACCATTATATCTACTACTGTGGGCAGGAATCCCTCAGAAGAAATGGAGTAGCCATCATGGTCAACAAAAGAGTCCGAAATGCAGTACTTGGATGCAATCTCAAAAACAACAGAACGATCTCTGTTCGTTTCCAAGGGAAACCATTCAATATCACAGTAATCCAAGCCTATGCCCCAACCAGTAACACTGAAGAAGCTGAAGTTGAACGGTTCTATGAAGACCTACAAGATCTTTTAGAACTAACACCCAAAAAACATGTCCTTTTCATTATAGCGGACTGGAATGCAAAAGTAGGAAGTCAAGAAACACCTGGAGAAACAGGCAAATTTGGCCTTAGAGTATGGAATGAAGCAGGGCAAAGGCTAACAGACTTTGCCAAGAGAACGCACTGGTCATAGCAAACACCCTCTTCCAACAACACAAGAGAAGACTCTACACATGGACATCACCAGATGGTCAACACCGAAATCAGATTGATTATATTCTTTGCAGCGAATGATGGAGAAGCTCTATACAGTGAGCAAAAATAAGACCCAGAGCTGACTGTGGCTCAGATCATGAACTCCTTATTACCAAATTCAGACTCAAATTGAAGAAAGTAGGAAAAACCACTAGACCATTCAGGTATGACCTAAATCAAATCCCTTACGATTATACAGTGGAAGTGAGAAATAGATTTAAGGGCCTAGATCTGATAGATAGAGTGCCTGATGAACTATGGAATGAGGTTCATGACACTGTACAGGAGACAGGGATCAAGACCATCCCCATGGAAAAGAAATGCAAAAAAGCAAAATGGTTGTCTGAGGAGGCCTTACAAATAGCTGTGAAAAGAAGAGAGGCGAAAAGCAAAGGAGAAAGGGAAAGATATAAGCATCTGAATGCAGAGTTCCAGAGAATAGCAAGAAGAGATAAGAAAGCCTTCCTCAGCTATCCATGCAAAGAAATAGAGGAAAACAACAGAATGGGAAAGACTAGAGATCTCTTCAAGAAAATTAGAGACACCAAGGGAACATTTCATGCAAAGACGGGCTCGATAAAGGACAGAAATGGTATGGACCTAACAGAAGCAGAAGATATTAAGAAGAGGTGGCAAGAATACACAGAAGAACTATCCAAAAATATCTTCATGACCCAGATAATCACAATGGTGTGATCACTCACCTAGAGCCAGACATCCTGGAATGTGAAGTCAAGTGGGCCTTAGAAAGCATCACTATGAACAAAGCTAGTAGAGGTGATGGAATTCCAGTTGAGCTATTTCAAATCCTGAAAGATGATGCTGTAAAAGCGCTGCACTCAATATGCCAGCAAATTTGGGAAACCCAGCAGTGGCCACAGGACTGGAAAAGGTCAGCTTGCATTCCAATCCCAAAGAAAGACAATGCCAAAGAATGCTCTATCACACAATTGTAGTCATCTCACATGCTAGTAAAGTAATGCTCAAAATTCTCCAAGCCAGGCTTCAGCAATACGTGAACCATGAACTTCCAGATGTTCAAGCTGGTTTTAGAAAAGGCAGAGGAACCAGAGATCAAATTGCCAACATCCGTTGGATCATGGAAAAAGCAAGAGAGTTTCCGAAAAACATCTATTTCTGCTTTATTGATGATGCCAAAGCCTTTGATTGTGTGGATCACAATACACTGTGGAAAATTCTGAAACAGATAGGAATACCAGACCACCTGACTTGCCTCTTTTGAGATATCTGTATGTAGGTCAGGAAGCAACAGTCAGAACTGGACATGGAACAACAGACTGGTTCCAAATAGGAAAAGGAGTACATCAAGGCTGTATATTGTCACCCTGCTTATTTAACTTATATGCAGAGAACATCATGAGAAATGCTGGACTGGAAGAAGCACAAGCTGGAATCAAGATTGCCGGGAGAAATATCGATAACCTCAGATATGCAGATGACACCACTCTTATGGCAGAAAGTGAAGAGGAACTAAAAAGCTTCTTGATGAAAGTGAAAGAGAAGAGTGAAAAAGTTTGCCTAAAGCTCAACATTCAGAAAACGAAGATCATGGCATCTGGTCCCATCATTTCATGGGAAATAGATGGGGAAACAGTGGAAACAGTGTCAGACTTTATTTTGGGGGGGCTCCAAAATCACTGCAGATGGTGACTGCAGCCATGAAATTAAAAGACGCTTACTCCTTGGAAGAAAAGTTATGACCAACCTAGATAGCATATACAAAAGCAGAGACATTACTTCGTCCACAAAGTTCCGTCTAGTCAAGGCTATGGTTTTTCCAGTAGCCATTTATGGATGTGAGAGTTGGACTATATAGAAAGCTGAGTGCTGAAGAATTGATGCTTTTGAACTGTGGTGTTGGAGAAGACTCTTGAGAGTCCCCTGGACTGCAAGGAGATCCAACCAGTCCATTCTGAAGATCAGCCCTGGGATTTCTTTGGAAGGAATGATGCTACAGCTGAAACTCCGGTACTTTGGCCACCTCATGCGAAGAGTTGACTCATTGGAAAAGACTCTGATGCTGGGAGGGATTGGGGGCAGGAGGAGAAGGGGACGACAGAGGATGAGATGACTGGATGGCATCACTGACTCGATGGACGTGAGTCTGAGTGAACTCCAGGAGATGGTGATGGACAGGGAGGCCTGGCGTGCTGCGATTCATAGGGTCGCAAAGAGTCGGACACGACTGAGCGACTGAATGGAACTGAACTCTGTGGAGATTGAACCCTGTGCTGCTGTAGCTGTTGACCTTCAACACTCCCCGAGGGAGTTCACAGTGGAGTGAGACACTCTGTGCTCCTGGGAATCTGGTGGGACAGATCTTTAGGTAGTTGTATATTTTTAGGAATACATTTTATGATTCCAATCCCTGTTTCTCATCTGAAACAGCACTAAATCCATTCATGGTGACATCAGATCCTAGGAGAAAAACCTCATATAAAGTAAGTGCTTGATTGCATTGAACTCCCCCTTCACCAGAACCTTATATATTGACCTTCCCCCCAATACCTGACGGCTCAGAGGGTAAAGCATCTGCCTGCAATGCAGGAGACCTGGGTTCGATCCCTGGGTCAGGAAGATCCCCTGGAGAAGGCAATGGCACCCCACGGCAGTACTCTTGCCTGGAAAATCCCATGGACAGAGAAGCCTGGTAGACTACAGTCCATGGGATCGCAGAGTCGGACATGACTGAGTGACCTCACCACTGCCTCTTGGGAGCAATCTCTCAGAGCTATCTGTTTGCTGTCTCCCTGGCTTCAGTCCTCATTTTGCCACAAAATAAAACTTAACCTGCAACTCTCAAGTTGTGCATCTTTTTTAGTAGACAATAACAACAGTATCACATTGATAAACTTGCCTCAAATAAATGAAATCTAGTGGAATGCAACAGGAAGTGCTCTCAAGATGGCGGAGTAGAAGAATGTACACTCATCTTCTGCCAGAACACCAAAATCACAACTAGTTGCTAAGCAACCATTGGCAGGAGTATGTTGGATCCCACCATAAAAAGATACTCTGTGTCCACAGGCAAAGGAGAAGCCCCAACAAGACAGTAGGAGGGGTGCAGTTGCATGTTAAATCAAATCTCAGACTACCAAAGACACTCGGAGGGCCCAAACAAAATGTTGGTGCACAAGGACCAAGGGAAAGGAGTAGTGATTCCCCACAAGAGATTGAGCCAGATCTGCCTTTGAGTGTCTCCTGCAGAGGCATGAGGCATGGGTCAGCGGTGACCTGCCTTGGGGACAGGGCCTCTGGCTGCAGCAGAACTGGAGGTGCAGCTTGTGGCCTTAAGTCCTCTTGGAGGAGGTCACCATTAGCTCCACTATAAACTGCCAAGTAGATGACTTACAAACTAGAGAACAATTATACCAAAGAAGTTCTCACAGTGTTGCAGAAGCTCTAGGGCCCACAACAGATTTCCCAACCTGGGGATCCAGCAATAGGACTGAGAACCTCCAGGGAAACAGACTTGGAGGCCAAAACAAAACCTTGTGGGCACCAGGACTCGGGAGAAAGGAGCAGTGATCCCACAAGAGACAGAGCGAGACTTGCCTCTGAATGTCCAGGAGTCTCTGGTGGAGGTGTGGGCTGACAGTGGTCTGCTGCTGGGTATGGGGCACTAGCTACAACAGTCCTGGGAGGTGCAGAGTGCTGGCATACTTTTGATGGAGGTCCCATTACTGCCATTATCCCTACCATAGTTTGGCCTCGGGTCAAACTACAGGGAGGGAACACAGCCCCACCCATCAGCAGAAAATTGGATTAAAGATTCACTAAGCATGGCCTTGCCCATCAGACCAAGACCCAGTTTTACTCACAGCCAGTCCCTCCCACCAGGAAGCTTCCACAAACCTCTTACCTTCATCTATCAGAGGGCAGACAGAATGAAAACCACAGTCACAGAAAACTAACCAAACTGATCACATGGATTGCAACCTTGTCTAACTCAATGCAACTAAGAGTTATGCCGTGTGTGACAGACGGCTTATGGTGGAGAGTTCTCACAAAATGTGGTCCACTGGAGGAGGGAATGGCAAACCACTTAAGCATTCTTGCCTTGATAACCTCATGAACAGTATGAAAGACAAAAAGATATGACACTGAAAGATGAACTCCCCAGGTCGGTAGTTGCCCAATATGCTACTGGAGAAGAGTGGAGAGATAGCTCCAGAAGGAATGAAGAGGCTGAGCCAAAGCAGAAACAACACCCCACCGTGGATGTATCTGATGGTGAAAGTAAAGTCCGAAGCAGTAAAGAACAATATTGCACAGAAACCTGGATTGTTAGGTCCATGAATCAAGGTAAATTGGAAGTGGTCAAACAGGAGATGGCGACGGCAAGAGTGAATATCGACATTTTAGGAATCAATGAACTAAAATGGACCAGAATGGGAAAATTTAGTTCAGATGACCATTACATCTACTACTGACAGGCAAGAATCCCTTAGAAGAAATGGAATAGCTCTCATAGTCAACAAAAGAGTCCAAAATACAAACTCAAAAATGACAGAATGATCTCTGTTCCTTTCCAATGCAAACCATTCAGTACCATAATCAAGTCTATGCCCCAACCACTCATGTTGAGATAGCTGAAGTTGAATGGTTCTATGAAGACCCACAAGACCTAGACCTAAAAAAAAAGATGTCCTTTTCATCATAGGGGACTGGAATGCAAAAGTAAGGAAGTCAGATACCTAGAGTAACAGGCAAGTTTAGCCTTGGAGTACAAATGAAGCAAGGCAAAGGCTAAGAGAGCTTTGTCAAGAGAACTCACTGATCATAGCAAATACCCTCTTCCAACAACTGAAGAGACAACTCTACACATAGCTATCACCAGATGGCCAACACCAAAATCATATTGACTATATTCTTTGCAGCCAAAGATGGAGAAGCTGTATGTAGTCAGCAAAAACAAGACTGGGAGCTGACTGTGGCTCAGACCATGAACTCCTTATTACAAAACTCAGACTTAAATTGAAGAAAGTAGAGAAAATTATGAGGCCATTCAGGTATGACCTAAATCAAATCCCTTACGATTAAACAGTGGAAGTGACAAACAGATTCAAGGGATTAGATCTAATAAACAGACTGTCTGAAGAACTTTGGATGGAGGTTTGTAACATTGTACAGGAGGCAGTGATCAAAACCATCCCCAAGAAAAAGAAAGGCAAAATGGTTGTCTAAGGAAGAAGAGAAGGAAAAGGCAGAGGCGAAAAGGAAAGATATACCCATCTGAATGCAGAGTTCCAAAGAAAGCAAGGAGAGATAAGAAAGCCTTCCTAAGTGAACAATGCAAAGAAATCGAGGAAAACAATAGAATGGGAAAGACTAGAGATCTCTTCAAGAAAATTAGAGATACCTAGGGAACATTTCATGCAAAGACGGGCACAATAAAGGACACTAATGATATGGGCCTAACAGATGCAGAAGATATTAAGATCAGCTGGCAAGAATACACAGAAGAATTATTAAAAAAAAAAAAAAGATATTAATGACCCAAATAGCCATGATGTTGTTATCACTCCCCTAGAACCACACATCTTGGAGAGTGAAGTGAAGTGGACCTTAGGAAGCATCACACCAAAAAATTAATGGAGGTGATGAAATTCCAGCTGAGTTATTTCAAATACTAAAAGATGATGCTGTCAAAGTGCTGCACTCAGTATGCCAGCAAATTTGGAAAACTCAGCAGTGGCCACAGGACTGGAAAAGGTCAGTTTTCATTCCAATCCTAAAGAAAGGCAATGCCAAAGAATGTTCAAACTATCACACAATTGTAAAGTAATGCTCAAAATTCTCCAATACAGACTTCAACAGAACATGAACTGAGAACTTCCAGATTTTCAAGCTGGATTTTAAAAAGGCAGAGGAACCAGAGATCAAGTTGCCAACATCCATTAGATCATAGAAAGAAAAACAGAATTCTAGAAGAACATCTACTTCTGCTTTATAGACAATGCTAAAGCCTTTGTGTAGATCACAATAAACTGTGGAAAATTTTTAAAGAGATGGGAATACCAGACCACCTTACCTGCCTCCTAAGAGATCTATAGGCTGGTCAAGAAGAAACAGATACAACTGGATATGGAACAACGTACTGGTTCAAAACTGGGAAAGGAGTACGTCAAGGCTGTATATTGTCACCCTGCTTATTTAACATATATGTAGAGTGTATCATGTGAAATGCGGGGCTGGATGAAGCACAAGCTGGAATCAAGACTGCCAGCAGAAATATCAATAACCTCTGATATGCAGATGACTCCACCCTAATGGCAGAAAGCAAAGAGGAACCATAGAGCCCCTTGATGAAGGTGAAAGAGGTAAGTGAAAAAGCTAGCTTAATCTCAGAATTCAAAAAAACTGAGATCATGGCATCCAGTCCCATCACTTCATGGCAAATTGATGGGGAAACAATGGAAACAGTGAGAGACTTTATTTTCTTGGACTCCAAAAATCACTGTGGATGGTACTGCAGCCATGAAATAAAAAGATGCTTGCTCCTTGGAAGAAAGCTATGACAAACCTAGACAGTGTATTAAAAGCAGAGACTTTACTTTGCTGACAAAGGTCTGTCTAGTCAAAACTATGGTTTTTCCAGTAGTCATGTATGGTTGTGATAGTTGGACCATAAAGAAGGCTGAGCACCAAAGAATTGATGCTTTTGAATTGTGGTGTTGGAGAAGACTCTTGAGAGTCCCTTGGACTACAAGGAGATCAAAACAGTCAATCCTAAAGGAAATCAATCCTGAATATTCATTGGAAGGACTGATACTGAAGTTGAAGCTCCAATATTTTAACACCTGATGTGAAGAGCTGATTGATTTGAAAAGACCCTGATGCTGGAAAAAATTGAAGGTAGGAGGAAAAGGGGATGACAGAGGACGAGATGATCAGATGGCATCAGTGACTCAGTGGAAATGAGTTAAGCAAAAGCTCCAGGAGATAGTGAAGGACAGGGAAGGCTGGTGTGCTACAGTCCATGGCTTGCAAAGACTCAGACCACGACTGTGACTGAACAACAACAAGAAGTGGAATGGTGGTCAAGTAACTCAGGGAGAGAACATATTGCATGAGAGAAGAGCAAGATGTGAAAAGAAATAAAAAAACCCTGGGAAAGAGCTACACATAGTTGAGTTGTGAATGAGCACTGAAAAGGGCCAAGAAATGGGAAACCACGATTTGTAATGTCACAGACATCAACAGAAGACAGTATTCCAAAAAGGCGGAGGGATCAATAGAGAGAAAATGTTTTACATCCCAGATCATATAGTTGTTCATTAGGAGGACACTGGTGTTGTTCATGAGAGCATTTCACATGGTTTCAGATGACAAACCTATTAATATTCAAATGTGTGAGAGGAGATCAAGATGGCAGAAAAGATGGATGTGGAGCTCATCTCTTTCAACAAATAGATTAAAATTACATTTACAGATGGAACAATTCTCACAGAATAACCACGCAACTCTGGCAGAAGATTTCATACGACCAAAACACGAGAAAGACCATGATGTAACTGGGTAGGATAAAAGTAAAAACAACAGCAATAACAAAACTAGGATGGGATCTGTGCCCCTGGGAGGGAGCTGTGAATGAGAAGAGGTTTCCTGGTAGCTCAGCTGGCAAAGAATCTGCCTGCAATGCAGGAGACTCTGGTATGATTCCTAGGTTGGAAAGATCTGCTGGAGATGGGATAGTCTACCCACTCCAGTATCCTTGGGCTTCCCTGGTGGCTCAGACAGTACAGAATCCCCCTTCAGTGTGGGAGACCTGGGTTCAATCCCTGGATTGAGAAGATTGCCTGGAGAAGGGAACAGCTGCCCACTCCAGTATTCTGGATTGGAGAAGTCCATGGACAGAGGAGCCTGGCATGCTACAGTCCATGGGATTTCAAAGAGTCAGACATGACTGAGCAACTTTTAATTCACTTCCCTTGCCTTCACAGATGAAGGAGCCTCCTTCATCTGTCCTTCATCTGTAGCGAAATGAGCTGGGACAGACAGGGATCTTCGGAGGAGAGTATAGCAAGTAGCTTGCAGGAGGCAGAATGGAGAGATACCAGCATACCTGGTTCTGACCACCTCCATGCTTTACCCTGCACTCACTGCCTCGACTGTCCTCAGAGTGTGCTGATAATCTGCACTGGATGTTGAGTAGGGCCTCCTCTTTGGCATCACAGCGCTGTTGTGGCAGGGTCTGCTCCCAGTTGTTGGGAGTAGAAGCCCCTGATCTGTTTCTGAGCTGCAGAGTCGGGTAGGTGGGTTGGGAGCTTTTCCTGAGAGAGGAACCACTGAGTATTGCTACATAGTAGCCATCTATCAGCAAGAGCATATCTACTGGTTTGTGGGAGCTGGGTGCTGAACAGCTTCAGTGGTCAAATGGGAGAAAGCTGGGGTTGGCTGCACAGAGACAGCCTAAAGGGACTAGGGTGTAGCCCAGACCAAAACTGGGAGGAGTGTGCAAAATGGAGCCCAGGTTCACCACAGAAGCCCCATTGTTACCACACACACGTGAGGAAGAGCCAGGGCCCCACCACAGCCACCGCCTCCTCAGCAAGCTCACCATGGGCAGGGCTCCACCTCTGCAACTACTGGGAACAAGAAAGCAGTTGCCCCAAACGTGGAGGCAGGGCTGAATCTGAGCCCTGTCTTGTGACTTTGTGATGTTGGTGGATTTATGCTGTTAGTGCCTTTGTAAGTTCAGTGCCTGTGGGACATCCAAGAAGATTAATGTTCCTGTGGCTGTTCCTGTGGGTGAGGTGGGTCTGGAGTTAGCAGCTGTGGACATTGGGGCCATGTGCCCAGGGAGGCCAGGCTGGGGCCTCTGGTAAATGTTTAGCTCCCGTGACATGTCCAGTTGAGTGACTATGTGACTGCTAGTACCTGGTACGCAGATCTGTGCCTATGCATCTGTGCTGGTGGCTTTCTGAGGCACATAGGGGCCAATTCCTTGGATTCCCATGGCTGGGGCGGGACTGATGGCAGTGCCAAGAATAGGGTATTTTGTGGGCCCACACAATGCGTGACAGACAACATCACAGACTCAGAAGGAAAGGATCGCAGATGGCTTTTGGAAAGTAGGAAAGGCAATGAAATATTCTCTTCTGAAACCTCTGCTAAAGCATTTGACTATGGATCACAACAAACAGGAAAATTCTAAAAGAAATGGGAATACGAGACTACCTTACCTGCCTCCTGAGAAACCTGTATGCAGGTCAAGAAGCAACAAAACTGGACATGAAACATTGGACTGGTTCAAACTTAGGAAAGGTCTATAACACAGCTGTTTATTGTAGTCCTGCTTCTTTAACTTCTATGCAGAGTGCATTATGTGAAATGCCAGGCTGGATGAATCACAAGCTGGAATCAAGATTGTTGGAAGAAATAACAACCTCAGATATGCAGATAATATCACCATAATGGCAAAAAAAGCAAAGAGGAACTAAAGAGAAAGAGCCTCTTGATGAAGGTGAAAAGGGAGAGTGAAAAAGCTGGCTTAAAACTCAGCATTCAAAAAACTAAGATCATGGCATCTGTTCCCATCACTTCATAGCAAATAGAAGGGGGAAAAATGGAAACAGTGGCAGATTTTATTTTCTTGGGCTCTAAAATCACTGCATATGGTGACTACAGCCATGAAATTAAAAGACATTTCTCCTTGGAAGAAAAACTATTACAAATCTAGACAGCATATCAAAAACTAGAGATGTCACTTGATGGACAAAGGTCTACATAGTCAAAGCTAAAGTTTTTTCAGTAGTCATGTACAGATTTGAGAACTGGATCATAAAGAAGGCTATGCGCCGAAGTATTGATGCTTTCCAAGTATGGGGCTGGAGAAGACTCTTGAGACTCCTTTGGACAGCAAGGAGATCAAAGCAGTCAGTCCTAAAGGAGATTAACCCTGAATATTCATTGGAAGAACTGATTCTGATGCTCCAATACTTTAGTCACCTGATGGGAAGAGCCGACTCACTGGAAAAGACCTGATGGGAAAGATTGAGGGCAAGATGGATGGCATTTTTAACAAACTCTGGAAGATAATGAAGGGCAGGGAAGCCGGCTGCAGTTCCTGGGGTTGCAGAGAGTAGCAACTGAAGAACAAATAAACCACTTCAAGGGATCAGCCCTGTTGAAACTTTGTTGTTTAAACCACTAAGGAAGGAACTAAACAGATAGAGCAGTTGGGAGGGTGAGAGGAGGCATTCAGTGGTCAGAGGTATTAGTGTAAGATTCCTGTAGTTGAGATTGTGTTGATGAGATTTAGGGTGTGGTCCTCAGAGTAGGATGGAGGTGAAAGTCATTTCACCCAATTAACTTATTTGGTTTTTTTTTTTAATAATCCATATGGCATAAAATTCACCCTTTTAAAATGTACAATCCAGTGGTTTATATATATTCACAACACTGTGCAGCCATGACTACTATCCAGTTCTAGAATTAAATACATAAATTTGATTGACTAGTTTTGCCTTCATATACTATAGCACTTAAAAAAATGCTCCATTTGCTTCTGCTGCAGCTCCTAGAGACTGAGAGGCATAAGGAAAATTTTCATGAGAAAATATTGAGTATGAAGAATTCTGCTGAACATATTTATTATACTTGATACACTTGGCCAAATGGAGACGTGCCTCCTGTCGATTCACCAGGTTTGTGATTGTGGTGCTGTGAACCCTTTCAGTGGAAGGCAGAGGACAAAGTAGGAAGACACACCCTGGCTCCCTAGCAGAACTTCCCTTGAAGATCAGGGCCAGGAGACTGGGGGTTGGGGGAGTGTGGCCCTCAGCTTCAGCAGTCCCCAGGAATGCTAGGGCACAGCCCTTCTGCAGCAGGTCTTTGGGGACAGATAAACCCCTGACACCACACTCAGCGATGGGCCTGTCTCACCCTGCTGGTAGGAGTCCCAGTGGAGGTCACCTCTCTCATGCACTGCACCTGTTCCCTTCCAGGAGGACCATGGATGGACTAGTCTTCTCCCCCTTCCCTCCTGGGTGCGGGGGGCTCTCCTCCTCTGGGCAAGTGTTCTTTTGCTCCCAGAAGACTTCCTATAACTCATAATTATTTAGAAGCAAATGTGACCTACCCTGAGCTGATTTGAGGTTGTTTATATTCTTTAACTCATTTGGTGTGAATATTCAAACATATCACAGTAGAAATTTTGCATTGGGTGTTAGGCAGTATATGATAATTGGCATGAAATTGCCTTTCTGAAAATCCTGAAAATTCTGCTCTTATGCACAGTAAATCTAGCCCCAAGAATTTTGGATAAGGGAGTGTGTTAAGTTGCTCATTCATGTTCAACTCTTTGTGACCCCATGGACTGTAGCCCACCGGGCTTCTTTGTCCATGGGATTCTCTAGGCAAGAATACTAGAGTGGGTTGCCATTCCCTTCTCCAGGGGATCCTCCTGACCCAGGGATCGAACCTGTGTCTCCTGCATTGCAGGCAGACTCTATACCATCTGAGTGGCCCACTTATTTTATAGCCACTGCTCACTGGGTAGTACTCACTACGTACAGGGCCTTACTCATTTCCATATTCCCTATGATGCTCTGCATGTCACAGGCCCTCACTGAGCCTGACTGAATGCCACTCTGACGTGTGCTCTCACTGGGCTAGGGATTGATGACATTTGTCTTAGCTTGGGCACTGAATTAACATCACCAGGCTTGAAAGTCACAGTACTGCTTACCAGGGAAAGACACTCTGCCAACTGTGGCTAACTGTGAGCACAGCAGGGCCCTGAGGAAGAAACGGTGGCCTCATGCCATTCTGGCTATTCATGGAAAGGGCCAGGTGTCACCAGAAGGTGGGAAAGCTCGTTCGCCAAGGCCAGCTCATGCTACCTAGATGGACTATTCCTTGCCTCCATGATTCAAAAGAGAATAAACCGATTCTTCCTTGAGGCCACAAAATGGCACGAACAGGCTGTGTAGGTAGAAGCATTTCTTGTTTACCCTGAAACAGAGATTTGGCCTCTAGGGTAGAGATTGAAGCCTACAAAGCTGGAAATTAAAATGTCTGCTTAGTCCATAGAATGCCCTGCATCAAGGCTTTGGGGCCACCCCCTATGGACCCTCCATGTGTGACTTTAATGTGATATGATTATGAAACTATCTCTAGCTTCCCCTGCTCCCCAAATCAAAGCCACAATGAATAAAAGGACCCCATAATAATTTCTGTATATTTTGGTAACAAAGGAAATAACTGTTGATGATAATAAAAACTGCTATTCATAAATTCGCACCCTTTGTTGCCATTTATAAAAGAGACCTTTTATTGTAAGCTCATTAGTAGCTGAACTTTATTTTGTCAAAGGAAATGGAGTCAAGAGAGATTATGTTTCATCTTTAATATGGCCGTTCAACAACAGTGCCACTATCCTGAGTTTCAGATGAATTTAATTGAAACATAATGAACAAAATTAGTTGTTTTATGCAATTAGAATCCTATTTAAATAGGTTAGAAAATGAATAGGATGAGAAATGTGTTTGACTGATTTTCCTCAAGATGGACTCTCTAGGCCTCCTCTGCCTCCTGGTTTTCTCTCCTCACTGAATAAGACACTAATATTTTTGGAATTCAAGTATAATTTTGACTTGCCAAGTTTTCCCCCCAGGCAATAGAAAGGGCAATGGGAACCAGTCACAGAGAACTAAGGGAGAAAACAGTCTTCTAGCTCAATGAGGAACAGTCCCTTGCACATCTGAACTCCCTTCCCTTCTGAGGTAGGAAAGAGGTTATTACTGAGTAGTGTCTAACCAAAGGTAAGGAGAGATGATATGAGTACAGATCTTCCCTCTGCGCCTTAATAACTTTGTGACTTGGTATGTATCTCTTGACATTTGGACCTCAGTTTCTCCATCAGTACAACGAGAATAATAAAATCCATTTCTTGAGACTTATTGTGGGACTTCCCTGGTAGGCAAGGGATGCAGGTGTGATCCCTGTTCGGGGAACTAAGATCGCACATGCCATGGGGCAACTAAGCCTGAGCCGCAACTAGAGAGCCGCGCACTCTAGAGCCTGCATGCCACAACTAGTGAGCCCATGGACTCACACATGGACTCTCCATGTGTGACAAGCCCTGGTGTTGCAACAGGACAGTCCACACACCACAACGAGAAGCCCTGGCACCACCACAAAGAGCCTGCCTGCTACAGTGAAGACCCAACACAGCCAAAATTTTAAAAAATAATAATAATAAAAAGAGTGCTGCTAAGTGTGGCGTGAATGTATATAAGGTATTTGGCATATTGCCCTGCTCAAAAGTGGGAACTGCTGCTGCTATTACTGATCTTCTTTACCATCATCAACATCGTCATCTTCATCTTGATCGTCAGTCTTCCAGCTTCTGGGACCTTGATGTGTTGAAGACCATCAACAACTCTAATTCATATTGGTATACATAGGCTTTCCAGGTACTACCCTACTTAACTGGAAGAAAGAGATGAGATCACAAGGCTAATTCACTCGGGGGGGCGGAAGGGTTGGCACTCTTCTTGGGGAGAGTGACAGTAGCTGGTAAGTCTTGATATTGGGGAAGAGGAGCACAATGTGAAACCCCTGCAGAGGGTCACATAAAATTCTCATCAGTTCCCCCATCTGTGATGTGAGGGAATTAGGCCATCCCCATGGACCTTTCCAGCTCTGAAGTGCTTATGATTCTACAACTACTGCGGCTCTTCAGCCTAATGGAGCACATTCCAGTGAGCCAGCCGTTGCCAGGAAAGTGTTCCGACTTGCATCAGAGCTGCTGAAGCTTCCTGCTGAGTGTTCCCTTCCAGCACCACTGTTGACTCAATGCTAGAATGTGGCTTCCTGAGTAACAGCGGAGGTGAGAATAAAGACAAATGAGATTTGGCACAGCCTTGGTAAACAGAGCCTTCCCTGTATAGAACAGCTCTGACTGAGAGGAGACCAGGGAAAATTAAAAAAAAAAAATTACTCATTTTGCCATGGTCTCATCAGCTTGAAGGTTTAAATGGATTCTCAGTGAAAAAAGTAAAACTGGTATTACTTTTAACTACAAGATGCTATTGCAATGTTCCAGTGAGAGTCCCAAGGGGTATCTCAGATGCACTCGTAAATACATCTTGGTGCCCCATGGCGACTGTCATTTGCTCTGTTTCTTCTCCTTAGGAATGTCAGTTCCTCAGGTGTCACTGCCTGCAGGTTTCTGTAGCTACTGATGATGCCGAAGCTGTCCCACATCATACCCAGAAAGCAGTGTGGACGCTGCCACTGTTGTAATGCTAAAGATGGAGTGAGGTGCTGCTGGCCCCAGCACTGGCCGAAGTTGGGGATCTCAGGGCCAGGACAGACACCGCCATTCTTAGCTGAGGGTGACTGCCACCAACACCCTGCTCCAGCCCTGCACTTCTCCAAAGCAGGAGGAACTGTCATCCTGCCCTTCATCCCTCCTTTTGTGGCTCTCTGGTCCCCAGACTAGTGCAACTTCATGCTCTTCACCTCCCAAGGACACTGTTTCTATACACTGCCTTTTTGGGTTTTGTTTATAACAGTCCTTGCTCTCATGAGGGGCTAGGGTGCCACAAGGCTGGCTGTTGGAGACTCTGAAGGATGTGAAGAACAAAAATTCACTCATATTACTTCAGCACTGGCGGCCTTATTGCAGGGATAAGAAGATGCAAAACTCAAGTCATGGGGCTGGGCCTCACAGGGCTCCAGGAAGAATCTGGCCTCATGGAAATGAATGTGACTGGCAACAGAAATGTTTTTCTTGGGACCTGATTACCGTATTGTGACCCCACCCTCAGTTCAGTTTGCCTTCCTCACTTTTTCTCTCATCAGCAAGCAGCTCCCTGACCCTTCCTCTGCTGCCATTCTGTCTTTGCTGTTGGCCTGTGATTTTTATTAGCTTCTGCTCCCAATACCACTGATTCTCTGCAAGGGTCCAGACCAAAATCATTACTAGAAAATAAGTTTTATGAGGACATGGATTTTGGTTTTTCTTGTTTATCTCTAGTACTTAAAAAAGCAGCTCTACCACTTCATAAATGTGTAGCCTTGGGGCAAGTTACTTAGGCATTCTGTGCCTTGCTTTTTTCTAACCTTCAAAATGTGGACAAAAATAGCAATGCATTTATTGGGTTGTTTTAAGAATTAAATAGATTAAATACTTATAAAGTACTTGTATTAGTGTCTGGCACAGACTATGTTCAGTAGAAGCATTTGTTAAATAAATTTAAAAATAAGGCATCTACACACAGTTGGCACTCAGTGAGTATTTGATGAATAAATAAAGCACATTCCTTGAAGAATCAGATTGACTTAATTGCCCTTGTTCAAGTGCTCTTGTTCCAGGCTGGCTCATATAGTCCCTTAACCTCTATTGACCACCTCTGGGTCAGCTTTGCCTTCCAAGCCATTTGCTGGGCCAGGAGTTTGGGTTCATGCTACCAACAAAATGATATATGTAGAAGGAACCCCTTAAAAAGGGTTTTGGAAGTGACAGATAGGCTGGGCATGCCTATCTGGTTCACTGTAAAGACTTTATCCTATAGTCAAAACTGTTCCTCCACTCAAGTGGCTAAGTTACTTACATATCCTAACTCTGGTGGCTCAGATGGTATAGAATCCACCAGTGATACAGGAGACCAGGGTTCGATCCCTGGGTCAGGAAGATCCCTGGAGAAGGGAACAGCTAACCACTCTAGTATTCTTGCCTGGAGAATCCCTGGACAGAGGAGACTGGCAGGCTATAGTCTATGGGATCACAAACAGCTGGACAGGACTGAGTGACTAAATGCACACACAATACGCATGCACCCAATTCCTTCCTTCGGGCAACTCTTCCCCAGAAGGGTACTCCGTCTCCCTGGCTGAGATGCCCACGGTGCTCTCCTTGGCCTGCCAATGGGCTCTGTCTTCTCTTTCACTCAGTGCTGAATCGACCACTGAGCCTCTTGTGATATACTCCTTCCTTTTGTCTGTCATTCTTTAAACTTCTTCAGCTCAGGGACCTTCAGGGTCTAGAAGAGAGACCTCTTCTACCATGCACTACTGTGCATTCATATGCATATACATGCATTTTGATGCCAAGATGTTCCCTCTCTGATCCAAAGGAACTTGGATTTTATATTTTCCAGCTTGGAAGCCACCTGAGAGCTGGAGATAACATTCGTGGGGCTGCCAATCAGATAATGAGCAGAGCGCTTTATTATTCTTGCCCTCTGGCTCCTAAGAGAGCTGAGTTCCACAAGAGGTCCTAAGTTATCAGGGTGGAAATTTTTCAATTTAATTTTTTCGGGGAGTTGAGTCCCTGAAGTCTCACAAGCTGAAATGGAGCACTGGAGGGAGCTGGCAAGGGAGTCTCCATTATGTGAATGGGCAGGACAGGTAATGAGAGCAGAAGTGAGCTCTACAGAGGGCCACAGGGAGGAGCGGAAGGGAAGAAGCTATTAGCTTTGACTGTGGCATCCTGGAATGACTGCTATCTGGATGGCTAAATTGTTACTTTCTGGAAACTGGCATTTAATCATCTATGACTTGAAGCCTAGGGGACCCCACCAGACCACTTCCAGGTCCCTTAGGGCAATGGTTCCCCATCAATCTACATGCCAGTATCATCTAGGGGGTTATTTTATTTTATTTTATTTTTTTAGGGGGTTATTTTAAAATAGATACTTGGTTCACACTCCAAACCTTACATGCAAATCATAATCTCCTGGAGTTGGGGTCCAGGAATCTTTTGATTCTTTAATCTACCACAGCTGGTCCCAGTGTAGACCATCATGGGCCAATCTGGGAACTTTGCAGAAAATGGATATTGACACTTGGAAAAACCATGGACCAAAGGAAAAGTATCAGCTATGGTAGTCCAAGACTTGGGATAAGTCATTCAATCCCTATGAGCTTTACTTTCCTCTGTTGTCAAATGAGAACAGTAACACTTGCCTTGTCTATTTCACAGAGTTGTTTCAACAAGGGCAGATAAATACATGGAAGAGAACTGAAAAACAGAATCCAAATCTATGGCATAAAGCTCATAAAATTACTTGTGTGCTCTTGATAAATTTGTGATGAATCCTATGAAACACATAATCCTGTGAGAATGCCTCCTCTGATCCTGCCCCGTGTACAAAAAAAATGCATAAGCAAGACAAGTTTAGTTAAACTCTATGCTTCTCTGATCCCACCATTAAGAAGCAGTTACCTCTAAGATGAAGATGGAAGAAATGAACATATACTTTTACCTCTATCCTAACCCTAAAGCTTACTAAAATTATAATAAAATGTTTTTCTTTAGTGACAAAAAATAATAATGACAAGTTGAGAGAGAAGATAATATTAAAAATAGACACTAGAAAGCCAAGGGATGGCCAAATATTTGGTAGATTTGAAGGAGCTGAGTCCTAAGCTGGCAGTAGGGGAAAGCCAAGAAGAAATGCAACTTAACACATAGAATCTTTCTATTCCCACAAGGCTCAGAAAGGAATGATTCCATGTACATCTAAAAGTAGGGATGTGGGTGGAGTAAAAGTAGAAAAATTGTTTAAGTAAAAATTAAGAATGCAATGAACACTCCTGAATTCTCCTCAAAGACTCAGAAATTGCTGATTCCATGTTTGTGTAGAAGTATAAGTGAAGGCAGAACTAAAAATAGGATAACTGCTCCGAGATTAAGGAGACCCTTTTCCAGTTTCTTACAGACAGACAGTCTCGTTTCTGCTCCAAGGAAAGATTGGAAATATGATTTCTGAAGAGCATAAAACAGAACGGTGGGCTAGAGGACAAGAGGCATTACTGAGAACAGAAACATGTTGGAAACAAGGGGATTAAGTAGAAGTGATAAACTGACAAAGACTCTGCCTTATTCCTTCACTTAGTTCTCAACATGCCGGAAATTCAACTTAAGTTCTACAGCCAGGAGAGTAAACTGTAACCCAGCGGAAGAAAGCTCAAGATTAAGACACAGGAGACTTCTCCCCAAATGGCCAAGACATTTAACCCAACAGGAAAGCCCAGAGTTGCCAATCCCTTCCCCGGTACACTCGGCTTTCAAACTGTTTTTTGTTTTCTGTGTGTGTGTGCACACATGTGTGTGTGAGGGAACACCAGAGCATGCCTATCTGGTTCACTGTAAGGACAAAATGTGGCCCACTGGAGGAGGGAATGGCAAACGACCCCAGGATACTTGCTGCTAGAACCACGTGCACTGTATCAATAGGTCAAAAGATATTACACTGAAAGATGAGTCCCCCAGGTTGGAGGGTGTCTAATATGCTACTGGGGAAGAGTGGAGGGCAACTACTAATAGCTCCAGAAATAATGAAGTGGCTGGGCCAAAGCAGAAATGACACTCAGTTGTGGATGTGTATGGTGATGAAAGTAAAATTCGGTGTTGTAAATAACAGTATTGCATAGGAACCTGGAATGTTAGGTCCATGAATCAAAATAAATTGGACATGATCAAGCAAGAAATAGCAAGAGCAAACATAAAAATCTTAGAATCAGTGAACTAAAATGGATGGGAATGGGTGAATTCAGATAACCATTATATAATTAAAATGACCATTATATCTACTACTGAGGGCAAAAACCCCATAGAAGAAATGAAGTAGCCCTCATAATCAACAAGAGTCCAAAATGCAGTACTTGGGTGCAACCTCAAAAATGATAGAATGATCTTGGTTCATTTCCAAGGCAAACCATTCAACACCATGTAATTCAAGTCTGTGCTCCAACCACTGATGCCAAAGAAGCTGAAGTTGAACGGTTCTATGAAGACCTACAAGACCTTCTAAAATTAACACCAAAAAAGACGTCCTTTTCATCATAGGGGATTGGAATGCAAAAGTAGGAAGTCAAGAGATACCTGGAGTAACAGGCAAGTCTGGCCTTGGAATACAAAATGAAGCAGGGTAAAGGCTAACAGAATGCTACCAAGAGAATACACTAGTTGTAGCAAACACTGTTTATCAACAAGACAAAAGACGATTTCACACGTGGACATCAGCAAATGGCCAATACTGACATCATCAGATTGATTGCATTCTTTGTAGCCGAAGAAGGAGACGCTGTATTCAATAAGCAAAAACAAGACCTGGAGCTAACTGTGGCTCAGATCATCAGCTTCTCATAGCAAAATTCAGGCTTAAACTAAAGAAAGTGAGAAAAACCACTAGGCCAGTCAGGTATGACTTAAATCCCCTGTGAATATACAGTGGCGGTGATAAATAGATTCAAGGGATTAGATCAATAAACAGACTGCCTGAAGAACTATGAACGGAGGTTCAATATTATATAGGAAGCAGCAAACAAAACCATCCAAAAGAAAAAAGCAAGAAGGCAAAGTGATTGTCTGAGGAGGCTTTACAAATAGCTGAGGAAAAAAAAGAAGCAAAAAGCAAGGGAGAAAAGGAAAGGTACACCCAACTAAATGCAGAGTTCCAGAGAATAGTGAGGAGAGACAAAAAGGCCTTCTTCAGTGAAGAGTGCAAAGGAATAGAGGAAAACAGGAGAAAGACTAGAGATCTCTTCAAGAAAATTGGATATACCAAAGGAGTATTTCATCCAAAGATGGGCACAATAATGGACAGAAATTTAAAGCTCTAATAGCAGCAGAAGATATCAGGAAGAGATGGAAAGACTACACAGAAGAGATGTACAAAAAAATGTCTTGATGACCACGATGCTGTGGTCAGTCACCCAGAGCCAGACATTCTGGACTGTGAAGTCAAGTGGGCCTTAGGCAGCACTGCTGTCAATAAGGCTAGTGGGAGTGATGGAATTCCAGCAGAGCTATTTAAAATTCTGTAAGATGATGCTATCAAAGTGCTGCACTCAATATGTCAGCAAATTTGGAAAACCCAGCAGTGGCCACAGGACTAGAAAAGATCAACCCTCATCCCAAGTCCTAAGAAGGGCAGTACTAAAGAATGTCCAAAACACCAGACAATTGTACTCATCTCCCATGCTAGTAAGGTTATGCTCAAAATCCTGCATGCTAATCTTCAGCATTACGTGAATTGAGAACTTTCAGACATTCAAGCTGGGTTTAGAAAGGCAGAGGAACCAGAGATCAAATTGTCAACATTTGCTGGATCAGAGAGAAAGCAGGGGTATTCCAGAAAAACATCTTCCTCTGTTTTACTGACTACACTAAAGCCTTTTCCTGTGTGGATCATAACAAACTGTGGAAACTCTTAAAGAGATAGGAGTACCAGACCATTTTATCTGTCTCCTGAGAAACCTGTATGCAGGTCAAGAAGCAACAGTTAGAACTGGACATGGAACAACTGACAGGCTCAGGATTGAGAAAGGAGTACAACAAAGCTGTTTATTATCATCCTGTTTATTTAACTTCTATGGAGTGTACATGATGTGAGATGCTGGGCTGATTGAATTGCAAGCTGAAATCAAGATTGCAAAGAGAAATATCAACAACCTCAGGTATGTGGATGATACCACTCTAATGGCAGAAAGCAAAGAGGAACTAAAGAGCCTCTTGATGAGGGTGAAGGAGGAGAGTGAAAAAGCCAGCTTAAAACTCAGTATTAGAAAAACTAAGATCACAGCATCCAGTCCCATCACTTCATGGCAAACAGAGAGGGAAAATGCGGAAGCAGTGACAGATTTCTTCTTCTTGGACTCTAAAATCACTTCGAATAGTGACTGCAGCCATGAAATTAGAAGATGATTGCTTCTTGGCAGGAAAGAGCAAATGCACCACTTTACCAACAAAGGTCCATATAATCATGGTTATGATCTTTCCAGTAGTCATGTATGGATGTGAGAGCTGGACCAGTAAGAAGTCAGAGCATCGAAGAACTGATGCTTTCAAACTGTGGTGCTGGAGAAGACTCTTGAGAGTCCCTTGGTCAGCAAAGATATCAAACTAGTCTCAAAGGAAATCAGCCCTGAATCCTCACTGGAAGGACTGATGCTGAAACTCCAATACTTTTGCCACCTGATGTGAAGAGCCAACTCACTGGAAAAGATCCTGATGCTGGGAAAGACTGAAGGCAGAAGTAAAGAGGGCAACAGAGGATAAGATGGTTGGATGGCATCACTGATTCAATGGACATGAACTTGGGCAAACTCCAGGAAATGGTGAAGGACAGGGAAGCCTGGCATGCTGCAGTCCACAGGGTTGCAAAGAGTCAGACATGACTTGGCGACTGAGCGACAAGAGAAAGTTAAAAACAAACCTCTCACTCCCCAATGAAAACTACCACTAATAGCCTCAGGAAAATAAGAACAAGAGGCTACGAAAAGGAACATTCAAAGAACCTAAGAAAGTTCTTGAAAATTGGTATGAATTTAAGTAAATCTCTTAAAAAAAAAAAAAAAAGAACAATATAAAGGAAAGAAAAAAAAAAAAAAACACGAAAAGAACCAGTCCTGGAGTTTAAGCACTCACACAATTGAAGTTCCAGAAAGAGAAAACAGAGGTGAAGAAATCAATAGGAAAATGATTCTAGAAAATTGTCTATAACTTATGAACAGGAATTTTAAATTGTATGGGCAGACTGAGTACCCAACACTCACTGTTGAGGAAAAAAAAAAGACACATGAAAGTTATTTTAGAATTTCAGAATTGTGGGTACAAAAACTGACTTGAAGCTTTAATATTTTATACAGAGTCAACCAGTAGAATGACAGGAAACTTCTCAATAACAATAACAGGATCTAAAGTAATAGTAAAAAAAAATTATTTCCAATCTTGAATATCAAACCAAACTACCAATTTAGTTTGATATAGAAAGATATTTTTCAGACTTACAAAAACTTAATTAATTTACCTCTGTTGTGCCCTTTGTAATAAAGTTACTGGAGAATGGGTTCTATAGAAATAACAGAGTTACCCAAAAAGAGAAAGACAAGGTTTGCGAGTATTCTTTGTTGCTTCTTCAGTTTATTCTCCATCTATCCACAAGAGACTGGCCACTGTGGACTACATGACCTGAGCTCTCTTGCCACTGATTTGCAACTGGACTTGAGCAATAGGGGCTCCCAGGTGATGCTAGTAGTAAAGAACCAGTCTGCCAATGCAGGAGACATAAGAGACGTGGATTTGACCCCTGGGTCAGGAAGAGTCCCTGCAGGAGGATATGGTAACCCATCCCAGTATTCTTGCCTAGAGAATCCCCATGGACAGAGTAGCAAGGACAGGCTTAGTCCACAGGATCGCAAAGAGTTGGGTATGACTGAAGTGACTGGGCATGCACACACGTACTTGACCAATAGAGGGCTTCCCTGGTGGCTCAGCTGATAAAGAATCCACCTGCAAGTCAGGAGGCCCAGGTTCGGTTCCTGGATTGGGAAGATCTCCTGGAGAATGGACAGCAACTCACTCTCATATTCTTGACTAGGAAGTCTCATGGATGGAGAAGCCTGGCAGGCCCCAGTCCATGGGCTCAGAAGAGTTGGACATGACTTAGTGACTAAATTACATTGACCAATACAGATGCTGGCAGAAGATCAGGATGAAGAAAGAGATGGTAATATTCATTTCCCATGTTTTCTCCCCACTGGGCTTCAGCTGGACAGAGGTTGTATTCTACCTAAGACTTTGACTTTCTGTGGGTGACCTCCTCCCATGGCTCTAGCTCTTACAGGTCCAGATAAGTTTCCTCCCTTTGCTACTATGGAGTCTTCTCCCACTGTGTAGCAGATCTAGAGATCAACCAGTCCAGACTTGAACAGGTCAAAGGCTCTGGAGGAAAACAACCAAATTCTTAATGTACTTGTAGGTGTTGAGGAAGACGTATATTGTCACCCTCCTTATTTAACTTATATGCAGAATACATCATGCAAAATGCCAGACTTAATGAAGCACAAGCTGGAATCAAGATTGCCAGGAGAAATATCAATAACCTCAGATATGCAGATGACACCATCCGTGTGGCAGAAAGTAAAGAGGAAATAAAGAGCCTCTTGATGAAAGTGAAAAAGGAGAGTGAAAAAGCTGGTTTAAAACTCAATATTCAAAAAACTAAGATCATGGCATCCAGTCCCATCACTTCATGGCAAATAGATGGGGAACCAATGGAAAAAGTGACAGACTTTTTATTTTGGGGGGCTCCAAAATCACTGCAGATGGTGACTGCAGCCATAATTAAAAGGCACTTGCTCCTTGGAATAAAAGCCATGACCAACCTACACAGCATATTAAAAAGCAGAGACATTACTTTGCCGACAAAAATCTGTATGGTCAAAGCTATGGTTTTTCCAGTAGTCATGTATGGATGTGAGAGTTGGACCAGAGAAGGCTAAGCACCAAAGAATTGATTCTTTCGCACTGTGGTATTGGAGAAGACTCTTGAGAGTCCCTTGGATTGGAAGGAGATCAAATCAGTCAATCCTAAAGGAAATCAATCCTGAATATTCATTGAAAGGACTCATGCTGAAGCTGAAGCCCCAATACTCTGGCCACCTGATGTGAAGAACTGACTCATTGGAAAATTCTCTGATGTTGGGAAAGACTGAAGGCAGGAGAGGAAGGGGACAGCAGAGGATGAGGTGTGACATCATTGACTCAATGGACATGAGTTTGAGCAAGCTCAGGGAGTTGGTGATGGACAGGGAAGCCTGGCATGCTGTAGCCCTTGGGGTCGCAAAGAGTTGGAACATGACTGAGTGACTGAACAAGGTATTGAGGGAAGAGATACACAGCTTGGGAGCAGATCTGAATTAGTGTCAAGACCATAAATAGCAAGAAGATGGAAAAACAAACAGTACAAATAATAAATCCAGGGGAAAAAAAAAACCAAAAAGTTGTGCCAAGGAGGAAACGTAATTGTAATACGCTAAATAGTTCAGCTGTAATACTCATATAATCATAATAATTTAACTAAAATCAGTCTAACCAAAATTGCCATATGACTTACTGGGAATAGAGGTAGATAAGAAATGGTGTGTGGAAGGTTGGTGAGAGCTGGTGATAGTGGTGGTAGCAAATGAGATTTACATCCTCATCTTCCTCAGTGGGAAGTCAGTAAATAATATGCAAAATGTAAAAACCAAAGAAACCACAGAATTATAAATAGCAGAAATAATCAATAAGCAGATTATTTAAAGTTATGCCAAAAGAATCAACTAAAAGAGGTAAAAAGTGTTATCTCTGGGAGAAGGGAATAGTGAAGTGGAGAATTATTCACTGTGTTTTGCTTTAAAAAAAAATTATTTAGTTTTGGGTGTGCTTGGTCTTTGTTGCTGTGCTTGGGCTTGTCATTGCTGTGGCTTCTCTTGTGGAGCATGGGCTCTAGGGTGCTTGAGCTTTGTAATTCCAATTCCCAGACTCCAGAGCACAGGCTCTGTTGTGGCGCACAGTTGCTCCATCACATGTAGGATCTTCCCAGACCAGGGATCCAACCCATGTCTCCTACGTTGGCAGGCAGATTCTTTACCACTGAGCAACCAGGGGAGCCCCTGGATTTAGCTTTTTAACAAGACATAGAGAACTATTGTCTCAATTATGATCACGTGGACTTGTGATAAAAAACATATTTTTCTTTAAAAAGGGGGGAAAGTAAATTTCTAATTCTCTCTTTGCATTCCCATCTCAAATACTATAATAAAACTCCCTAAATTCTCATGCTGCCTTTCAGAAGAACAGAACTCAAGACAAAAAAAATCTAGGAGGCAGAAGGAAGAGGACAGGAAGACTTTATTTTGGGGTGGCTGAAGACCCTCCAGTGACAGAGTGGGGGAGCAGATAGAATCTGCACCCAAGGAAGCTCAAAGTAGAAATAATCAAAGACCCAAACAAAACAGGCTGAACTGTTCTAGACATCAAGAGGTAACCCCATAGGAAGGAGCCCTGGATTGTACAGAGAGTCAGGTTCCTTTAGTTCGGCCTCAAACCTGCTGCCAAGCTCTTGGCAACTAAAAACCCAAACTGGGACAAGAACTGTTACATAGTCCTTATGATCAGAGAGAATTATGGAAAGTTCCTCAGGGGAGGCAGAAGAGCTTTTCTTAGCAGTAAAATCTCAAAGAAATATCTCATGTGGGGCTTTTAGAGGAGACACTCAGTGATGTAGGTGACAAGACGCTGGGAAGCATAGGGAAGAGTTGCCTGGGGCTTCCTTTGACTAAAGCCTGAGGCAGAGAGCTCTGCAGGGGTTAAGTAGCCTGGACGTGGAGTTTGATCAGAGAGGTGCCCAAGGATAGCTATGGGGTTGACTAATATCAAAGACAGAAGAATATGTTTTTTAAAATCTCAGAAACATAGAGACTGGTGAGAACAGCAAATGAAGCAGATTTTGGGAGCAGCTTTAAAGCTAGAAAAGTAAAGCAAGAAAGTGAGAGGAGCATCCTGTGGGTTTTAGGACAACCAGGCTGAGGAATTGATTTATATTTTAGAAAGAGCTCTGCTTCCCCAAGGACTAGAGAAAGACAAGCAAAGCCCCAGGTAACCAGGAACTAGTCACTGAAGGCTTGAGCCTGCTGTCTTGGGAATAAAGCATAAGGCTCAGGGTAGCTTAATTGTGTCCTGCGTGCCTTCTCAGTGTATTATTATGCCCAGAGTTTCTAAGCTTGGCAGAAAAGTTGTCATGCCTTTGATATGCTTGCATTTTAAAGGAAGATATGAGAAAACAGAGAGCCTTAATCTTACAGGTGCTGTGGAAGCTAAGAGGAGGCCAAGTTTTATCCTAGTTTGGAGATGAGAGAGGCTTTTGGATTTAAGGCTTCAATGAGGTGAAGGATGTCAATACTGGTGGTGGCACAGTCAGTCAAGGATTTGGGGACAGAAAAGGTTACAGTGGGAGCATGGTCAGGTATGGCCAAAGCATCAGCTGTTTGAAGGAAGTTGAGAGATAAGAATAGAAACCAAAGGCATGCTTTGGAGAGTCTTGAATGCCAGACCAGAGAGCAGCAGGTATCTGGTGGCTGGGCCAGCCTTCAGGGACCAGGGTAAGGCTGTAAATTCAAAAGTAGGGTGGTAGTGGTGGTATATGTGTGTTAAGAATGAGACTTCTCTCTCCTCCTTTCCATTGCCTAAATACCCAGTCTAATGTCTTGAGTAGCCCTACCACAATCTCCTTAACAGCTGTTAACACTGCTGGAACTCACACTATGAGTCCAGGCACTGTACTGGGTGCTTTACATTTCTTATCTTTTGTCAATGAAATGGGTATTGTTTTCTTACAATTTTATAGGAAATGAAGGCTAATAAAATTTGGGCAGTTTGCTCAAGGTCACAGAGCTATAATGATGAAACTAGGTTCAAAACCCAGCCCCTTGCTTTCCGTTCATTATTAGCACTTTAATGGCTTCCTTAGAGCCAGAACCAACTATTTTTTTATTTTTATTTTTTTAGTATTCTCACTGAAGCTAAAGATCAGTTCAGAGAAAGTCCTCAAAATATTCCTCTTGGGCCTCTGACTGCCACAGTAGGATGCTAGGAAGACTGGCTTGGCTCAGGTAAGAGGGACTACTTCCCTGGAGACAGGATGGGGCTCAGTTGTGAGGAGTCTCCCCATCTGCCACTCATGTCTCCCCATCTGTTTCTCTGCCCCTTCCCAGGCCCAGGAAGCTCAACAAGGACCCTTTGAAGTCTTTCTTCTGGGGTCAGGGCTTAGAAAGGCAGGTGAGTGACTGCCTGCTTCCTGGTGGGAGTATGGGAAGGAGCCCAGCTCTGTTCTTGGCTTCTAGACTTCTAGTTAGAGCAGAGACTAGGCCATTATAGTGCACTTTAACTTCCCTGGTGGCTCAGATGGTAAAGAATCTGCCTCCAATGAAGAAGATCTGGGTTCCATCCCTGGATTGGGAAGATCCCCTGGAGAAGGGAATGGCAACCCACTCCAGTATCCTTACCTGGACAATTCCTTGGACAGAGCAGCCTGGTGGGCTACAGTCCATAGGGTTGCAAAGAGTTGGACATGACTGAAGGCGGTTAACACTTTCACTTTCATAGTTGATTTGCAATAATTTATTAGCTTTGGATATGGAGCATAGGGATTCAAAATTTTTGAGGTTATTCTCTACTTAAAGTTACTATTAAATATTGGCTATATTATCTATACTATACAATATATCCTTATATCCTACATATTATTTTTATATAGTAGTTTGTTTTTTAACTCTTGAGGGCAGTGAGAGAACTGTGACCTCCATGGTGCTAAGTTGATGCGGCTGAGAATTTTGGCACAGTCAAAGGTGTCTATCAGTGGAGGCATGAGTGCTGGAATGTTCTGCTTTTAGTTCCTGAGTTAGGATGGGGGTGGGAGTCAGTGGTGCAGAGTTCTCAGGATAATTCCTACTCCCTTGTAGGAAGCCTGGCCACTGGGCTAGCCTGAAGTCACGGAGTAGGCAATTACACAGGTTTTCTCCTTACCTTTTATTATGGTGTCTAAAATTTCATTATTAGAAGTCTATATACTTTTTACCTTTTGAATGTCCTATTAAAATGCAGCTCCCCATGGCAAAGACTATATATATGTTAAATACCTATTAACTGACTTCTCAGCTAGGAATATCTGAGAGAAATAATTATGGGAAACTAGAGTAACAGCTTTAAGGGGAAAGGATGGAGGTGGGCTTGAAGAATAGGGTTACTAACAGCAACAGAGGTGGAAACATATTGAATGAAGAGTTTCAAGGCACTTAGTGACAGCTATACATAACCATATCAGCGAGGACAGGTTCTAGAGTTTAAATAGAACAAAATGCATTCATCAAAAGAGTTTTTTTTTTTTTTTTTTTTTTTTAAGCCAGGAATAGCTAGGGAATCATTTACCCATCCATCTACCCATACTTCAAGCCTTTAACAAGGGCTTACTTTATGCCAGTATTGGGCCTGTTGCTCAAAGAGCTACTTAGATGATTTAGACATGATCTCTTTCCTCTAGGAGTTTCAAGTCTGATAGCAGAAGAGATATATGTAAAAATGATCTCTAAACAAGATAGTGTTAAGGCTCACAAAACAGAGACACCTAAAGCACTCCAGGAATTGTGAGGTGGGCAAGCCCAGCCACACTTGGCAAAACTCCCTACAGGAGGTGGCATCTGAGCCAGACCTTGAAGAGTGGGTAGTATCCTAGAATGTGTAGGTCAGTGAAGGACATCCAGACATAGGAAGGACATGAAGAAAGAAAAGGAGACAGGAAATGTCAGGGCATACTGGGGGGCTGGGAAGTGCCTATGTGACTTCACAGAGCTTTTGAAAGGAAGATCAGAGATAAAGCTGGAAGGACCTTAGCCTTGACTCTAAGGGACACAGAAGTTTGGTTCAGGATGGACTGTGTTCCCAGGAAGGGGCTGTGTTGCTGTTAGGCCTGGGGAAGGTTGAGAAGGGCTAGTGATGGTGGCAGGAATTTGTGAGATAGAGAGTACAATGAAAGGGAGAAAGGAAGGGTGCTTAGAGTTATACAGACCCCAGTGGAATTCCCTGCTTGTATTTTTGCTTTGCTGAGAAATTTGGAGCAAGCTATTTAGTCTGCTGTATCTTCACTTTTCCCATCTCTAAATCTTTTTCTTAAAAAGAAAATGTTTAACATAACTAGCCCTAAAACATTTCCAGAACTTCTGAGGCTGAAGGCTATGGCTCTGTGTATGTGTGTGCACAGGTGTAAGTCGTTCAATCATGTCTGATTCTTTGTGACCCCATGGAGTGTAGCTTGCCAGGCTCCTCTGTCCATGGGGTTCTTCAGGCAAGAATACTGAAGGAGGTGCTATTCCCATTTCCAGGTTATCTTCTCGACCCAGGGGTTGAATCCAGGTCTCCTGCATTGCAGGCAGATTCTTTTATCATCTGAACCACTGCTCTGTGGCACTCTTCAAATTTATTAGCACTGTGAGTCCCAGAGGGGGCAGAAGCAGTGTCAGTTCCAACTCTGCTGGGCCCTGTCTGCCAGACAATGGGCACATCTCTCTGGGTGGTGAAAGTGACATGATTAGCAGGGGACAAAGTCATTTTTCCCACTCATGCTTTAGATCTTGAATATATAGCAAAGTTCCGGTCTTAGAGTGGGGATTGAGCCTGGGCAGAGCTCAGTTGGTAAAGATTCCACCTGCACAAATAGATGGAAAAATATACCCAAGTTCATGGATTGGAAGAATCAATATAGTGAAAATGAGTATACTACACAAAGCAATCTATAGATTCAATGCAATCCCTATCAAGCCACCAATGGTATTTTTCACAGAACTAGAACAAATAATTTCACAATTTGTATAGAAATACAAAAAACCTCAAATAGCCAAAGCAACCTTGAGAAAGAAGAATGGAACTGGAGGAATCAACCTGCCTGAATTCAGGCTTTACTACAAAGCCACAGTCATCAAAACAGTATGGTACTGGCACAAAGACAGAACTATAGATCAATGGAACAAAATAGAAAGCCTAGAGATAAATCCATGTACCTATGGAGAAGGAAATGGCAACCCACTCCAGTGTTCTTGCCTGGAGAATCCCAGGGATGGTGGAGCCTGGTAGGCTACTGTCTATGGGGTCACACAGAGTCGGACACGACTGAAGTGACTTAGCAGCAGTAGCAGCAGCATGGACACCTTATCTTCGACAAAAGAGGCAAGAATATACAAGATTCTTGTAGATAAGATATCTTGGAGATAAGATAATCTCTTTAACAAGTGGTGCTGGGAAAACTGGTCAACCACTTGTAAAAGAATGAAACTAGAACACTTTCTAACACCATACACAAAAATAAACTCAAAATGGATTAAAGATCTAAACGTAAGACCAGAAACTATAAAACTCCTAGAGGAGAACATAGGTAAAACATTCTCCGACATAAATCACAGCAGGATCCTCTATGACCCACCTCCCAGAATATTGGAAATAAAAGCAAAAATAAACAAATAGGACCTAATTAAACTTAAAAGCTTTTGCACAACAAAGGAAACTATAAGCAAGGTGAAAAGACCACCTTCAGAATGGGAGAAAATAATAGAAAATGAAGCAAAAGACAAAGAATTAATCTCAAAAATATACAAGCAACTCCTGCAGCTCAATTCCAGAAAAACAAACGACCCAATCAAAAAATGGGCCAAAGAACTAAACAGACATTTCTCCAAAGAAGACATACAGATGGCTAACAAACACATGAAAAGATGCTCAACATCACTCATTATCAGAGAAATGTAAATAAAAACCACAATGAGGTACCATTTCACGCCAGTCAGAATGGCTGCTATCCAAAAGTCCACAAGCAATAAATGCTGGAGAGGGTGTGGAGAAAAGGGAACCCTCTTACACTGTTGGTGGGAATGCAAACTAGTACAGCCACTATGGAGAACAGTGTGGAGATTCCTTAAAAAACTGGAAATTGAACTGCCTTATGACCCAGAAATCCCACTGCTGGACATACACACGGAGGAAACCAGAATTGAAAGAGACACGTGTACCCCAATGTTCATCGCAGCACTGTTTATAATGGCCAGGACATGAAAGTAACCTAGATGTCCATCAGCAGACGAATGGATAAGAGAGCTGTGGTACATATACACAATGGAGTATTACTCAGCCATTATAAAGAATACATTTGAATCAGTTCTAATGAGGTGAATGAAACTGGAGCCTATTATACAGAGTGAAGTAAGCCAGAAAGAAAAACACCAATACAGTATACTAACACATATATATGGAATTTAGAAAGATAGTAATGATAAACCTATATGTGAGACAGAAAAAGAGACACAGATGTATAGAACAGTCTTTTGGACTCTGTGGAAGAAGGTGAGGGTGTGATCTGAGAGAATAGCACTGAAACATGTACATTATCATATGTGAAACAGATCATCAGTCCAGGTTTGATGCATGAGACAGGTGCTCAGGGCTGGTGCACTGGGATGACCCAGAGGGATGGGACGGGGAGGGAGGTGGGAGGGGGGTTCCGGATGGGGAACACAGGTAAACCCATGGCTGATTCATATCAATGTATGGCAAAAACCACTACAATATTGTAAAGTAATTAGCCTCCAGCTAAAATAAATAAATAAATAAAAAGAATCCACCTGCAATGCAGGAGACCCCGGTTCAATTCCTGGTTCAGGAAGATTCCCCTGGAGAAGGGATAGGCTACCCTCTCTGGTATTCTTGGGCTTCTTTTGTGGCTCAGCTGGTAAAGAACCCTCCTGCAATGCAGGAGGCCTGGGTTCGATCCCTGGGTTGGGAAGAGCCCTTGGAGAAGGGAAAGGCTACCCACTCTAGTATTCTGGCCTGAAGAATTTCATGGACTGTAGAGTCCATGACGTTGCGAAGAGTTGGACACAACTGAGCGACTTTCACTTTGAACCTGGTCAGGGGAACGCTCGGGATGAAGCATGCAGTCAGAGTACCAGAGGTTAGGGGCCTTTGTTTCTAACTGACAAATTGGAAAAAACCCTAAACGTCCAAGAAGAAGAAATTAATAAAGTAAATTATGGAAGAGGTAGGCTCTGAAATATTGAGACCATGGTATTGATCTATGTTTATTTATGAAGTAATATCATTTTAATAGAGTCAATTAAGATTTTAATACAGCATGTCCCAGATGGCACTAGTGGTAAAGAACCCGCCTGCCAGTGCAGGAGATCAAAAGAGACACGGGTTCAATCCTTGGGTTCAGAAGATCCCCTGAACAATCCACTTCAGTATCCTTGCCTGGAGAATCCCATGAACAGAGGAGCCTGTGGGCTACAGTCCATAGGATCACAAAGAGTCAGACACGACTAGAAGTGATTTAACATGCACACAGGTACAGTATAAGCGCGTTACCGATATCTGTATGTTATTTTCTATTACAATTAATCTAAAGAATGAAATGGCAACCTACTCCAGTATTCATGCCTGAAAACCTCATGTACAGAAGAACCTAGTGGGCTACTGTCTATGGGGTCACAAAGAGTCGAACATAACTTAGGAACTAAAACAACAACGAAATTGCAGTTAATACAGGTTTATTATCTTACAAAAGATGCATTGCTCTACTTGTGTAAAGAATCCTGTTCATTCTACCTCCTCTAGGGCATGGATCCAGTCATTCTGTCCTCTTTCACCATTATCCTTTCCCCTTTTCCTCTGGATAATTACCATCACCTTAAAGATGTTCCATACTCTGACTTAGCCAGAAAACTAAAAAGAATATAAAAAATTTCTTGACTTCTCCATTTCCTACCAGTTAGCATGTCATGTCTCTACTTCCCTTCATAACAAACTTTTTGAAACATTTATATTTGCCTCTGTGTCCCTTCTACTGCTTTCTTAAATTTCTGACCATGTTTTTGAGCCTACTCTTGTGAAGTCATCAACGCCAAATCTGGCTGTACGTCATCAATCAAATGCTGAGTTTCCTCTCCTCATATTTAACCTTTCAGCAGCCTTGTTCCAGCTGATCACCACTGTTAACAACACTTCCCTTATTTGGCTTCTGGAACAACAATCCCTCCTGGTTTTCCCCTCACCTCTCTGGTGTTTCTTTCTTGGATGAATTTTCAGATTCCCCTAATTTTACTCACTTTTTGTTGTACTTTTATATTGTTTTGCTCCAGGGTTTAGTCCCAGAAAATTTTCTCTTTTATATACTTTCTATAAGTGATTTCATCCAGGTCTATGGTTTAAATATCAACTATATATAGTGAATTTCAAAATGATAATTCCAGTCTCAACACAGCACTGCTTGCATGCTTAAGTGGCATCTGAAGAAATCAGCTGGGGCTGGACCAGATGGTGGAATAGAAGGACGTGTGCTTATCTTCTCCTGCCAGAGCACCAAATTTGAAACTAGCTGTTGAACAACTGTCAACAGGAAGACACTGGAACTAGCCAAAAAAAGATACTCCACATCCAAGGACAAAGCAGAAGCCACAACAAAACAATAGGAAGGGTACTATTATGATAAAATCAAATTCTATACCTGCCAGGTGGGCAACTCACAAACTGGAGAACAATAATATCAAAGAAGTTCTTGCACTGTTGTGAAGGTTCTAGGCCCCACATCAGGCTCCTCAGCCTGGGGATCCAGCCAAGGACTGGGAATCCCCAGGGAATCTGACTTGGAAGGCCAGCAGGATTTGATTACAGAGATTCCACAGGACTGGGGAAAACAGACTCTTGGAGGGTACAAATAAAATTTTATGCATGCCAGGACTCAGGGGAAAGGAACAGTGACACCACAGGAGACTGAGGCAGTGAGTGTTTGGGGGTCTCCTGCAGAGGCATGGGTTAGCAGTGGCCTGCCATGGGGACAGGGGCACTGCCAGCAGAGCTCATGGGAGATGCATCTCTTAGAGTTCACCAATAGCCCTACTGTAGAAGCCTATAGATTCCAGGACTGGGTCATCTCAGGCTAAACAACTAACAGGGAGGGAGCACAGCCCCACCTGTCAGCAGATAATTGGACTGAAGTTTTATTAAGAACTTTATTCGGAAGACCTGGGTTTGATCCCTGGGTCGGGAAGATCCCCTGGAGAAGGAAATGGCAACCCACTCCAGTACTCTTGCTTGGAGAATCCCATGGAGGGAGGAGCCTGGTGGGCTACAGTCCACGGGGTCGCAAAGAGTTGGACACGACTGAGCGACTTCACTTTCACAGCCCTGATAGAATGATCTCTGTTCCTTTCCAAGGGAAACCATTCAATATCACAGTAATCCAAGCCCATGCCCCAACCAGTAACACTGAAGAAGCTGAAGTTGAACGGTTCTAGGAAGACCTACAAGATTTTTTAGAACTAACACCCAAAAAAGATGTCCTTTTCATTATAGGGGACTGGAATGCAAAAGTAGGAAGTCGAGAAACACCTGAAGAAACAGGCAAATTTGGCCTTGGAGTATGGAATGAAGCAGGGCAAAGGCTAATAGAGTTTGCCAAGAGAACGCACTGGTCATAGCAAACACCCTCTTCCAACAACACAAGAGAAGACTCTACACATGGACATCACCAGATGGTCACCACTGAAATCAGATTGATTATATTGTTTGCAGCCAAAGATGGAGAATCTCTATACAGTGAGCAAAAATAAGACCAGGAGCTGACTGTGGCTCAGATCATGAACTCCTTATTACCAAATTCAGACTCAAATTGAAGAAAGTAGGGAAAACCGCTAGACCATTCAGGTATGACCTAAATCAAATCCCTCATGATTATACAGTGGAAGTGAGAAATAGATTTAAGGGACTGATAGAATGAGTGCCTGATGAACTATGGACAGAGGTTTGTGACATTGTACAGGAGACAGAGATCAAGACCACCTCCATGGAAAAGAAATGCAAAAAAGCAAAATGGCTGTCTGGGGAGGCCTTACAAATAGCTGTGAAAAGAAGAGAAGCGAAAAGCAAAGGAGAAAAGGAAAGATATGCCCATTTGAATGCAGAGTTCCAAAGAATAGCAGGGAGAGATAAGAAAGCCTTCTTCAGCGATCAATGCAAAGAAATAGGAGGAAAACAACAGAATGGGAAAGACTAGAGATCTCTTCAAGAAAATTAGAGATACCAAGGGAACATTTCATGCAAAGATGGGCTCAGTAAAGGACAGAAATGGTATGGACCTAACAGAAGCAGAAGATATTAAGAAGAGGTGGCAACAATACACAGAAGAACTGTGCAAAAAAGATTTTCATGACCAAGATAATCGCGATGGTGTGATCACTCACCTAGAGCCAGACATCTTGGAATGAGAAGTCAAGTGGGCCTTGGAAAGCATCACTATGAACAAAGCTAGTGGAGGTGATGGAATTCCAGTTGAGCTATTTCAAATCCTGAAAGATGATGCTGTGAAAGTGCTGCACTCAATATGCCAGCAAATTGGGAAAACTCAGCAGTGGCCACAGGACTGGAAAAGGTTAGTTTTCATTTCAATCCCAAAGAAAGGCAGTGCCAAAGAATGCTCAAACTACTGCACAACTGCACTCATCTCACATGCTAGTAAAGTAATGCTCAAAATTCTCCAAGCCAGGCTTCAGCAATACATGAACTGTGAATTTCCAAATGTTCAAGCTGGTTTTAGAAAAAGCAGAGGAATCAGAGATCAAATTGCCAACGTCCACTGGATCATGGAAAAAGCAAGAAAGTTCCAGAAAAACATCTATCTCTGCATTATTCCTTATTGACTTTAAGGCCAAAGCCTTTGACTGTGTAGAACACAATGCTGCTGCTGCCGCCACTAAGTCACTTCAGTAGTGTCTGACTCTGTGTGACCCCATAGATGGCAGCCCACCAGGCTCCCCCATCCCTGGGATTCTCCAAGCAAGAACACTGGAGTAGGTTGCCATTTCCTTCTCCAATGCATGAAAGTAAAAGGTGAAAGTGAAGTCGCTTAGTCATGTCTCTTAGTGACCCCATGGAGCTACCTGGCTCCTCTGTCCATGGGATTTTCCAGGCAAGAGTACTGGAGTGGGGTGCCATTGCCTTCTCTGTGGATCACAATAAACTGTGGAGAATTCTGAAAGAGATGGGAATACCAGACCACCTGACCTGCCACTTGAGAAACCTGTATGCAGGTCAGGAAGCAACAGTTAGAACTGGACCTGAAACAACAGACTGGTTCCAAATAGGAAAAGGAGTATGTCAAAGCTGTATATTGTCACCCAGCTTATTTAAATTATATGCAGAGTACATCATGAGAAATGCTGGGCTGGAGGAAGCACAAGCTGGAATCTAGATTGCCAGGAGAAATATCAATAACCTCAGATACGCAGATGACACCACCCTTAGGCAGAAAGTGAAGAGGAACTAAAAAGCCTCTTGAAAGTGAAAGAGGAGAGTGAAAACATTGGCTTAAAGCTCAACATTCAGAAAACCAGGATCATGGCATCTGGTCCCATCACTTCATGGCAAATAGATGGGGAAATAGTGGAAACAGTGTCTGACTTTATTTTGGGGGGCTCCAAAATTACTGCAGACGGTGATTACAGTCATGAAATTAAAAGACCCTTACTCCTTGAAAGGAAAGTTATGACCAACCTGCTGCTGCTGCTGCTGCTAAGTCGCTTCAGTCATGTCCGATCTGTGCGATCCGAGAGATGGCAGCCCACCAGGCTCCCCCGTCCCTGGGATTCTCCAGGCAAGAACACTGGAGTGGGTTGCCATTTCCTTATCCAATGCATGAAAATGAAAAGTGAAAGTGAAGTCACTCAGTCATGTCTGACTCCTAGTGACCCTATGGACTGCAGCCTACAAGGCTCCATTTTCTTCCAGGCAAGAAAATCCAGGAGTGGGTTGCCATTGCCTTCTCCATGACCAACCTAGATAGCATATTAAAAAGCAGAGATATTACTTTGCCAACAAAGATTCGTCTAGTCAAGGCTATGGTTTTTCCAGTGGTCATGTATGGATGTGAGAGTTGGACTATGAAGAAAGCTGAGCGCTGAAGAATTGATGCTTTTGAACTGTGGTGTTGGAGAAGACTCTTGAGAGTCTCTTGGACTGCAAGGAGGTCCAACCAGTCCATCCTAAAGGAGATCAGTCCCGGGTGTTCATTGGAAGGACTGATGCTAAAGCTGAAACTCCAATAGTTTGGCCACCTCATGTGAAGAGTTGACTCACTGGAAAAGACCCTGATGCTGGGAGGGATTGGGGGCAGGAGGAGAAGGGGACAACAGAGGATGAGATGGCTGGATGGCATCACTGACTCGATGGACATGAGTTTGAGTAAAGTCCAGGAGTTGGTGGTGGACAGGGAGGCCTGGCGTGCTGCAATTAATGGGGTCACAAAGAATCGGACAGGACTGAGTGATGGAACTGAATTGCTCACCAGAATAAGACCCAGTTTTCCCCACAGCCAGTCCCTCCCATCTAGATGCTTTCACGAGCCTTTTATGCTTATCCATCAGAAGCCAGACAAAAGAAATAAGAACTACAATCTTATCAGCCTACAGAACTAATACCACAATCACAGAAAACTTCCAAAAATGAAAAGAAATAGGATTATGTTCCAGATGAAGGAATAAGATAAATCTCCAGAAAAACAATTAAATGAAGTAGAGATAGGCAGCCAAGCAGAAAAAGAATTTAAAATAATGATAGTGAATATGATTCAGGATCTCTAAAAAAGAATGGAGGCAAAGATTTGAGAAGATGCAACAAATGGTAGCTAAAGACCTAGAAGAAGTAAAGAACAAACAGAGATGAACAATACATAGGAGGAGTCAATAGCATAATAACTGAGGCAGAAGAATGGATAAGTGACCCAGAAGACAGAATGCTGGAAATCAATGCTGCAAAACAGAATATTTTAAAAAAGGATGAAAAGAAATGAAGACAGCCTAACAGACCTCCGATACAACATTGAAAAAGTGAAAGTGAAAGTGAAGTCGCTCAGTCGTGTCTGACTCCGTGATCCCATGGACTTTAGCCTACCAGGCTTCTCAGTCCATGGGATTTTCCAGGCTAGAGTACTGGAGTGGGTTGCCATTTCCTTCTCCAGGGGATCTTCCCAACCCAGGGATCAAACCCGGGTCTCCCTCATTGTAGGCAGACGCTTTTACCTTCTGAGCCACCAGGGAAGCCCCGATACAAAATTAAATACACCAATATTTACATTATAGAGGTCCCAGAAGGAGAAGAGAGAGAGAAAGGACTTGATAAAATATTTGAAGAGATAATAGCTGAAAAGTTCCCCAACATGGGAAAGGAAATAGTTAACCAAGTCCAGGAAGCACACAAAGTCCCAGGCAGGATAAACCCAAGGAGGAACACACTGAGACACATGTAATAAATGGCAAAAATTAAAGACAAATTATTAAAAGCAACAAGGGAAAAAAGACTACAAGTGAAAACCCATAAAGTTATCAGCTGATTTCTCAACAGAAACTCTATAAGCCAGAAGGCAATAGCATAATATATTCCAAGTGATGTAAGGGAAGAACCAACAACCAGGAATACTCTACCCAGCAAGACTCTCATTCCAATTTGATGCCGAAATCAAAAGCTTTCCAGACAAGCAAAAGTTAAGAGAATTCACTGCTAAACCAGTTTTAGGGCTTCCCTGGTGGCTCAGAGGTTAAAGCGTCTGCCTGCAATCCAGGAGACCCGGGTTTGATCCCTGGGTCGGGAAGATCCTCTGGAGAAGGAAATGGCAGCCCACTCCAGTCTTGCCTGGAAAATCCCATGGATGGAGGAGCCTGGTAGGCTACAGTCCACGGGGTTGCGAAGAGTCGGACACGACTGAGCGACCTCACTTTCACTTTCTTTCACTTTCAAACCAGTTTTACAACAAATGATAAAGGAACTTCTTTAGGCAGGAAACACAAGAGAAGGAAACGATCTACAAAAAAATAAACCCCAAACAATTAACAAAATGGTAATGGGATCATACATATTGATAATTATCTTAAATGTAAATGGATTAAATACACCAACCAAAAGACATAGACTGGCTGCATGGATTTAAAAACAAGACCCATATATATATTGTCTGCAAGAGACCTACTTCATACCTATGGACACTTACAAACTGAAGGTAAGGGGACAGCAGAAGGCATTTCAAACAAATGGAAATCATAAGAAAACTGGAGTAGCAATATTCACATCAGACAAAACAGACTTTAAAACAAAGATTGTTTTAAAAGACAAAGAAGGACACTACATAATGATTGTGGGTTCAATCCAAGAAGAAGATATATGCACCCAACATAGGAGCACCTCAGTATGTAAGCAAATACTAACAATCATAAAGGGAGAAACTGACAGTAACATAATAATAGTGAGGGACTTTAATACCCCACTTTCATCAATGGACATATCATCCAGACAGAAAATCAATAAGGAACCATAGCCCTTAAACGACACTTTAGACAATTGCACTTGATTGATAATTATAGAGCAGTTCATCCAAAGGCAGCAGACTACACATTTTTCTCGAGTGCACACAAAACATTCTCCAGGACTGCTCACATCCTGGTGACAAGTCTAGTCTTTGTAAATTTCAGAAAAATCAAAATCACATCAAGCATCTCTTCTGATTACAATGTAATGAGATTAGAAATGAACTAACTACAAGGAAAAACTTTAAGAAACACAAACATAGAGTGGCTAAACAATATGCTACTAAGCAACCATTGGATCACTGAAGAAATCAAAGATGAAATAAAAAAAAATACCTCAAGACAAGTGAAAATGAAAGTACAATAGTCCAAAACTTATGGAATGTAGCAAAAGCAGTTCTAAGAGGGAAGTTTATAGCAATACAATCTTACCTCAAGAAACGAGAAAAACTCAGATAAGCAACCTAACCTTATACCTAAAACAACTAGATAAAGAACAAAAAACCCTAAGTTAGTAGAAGGACGGAAATCATAAAGATCAGAGCAGAAATAAATGAAATAGAGATAAAGAAAACAACTGCAAAGATCAATGAAACTAAAAGCTAGTTCTTTGAAAAGATAAACAAGATTGATAAACCTTTAGCTAGACTCATCAAGAAAAAAAAAAGGGAGAGGACTCAAATCAGTAAAATTAGAAATGAAAAATAAATTACAACTGACTCCACAGAAATTTCAAGAATCATAAAAGACTACTATGAACAACTGTATGCCAATAAAATAGACAACCTGGAAGAAATGGACAAACTCTTAGAAAGATAGTCTCCCTAGACTGAACTGGGAAGAAATAGAAAGTATGAACAGACCAGTCACAAGCACTGAAATTGAAACTGTGATTAAAAAATCTCTCAAGAAACAAAAGTCCAGGGCCTGATGGATTCACAGGTAAATTTTATCAAACATTTAGAGAAGAGTTAGCACCTATCCTTTTGAATCTGTTCCAAATAATCACAGAGGAAGGAAAACTTCCCAACTCATTTTATGAGGCCACCATCACCCTGCTACCAAAACCAGACAAAGATACCACAAAAAAAGAAAATTACAGGCCAGTATTACTGATGAACACAGATGCAAAACTGCTCAATAAAATACTAGAAATCTGTATCCAAACAATACATTAGAAAGATCATACATCATGATCCAGTGGGATTCATCCTAGGGATGCAAGGATTTTTCAACATCTTTAAATCAATCAATATGATACACTGTATCAACAAACTGCAGAATTAAAAACCATATGATCATCTCAATAGATGCAGAAAAGGCTTTTGACAAAATTCAGCACCAATTTATAGTAAAAACTCTCCAGAAAGGGGGCATAGAGGATACATACCTCAATGCAATAAAGGTCATATATGACAGACCTACAGCTAGCATCATACTCAATGGTGAAAAGCTGAAAGCATTCCCTCTAAGATTAGGAGCAAGATAATGATGTCCATTCTTACCACTTTTATTCAACATAGTTTTGGAAGTCCTAGCTATAGCAATCAGAGAAGAAAAAGAAGGTAATCCATATTGCAGAAGAAGAAGTTAAACTGTCACTGTTTGCAGATGACATGATATTATACACAGATCTTAAAGATGCCACCAGAGAACTACTAGAACTCAATGAATTTGGTAAAGTTGCAGGTTCAGTCAGATCAGTTCAGTCGCTCTGTCGTATCCAACTCTTTGCGACCCCATGAATCACAGCACGCGAGGCCTCCCTGTCCATCACCAACTCCCGGAGTTCACTCAGACTCACGTCCATTGAGTCAGTGATGCCATCCAGCCATCTCATCCTCTGTCATCCCCTTCTCCTCCTGCCCTCAATCCCTCCCAGCATCAGGGTCTTTTCCAATGAGTCAACTCTTTGCATGAGGTGGCCAAAGTACTGGAGTTTCAGCTTTAGCATCATTCCTTCCAAAGAAATCCCAGGGTTGATCTCCTTCAGAATGGATTGGTTGGATCTCCTTGCAGTCCAAGGGACTCTCAAAAGTCTTCTCCAACACCACAGTTCAAAAGCATCAAGTTGCAGGTTACAAAATTAATAAACAAAAGTCTGTTGCATTTCTATACACTGACAATGAAAGTTCAGAAAGATAAATTCAAGAAGCAATTCCAATTACCATTGCATCAAAAATAATAAAATACCTAGGAATAAATCTAGCTATGCATGTGAAAGACCTGTACTCCAAAAACTGTAAGATGCTGATGAAAGAAATTAAAGAAGACATAAACAGATGGAAAGGTATACCACACATTCATGGATTGGAAGAATCAATATTGTTAAAAGGACTATATCACCCAAAACAATCTACAGATTCAACGCAATGTCTGTCAAATTAGCAACATCATTTTTCACAGAACTAGAACAAAAAAAAAAAATCTCAAAATTTGTAAGGAGATGCAAAAGACTCCAAATAGCCACAGCAATCTTGAAAAAGGAAAACAGAGCTGGAGGAATCAAGCTCCCTGACTTCAGACTATATTACAAAACTACAGTCATCAAAACAGTATGGTACTGGCTGTTACAAACAACAGATTAATGAAACAGGATAGAAAACCCAGAAATGAGCCCATGTACCTATAGTGAATTCATCAGTGACGAAGGAGGCAAGACTACACAACCTTGGGAAGACAGTCTCTTCAACAAATGGTGCTGGGAAAACTGGTCAGCCACATGTTCAAACATGAAATTAAATCATTACTTAATTCCATACACAAAAATAAGCTCAAAATTGCTGGGAGCCAGCGTGAGGAATCCCACCCGTGACAAGGTCATGTGGCAGAGATCTGATGGGCAAGGTCGAGTCAGATCTCAGGTTTTCCCCCTGGTATTTCCTGAGCATGTACCCCTCAAAACCAAAGTCTGCTAGCCTTTGTACTCTGCTTTTCCACTCTCCTGACACACTCTGGAAAAAGTCATCTCAAGGCTTTAGTCTTCTGCATTTGAAAGGGTGTTTCAATCCAAAAACCCCTCTGATGGCTTTCTAGCCTGCCTGTAGGACTCGTACAGCTGCACATGTGATTGTTTGAGGCCTCCCGACCGCGGGAGGCACAGGAAGCTTAAAACATCTAGGAATGTAGGGGCTTCCGAGGAGTCAAAATCATTAGAACAGGACTGATTAAAGGTTTCATTTGTTGAGCCAATACTTGCTGCCGAATTTTCATATCTTTTATTTGTAGAGATAGTTGGTATATAGAAAAACAGGTAGTAGACCTGGTATTAGCGACATTAGATCTTTGAGTTAAGCACTTTCTTTGTTATAACCCACTGCACCTTTGCTCTACAGGAATGTAACTTTATTTAGTACTTTGAGGGTGATGCAGAGTAAAGAAAAAACACTTCTAGGGAAAAGGAGTTTTCTGGTTGATAGACAGTTATCCAGGAAGAGAGCCATAAAAATGTTAACAGGCCTCTTGGCCAGAAGATAATGTAAACGACCTGAGACCTTTTGTATATGGGAGGGTATGCAAAAAGAAAGCCTGGTCTCAATGAGGGTCAGGACTGCTGCCCCTGCATAACTCTGCATATTCCATTATTTCTTTATGTACAACTTGGGATATATAGGCTGATTTTGAAAGTGGAGTCTTTGGAGTCTTGCACCGATGCTGGGCTTCCCCATGTCTTTCTTTTCTCCTCTTTTTCGGCTGAATTCCCATCTGGAGCGGGGAGGCTCACCACGTCTACTTACTTGCCCTGGCTGCTAAGATCCACGCGAAAGGGAGCCTAAGGTGGGGTACCCTTCGATATTCAAGTGGGCGCTGGTGGCCTAACGTAGATGGTGCAAACCTCTTGTCTCGAAGTTTTATTGGTTTTCCCCGTAAACCAAGTTATTCAGCCTCTTTTTCTCTGCCTAAATTTCTTACTATACTATTTCTTCCTAATCTAATCTTATATTTTCTAAATACATAAGTTTTCCTCACCTATCCGTCTCCCCTTCGAATTGCCCTGGATCCACCTAAATGTTACTCTGGACACTATAACACTCTTAGAGGAAAACATAGGCAGAACACTCTCTGCCATAAATCACAGCAACATCTTTTTTCAATCCATCTCCCAGAATAATGGGGGGGGGGGAAACCAAAAATAAACAAATGGAACCTACTTAAACTCAAAAGGCAATGCTAAAGAATGCTCAAACTACTGTACAATTGCACTCATCTCACACGCTAGTGAAGTAATGCTCAAAATTCTCCAAGCCATGCTTCAGCAATATATGAACCGTGAACTTCCAGATGTTCAAGCTGGTTTTAGAAAAGGCAGAGGAACCAGAGATCAAATTGCCAACATCCGCTGGATTATCGAAAAAGCAAGAGAGTTCCAGAAAAACATCTGTTTCTGCTTTATTGACTATGCCAAAGCCTTTGACTGTGTGGATTACAATAAACTGTGGAAAATTCTGAAAGAGATGGGAATACCAGACCCTGACCTGCCTCTTGAGAAACCTGTATGTAGGTCAGGAAGCAACAGTTAGAACTGGACATGGAACAACAGACTAGTTCCAAATAGGAAAAGGAGTATGTCAAGGCTGTATATTGTCACCCTGCTTATTTAACTTATATGCAGACTACATCATGAGTAATGCTGGGCTGGAGGAAGCACAAGCTGAAATCAAGATTGCTGGGAGAAATATCAATAACCTCAGGACCGAGCCACTACACTTTGACTTTTCACTTTCATGCATTGGAGAAGGAAATGGCAACCCACTCCAGTGTTCTTGCCTGGAGAATCCCAGGGACGGGGGAGCCTGGTGGGCTGCTGTCTATGGGATCACACAGAGTCTGACATGACTGAAGTGACTTAGCAGCAGCAGCATATATGCAGAAGACACCACCTTTATGGCAGAAAGTGAAGAAGAACTAAGGAGCCTCTTGATGAAAGTGAAAGAAGAGAGTGAAAAGTTGGCTGAAAACTCAACATTCAGAAAATGAAGATCATGGCATCTGGTTCCATCACTTCATGGCAAATAGATGGGGAAACAGGTGAAACAGTGTCAGACTTTATTTTGGGGGGCTCCAAAATCACTGCAGACGGTGGCTGTAGCCATGAAATTAAAGGACGCTTACTCCTTGGAAGGAAAGTTATGACCAACCTGACAGCATATTAAAAAGCAGAGACATTACTTTGTCAACAAAGGTCCGTCTAGTCAAGGCTATGGTTTTTCCTGTGGTCATGTATGAATGTAAGAGTTCAACTATAAAGAAAGCTGAGTGCTGAAGAATTGATGCGTTTGAACTGTGGTGTTGGAGAAGACTCTTGAGAGTCCCTCGGACTGCAAGGAGATCCAACAAGTCCATCCTAAAGGAGATCAATCCTGGGTGTTCATTGGAAGGATTGATGTTGAAGCTGAAACTCCAATACTTTGGCCACCTGACGCAAAGAGCTGACTCATTGGAAAAGACCCTGATGCTGGGAAAGATTGAGGACAGGAGGAGAAGGGGACGACAGAGGATGAAATGGTTGGATGGCATCACCAACTCAATGGACATGGGTTTGGGTAGACTCCAGGAGTTGGTGATGGACAGGGAGGCCTGGCGTGCTGTGGTTCATGCGGTCGCAAAGAGTTGGACATGACTGAGTGACTGAACTGACTAACTAAACTCAAAAGCTTTTGCACAACAAAGGGAACAACAAAACAAAAAGACAACCTACAGACTGGGAGAAAATATTTGCAAATGATGTGACTGACAAGCAATTAGTCTCCAAAATTTACAAACAGCTCATGATGCTTAATAGCATGAAAACAAACAACCCACTCAAAAAAATGGGCAGAAGACCTGAATAGATATTTCTCTAAAGAGGACATACAGATGGCCAATAGGCACATGAAAAGATGTCGTTATTAGAGAAATGCAAATCAAAATTACAATGAGATATCACCTCACACCAGTCAGTCTGGCTGTCTTAAAAAAATCCATAGACGACAAATACTGGAGATGGTGTGGAGAGAAAGGAACCCTCCTGCACTGTTGATGGGAATGTAAATTGCTATACCCACTATGGAGAACAGTATGGAGGTTCCTTAAAAACTAAAAATAGAGCTACCATATAACCCTGCAATCCCTCTCCTGGGCATATATCCAGAGAAAAACATGGCCTGTAAAGATACATGCACCCCAGTGTTCACTGCAGCAGCAGCACTGCTTACAGTAGCCAAGACATGGAAACAATTTAGTTGTTCATCAACAGAGGAATGGATAAAGAAGATATGCTACATATATACAATGGAATATCACTCAGCCATTAAAAAAAAGGAAATAAGGCCAATTGTAGCAACATGGATAGAGTGTCATACTGAGTGAAGTAGGTCAGACAAATAAATATCATATGACATCCCTTATATGTGGAATCTAGAAAGAAATGATACAAATGAATTTACGTATAAAACAGATTCACAGGCTTAGAAAATGAACTCATGGTTTTGCTGTGGGGGAAAGGATAGTTAAGGACTTTGGGAAGGTCATGTACACACTGCTATATTTAAAATGGATAACCAACAAGGACCTACTGTATAGCACATGGAACTCTACTCAATGCTATGTGCCAGCCTGAATAGGTAGGGGGTTTGGGGGAGAATGGATACATGTATCATATGGCTGAGTCCCTTCCCTGATCACCTGAAACTACCACAGCATTCTTAATCAGCTATACCCCAATACAAAATATTTTTGGTTTTAAAAATATAAAATTAAAAAATGTTTTTCAAAAAGAAAAAAATAACAACAAAAAAAGAGGCATCTGAAAACTTAATTCCCCAAATGGAATCTTTGCATTTCCCTGGACCTGCTCCTCTTATGCTCTACAACCCATAAAACATTCCTCTATCCACTCAGGTCATCGGCACTCCTAGGTTTCTCTAATATTCCACAGCAGAGCATCAGTGAATCTTGCTGGTACTGTCTGAAATCTCCAAATGCCAGCAACATCTTAGAACACTTCCTGAATCTGAATATTTCTTCCTAAATATTTCTCATCACTCCACAACTCTCATCCAGTCTAAGCTACCAATATGATTCTACATGATTGCACTGCCTCCTCTTTCACTTTCCCTGTAAAGCAAACATACTCATTCTTTTAAGACATTCAGCTCTGCTTACAACTCCCCAGTGGCTTTTATCACAAAGGATAAAATCTAAAGTCCTTATCATACTCACAAGACGCTGTCATCTGGCCCCTGCTGCCTCTCTGACCTCATCTCCCACCCTTTTCCTCTGAATCACTGCTTTCCACCTGTACTAGCCTCTTGTCTGTTCCTTGATCATGCCCAGAAAACGTATGCATTAGGATTTGTGCATTTACTATTTCCTTTCTTCTCTCAGATTCCTACTGAGCTTGTTCTCTCTTTTTTTAGGTAATTCTCAAATATTGCTTAATCAAAGAGGTAGTCTCTGACCTCTCATTCATAACATAATATTTCTCCTTTATGCTGCTTTATGTCTCATATCAGTATCCATTATGTGTGGGTTAGGAGTTGTGCCTAACTCTTGAGGAGATCATTCCCCTCCGTGACAGCGTAATTAGCTCCCCCAGTGGTCAGTAGTATACAACCTACATAGCCATATATGACATACATGCTAGTACACAGTAGAGTGCAGACTTATTTATTTTCTGATTCCCCCACTATAATGTAAGTTTCTCTAGGATGGGGTCTTGGGAGCACCCCTGCAGGTAGAACAGTACCTACAACATAGCAGATGCTCAAGAGTTCCTTGATATATGAGCTGATATATGCTTCATGTATGTGTGTATTATGTGGATGCACGGGGGGAAAGATCTAAAAAGAAACACACCAAATGTTAAAAGTGATTATATCTGAGCAGTGGAATTACATGTGATTTTCCCACTGTCTTCTTTATCCTTTCCTAGGGCATGGATATTTTAATAAGAATATATTATTTTTTACAAAGATGAAGGTATTTTGGAAGCAGAGAAACCTGAGATTGAATCTTGGTTTCACTCTTTTTTTGTTGTGTAACCTTGGGCAAACTTATTACCATCTTTGTGTCTCTTTAAAATGGAGATACTATTTAGATTATTGGGTTATTGTGAGAATTAAGTAAAATATGATGTCAAAGCTTGGCATAGCATCTGCCTGAATTTAAGACTGTAGTAAAGAGTATTCTCTCTCTTCCTCTGAATTATGATTGTTTTATTATTATTTTAGGGGAGCAGATCACTGAGATGTACACATGAGCCCCAAACCCTGAGGAACTACTGGGTCTATGTTTAACCCCAAGTGTCCTTCCCTATGGCTGATGGGAGACATTAAAATAGATGGACACCCAAGGCAGTGCAATGTGGTGAGTTAATGAAAGAATAACCAAGTTGGTGCTATTTGTATCTCAATGAAGACTCAGCATTAACAGGATTTTAAATCTTTTTAGACTTCTATCCAAAATCCTTTCTTCAGTCCACAAATCTTTTCTTGTGGATAGTGGTAGTAAGATGGGCTGGAAGACATGGGAGGGATTCTATCCTCTGTTCTTCACAGGGCCTGGGAATACTCGAAGGCCAGGTGAAAGAATGACTGAAGTACTGGGAGAAAACCACAGGAGTTCTAATGTCTGCTGGAGGGAAGACAAGCTGCAAGGGAGCCTGTCAGCAGCCCACTGTGCCCATCTTGGTTCAAGAGCCAGAGCCAGGAGAACTTATCTAACTCGGCCCAGAGACTTAGGGACACAAGTTCCAGTCTCATCATGCCATGCTATGTGTGTGTGCTCAGTCGTGTTTGACTCTTTGTGAGCCAATGGACTATAGCCTGCCAGGCTCTTCTGTCCATGGATTCTCCAGGCAAGAATACTGGAGTCAGTTGCCATTTCCTCATGCAGGGGATCTTCACGACCCAGGCATCAAACCCACATTTCTTGCATCTCCTGCATTGGTAGGTGAGTTCTTTACCACTAGTGCCACCTGGGAAACCCATCCTTTAGTTCAAACAGCAGAGGGGAGATGTGTCATTAATAAATTTATGGTGATATTTAACTTGGTTATGACTCATGCTTATGTCCATTACAGCCATGACCTTCACTGCTCACCTGCTGGATTTTTGGAGAGGCCATGAGAGAATGTATCAGCCAACAGCTCAGCAGTTAACTCTGGCCACACTTCTGGCCTGAATCCTGCTAACTCCCACCATGGGAAGCTTGGTTACATTAATTTAGAGTAAAAGACTTTAAGGTCCTGTTTCCTCTCTCCTTTAAACTGGAACAAAACTTAAGCAGGACCCCTCCCTTTGTCCTCTGGCCCATCTTCATTCCCATGGGATTTCCAGAGCCATTCTAAGCAGAGTATGTTCCAAGCCCTTAAGATTAACAACAAGAAGAATTAGAAAAAGAATAAACAAAACCTAAATTCAGCAGAAGGAAGGAGATAATAGAGTCAGAGAGGAAACAAAACAGATTTTTTAAAAATAGAAAAAAATCAATAAAATCAAGAGCTCGTTCTTTGAAGGGGTAAACAAAGTTGACAAACCTCTGGCCAGGCTCATAAAGAAGAAGAGAGAGAAGACCCAAATAAACAAAATAAGAAATAAAGAAGAAGAAATCACAAAAGATACTGCTGAAATATAAAAAGCAATAAGAAGATATTATGAACAATTATATGCCAACAAATTGGACAGTCTATAAGAAATGGAAAACTTGCTAGAAATTTATAGTCCACCAAAACTGAATCAAGAAGAAATAGATAACTTGAATAGACCAATCACTAAAAATGAAATATAATCTGTAATAATAACGATAAAAAATTCCCTACAAACAAAAGTCCATGACTAGATGGCTCCACTGGGGAATTCTACCAAATATACAAAGAACTTATAATGATTGTCCTGAAACTCTTCCAAAAGATTTAAGAGGAGGGAACACACCCAAAGACATTCTGTGGAGCCACAATCACCCCAATAACAAAACCAAAGACACTATTAAAAGAGAAAGTTACAGGTCAGTATCTTTGGTGAATATAGATGCAAAAATTCTCAACAAAATATTAGCAAACTGAACCTAACAACACACAAAAATATCAGATCATACACCATGAGGAAGTGGGATTCATCCCAGGGTCACAAAGATGGTTTACCAAATTCAATCAATTAGTGTGGTATGCCACATCAACAAAAGAAAGGACAAAACCCATATGATCATCTAAATAGATGCAGAAAAAGCATTTGATAAAATTTAACATCCAATCATGATAAAAAATCCTTACAAAAGTAAGTATAGAGGGAACATACCTCAACATCAGAAAAGCTATTTATGACAGTTCAGTTCAGTTGCTCAGGCGTGTCTGACTCTTTGCGACCCCATGAATTGCTGCACGCCAGGCCTCCCTGTCCATCACCAACTTCCAGAGTTCACTCAGACTCACGTCCATCGAGTCAGTGATGCCATCCAGCCATCTCATCCTCTGTTGTCCCCTTCTCCTCCTGCCCCCAATCCCTCCCAGCATCAAAGTCTTTTCCAAGGAGTCAACTCTTCGCATGAGGTGGCCAAAGTACTGCAGTTTCAGCTTTAGCATCATTCCTTCCAAAGAAATCCCAGGGCTGATCTCCTTCAGAATGGACTGGTTGGATCTCCTTGCAGTCCAAGGGACTCTGAAGAGTCTTCTCCAACACCACAGTTCAAAACAAACAATATATATTATCAGCTAATATAATACTCAACAGTAAAAAGCTGAAAGACTTCCTGCTAAAACCTAGAACAAGACAAGGATGCCCACTCTCACCACACCGCTTCTCTTCAACATATTATTAGAAGTCTTGGTTATAGCAATCAGATAAAAAAAAAAAAAAGTGTTCAGATGGAAAGGGAAGAGGTAAACATGTTATTCTATGCAGATGATATGATAACTATGTAGAAAACTCTAAAGACTCCACATGAAAACTATTAGAACTGATAAATGAATTCAGAAATGTAGCAAGATACAAGATCAACATACAGAAATCTGCTGTGTTTCTTTACACTAACAGTGAAAGGTCAGAAAGGGCATGTAATCTAACAATCTCTTTTAAAATCGTTATCAAAAAAATAGAAATAAACCAGACAAAGGAAGTGAAAGACTTATATGCTGAGAACTACAAAACATTAATAAAGGAAATTAAAGATGATTCAAAGAAATGGAAAGATATATACCACGTTCTTGAATTGGAAGAATTAATACTGTTAAAATGGCAATCCTACTCAAAATAATCCACAGGTTTATTGTGATCCCTATCAGATTGCCCATGAAATTTTTCACAGAACTGGTACAAATAATCCTAAAATTTATGTGGAACCATAAAAGATGCAAAATTTCCAAAGCAGCCTTGAGAAAAAGAACAATTCAGGAGGCATAATTCTCCCAGATTTCAGACAATACTACAAAGCTTACAGTAATCAAAACAGTGTGGTATTGGCAAAAAAAAACCAAGACATATGGATCAATGGAACAGAATAGAAAACTCAGGGAAAAAACCCAGATACCTATGGTTAATTAATCTTTGACAAAGGAGACAAGAATATAAAATGGGAAAAAGACAGTCTCTTCAGCAAGTGGTGAGAGAGTCAATTCCTAGACAGGTGGATAAGAAGTCCGGGGTTCCCGAGGAGGAGAAAAGGGTCTGGGGCTCTCCAAGTGGAGATAGGGGTCTGGAATTCTCAAGGAGGAGGAAAGGACAAACATCTTTTTTTCTCCACATTCCTTAGTCTTAGCCCGGAACTGATGATTATACAACAAACAACTCAGTTTAAACTCTGTACTAAAGGATTATATAACAACAATGTATAGTGTTTGAGGACAGTTTCTCCTTCCTGAAAACTTTCTGGCTAATCCTGTTATCTTAAAACATAAATTATGGGAGTGGGTCTGGTAAAATTTTCACAAACTTGAGACATTCCTTTGATTTATTGTAATAACTAATTAAAAAGTATATAACTCCCTTGCTAACTAGCAAGGGGGGCATTCTCCATCCCCCTTCTGATGTCTATGTCAGAAGCTTTCTCTGTCCCTTTTTATACTTTAATAAAACTCTGCTATACAAAAGCTCTTGGGTGATCAAACCTGGTCCCTGGTCCCAAAGTTAAGTCTTCTTCAGAAATCAGCAATCTGACACAGTTTACCTTAAGCTATCAGTGGTGCCGGGAAAGTTGGACAGTCACATATAAATCAGTGAAGTTAGAACACACCCTCACACCATGTACAAAAATAAACTCAAAATGACTTAAAGACTAAAACATAAGTTATGACACAATAAAACTCCTAGAAGAAAACATAGGCAAAATATTCTCTGACATAAATTGTACCAGTGTTTTCTTAGGTCAGTCTCCCTAGGCAATAGAAATAAATGCAAAAAATAAACAAATGGAACCTAATCAGATTTACAAACTTTTGCACAGCAAAGGAAACCATAAACAAAATGATATGACAACCTAGGAATGGGATAAAATATTTACAAAAGATGTGACAAACAAGAGCTTAATTTCCAAAATATACAAAGAGCACTTACAACCTAACAAAAAAAACACACAATCAAAAAGTGACAGAAGACCTAAATAGACATTTCTCCAAGGAAGACATACAGCTGACCAATCAGCACATGAAAAGATGTTCAACATGGCTAATTATTAGAGAAATTGAAATCAAAACTACAATGAGGGTACCACTTCACATCACTCAGAATGCCATCATTAAAAAAGTCTACAAACCACAAATGCCAGAGAGGGTGTAAAGAAAAGGCGCCCTCTTATACTGTTGGTGGTCATGTAAGTTGGTGAGACCACTATGGAAAACAGTATGGAGCTTCCTCAAAAAACTAAAAATAGAGTTTCCTTATGATCCAGCACTCTCACTCCCAGACAAAACTATAATTCAAAAAGATACATGCACCCCAATATTCATAGCAGCACTATGTACAATAACCCAGACAAGGAGACAACCTAACTGTCCACTGACAGATGAATGGGCAAGAAGATGTGGCGGGTGTGTATGTGTGTGTATACACATACGATGGATATTACACATACACATACAACGGATATTACTCAGCCGTCGAAAGAATAAAATAATGCCATCTGCAGCAACATGGATGGACCTTGAGATTATCATACTAAGCAAAAGCAAATCAGAAAGAGAAAGATAAATACCATATGATATCAACCCACATATCAATTATGTGGAATCTAAAATGTGATACAAATCAACATATCTATGAAACAAAAACAAACTCACAGATATAGAGAATAGACTCGTGGTTGCCAAGCAGGGATGGATTAGGGGAGGGAGGGAATGGGATTAGCAGAGGTCAACTATAGGATGGATAAACAACAAGGTCCTACCGCATAACACAGGCAACTATACTCATCTTGTGAAAAACTATAATGAAAAAGAATATATATATATAACTGAGTTTCTCTGCTGTACAGAAAAAAATTAACACAACATTGAAAATCAACTATACTTCATAAATTTTTTTTAAAAAAAGAGTAGCAAGAAGAAGGGCTTCCCTGGTGGCTCAGTGGTTAAAGCGTCTGCCTGCAATGCAGGAGACCTGTGTTCGATCCCTGGGTTGGGAAGATCCCCTGGAGAAGGATATGGCAACCCACTCCAGTATTCTTGCCTGGAGAATCCCATGGACAGAGGAGCCTGGTGGGCTACAGTCCAAGGGGTCGCAAAGAGTCGGACACAACTGAGCGACTACAAAGATGGACATTGGCCTAAATTTCTAATTAAACAAGTATTTTCAAATGCAAGAGGTATCTCATTGAAAGGCTTGAGTTCACAAATGTCCTTTCCTGGGATAATTAAAGGCACACAGAGAAGTCTTTGTTTCTGGTTCACCTAGAGATGCTCCCAAAGACACCATTTCCTAGTCTTTTGAATGCTCTTCTTAAGGACAAGGAGAGAGACAAGAAATGAGTTTGTCCTTCCTTGGTCTCTAAGCCAGGTGTACCAGAAACGTCCATCATGATTTCAGAGCTCTTTCTAAAAGAAACTGCCCTACCTTAGTACCATGTTTGTTGTTTAGTCACTAAGTTGTGTCCCACTCTTTGTGACCCCCATGGACTGTAGCCTGCCAGGCTCCTCTGTCCATGGGATTCCCCAGGCAACAATACTGGGTTGCCATTTCCTTTTCCAAGTGATCTTCCCCACCCCGGGATTGAACCTGCATCCCCTGTTTGGCAGGTGGATTCTTTACCACTGAGCCACCTCTGCTACAGCTGATTGGACCAGGAGTGGGGGATCTGACCCAAGGGCAGGTAAAACATTGGCTGGCCAGTGGTCCATGAAGTAGTGTGGGGCTAGAAACTGTTTCAATAGGAAAGAGCAGGGACAGTGGAATTTTTTCCCCTAGGAATTTGAAATGGAAAAGACCTAAGGTGGAAAGCATGCATCTCCAAACCAAGAGGGATCATTAACCAGGTGAAGTTGGGATAAACCAAAATTATGAGAAAGCAAAAAGCACAGTGCAGAGATGTATATGAAAGGTTTTGAGGCAGTTGCTGGGTTGTTAGATGAAATGTAGGCATAAGTAGACACAAACACAGTTACTAGGAATCAGTTGTCCTCAGAGGAAATGTTTGTGCGTTTGATAGTTAAACAGTCATAACTTAAAGTAACTCCATAAATTATAGTAGAAAGACTGAAGCTAGTTTTGCCAGATCTTTTATTTTTTTCCCCTCAGTAAATAGAAAAGGTGGTATCAGTGTTCCCCTGGGTCTTCAGTCTTCCAGCAAACATCACTAGCACATTCTTAGTGTTCAAAATCTGTCTTGGCAGCCTTGCTCTTTTCTGACCACCATTGGCCATCCATAAAGCTAATTTCCATCAAGCTCCTTTGAGTCTCGCGTGAAGGTGACATGAGAGGTGGTTTCCATTTTTCTTCTGTTTGGCTCCATAAGCACATTTGGTCTGTGTTGAGTCACAGCCCTACAATCAGGCCTCCCTTCATGTGTTCCCACATTCCTCCGGGGAAAGCCCCAGTGGATTCACAGCCCAGCCAAGTACATTTTACATTCGGTAATAGAGCCCCCAGAGATTATGTGTGAAGAAAGTATGCGACAGAGATCAAATCTCCTCAGACACTTTGCTTTTTATTTTAAAGCTTGGTTTTGCCTTAGCGCCTCTATTTTTCCTTTAATTATGTCCACAGAATAACTCCAGATGTGGTAATCAACGAGGAGATCAAGAGGATAATCGGAGGTCATTTTATTTCCTAAAAGAAGCTTAGCCCTAACTGGGAAGAGGTGAAAAGATCCTAGAATTCCCTCCAATTCAAAGGTTTTCAAGGATACACATGAAAACAATTTAAATTTTCTAAAAGCTAAAGAAATGCAAAATTCAATCAATATAGAAGCTTGAGTAGGTGTAGTAAATTTGCTGAAGAGATGAAAGAATTGCGAAAGGGTCCCTGCCATAGACAATTGGGAATCTAAGTGTCCCATCAGTGTTGTAGCAAAAATTTAGTCATCATGCCACCCACAAGGAACTTTTCTGTACTTCATAAATCACAGCACAAAGAGATGGCAAGTCCAAAAATATTTGGAAAGATAATCTCAAAATAGTTTGGGATTTTATAATTAGCTTCTTTTAACCTCAGATATATAATTAAGAATAGAATTTTTAAAGAAAGCTAAATATACATTATTATTTTTGCATTAAGGAATCTGTGAATATTTTGTTATTTGCAAAAGTTAAAAATAATTTACCCTGTTAGAATAAAGGCATGTCTGGTAATTCTAATTTCATATATATGCTTCAGTTAATTTACTTAAATTAATGATCTTAAGTTTAAGTTACTTTATAAATAGTATTGGAACATGTAAAATTAAGATTCACTGAATTTGTGAATTTGGTTGATACCTTTACAAGGGTTGAGTTTGACTGATAGCTTTACAAGGATTAAGTAGTTTTATAAGCTAAGTCAGACAATTGATAGCTTGAAAAGGCTATAGGATGGTAATATAGGTGGATATAATACTCACATAACTTCTCTCTTACTTGAAGCTCCACTAAAACAATAGCAAAGGGATCATTTTTTTTTTTTTTTTAATAGAGAAGCCCAAAAGGATGGAGAGAAAAGGCAAGGAGACAATGGCAATAAATTTTGGAAGCTAAAAAGCAGATGATGACCCTTAATTTACTTAGCAGATGTACAAAACCTGAATCTTAAATCTGAAATGGAGATTGCCAAGAATATCCTGATCTAAACCACAGAACCCTCAAAAGACTCAGAGCAGAAACTGGGGAGGGAGGTAGGACATAGCTGCCAAAAAAGGAGCACTGGTTAAAAGTAGTTGGAACCCTAGATCTTACCCCCAACCTCAGCCCTGAAAGCCTCTAGGGGAGTGCCTCTCCCCATTCCTGGCAGAATAAATGTGGAGGTTTCTTCTCCGAGCAGAATCAGAGGGTCTCCAGGCTGGAGGACACCAAGCCTTAAGTGACAGTATGAGCACTGTGCTGAAGAAAGGAGAGGAAATGAATATATGTGTGTGGCATGCTGAGTGCTAAGACCCTCACAACATCACTACTTCCCCAGCCCCCATCCCAGTCTTTCCCATTCACTTCCAAGAACCGCTGAGCACTAAGGCTCTATCTATCAGTCAGGAAACTGGGAAGTCACACAAATTCCAGAGGAAAGACCCCTAGAGATAGCAGCAGCAGAGATTCCTCATTAACAGCCCAGCTAGAACCATCTAAGTGAAGCTCAGAGTTGACAGACCCCACCCCTATCCTCAGGACTTCCAGTTTTCTCTTTTATCCACCTTACACATGAGCAGAGAAACAAGGTTTGCCAGACATCTGAGAAAATGCTTTAACACGGAAGACAGAGATCAAAACCGACAAACTAGTGAGGAGGAGCAGGGGAAGGAAACTTACATAATAATCAGAAATAAGCACAGATATTGCAGCCATGAAAGAAGAACAAGGTGGGATAAGCGTAACAATCAGGGAATGAAATAAAGCTCTTGGAAATGAAAAACATGACAGCACAAGTGAAAGAAAACCAAAGAATTAGGAAACAGATGAAGAATTCCTCCAGTTAATAAGCAAAATGACAGAGATGAAAGAAGAAGATAAAAGAAAAATAATAAGGGGCAAATTTGGGACAAGAAACATTCAAATAATGGGAGTTCTAGAAAGAGAAAAATGGAAATAAAGTACAAAAACTTAACTGAGTTAATCAAAGAAATAATTAAGAAAAAATTCCAGATCTGTAAGACAGTTCTATTAAAAGAACTCATCAGGTTCCCAGCATGATACTTGAAAATAATACACATCAAGCCACAGCATTGTAGAATATCACAGTTCAATTGTGGAGATAGGTAGCTGCTAGGAAGAAATAAAGTTCCTACAATTAATATTTGAAATGGGATGAAACTTTCCAAAAACCATAAAACAGGAACTACAAGACACCTCAACAATGACTTCAAAATTTGGAGTAAAATAACTTCCAACCTATGCTTTCCTACCAATACAAACCACAATTAGATGTAAAGGTAGAAAAATGGTATTTTCAGGAACAGAAATATCAAAACATTAAGCATGAAATGCACACATGCTCAGGAAGCTAGTGGAGGATGTACATTATCAAAACAAGGGAATTAGTTCACCCTGTCGAGAAATAACTGGGAATTTTGAGTTCCTATATTTTTACTTCTTTTAGGATTAGAAAGCAGGTCATTCAGCTCTATGTTAGAATGTGGAACATTTAGTAATGATTATGTAGATGATACTACCCTAATGGTGGAAAACAAAGAAAACTAAAGAGCCTCTTGATAAAGGTGAAAGAAGAGAGTGAAAAAACCAGCTTAAAACTTGACATTCAGAGTCACCGAGTTACTGGGCAGTGGAGCATGTGTTTTGGGGGAGCCAGCTGGCATTGCCGGCACCATGGAGTCACCTTTTAGTCCGGGACTCCCTCACTGGCCGGATGAAGACTGGGATTCTGCCCTGTTTGCTGAACTTGGCTATTTCACAGACACTGATGACCTGCAATTGGATGCAGCAAATGAAACTTACATATTAAAACAGAACCTCAGCCACTTTTGCCAGCCTCCTCAAGTTGTTCAATCTCATCTCCTAAATCAGTGGACTCTTACTCATCAACTCAGCATGTTCCTGAGGAGCTGGATTTGTCTTCTACTTCTCAGATGTCTCCTCTTTCCTTATATGGTGAAAGCTCTAATAACCCCTCCTCAGCAGAGCCACTGAAGGAAGACAAGCCCATCATTGGTCCTAAGAGCAAAACCGAAAATGGACTGACTCCAAAGAAAAAAATTCAAATAAATTCAAAACCTTCAATTCAGCCCAAGCCTTTATTACTTCCAGCAGCACCCAAGACTCAAACAAACCCCAGCGTTCCAGCAAAACCCATCATTATTCAGACACTACCAACACTTATGCCATTGGCAAAGTAACAACCAATTATCAGTATACATCCTGCACCCACTAAAGGTCAGACCATGGTGCTCTCTCAGCCTACCGTGGTTCAGCTCCAGGCACCTAGAGTTCTGCCCTCTCCTCAACCAGTCCTTGCTGTTGCTGGGGGAACCCCGCAGCTACCTAATCACGTGGTGAATGTGGTACCAGCCCCTGTGGCAAATAGCCCAGCAAGTGGGAAACTTTCTCTGACTAAACCTGTCCTACAAAGTACGACGAAAAATATGGGTTCCAATATTGCTGTGTTAAGGAGACAGCAACGTATGATTAAAAATCGAGAGTCAGCTTGTCAGTACCACAAGAAGAAAGAATACATGCTAGGCTTAGAGGCAAGGTTAAAGACAGCTCTTTTGGAGAATGAGAAGCTGAAGAGAGAATGGTTCACTGAAGCGGCAACTGGATGAAGTTGTATCGGACAACCAGAGGCTTAAAGTTCCTAGTCTGAAGCGAAGAGCTATCTGTGTGATTATAGTTTGGGCATCTGTAATACTGAACTATGGACCCATGAGGGGACTGGAATGCAAAAGCAGGAAGTCAAGAAACACCTGGAATAACAGGCAAATTTGGCCTTGGAGTACGGAATGAAGCAGGGCAAAAGCTAATAGAGTTTTGCCAAGAGAACGCACTGGTCATAGCAAACACCCTCTTCCAACAACACAAGAGAAGACTCTACACATGGACATCACCAGATGGTCAATACTGAAATCAGTTTGATTATATTCTTTGCAGCCAAAGATAGAGAAGCTCTATAAGTCAGCAAAAACAAGACTGGGAGCTGACTGTGGCTCAGACCATGAACTCCTTATTGCCAAATTCAGACTTAAATTGAAGAAAGTAGGGAAAACCACTAGACCATTCAGGTATGACCTAAATCAAATCCCTTATGATTATACAGTGGAAGTACGAAATAGATTTAGGGGAATAGATCTGATTGACAGAGTGCCTGATGAACTATGGATGGAGGTTCGTGACATTGTACAGGAGACAGGGATCAAGACCATCCCAATGGAAAAGAAATGCAAAAAAGCAAAATGGCTATCTGAGGCCTTACAAATAGCTGTGAAAACAAGAGAAGCGAAAAGCAGAGGAGAAAAGGAAAGATATGCCCATTTGAATGCAGAGTTCCAAAGAATAGCAAGGAGAGATAAGAAAGCCTTCCTCAGTGATCAATGCAAAGAAATGGAGGAAAACAACAGAATGGGAAAGACTAGAGATCTCTTCAAGAAAATTAGAGATATCAAGGGAATATTTCATGCAAAGATGGGCTAGATAAAGCACAGAAATGGTCTGGACCTAACAGAAGCAGAAGATATTAAGAAGAGGTGGCAAGAGTAACAGGAGAACTGTACAAAAAAGAGCTTCACAACCAAGATAATCATGATGGTGTGAACACTTACCTACAGCCAGACATCCTGGAATGTGAAGTGAAGTGGGCCTTAGAAAGCATCACTATGAACAAAGCTAGTGGAGGTGACGGAATTCCAGTTGAGCTATTTCAAATCCTAAAAGATGATGCTGTGAAAGTGCTGGAATCAATATGCCAGCAAATTTGGAAAACTCAGCAGTAGGCACAGAACTGGAAAAGGTCAGTTTTCATACCAATCCCAAAGAAAGGCAATGCAAAAGAATGCTCAAACTGTCGCACAATTGCACTCATCCCACAAGCTAGTAAAGTAATGCTCAAAATTCTCCAAGCCAGGCTTCAGCAATACGTGAACCATGAACTTCCAGATGTTCAAGCTGGTTTTAGAAAAGGCAGAGGAACCAGAGATCAAATTGCCAACATCCGCTGGATCATGGAAAAAGCAAGAGAGTTCCAGAAAAACATCTATTTCTGCTTTATTGACTATGCCAAAGCCTTTGACTGTGTGGATCACAATAAACTGTGGAAAATTCTGAAAGAGATGGGAATACCAGACCACCAGACCTGCCTCTTGGCAGGTCAGGAAGCAACAGTTAGAACTGGAAATGGAACAAAAGACTGGTTCCAAACAGGAAAAGGACTATGTCAAGGCTGTATATTGTCACCCTGCTTATTTAACTTATATGCACAGTACATCATGAGAAACACTGGGCTGGAAGAAGCACAAGCTGGAATCAAGATTGCTGGGAGAAATATCGACACCTCAGATATGCCGATGACACCACCCTTATGGCAGAAAGTGAAGAAGAACTAAAGAGCCTCTTGATGAAAGTGAAAGAGGAGAGTGAAAAAGTTGGCCTAAAGCTCAACATTCAAAAAACTAAGATCATGGCGTCTGGTCCCATCACTTCATGGGAAATAGATGGGGAAACAGTGGAAACCGTGTCAGACTTTATTTTTTGGGGCTCCAAAATCACTGCAGATGGTGACTGCAGCCATGAAATTAAAAGACGCTTACTCCTTGGAAGCAAAGTTATGACTAACCTAGACAGCATATTGAAATGCAGAGACGTTACTTTGCTAACTAAGGTCCGTCTAGTCAAGGCTATGGTTTTTCCTGTGGTCATGTATGGATGTGACAGTTGGACTGTGAGGAAAGCTGAGCGCCGAAGAATTGATGTTTTTGAACTGTGGTGTTGGAGAAGACTCTTGAGAGTCCCTTGGACTGCAAGGAGATCCAACCAGTCCATCCTAAAGGAAATCAGTCCTGGGTGTTCATTGGAAGGACTGATGCTAAAGCTGAAACTCCAATACTTTCGCCACCTCATGTGAAGAGTTGACTCATCGGAAAAGACCCTGATGCTGGGAGGGATTGGGGGCAGGAGGAGAAGGGGATGACAGAGGATGAGATGGCTGGATGGCATCACTGACTCGATGGTCTTGAGTCTGAGTGAACTCCAGGAGTTGGTGATGGACAGGGAGGCCTGGCGTGCAGCAATTCATGGGGTCGCAAAGAGTCGGACAGGACTGAGCGACTGAACTGAACTGAACTGAACTGAATATGCCATTGTATATATGTATCACAGCTTCCTTATCCATTCCTCTGCCGAGGGACATCTAGGTTGCTTCAATGTCCTAGCTATTGAAAACAGTGCTGTGATGAACATTGGGGTACATGCTTCTCTTTCCATTTTGGATTCCTTGGAGTGTATGCCCAGCAGTGGGATTGCTGGGGCATATGGCAGTTTTATTTCCAGTATTTTAGGGAATCTGCACAGTGTTCTCCATGGTGGCTGTACTGGTTTGCATTCCCACCAACAGTGTAAGAGGGTTCCCTTTTGTCCACACCCTCTCCAACATTTATTGTTTGTAGACTTTTTGATGGTAGCCATTCTGACCAGCATGAGATGGTACCTCATTGTGGTTTTGATTTGCATTTCTCTGATGGTGAGTGATGTTGAGCATCTTTTCATGTATTTGTTAGCCTGGATGTTTATTTTTTGCCTCTTCTCTGACTTACTTCTTTATTAAAAATGCTTTGTTGATTCTGTGTAATGAAAGTGTTGTGAAGATCTTTTTTGTGGAGTCCATTGAATGAGATCTGAGTGAGCCCTCAGGCTAAAAAAAGGGTAAAATTATTAAAGTAGTTATGGTTAAGCACAAAAAACCCCAAAAAACTTGACATTCAAAAAACTAAGATCATGGAATCCAGTCCTATCACTTCATGGCAAACAGATGGGGAAAAAATGAAAACAGTGACAGACTTCATTTTCTTGGACTCCACAGTGATTTTGGAGCCAGGTCACTGCAGCCATGAAATTAAAAGATGCTTGGTCCTTAGAAGAGAAGCTGTGACAAACCTAGAGAGCATATTAAAAAGCAGAAACATCACTTTGCTGACAAAGGTCCATATAGTCAAAGCTATATTTTTTCCAACAGTCATGTACAGACATGAGAGTTGGACCTTAAAGAAGGCTGCTGCTGCTGCTGCTGCTAAGTTGCTTCAGTCGTGTCCGACTCTGTGCGACCCTATAGACAGCAGCCCACCAGGCTCCCCCATCCCTGGGATTCTCCAGGCATGAATACTGGAGTGAGTTGCCATTTCCTTCTCCAATGCATGAAATGTGAAAAGTGAAAGTGAAGTCGCTCAGTCATGTCCGACTCTTAGCAACCCCATGGACTGCAGCCCACCAGGCTCCTCCGAGCACTGAAGAATTGATGCTTTTGAATTGTGGTGCAGGAGAAGACTCTTGAGAGTCCCTTGGACAACAAGGAGATCAAACCAGTCAATCTTAAGGGAGATCAACCCTGAATATTCATTGGAAGGTCTAATGCTGAAGTTGAAGCTCCAATACTTTGGCCACTTGATGTGAAGAGCTGACTCATGGGAAAAAACCCTGATGCTGAGAAAGATTGAGGGCATGAAAAGAAGGAGCAACAGAGGATGAGATGGTTGGATGATGTCACTGACTCAATGGCCATGAGTTTGAGCAAACTTCAGGAGATGATGAATGACAGGGAAACCTGGCATGCTGCAGTCCATGGGGTCGCAAAAAGTCAGACATGACTTAGTGACTGGACAACAACAGGATTTTAATAGGAGGAGATAATTCCAAAATGTTATGTAAATTATACAGGGATAAGGAAACTGGGGTGCAGCACATGGATGCAGGTAGCGGTAATCTCCAAGACAGTAGCGAAGGGAGGTGTCAGGGAATCCCAGGTAGAGACCACGTCGAGATTATAGCAGTAAGACTCCAGATGTAGACAGACTGTCATCACTGCCTCACCAGCCATCTTAGTGTCCTTCTCAATCAGCTGAACTACTAAAGGATATGATGCAACAGAACGGGAATAAACCAAGAAGGAGGGAGACGTGAGATCCAGGAAATAGGGATCTTACTCGTGAGAAGACAAAGGGAATTCATTAGATGACATTAAAGAGAAGTCACAGGTGACAATATATGGAAGGCCTGGACCAGCCCAGGTAGAAGGAGGATGAATTTCTGCTGAAGGGCAGTTTCCATGGGGGAAAAAAACAGCACTGTTAGATCCTGGCACGATAAAATTTATGAAATACCGTACTGTGAGATTTGTGAAAATTATGGGACAAATTAGCAGAGTGTACCAAAAAAAACTCTAGGCAAACTTTTATATTAAAAAAAAAGCAAGCAATTGCTAACTTAAGGAAAACAAAATAAGAAATAAGAATCATAGTGCCATACAGTGCTTAGCTTAGAATAACATTTATATAGACAAATACTGTGACCACTGAGACTTTCCTTAACCAAAGATCTTGGTATAACTGTAATCAGACAGTGGTCTGGAGAAACAAAGAGAATGGTGGCAAGAGAGAGTGCGATCCTCCTCATTTATTACAGGTCAGGAGAAATGAGTCACATTGAGCTGCCAAAAGTTACCAGGAGATGCATATTATTTAGAAATGTGGAGAAGTGTATATTCCAAAAGAATGGCTGAAAAGGTCAAGAGTAGCTGCCTTTGGAAAAGCAGAGAGGGAGCAGGAGGGCAAGGAAGCTATCTTTTAAAATTATTATAAGCCTTTTCGTATTATTTGTGATACCATGTAAAGAGTTAACAAAAATAAAAATAACAAAATAGAATATATTAAATTTATAAATACTACTTAAAATGTTTAATGCTCAAATAAGTTTGTAAATGGATCCAGGTTTAACCAAAGTCTCCTAAAAGTGCTTCCCAGGGTTGCTAAGATTATGTATAAAATAATGATGCTTGTAAGTTGAACGTTAAAGCCTAAGGAAGAATTAGGTTTATTTAAGTTGAATAAATTTAATGATGTGTGTGTGTGTGTATATATATATAAAGTAACTCCTGAATATCCTTTCCTGTGCATAAAAACTCATCTTGACCACATGAAATCTCCTCATATTGTCAGATTTTAAAGCCAGTACTGAATGGGAAGGGAGAGGTGCCTGGGGGTGCATGGCTGATGAAGCTTTGGAGAAAGAAAGGAAGATCTTCAACCACGGGTTTTTCATCAGTTCCTGCCATCCATATACTGGGGACATGAACTGATTTGTGCACCCCAGTCTCATCAGACAAACAGGATGGGATGTTTGATCTTGAAGCTCATCTGGTCATTCCTGAGTCATATTTTGTGCTGAGCAGTCTTCTCCCCAGCTCTGGGCAATTCCCCAAGGGATAGATAGGAAGGCTGACAAATTGCTCTCTCTATCCTGTTAGTGACCCTTCCTGCCCCAGAGTCATTAGATTCAAGGAAAATGAGCAGTGGCAGCTAATTAGGAATAGACTGGGGTGGGAGTAGGCAGGCAGCAGGGAATGAGTGGGGATCCGGGGACACAGTTCAGAGACTTTTCTCTAAAGAAATCCAACCTGAAAGGACAGACGGTTGTTGAATTAGCCCACACTACTGGGCATTCATTTTAAAAGATTACAAGAGATGTTTCAATAGTCACCCTCAGGAACTAATTTTTTCCATATCACATAGTCCTCTAGCTCTTCAAAATACAGGACTGGGCAGGCTAAATTTCAATAGGCAAGACAACTCTAAAACACTGAATTGAGCAGGACATCAGAGGGACTAGGGTATACACATATTTCTATGAAGGGCCAGATAGTAAATATTTTAGCCATATGATCTCTGTCATAACTGCCCGAGTCTGCCATTTTTCAGCACAAAACCAGCCATGGCTGTGCTGGGCTGTCTTGTCTGACTTTTTGTGATGCCATGGACTATAGCCCACCAGGCTCCTCTGTCCATGGGGATTCTCCAAGCAAGACTACTGATGCCATGCCCTCCTCCAGGGGATCTTCCCAACCCAGGGGTCGAAACCAAGTCTCCCACATTGCAGGCGGATTCTTTACCGTCTGAGCCACCAGAGAAACCCAAGAATACTGGAGTGGGGAGCCTATCCCTTCTCGAAGGGACCTTCCCAGCTCAGGAATCAAATGGGGGTCTCCTGCATTGCAGGAGGATTCTTTACCAGCTAAGCTACCAGGGAAGCCCCAAAGCAGCCATGGTCATATGTAGATGAATGAGCATGGCTGTGTTCCAATAAAACTGTATTTACAAAGACAGACAATGAGCCAGATTTGACTCCTAGGCAGTAGGATCAGAAAACTAACTTTCATCCCAAACTGCACTGGACGAAAGTGTGAAGAAGTAGATGCATTAAATGAATCCTTAATGATGGCATTTCAGGTTGTTTGACAAGTGGGTGAACATCAGTCAGAATCTTGTTTCAACTACTGGGAAACCATCCAAACTTGTTTAAAGCCAAGAGAAATTTTCTGTTTGTTGTTTATATAACTGAAAGCTTAGAGGTAGACCTGGCTTTAGGAGAGTTCTAAATGACTTCTCTTTCCTCACCTTTGGGCTCACATTCTCCCCTGTAGAGGGCATTCTCAACCAGCTTCTCTTCTCAGAGTTATAAAATGGTTGCCTCCAGCAACCAAAGCTAGATCTTTCAAGATTCACATCCTATGGCAGGAGCTTGGAATTCTTGGCAGAAGAATTGAGACCATGCAAATTAAACTGGCCTTAAGCCAGGTACTCATTCAGTCTTCATATCTGCTAGTGCAAGACTTTTTTCTTTGGCTTTTTATTCTAGAAAGGTTCTGATAACTCTTGGGCCATATTCTTCCTTATAAATGTTACGATTAGCTTGTCAAGCTCCAAGGAAAATCTTGTAGGGTTTGTGACTGGAACTGTATTAAATTTATAGACCAACCTAAGGAGGATCAACATCTTGACAATACTGTCTTCACATTTATGAATGTGGTATAGTTCTCTCCATTTATTTAGATTTTCTTTAATATCTCTTAATGCTTGTGCTCAGTAGCTAAACCAGGTCCAGCCCTTTGCAACCTCATGGACTGTAGCTTGCTAGCCTCCTCTGCCCATTGGATTCCCTAGCTGAATACTGGAGTGGGTTACCATTTCCTTTTCTAATCTCTAGCTATTTATACTTTTCCCCATAGAGTTCAATAGGGAAGATGGAGAAGCAAGAATACACAGAAGGACTGTACAAAAAAGGCCTTAACGACCTGGATAAACACAGCAGTGTGATCACTCACCTAGAGTCATACATCCTGGAGTATGAAGTCAAGTGGGCCTTAGGAAGCATTATTATGAACAAAGCTAGTGGAGGTGATAGAATCCCAGCTGAGCTGTTTCAAATCCTAAAAGATGATGCTGTGAAAGTGCTGCACTCAGTATGCCAGCAAATTGGGAAAACTCAGCAGTGGTCAGAGGACTGGAAATGGTCAGTTTTCATTCTAATCCCAAAGTAGGGCCATGCCAAAGAATGTTCAAACTACCACACATTTGCACTCATCTCACATTCTAGCAAGGTAACGCTCAAAATTCTTCAAGCTAGGCTTCAACAGTACGTGAACTGAGAACTTATATATGTACAGGCTGGATTTAGAAAAGGCATAAGAGCCAGAGGTAAAATGCCAACATCTGTTGGATCAGAGAAAAAGTGAAAGAGGAGAGTTAAAAAGTTGGCTTAAAACTCAGCATTCAAACAACTAAGACCATAGCATCCAGTCCCATCACTTCATGACAAACAGAAGGGGAAACAATGGAAAGAGTGATAGACTTTATTTTCTTGGGCTCCAAAATCACTGCAGATGGTGACTGCAGCCATGAAATTAAAAGATGCTCACTCCTTGGAAGAAAAGCTATGACAAACCTAAACAGTAATATTACAAAGAAAAGACATCACTTTGCTGACAAAGTTCCGTATAGTCAAAGCTATGGTTTTTCCAGTCAAGTATGGATGTGAGAGTTGGACCATAAAAAATGATGGGTGCTGAAGAATTGAAGCTTTTGAACCCTATTTTTGGAGAGGACTCAGGGGAATCCCTTGGACAGCAAGGAGATCAAACTAGTCTATCCTAAAGGAAATCAACCTTGAACATTCATTGGAAGGACTGATGCTGAAGCTGAAGCTCTAGTACTTTGGCCACCTGATGTGAAGAGCTGACTCCCTGAAAAAGACTCTGATGCTGGGAAAGATAGAAGGCAGGAGGAGAAGGGGGTGACAGAGGATGAGATGGTTGGATGGCATCACTGACTCAATAAACATGATTCAATAGCTCAAATAAGGTTTGAGCAAACTCCAGGAGGCAGTGAAGGACAGGGAAGCCTGGGGTCACAAAGAGTCAGACACGACTGAGTGACTGAACAAGAACAAAACAAACTTCAGTGACTTCATACAGCAATAAACATTTGTTATCTTCACAGTAATATGGATCAGGAATGTGGGAGTATTTTCTGACTTGGCTCACTCATGAAATTGCCATCATGCTGTTAGCCAGGGCCACTATCATCTAAAGGTTTGACTGGAGCTGGAGAGTCACATCTAAGGTTATTATTCATGCCTAGCAAGTTGGGGCTGGTTGTTGGTGAGAGGCCTCAGTTTATCCCCCATGGGGGCCTCTTCACAGGATGTTTGAGTGTCCTTACAGCATGGCAGCTGGCTTTCCTTAGAGTGATTCAAGAGAAAGAGAAATCCCACCATAAAGCTATTCTTTTTCTGGTCCAACCTCAAAAATCACATAGCATCAGTTTCTATTAAAATTGAGAAGCTAGTCTGGCTTATTTTCAAAGGGAGGAGAATTAGTACCACATTCTGAATCTCAGGAGTGAAGAAAGCACCATCCCCATAGCGTCAGGTTTCTGATTTGTTACTTTTATTTTTTTGCAGAAGAGACCTCTAGGCTCATACAGAAATGCACATTTGCTTTTCCTATTTTTAACAGCATGCTTCCACCAGATATTTTGGTAAATTCTGATAGAAGAAGGTACTGCTTCCTTAGTACTGTTCTCACCAGAGCCCCTCTAGGTCTGAATTGTAGCCATATTAAATTAATTGCACCCCACCCCAGTCTTGCTCTCATTTCTTTGCATATGCTTTTCTCTCTGCCTGGAATTCATCTCCCCTGGCTTATTCCTGCTTAAGCCTTTCCTAACCTGAGTCTGGGCAGGATTCCCCCCCACCCCCCACTTACATTCTACTGTCACACCCTATGCTTTCACCTTCCTGACACTAATCACACTATAACACAATCGTCCTTAGAATCTGGCCCTCGGGCAGCATCAGCCTAATTGGAATATTTGTTAGAAATGCAGAATTTCAGGCCTCCCTGAAACAAAAAACTCTGAGGTGGGACCCTGAAATCTGTGCTTTCACAAGCCTCCAGGTTATCCCAGTGCTCATTTAGTTTGAGAACCACTGCTTGCTCTAATGTAATTGCCTGTTTACTGTTTGGAGTCCATACCAGAGGTCAGCTCCATGGAGTAGGGCTCTCTCTGTCCTCATCATCTCTGTGTCTGCCAAGCCCATGATCTGTGCTCTGTCAATTCTTTGTGGAATCTGAAAGATAAAGGTAAGAAAGGGGGAGGGGACTTGGTCCGAGAGAACTTCCCCAGAGACTGACCTCCACCTCCCTGCTTCTACTCATCTCCAAAGTCAGCCACACTAGATGCTCCAGCCTTTTGCCTTGTTTGTTTGCTTGCTTTTTTGCATTTCCTGGAGGTTCATTGTCTTCCAAATAAAATTGCTTCTAAAGAAGCCGGGACCCTGGGGCCCAGGACAAGCACCATAAGCTTGAAGAAGTGCTCTGGGACAGGAGACACAGCTGGTCTGGGGGCGGTTAGTGGCTCTGTGTTAGTGACTAGGTTTGGCTGAGCTTCAGCAAGTCCTGTCTCTCACTGGGGGCTCTGACAGCTTGTGGTGGGGCAGGTGCGTTGTCTTCTCCATGGGAACCTATAATACAGCACAGGAAGTGTAATGAAATGGGGCAGAAGCCAGATAACTGTGATAGCACCGAGGGGACCAGCAGGAGGACTTCAGGGTTACAACCCAGTGACAGTGAACGCAGAAGCCAAAGGAATCTTAATTGTGTTCACTCCAAGGTCTTCTCTCCCTTCTCTTCTCCCCAGCCCTCACTGTTGCTCTTGTTCTCCAGGTCTTGATGTGGTACCTGTCACGTGACCATTTGCAGATCAGGACCATGGACTGAAGCAGAAACTTATTTTTCTTCAAATAAAGCAAACCAAACATTCACTGTACAGTTTTGGATTGCGGTTTGAGGAGAAGTCTTCTCCAGTGTGCGTATGGAGGGGCAGTCCAGACCAGCGTTTGTAATGACGTTCCTATCTGACTCCCTCATCAATGTGGAGGTCATCGTTTGCATTCTCCTAGCTGTCTTGTGATCACCTGTGGAAAAGAGGGCTTCCCTCTGTGATTTCTCCTGAAGGGAGTGGAGATTACTGATGTCAGTCATTGTGAACGGACCATGCGGAGGGTTCTCCAGAGTGGCAGCGGTTAAAGGTGGAGCCTACCACAAGGAGCCAGGCAAGGATGCTTCCCACCAGGGAACCCCAGTGTAATGGGAGTAAGTCAGATTCCATACGCCCAATTATCTACTTCAAGGGTCAGCAAACTGTGGTCCCTAGGCCAAATCCAGCCCATGGTCTGTTTTTATAAATAAAGTGTTATTGGAACACAGTCATGACCATTTATTTATATGTCATCTGTTACTGCCTTACCATCATGACGGCAGAGTTCAGTAGTTGTGACAGAGTCTGTTAGGCCCACAGAGGCTAAGTATTTATCACTGTATCTGGCTCCCTAAAAAGTCTGTAGACTCTTGCTTTTGGTGGAACATTTATTTCCTCTTTATCATCTCCAGCCTCTGGCTCTGGCTTGGTCATATTTAAAGGATCTAGCCTGATTTCATCTATGCTAGTGGGCTTAAAATATTTATTTATTTATTTTTTTGTTGTGTTTTTTTTTTTTTGTAAATTTTATTTATTTTTTTATTTTTTAAATTTTAAAATCTTTAATTCTTACATGCGTTCCCAAACATGAACCCCCTCCCACCACCCTCCCCATAACATCTCTAAAATATTTAAACTTTTAACTTAGAAGTAATTTCAAATTTATACAAAAGTTGCAAGAATAATGCAAAGATTATCAAATACCTTTTATCAGATTCACCTGTTAACATTTTACACCATTTGCGCTCACACTCTATGTATTTATATTTTCTGTTTCCTATTCATAATATATACTATTCTTAAACATTTGAGGCTGTCACATACATCAGAGCTCTGTACTTTTGAATGCTTCATGTGCATGCGTAGGCTTCCTGAGAAGATTTTTTTCTTTTCATAACCAAGTACACTTAAATTTTAGTAAGGTTAATATTGATTGCCAACAAAGGTTCATATAGTCAAAGCTATGGTTTTGCCAGTAGGCATGTATGCATGTGAGAGTTGGACCATAATGAAGGCTGAGTGCTGAAGAATTGATCATTTCAAACAGTGATACTGAAGGAGACTCTTGGGAGTACTTCAGACAGCAAGGAGATCAAACTAGTCAATCCTAAGGGAAATCAACCCTGAATATTCACTGGAAGGACTCATGCTGAAGCTGAAACTCCAATACTTTGGCCACCTGATGTGAGGAGATGACTCATTAGAAAAGACCCTGATGCTGGAAAAGATTGAGGGCAAGAGAAGGGGGCAACAGAGGACAAGAGGGTTGGATGGCATCACCAACTCAATGGACATGAGTTTGAGGAAACTCTGGGAGATAGTGAAGGATGGGGAAGCCTGGTGTGCTGCAGTTCATGGGATCACAAGAAATTGGACATGACTTAGTGACTAAACAACAATATTGATACCATACTTTCATCTACTCTGCTGCTGCTGCTGCTAAGTTGCTTCAGTTGTGTCCGACTCTGTGCGACTCCAGAGACGGCAGCCTACCAGGCTCCCCTGTCCCTGGGATTCTCCAGGCAAGAACACTGGAGTGGGTTGCCATTTCCTTCTCCAACGCATGGAAGTGAAAAGTGAAAGTGAAGTTGCTCAGTCATGTCCGACTCCTAGCAACCCCATGGACTGCAGCCCACCAGGCTCCTCCGTCCATGGGATTTTCCAGGCAAGAGTACTGGAGTGGGGTGCCATCGCCTTCTCCATACCATCCATATTTCAGTAATGTCCTTTGCACTATTTATTCTCTTCCAGTATGGCATTCAGGGTCAGGAGTTGCCTTCACTTGTTGTGAACATTAGGGTTTTGAGGTTTGATTCCATGAAGGAATGAAACATATCCTTTATAGTTCATCTCCCAGAAAACTGTAAGGAAAAAGCAACCTTTTCTCTGGCCCGTTAGAGCTTATACTTGAGGAGCACCTAGAACGTTCTGGGGGAAGTTTCTAGGAACTGGGGAAATGTCCATGAAATGGGGTTTCTAGAAGGCAGGTAGGTTCCTACAGCTTCCTGCCCCTCCTCTGAATATGGTGGTCATGCCTCACATTTGGAGATCCCCAGAGAGGAGAATTTCTAGCCCAAACTCTTTACTCTGGCTGCAATCAGCCCAAAAGATCCCTTTCCATGATGATCCCCAGCCCTAAAGAGAAAATGTATGTAAGACTATCACCCTGAGAATTTGGAAGTGTGGGGATAAACAAGGACCTTGGAGCCAAATGCACAGACTTGGAATCTGCAGATCTGGGAAGATCTGTGCCTGTCAACTTGTTAAGGATCCAGCTTAATTATATATCAGTTAAGGCTACCACTTAAAGCATAATTAGTCATCCTTTTAAAAATAGAGAAATATTTTTGGTTAGCATAAATGGGTTAAATAAAAACTTATGCAAGAAGCAATAAAGTTTGATTTTGTGTATCTGTAATATATGTAACATATCTAAGTAATCTTGCAGAAATATGTGTTACATTCATTTAACTGTTTACTCATTTTTTATCAACGATTTATTGGTCTATTGTGTGCTAAGTGCTGGGGATGGAGAAATGAATCACACATTCCTGGATATACTGGGAGGGACCATTTTGCTGTATTAAAAAATTTGGATTTATCTTTCAGAAAGTATAATGTTATTCTCACTGGGCCTGGCCTGGGCCTAGAAATGCAGGTTTGAAATTCTGACCCTTCTGGGGGTGGTAGCACTCTTTTGAAAAGTGTGATGCCTGTGGCTGGACTGCAAATACTGGTAAAGGGTTTAAGTCTCTAACGATTCTTCCAGAACAGCCAGCTGACAATGAGTAATATGCAGTTTGATGTGAAAATTAGAAAACTGGCAGACGAACCTGCAAGAAGGAAATTGGATTTCCAGAGAGACGAATGGGAGGCCATGCGGCTGAGCAGGGTTCATAAGATGCAAACGCAGGCAGGGGAGTTGCAATCCTTGCTCTTGCACAGAGTGCAAAATAAGTCCCTATTATTTATTTATATATGGGTGAAAGCGAGAGTTCCGTGGTCCTGGTGTTTATGATCAAAATGGATGGATTCAATACCGAGCAATGATGTGTTCAAAATGAAAGGCACATCATTAAATGTCACAGGCGTTTATTAACACAGTTTCCTTCTTATTCAAATAAAACAAGCATTATCCCACCAGGGCCCACGTGACTCTCTCGCCTTTTCTCAGCAGGTTTTGGAGGAATCTCTGTTTCTGGGAGGCAGTGTGGTGGAAAGCAAATCTGTGAAAAGCAGAGGGATGTGATAAGGAGTGCTCTCCTTCTCTTTAGCTTCCCCATCATGTTTCATCAGCTCACTTGTTTCCCATCCCTTTTCTCCTCTTTTATTCCTCTGCTTCTCACTGCATATTATTGACATCTAGAAATGGATTCTGGGGACTTCCCTGGTGGTGCACTGGATAAGAATCTGCCTGCCAGTGGAGGGGACACGGGGTAGATCCCTGGAAAGATTCCACATCCTGCGAAGCAACTAAGCCCGCATGCCACAACTGCTGAGCCCACTTGCTGCAACTACTGAAGCTTGTGTGTCTGGAGTCCATTGCTCCACAACAAGAAAAACCACCACAACGGGAAGTCACAGCACCACAAGGCTCGCCAAAACTGGAGAAAGCCAACACACAGCAGTGAAGACCCAGCACAGCCATAAATAAATAAATAAAAGAAATCGCTTCCATTCTCATCAACTGTGACTTGTTTCCCCCCCAACAGTTAGTTGGGAGGAAATGGCAACCTTCATCTCAGGATCCTTTGAACAAATCCATGCCCAGAGCCACTCATGCTAAAAGGCTGCACTGTTTTGAATGTTCATGCTACAGCTGAAAGAAACCGACTTTGGAGAAATGACATAAATTCATTACTACTGCACTGAAACCTCTTTCTGCTCCAGGCAGAGAAGATAAATTACCACCCAAGTGATATAAAGTTAGTTTGAATATTTTGTTGGATCAAATGCATCACAATGTCTGGAAATCTCTCCTCTTTCAAGTTGGAATTAAAGAATGGTTATCAGACCAACAATAGACACTATCATTTGCATACATTTCATCTCAAGGGACTTCTGAAGTTATGCAATACTCCAGTGGTTAATTGTTCTTCACACTCTGACATATCAAATTACAGCTCAGATTAGGGAGAAACCATTGGTGATCGAGATGACTGGCAGGAGTTCACAAAGGGGGGCCTCTTTGAGGCCTGAAAGAGGACATGAAGGTGGTGAACTTGACAAATTTTATTTGAAAGCAGGTTTTCTCCATGTTTTATGATTCCAAACAACTAGGCATCCAAAAATTCTAGCTTTTTTCTTTTTTTTTCTTTTGTCCCTTTTCATCAAAGACTTAATTTTTTTGAAATAACCTTTAAAGTTGTCACTGATTCCATTTCCCCCCAGAATTCTTATTGAACAGGTCTCTGGTCTCAGAGGTTCTATGGAGGGAATTAATAATCAGTGTGTACTAAGAAGGTGTAACAACAGCAGGCTGATTTTTGAAAATTCTTCCTGATTTCTTCATAATCTCAGGGGACCGTCAAGAAATAATATACTCCATTTTATTACTCTGAGCCTCCCAAGCACAGCACAGAGGCAAGCATGAGAATGATATGCCTTTCTTGCTGAGTAAAGAAGTAACTAGCCTTTTCCCATGGTGCCATGTTGGGCTGCACCCCACAGGCCTACACACCCTGTGCTTGCCAGTTTCAAGAACAAAGAGTGAGCCTAGAGGCAGCAACAGAGACATCAATGTTTAAACAGAGGGGGTAATCTTACAGTTGCGGTCCTGAATTGACACTCCACTGTGGAAGGCGGACAGCTGGCAGGACACAGCAGCAGTCTGTGCTCCCAGGGGAGGGGGAGGTTACCAGTTGTAGGGGAGCTGACATCAGGTTGGCTCTCTGGTTACCAGGTAGTTGGGATTAACAGAGGGACATGCCCCTCACTGCCCCTCTTATAAGCTCTTCCATAATGGAGATCTTCCCATTTAAAGGTTATAACAATCACCAACTGGGCCTGGAGCAAGTATGTAGGAAGGTCAGTCCTGTGAGTGGAGTGTGGGTGAAGCAGGCACTAGTCAGGCAGGGGACGGACAGAGAGCAAGAGAACAGACATCTTTGGTGGCCTGATAATATACTCCACTCCTACATACCCTGCATAACCCTTACAATCTTGGTCCATTCCTCTTCTGCAGTATACCTGGGGTCAGGTATGTAGAGGGGCACTGAAATCAGGTATCACAAATACAGTACAGATGCCAGCAGCAAAAGTATAAACTGAAAGATACCCAATATACTCAGAACAGTCATTTGCCAGGATGTGGGCAGATTCTGGAGGTAAACACTTCTTGAGTCAATGGAGAGGGAGTCAATGGTGGCAGCATCTTATCCAGTTTACAAGGAAGACAGGGTCACCCCAGGCTTTCACAAGCTCAAAGCCAACCCCATGGTGGCAGTGGGGAGGCCCCAGCTCTAAAATAAGCATTCTGTTGGCTTAGCCAGGAGTCACCAGTCACAGCACAGATCTACTGCCCTGTGTTATGATGCATGCCATTAGGTCTGCACCCATTAGGCTATGCTTAGTCCCTCAGTCGTGTCTGCCTCTTTGAGATCCCAAGGACTGCAGCCAGCCAGGCTCCTCTGTCCATGGGGATTCTCCAGGCAAGAATACTGGAGTGGGTTGCCATGCCCTTCTCCATTAGGTCTTTCCAAACAAAAATTCGTTAATCCCAGTAGTTGGACTTATGTGTCCAAAAGCCAGGCCATTCCACACAGCATAGCCCAGGGGGGCTTATGGGCAGTCAGCTGTACAATAATGGTTACTGATATGCGTCCTTCTGATGTACTGGCATGGATGATAAGAAGATGGTGAGCCTAATCCCCCCATGGTCAACAGTCCCCACATAGTCACTAAATAGATCAGTTTCATGGAAGTCCAGAGGAGGATGACAAGGGCATCTTTCTGTAGACACAGCAATTCGGCTCAGTCCTCAAATAAGTTTTTTTCTGCTAACACTAGGAATGAAATGTAACACATCTAACAGGCACAACAGATAGGAGATCTTCACCATTAAGCAAGATGCAAGCAGTACCTGCATTGTGAGATAACACCACAGTTGCTTGTAGTTTTTGTCCTGGTCTGCAATAGAGTTCAGAAAACTCAAGTTTTCTGTAATACAGGAGCACATCCAAAATCATCCTCTACAATGGCCACCTAGTGTTACCTTGGATGTCAGAACCACAGCTACTCCACTTTGACGTTCGAATGCATTCTCCTCCACAATGGCCAGAGCAGACGTATAATGAATGTTTGACAGGCCACAAAACAGGCCCCTCTGGTCAGTCAAGTTTAAGTTTAACCATATATTTGCCAGAATGTACCTCATATACCTCCATATATGAGGATTTTTCCATCATTTCCCCCAAAGCATATATCCCTCGAAGGAGGAATGCTGCTTGCCCCGGGTCCAGATCATGTCCCTTGGTGCTAGGCCTTTTTGTTTGCCTAGCTATCCACACTGGGGGAAAACTGATTAGATATTTTGAACAGGATCAGAGGTATGTTAATGGGGAAACATTTTATAGGCTACACGTTTTATCACTTTTACCGAATTATTACGCAAACATTGTACATCTGCTTTTAGCAGCAGCCTTAAAAGCAGGCAGTGATACATCATGAGTAGTTATACTCTGTGACAAGTTCACTAGATAATTTTCTTTCCGTCCTGAACATCAGGACAAAAGAACAGCTAGCACAATAACTCTCATAAATACAGACCTCAATTAGCAGAAACAATTTAATATTCACTGAAATATATTTTTCTTTCCAAAATTACCCTCATCTTCACCAACCACAGTCAAATTGAGACTAATTTGTTTGCAAGTCAGTCTGGTCAATTGACCACAAAGGCTGTGGTGGGACTCCTCAGAAGGAATCTCAGGCAGAATTCCCAAAAGGTCTCTCAAGACCAGGAAAACCATGGCAAACTGGTGCCATCAGGCTCCACTTCAGTGAATTTCTCCCTTCTAGAAGTCAGGAAAACATCAAGATTCCTGCACTTGTCTGGAGAGTCTCTTCTCTATTTGCCTGATAAGGCTTCTCAGAATCCAGGCGTCTCCAATTTCCAGAGAGGCCAGGCAGAGAGAAAAGAAAAATGGTTCAATTCCACCCTCAGGGGTAGTTTCCAAATTGCTATAAATCATAACTAACTTGAGGGGAAGGGTTTCTTTCTATGTGGAAAATAGAGTTCAAAACAAGTAATATTCCAGACAAAAACCATAAAAATTATTCCGATATTCAGCAGTTCACTCAATAACCAATCTTTTAAATTTTTTATGAAGCCATCAGGTTTTCCATTAGGATTCTTTAATTTCTTAGCCAGCTCAGTGGTATGATCTGAAGTTTATCAGAGACCTGTCCTTGTCAAAAAGACCTTCCTATGAATTCTTGAAGATGAAGCATTTTTGCAAAAGTATCAAAGTATAACTGTCTATAAATGACAAAAGATGTAAAAAGGCAAGGTTAAACACTTTGATTGCAATATAATCAATAAAGAAAATTGCTTACAATAACTAGAATTATGACTGATTTTAATCTTAATCTTTAGAAATCTTAATCTCTGGCAAAAACTAAGAAGCAAGTAATTGTGAACTGTTTGTCATACCAGAATTTTCTGATAGGAAAACTTACACTTTAGTCTTCCTCTCCTAAGAAAGTAAAGGTAGATAAACTTAGACCCATGCCACAGTTAATGTTCCAATATTCTATCCATTTGAAATGACTCAGATAGTCAATGAATTTTATTTAACTTAGTTTACTTTCAATTTACCAAAATCTGGTAGATATTCCCCAAACATAATTACTCCAGTAGAGTTTACCTAAAGGTTCTTATCTCACTTACTTAAAGGTTCATCCTATCAAGCTACTTTCTTTGCTGACAGATTTGCAACAAATATAATAGGGTCCTATCTAACCTCTAGGAAACTTAGGTCCAACAGAAGTATTATACTTAACACTGATGACTCAAAAGACACATCTTTATTACATCAAACCAATAAGCTTAAGGAGCTTCAATACCAGGTATCAATTCAGTATCAAGTATGTCCCAGATCATGTGAACCTGAAATTCATTTGGGACACTTTCTTTTATTTTCCTTTTTATTTCTGAGAATTTTATATTTTTTAGAATTCTTTCATATTTCTGAGAATTTATATAAACTTTTAATTTCTTTTCAGCCACTTAAGCAGAGCTTATCCACAAACCAACTGTCGTGGTCTGGGTGTGGGTTGGAAAAGAATTTCCAGACATGAGACAGAATGAGAGGGAAATAAAATTTATTAGAGTGGGAGACACTCTTAGAACAGTGAGCCAGCTCAAGGGAGAACCGACATTGAACAGGGGTCCTTAGTCCACTTTTATACCCAGGGTACAGGGAGTGGGATAGGGGTCTTGTGGGTCATTTGCTGATTGGATGGGGCACATATACTGGGTGGTGGGGAAGAGTAAGGCAAACATCTTCTCCCTATGGGGTAGGAGGGGAGACAGCTTATACTGCTCAGGAGGACATGAAATCCATTAATAGATACAACATGGGGGAGGGAATGACTATAACAGCCTGGTTTTTCTGTTCCTGCATTCCAAGACCCTCCTTGGTTTTATCTGCTCTTTCATCCTTGGGTCACCACACCAACCTTATAGTGCCATTTGGAGGCAGAGACATCTCATATTTATAAGATACACATAAACATATTTGTATCTATATAGACACAGATCTCTCAGTTTTCCTGCTAGAGTCTAAAAGCCCTCTGTGTTTTTTTTTTAACTCAGGATTAAAATTCTTGAGGGCCCAAGTAGATTACTTTCTTTCTCTAAAGACATATGCAGAAACCAGTTTTGAATATCTAAAGAGTCTCATCTTGGCCATATTCAGGTTTTTTTTTTTCTTTCAGTTTCTGAATTGCCCATTCAGTTTAAAAAATAATAGTAATAGAAAGTAGTACATATTATTCACTCACATTCACATGCTTCATTTTAGAGGAACAAGAATCAGTATTCAAGTTGACCTTTGCATCAGCTATTTAGCTAAGCCTCTGTGGCCTTTTTTAATATAAAAACCAATGGCCAATACTACCCAAAGCAATCTACAGATTTAATGCAATCACCAAATTACCCATGACATTTTTCACAGAACTAGAATAAATGATTCTAAAATTTTTATGGAACCATAAAAAAAACTTCATAATTTCCAACTCACCATGAGTTAAAAGAAGGATGTTGGAGACATAACACTCCCAGATTTCAGACAATACCACAAAGCTACAGTAATCAAAACACTGTATTTTGTGCAAATGGATCAATGGGACAGAATAGAAAACACAAATAAACCCACATACTATGGTTGATTAATCTTCGACAAAGGAGGCAAGAATAGACAATGGAGAATAATAGCCCTTCAGCAAGTGGTGTTGGGAAAGCAGGACAGCTGCATGTAAGTCAGTGAAATTAAAACACACCTTTACCCTATATACAAAAATAAACTCAAAATGGCTTAAAGACTTAACTATAAGATAGGACACTATAAAATTCCTATGAGAGAACATAGGCAAAACATTCTCTGACATAAACTGTAGCAATGCTTTCTTTGGCCAGTCTCCCAAGGCAATAGAAATAAAAGCAAAAAATACCAAATGGGACATAATCAAACTTATAACCTTTGGCACAGTAAAGAAAACCATAAACAAAATGAAAAGACAACCTATGGACTGGGATAAAATATTTGCAAACAATACAATCAACAATAGCTTGATGTCCAAAATACGCAAACAGCTCATACAACTCAACAATGAGAAACCAAGCAACCCAATCAAAGCATGGGCAGAAGGCCTGCACAGACATTTCTCCAAAGACATACAGGGGGTCGATAAGCACATGAAATGATGCTCACCACTGCTAATTATCAGAGAAATAGAAACCAAAACTACAGTGAGGTACCACCTCACCCTGGTCAGCTTACCTGTCTGAAGCAAGGTCCTGGAACAACAGCCCACTGCGAGCAGAGGATGGCCAGCAGAACGTGGTGGCAGGTTTTTCAAGGAGGTGGTGGAGGTGGTGGTGGTGTGGTGAGATTACCAGTTATAGGGGAATTGACAGGTAACAAATGCTGGAGAGTGTATGGAGAAAAGGGACCCCTTCTATACCATTGGTGGGAATGTAATCTGGTGGAGTCATTATGGAAAATAGTATAGAGGTTCCCTGGAAAATCAAAAATGGAAATTATCATATGATTCAGCAATCCCACTTCTGGGCGTATACTTAGACAAAACTATAATTCAAAAAAGCACATGCACCCGAGTGTTCATAGCAACACTATCTACAAATGGCCAAGACATGTAGCGACCAAAATGTCCATCAACAGATGAATGTAAAAAATACGTGTAATATATATTATACACACACATATACATACAAAGAATATTACTCAGCCACAAAAAAGAATTAAATAATGCCATTTGTAGCAACATGAATGAAAGAAATTACAGACTATCATATTCAATGACGTCAGACAGAGCAAGACTGATTATCATATATATCACTTTATGTGGGATCTAAAATATACAAATGACCCTTATTCACAAAACAGAAACAGAGGAGAAAGAGTGGGGAAAGATAAATTAGGGGTTTGAGATTAACAGATAAAAGCTGCTATATACAAGATAGATAAACAAAAACCTACTGGATAGGACAGAGAAATACATTCACTATCTTGTAATACACCACAATGGATAAGAATATGAAAAAGAACATATACGTGTAACTGAATCACTTTGCTGTATATCAGAAATTAACACAACATTGTAAATCAACTATACGCCAATTAAAAAGAAAAAAGCAACAGCCAGCCCACAGCTGCGGGCACATTTTCCCGAATGTAATAGCGGCCAGTATCTCTCAAAAAGTCTTGGGGTATCTATGAGTTCTCTACACACTCTTGGTGGACCCCATTCATCAACGACAGCCCCCACAGGACCCTACAGACTAGTGGATGTGGCCACCCCGGGATTTCAGCTGCAACTTTCAGGTCCCCACGCCCCGCCCTCATTGCCAGGCATCTGGGAGCTCACAGGCGTTTCCTCCGTTTCTTGGCCACTCCGCCAGTTGTTGGGCTGCACCCTGCCAGATCTGTGCTCGCTCAGTCAAGACCAAACAAAGAAACATCAGTGGATTAATAGGCGGGGGGACTTACATGTCTGAGGCAAGGTCCTGGAGCACTGGTTAGCGGGCAGAACATGGCAGCAGGCTTTGTAACGAGGTTGGGGCGGGGGTGTGACGTAACCAGTTATGGGGGAATTGACGTCAGGTTGGCTCATTGCTCACCTGGGAAACTAGCCGGGGGCACGCCCCTCACGCACCTCACGCCCTTCACGTCCTTCACAGCCCCTCACCGCCCTCTCTGATAAGCTACCTTGTGGAGAGGTTCTTCTTTTTTTAAAGCAGAAATGTGTTTATTAGGCACCCGTTTTCCTGACAGAGGAGCAAGACCAGGAAAGAAGTGCCTGCAAAAATCTCTCGGGTTGCAGGAATCTCTCAGAAGATTCCAGAGAATGTAGGTGCTGACTGGCCGACACCTCAAGAAGAACACTATTTGGCTGGATCATGGCAGCAGGCGGTGACCCAGACATGAAGCAGACTTGGCTCCTGGACTCCACAAGCCCTGAGAAGTGAGTAGGCAGCACCGAGACACCCACCAGAACACTGGCAGATGCGAAGGGCCTCACGGCTGAGGCTGAGGCACAGCAGGGAGGTGGGGGAGGGGCACTGCAGGTTTCCAGGGAGACCTTCACCTGGGCCAGGTCCGAGGGCCTTCCCCAAAACTGCCAGCCTCGTCCTGATGCTTCCTCGGCCCCATACATAGGGGTTTCGAAAGACCTGAAGATTCTTGCCTTCCTTCAGCAGTGTAACCTCCCGGTGGCACTGGGCTGCATATCTTCGGCCACCAGGGTGGAATTTGCACTGCCCACACCTGGCTGTTGGGGGTGGCCCATGAGAGGATGACATCATAAGCTCCTTAAGGATGGGCCTTTGTGCATCAGGTTGATATCAGATGTTCTGATCTAAAGGTTAGAATAGTTCTAATGTAAAGGTTAGAACAGTCAGCAATGGGTCAGGGACAAGTATGTAGGAAGGTCGGTCCTGTGAGGAGGGTGTAGGGGAAGCAGATACTGGTCTGGTAGGGGATGTGCGGAGAGCAAGAGAGCAGCCATCTTGGGTGGCTTGGTCATACATGCCATTCTTATAGTTCTCGATATCATCCAGGCAGCTAGCATACTCTTTAGATGCATTGATGCCGAGCTGATGTGAACACAACCTCATTAGGCAGTTAAGCTTCAAATGAGAGACATTCTGGATGGCTGTTTGTTAAGTGGACTTCCTGCAAGGATACAGGGGTATGTGAAGTGTCATTAGAGGTTGTCTTTGTCATGCAGTCACCTCTGTGGCAATAGTATCACCAAATATTCTGTGTGCAATCCTGTTGTTTCAGGCCTCCCTCACACTAGTGTCACATAGCTTGTGTGGCCGATGTGAGAGAAAGTGGTGTGTATTTCCCAGCACAGGCAGTTGAGATTAGTGTCCCCAACTCCAGCCTTTCCTGTCTCTTTCATGGTGACCTTTGAGGCTACCATTTTAGACTGTTTCATTCTAACAGGATGGAGTCTTCAGGAGCCTGGAATCCTCAGTGAGTGACGAGCAATTTCCCCACCGACTGCATTAGAATTATAATGTGAGAGAAAAATAAATCTTTGCTGTGTTAGGTCACCAAGATAGAGTTTGTTACTCTGGCGAATTCTGACACATTTATCCCCCACAGTTTTCTCCTTCCATCTCATTGGCCAAACCTGAGTTATACAGTCATTCATTACTTCAAGGAAAGCTGGGGGGAATGGGAAGAGGACTGCTAATTTGGCTTACATGAATCATGGTTTCACCCTAGACAAAAATTGGGGTTCTGTTACAAGGAGGAAGTAAGGGATACACTGTGTAGGCACTCTCACTGTCTGCCAAATCCCCAGACACTATCAGCCTAAATGAGGAAAAAGCTAAAGCCCCAAAGGCAGAAGTGGATACCCAGGTATTTCTGTAATTCCATGCCTCAGAACAAGTGTCCCAGAAACGTCTGATCCCAAGTGGCTCCTACTCCTCTGAGCTGTCAAGATGCCTGGTTAAGTGACTGTTAAACAGCCTCTGCCACCTCCCCTCTGCCTTCCACCGCCCAAGAGGCTGCCCTTGAGGTAAGGAGGGAAGTGATCCCGCTATCCCGTTGCCAACTCTCAGAGAGGTTATGAGGCTGAACAGATTTGTGTTTGAAAAGGGCTTAGAGGCTCTGGCATGAAAGGTACCACAGAAGTGCAAATGCCTGCAATTCATCGCCTGCTGAATGGAACAGAGCTGAGTTGCTTTAAACTGGAATTTTAGGGTCTGTGGCTGGTGTGTGGACTGTTCTTGTGCTTTTTTGAACTCATTCTCTTCTGTGTAGACTACTGCTTGTTCCCATGGTTGTTCTTTATCCCCGCTAACCCTCAATGCTCTCCTCACCCATCTCCTGGAGGAAGGCCTCCAGCTGAGGGAGGTAAAACCACAAATTATTCAAAATTCGGCTCTCAGAACTTTTACCTCCTCTTTCCCTGACCTGCTCTTGTATCTGCCCCTTCCACCACTTAATGGTGTCTCCCCTCGGGTACTTTCTGTTGGGAGAAATTGAATTTATATTAGCTAGACCCAGGGATTGGTTCCATGGTGGCGGTGGATGAGTTCTGGCCCAACCCAGAGTAATTGATGTAGGATATTCAAGGGCTCTGTGTTTCCCAAGCACATGAGTGTTTGCCAGAGAGGAAGCTCAATAAAGATTCCTTCAGTGATGAGTGAATTGTGAAACACAGTGTGAGGTCCTATTCTGTCTTCCCTATAGGTTTCATTTTATCTTCCTCAAACCCTAGGAGGCAGTTGTAATTCTCAGCATTCCTCTATTTTCCAGATGAGGAAACTTGGCCAAAGAACTCAGCCAGGATTGGGATCCAGGCTCTACACTAACACCTTAGCATGATTGAGTTGTCTGCTTCCTCTCCCCAGGGATTAACATTTTTTAAAGGATTTCAGGGCAAGAACCCAGTGGAATGGACCTCCAGTGGTGACATTTCTGGCAGCAGAATTGGTGAGAAGCTATCAACCGGTGCTGCAGTGTCAGGAAGAGTTAAATCTTTTTGACAATTCAATGGCCCCCTTTGGGTTTGCCCAAATGGCACCTGTTGTTGAGGTCAATAGAGCTTACAATTTAATTTCATCTTCCTGCAGACACTCTCTCTCATTAGGGGGTGGAATGATGATGGGATTCTCCCAGCCATGCAATTTCACTTTCTACAGAGCAGTGCATAAGTACAGTCACTGTTTCTGCACAGAAAGTTATCTGCTCCACCCCACAAACTCCCCAAACTGCTTGTAATGAGGAAGTGAGTGTCTGTATAAGGAGAGATGGGGGAGCAATGAGTGGGGATGAGAGGAGGCGAAGCTACACACAGAGTTCCTAAGAGGCAGCTCTGCTTTTTTCCTCTGTGAGCCAACACTGGTCCTTGCAGGCTGTTCATTATGTTCAGCAGAATTTGAATGCTTCCATGATCCAGGTGACAAGAATGTGACTTTTCCATTTATTAGAAATGAACTTCAGGTGGACATGAGGGATGTTTTCTGTTTTCAACTCTGATCTAATACGACCTGTTGGTTCCATAGTAAGAGTGACAATAACAAAACCAGTTATTACAGTGCTAGAGGTAGTTACCATTTGCTGGCTATGATAAGAGGTGCAGTGCATATATTCCATTATTTAATCCTCAGAACAGCTCTATGAGGTAGGAATCTCATTCCCATTCTACAGAGGAAGAAACTGAGACTGAGCTAGAAGAAGTAACTGTCTAATGTCGTATTGCCAGTGAAAGATGGAGTCAGGACTGGAGCCCAAGTTTGTGTGACTTCAAATGTGTACCTTCTCTGCCACTCCCTTTCACCTATCCTCCAAATGTGTTTCAGTAAGGAGATGAATGTGTCCCAATTACTCTGTGGATCAAGACAATATCCATGGCAACCAAAAAGCACTAAACGTTGCATCTGGAGTGTTGAGGGTATTTAGACACTCCCCTCCCTCTTCCCCAGGGAATTCCGTGGAGGAACTAGTCGGGGGATACTGTGGGAGATTTCATTTTCTTTTATGAGTTACTGGTGATAGAGTGTACGTGTGTGTTTGCATGTTCTGGCAATACTGGTGTCTGATGTGTGACCTGTTTCTTATTAAAGTTATAGCTTTTGCAGGGAGTTGAGGTTATTACTGGTGCTTTGGGAGAGCAGGTGTCAAAATTGGACTCATTCTGGCATGTGGAAGGTGATCTTGAGTTCTTTGCCCCAGAGATCTATATGCTAATAGGAAAAATGCTCTTTCTTCTCTTCAGGCCAAATTCTGAAAGATTATACTAGCTCTGTGGATTGCAAAAGGAAAAGAACAGACACAGCCTGGGAGGCAGACTTGGGAGGGAAAGAAGAAAGGAAGAGAGTGATGTCATTGAAACAGGCTGAGGTGTCCCTTCCCAGAGCACTGTGGGGCATGCCTGCTATGCAGCAAACCAGGGAATGCCAGTTATACCTCACTGAATGAATGCAGGGTGGCACTGAATTCAGCAGGTTATTAGAGCCTAAAAGTTAGGATTATGGAAAAATTCAAGGCCTGTACACATTGATAACTTCCCTTTCTCTAACTTCATGTTAAACAAAACCCTTTTTTTTTCTTTTTAAAAATTTGTTTATTTTTTAATATATAATTTTGTTGGTTCTGCCAAATAAACGTTGAACAAGCACCTTTTTATGGTGCGAAATAAGTCTGTATCCAGGTCCTAGCTGTGCAGGGAGTACTTGTCATAATCATGTTCACACTACATCTTTTGGACTCCTGTCATCTATTTTAGTGATTTTTCTCTTTGAGATTTGGACCTTCCAACAGTTGAGGCAAGAAAACTTGTTTTCCAGGCCACTGCTGAGGCTGAGGCTGGACCTATGAACCAAGCAAGTTCCATGAGGGAAATGGTCCACATAAAGAAGAAGGCCACACTCAGAACCCACCTTTCCAGAGGAAATGGCAGGAAGTGGTTGGGTTTTCAGGAGTTGTGATAGCAACAAGTGGGCTTCCCTGGTGGTTCAGCTGTAAAGAATCCACCTGCAATGCAGGAAATGTGGGTTCGATCCCTGGGTCAGGAAGATCCCCTGGAGAAGGAAATAGCAACCCACTCCAGAATTCTTGCCTAGGAAATCCCATGGAGAGAGGAGCCCAGCAGGCTATAGTCCATGGGGTCACAAGAGTCAGAAATGACTTAGTAACTTAACCACAAACACGAAATAGCAGCAAAGCTCCTAAGAGTGAAATCTCGTGGTTGACATACCGCACTCAGTGTCTCATTCTGTGTCCACCAGGGGAGCTGTGAGGCTGCACCCACCGCCAATGGGACTGACCTATGAGTGGTCCAGTCTTGGCACTTGGGTTTTCTTCATGGCTGTAGGGGCTTCTCAGGTGGTGCTAGTGGCAACCTGCCTGCTAATTCAGACTAAGATATGTGGGTTCAATCCCTGGGTTGGAAAGATCCCCTGGAGGAGAGCATGGCAACCCACCCCAGAGGAGCCTGGTGGGCTACAGTCCATAGAGTTGCAGAGTTGGACACTTAGCTGTAGAGACTCGGAGCTTAATTCACTGTCTCTGAGTTTCTAGAAATTCTGTAAAGTTTCATAATGTTGCTAATGATTGTGCTTCAGCTGGTTAGTATTGGTTTTATGGTTTACAACTGAAATTTTTGCTCTATTCAGGTGGACTTTTTTTTTTTTTTTTACTTTGAATTAATAAATAGTATTTTGGTTTTCCTGAATCTAGCCCACTGTTATACTCTGATGAGATCCAAGTTTCTGAGTTTGCAAAGCAGAGAGTATCAGGCCCCGGACCCTGGATAATGGTATATTTTCCAGGATAAATCTGCTTGATCATCTGGCTTTCTCTAGGTAGCACTTTCAGCATTGCTGTATTTTACACTTATTCTCCATTTACAACTTTTATTAGTCAGAGTTCTCCAGAGAAATAGAACCAATAAAATTTATATAGATATACAGAAAATGATTTTTTTCTGAAAAAAACTGACTAGTGATTATGGAGGCTAAGAAATCCTGTGATCTCCTGAAGGACTAGAAACCAGGAGAACTAATGTTCAAGGGCAAAAGAAGATGGATGTCCAGCTCAAGTAGAGAGCAAATTTACCCTTCCTCTGCCTTTTTATTGTTCTATTCAGGCCCTCAACTGACTGGATGATCCCCAGTCAGTGAGCCCATCTATTCAAATGCTAATCTCTTCTGGAAACAGCCACCCAGAAATAACATTTTACCAGTTAGCTGGGCATTCCTTAACCCAGTCGAGTTAATAAAATTAACCATCACAGCCTCATTATATAGTTGCTAGAATTTATAGGGTCACACTTGTAGGAATCATATTGTTCTCTGTTTGTATCGTCTTGGCTTTCTCCTCTGGTGGCTTCATCACCCTATTCAGAGATTGGTAATGGCTTCCTGTTATGTTTGGGAAAAATTCTGCACCTTGGACTCCAGCATTCAAGACTTGCTATATTATGGCTCCACTTTCCAGCTGTATTCCCAATACTCTAAAGCCACTACCAGATGGCAGTGTTTGCTTCCCTTTTCTTTTTTTAAAAATTCTGATTATTGATTATGCCATTTGCTCTGCTTGCAGGAATCCTTTTTCTTTGACAATTGGGATATATTTTATTTATTTTATAACTATGCCACAATTTATTCACAATCTTTCATATTGATAGTAGATTATTTCAAGTTTTACATGAAATAGATGCTGAGAGCTGCTATTTGCTCTGACCAGAATGCTCTTTTTAGTATTTTTTTTTTTTATCAGAGATACTTGCAGGAATCTGTCCTACATCTCTGTCTACCAGAATCTCAACCATCACTCAAGACTCCGTTCAGATTCCATTACTTCAGTGAGGACTTTTCTAGTGACACTCTACAGAAATATTTGCTTCATCTGAAATCTTCTCTGGCATTCAGAACACTTATTCCATCATGGCTTGTATAAGAATTAGTTTGTCTGTTTAGACATCTTTCCAACTATGTTCCCAACTATAACTCCTTGGGAACAGGACCATGACTTACTATTCATTTTGTTTCTTCTTGTATTACTGAATATTGAAACTTGGGTATGGTAGAGGCCAACACAATCAGTGAATAAATACATTAATTAGTGAAGCACTCACAGTAGATACATTATTTGTGCAAACAAACAAACATAAAAATTCCTTTTAGAGATATCTGGGAATTTTGCTAGAGCTTCGAGATTGGGCTATTCTTATGGACAGTCCATGGGATCATAACTCTTTAGTAGCACAACTTATGAACACAGAGACACATGTTTTACAGTATTAGAGGATACCATTTCCAAGACACAAAAAGCCACAGTTCACGGCTAAATTGTGGGCTTGAGAAAGGTGTGCCCTTCCTTTAATATGTGGCTTCACATGTACACTCAGTAGTGAATGGGGATCCCATCAAAAGAGTTGGAAGAACAGAGGTCTTAAGAGTCTAAAGTCCTGGTTTCTCTGGTCTTGATTCTGCTACAAACTAGAGGCGTGACCTTGGGCAAATCCTTTCTCTTCTTTGAGCCTTGATTTTCTCTTCTAAAAATTGAGTCATCATCATGTTTCTGCCCCGTTTGATTGCTGAGAGGTCAAATAAGGCATGAACACTTTAGAAATAAAGGAGAGGAAGTCTGGGGTAGTGGGAAGGAGACAGAGACAGAGAATAATAAGAAGGTGCCAGTAAGAATGGCAGGAGAAATTAAGGTATAATAGAACCAGAAACTGGCCTAGAGGCAGTATCCGTGGAGGATCCCTCTTCCACCTGAAAAACACCAGGGAGTCTTTCTGAAAGTCTTCCTAAGGGCTGTATCAGAGACTGCTATTTGCACACCAAAGTTTCATTCTCCCCTCTTCTTCACTATCAGAACCCCTATATTGTGACAGGGAGCCACCTTGGAAACTTAAGTCCCCCCGCCACCCTCCATTTTGGGCTTGAGGCCTAGGAAAGTATTTACATACTGCAGGCATTCCACTTGCCTAGGAGAATGTGTTGTCAAAAGAGCAATTGTGAACTTTTCTTCTGAAAAATCACTTTGGAACAGGGCTTAAATAACATGAAACTGGGCCTCTTGATGGCTCAGGGTATGAAAAGATCTTTTTATCTCCTGGGAAGAATCTTGTGTTCCTCTTTTTCTTCTTTCCTCCTTCCCTCCCTCCCTTTTTCTCTCTTTCCTTTCCAATATTAATAGAATCATGAAGCCAGTGTTATTAAGTTGCAGAAAGCAATGCTAGAGGACTTATACCAATTTTAAAATAAAATGAAAGACATTATAACAAGATCCCACATTTACTTATGGTCGCCAGGGGGTAAAAATCAGAGGAGGGGTAGTTAGGGAGTTTGGGATCGACATGCACACACTGCTATCTTTAAAATGGATAATCAACACGGTCCTACTGTATAGCACAGGGAACCTGCTCAATATAATGTGTAACTCTTCTCCTGGATGGGAGAGGAGTTTGAGGGAGAATGAATACATGTATATGTATGGTTGAGTCCTTTTGCTGTCCCCCGAAACTATCACAACATTGTTAATTGGGTAGAATCCAATATTAAACTGAAAGTTAAAAAATATTTAAGAAAAAGAATCTGAGTTTATCCTGCAAGCCCAGGCCAGTACATTTTTACCTACACTCTTCACTTTGGTTGTTGTTACTGCAGCCTCTTCTTCTTCATTATGATGATGAATTTTCATCATGCTGCTTCCCAAATGAGGGACGAGCCAGGCGCAATCTCATCCCTGTGGTCCTGCTTTGTACTAGCCAGACCCAGAACAGGGCAGGACATTTTCTCCTCATTATCACCTCATCACTCAGTTCCCCTTGTCTGGCCAGGGTCATCAAGGTGGAGCTCTGAGCTGAGTGCAGGAACCTAAGTGCTAATGAGGAGAAAGTGTTCAAGCTTGGATCCTGCCCTCTCACTCAGGCTCCATTGAAAATGGTAACACCTTGAGATCATTTTTCTTCTTACTACTAAGTCTGAGTGAATTTTAATGCTGCTGTCTTCTGGAGTTAAATAGTATATAGCAGGCTTTAGTTCTAAGTGATAAACTATGCCACCGAGAGGGAAATTAACCAAATATTAGGGTGGTTCAGAAGATTCTTGTTTCTCTACGAAAAGAAAGACAATTTGAGTTGGGGGAAATGTTTGAGAGCAGGGGTCCCTGATCCCTGAAACGGGGCTGCACAGCAGGAGGTGAGCAGTGGGAGACAGAGCCAAGCTTCATCTGCCACTCCCCATCACTCACCACAGCTTGCATTACTCGCTGAACCTGAACCTTCCCTCCTACCCCCTTCCATCTGTGGAAAAATTGTCTCCACAAAACTGGTCCTTGGTACCAAAAAGATTGGGGACCACTAATTTTAAAAGACAAGTCATGGCTATGTGTTAAGCTTTGGGCTGGGTGATAAGAATATGAATCAATATTTAACATTGATTAAGTATTTCTTTTAGACAGGAACCATGAGCTAAGAGACTTTGGAATTTTATTCTTTGTCAATTCAGCTACACTGGATCTATGGTTCCTGTATTTCCTTCCTGGCATGGTTGTGGGTTAGGGTGAACTACAAGAAAAATCTACATGAGAATTGAAAGGTAGAATCAAAACAGCAGCAGGTATGCTCCAGAGGTCCAGGCAGAGCCCTAGGTGCTCATGCAGGTCGTCACCGATCTTCCACTCACTTGCTGGCATGTGGTGACAGCTGAGTTTTCAGATCCTCCAGCTCCCATAGAATCTTGCCTTCTGCCTCTTGAACCAGATATGTGTGCATCTTTGTGTTGAGGGAATTGAGTCTTTGAGGTAGAGGGGACAAGAGACACATATGGGTTTAGTTGGTGAGTTCAAGTTTGTCCTTTCCTCTTCTCTCCCCACTTCACAGCCAGCTTTCCTAACTGCTAGCCCTGCTGACCTATACATAGCAACTTCAGCTCCACCCCCAGATAATAGAGCCAACAGCCCTGTGCAGACTTTTTCACTATTGTCTTTTTTTGTGATCTCTATTAATGATGTTTCTCTGATCTTCCAGCCATCCTCTCCTGAACTCATATTTCACTGCTGCTGCTGCTAAGTTGCTTCAGTCGTGTCCGACTCTGTGCGACCCCATAGACGGCAGCCCACCAGGCTCCCCCATCCCTGAGATTCTCCAGGCAAGAACGCTGGAGTGGGTTGCCATTTCCTTCTCCAATGCATGAAAGTGAAAAGTGAAAGTGAAGTCGCTCAGTCGTGTCTGACTCTTAGTGACCCCATGGACTGCAGCCTACCAGGCTCGTCCGTCCATGGGATTTTCCAGGCAAGAGTACTGGAGTGGGTTGCCATTGCCTTCTCCCTAATTTCTCCCAAAGTTGTGTAAGGTCTCCTCTGTGCAATCAATCCTTTATTCTGTGCCATTCACATGATATTTGTTTTGAGACTGGCAGAGGCTTGAGGATCTCAAGGAGACTAGTAGTAAAGGCTTGACGGATAGCAGGGAGTTGACATTGGCAGATGAAGAAAAGAAAACCAACCCATAGTGTGTAGTGGTGAGAAGTTTGAGAACACTGCTATTTGCAATCACATGAAAAATAGAAAATATACCTAATAAACTGGTAGATTTGGATAAGGAGATTTTCAGGAAGATGATTGAAAGCACCAACTGGTTTCTTTTCACAATGTGCAAGGCAGAGATAGAATGAGATGAGCTTAAAAGGGAGCTGTTAGGTCTTCAAATGGAATTTAGAAGAAAATTGAAGGCTAAAATCCAGCAAAAAGACTTCAAAGTAAGAAGTGATCTCAGGGCAAGAAACAACTTAGGGCTATAAAACATTGTCTTAGGGTAAAAATAATTGCTTAAGTGTGTTTTATAGACCTCAGGTAAACAATAAGACTTCTTAGAATCCTGATGTACCTATTAGATGTTCTTTGTTCTTCATATGAAAACAGAGCTTCTGAGACTCTTTAGGGTCTAATGTTCATTTGGCACAAGACAGAAAAGGAATTATCTCAGAAAGAAGTGTGGATATAGCATTTGCCCTGTAGAGTGGAAGATAATTTGATACATAAGAAATGCACATTTTTAAAGGAATTGTATTAACTTAAACTGAAATGAAAAGAACTAACTGTTTTCATGTCAGTTCAAGTTAATACAACATTAGACCCTAAAGAGTCGCAGAAGTTCATGTCTGACTCTTTGTGACCCCCTGAATTGCAGTATACCAGGGACCTCTGTCCCTCTCTGTCTCCCAGAGTTTGCTTAAACTCATGTCCAGTGTGTCTGTGATGCCATCCAACTATCTCATCCTCTGTCCCCTTCTCTTCCTGCCCTCAGTCTTTCCCAGCATCAGAGTCTTTTCCAATGAGTCAGCTCTTTGCATCTGGTGACCAAAGTATTGGAGCTTCAGCAACAGTATCAGTCCTTCCAGTGAAATATTCAGGGTTGATTTCCTTTAGGATTGACTGGTTTAATCTCCCTGCTAAGAGAGGAATTCTGTATGTAAAGGGCTTTGTTGAGATATTTGAGGTGGCGGGGCTGATATTGTAAGACACAAGAAGATTACTGTGTCTGCTGTAAAGAGAGGAGCTTACAGTTGAGGTCCACACTAAAGGCAATGATGATGAGGGCTTGAAATAAGCAATGTCTCTGAGGATGGGGAGAAACAGTCATTTTTCTAAAAGAGGCAAGATGCAGTGGGTAGGCACTGACGACAGACTTGTCAGGGGTGGGGGGTTGGGGGTGGAGGGACATATAACAAATGTTGAGCAAATGGTGGTCACTGAAAATTCTATCTTGTGGCTGTGTTCGCCTGTCCTCTTGCAGTTAGGTAGGGACTTGTGGCTAATTATGCCCCATGGGCTGTAGTTAGACTTCTTAAGTGAAATATGTATCAGCACTCTGCTCATCCATGATGGACAGTATAACTTAGGTTATTCTTCTGAGTTATCAGGAGGCCTCAAGGGTGACAGCTGGCTTTTGATGGGGATGACTGGGTGGATGGGTTGGTCACTGAGCTATCTTGGAAAGGAAGGGCACTGTGTTAAGATGAGAGATACATTTTCAACTCCCTAATACAGAGGATTGTTAGTGATTTTTCTGGAAATAAAAGCACCAGGACAAGAGTAACAGGAGCTAGTCATTGCACTGGATACTGAATTCACTGAGCATCAACTCAGTGTCCTGGCCCATGCTGATGCTAAGGGAAAGTGGTTCACAACATTGCCTTTGCCTTCTGTGAACTCAGTCTGACTGGTGAGATGAACCATGTACAGAAGAGTCAAATAAGCCAGGTCAGCAAGTGGCCCAAAGGGGTGGAGAGATAGCCACTGCCATAGGATCCGGGGAGAAGGAAATAGCTGAGTAGAGGAGCCAGATTTAAGGTTCCTCCCAGACAGAAGAGGGGCCCCACAGAGACACATCTTAGACAACTGAGCTTAACATACTTATCTAAAGGGCTTGAGAAAAGTCACAGGGAAGTATAAAGTGGAGCCTCAGCCTGATGCATATTTGCCCCAAGGAAGACAATTGGAATGAACATGAATCTCACGTCAGTGGCAGGAAGGATTTTTCATGGCCAGACCAGCCATTTAAAATTTCCTCCACATCATCTATTCTATATTCCCAAGAGAGGCTCCTGGATATTCATGTGATAAATATCTCCATGGGTAGGTGGTAGAAAGAGGTACTCATGCTGGGGGATGCTGCATAGCTTACAAAGGAGAATTACAGTTTTTCATGCATCTTTTATTTCTACTGCCCATCAGCATCTTCTACTCAACAGGAACATGTATGTGCATGCGAGCATGCATGCACATACCTCTTATACCCTCCAAGTCCTAATCAGGAACACAGAGCTCAGGCCGCAACCAAACAGAGAGCAGTGCCTTGAATTTCCTCACTAATGTTATGGATTGCTTTACAGGAAAGCATGGAAAGGCAGATTTTCCCTACAGGGGCATGTTTGCTAATCAGATGTAAGCAGAAGTACCTCCAGGGTTTGTAATCTATGTGCTTATTTTATTTAATGCCTGGACGTATGGCTGTATCTGTGCTAACTTTCCTCACTTGGGTTGTCTCTGAGCCTCCTCCTCATTTCTGTGAACATCCGGCTCCCCAGGGGTGTGGAGGCTATTAAATTAGCTTAGACAGCAGGTGGGCACTGAAGAAATTGGAAAACAACAGCTGATCTAAGGCACAATGCACTGTGCACTCCTGCAAAGGGGACGTGAGATATAGCCCCTATCACAAGAGCCCATCAGCAAGGGACCACCGCCCCCTCCACAGCCCCAGAAACATTGGCTCCAAACACTCAGGAGCAGAGGAAGGAGGAAGTCTGGGTTCCCTGAGCTCCTTCTTCAGTGTTATTTTTCCGTGGGGTCATCCCGCTGTTCAGCTGGTCCACAGGCTCTCCTGGGCAGTGGAATGTGTGTGTGTGTGTGTGTGTGTGTGTGTGTGTGTGTGTGTGTGTTTTGGTGGAGTGGATATGGGATATGATTGATCCTGCCTCCTATTGGCATAAAAATCCAGGAGCTTCTGTGTAAATGGGACTGAGAAAGGTTGTGGGGAAGGGATTTAAAAAGAGCCAGCATGAGCCGTTTATCCACTAGTGTGCCAGGCACTGTGCTTTACCTGCAGTGTTTCATTTAGCTTCTGTAATGACTGCATGATGTAGGGACTATTGTTTATATGCATTTTACAGAGAAGGAGACTGAGGCACAATGAAGCAACACCCATCAGCATTTGCAGCTCGGCGCTCTCACTCCAGAGCTTCTAATTTTTCCTGTTCTACTGGCAGGCAGCAAAATGGAGAGGGTAGCAGCAGATAAAGAAATGCCTTGAGTGGGTGATTGCTCTGGGCAGGGATAAACTAGCCCCAGTTCCTGGGAAAATACCAAGGCAGGACCTAGAATATTCAGTGGAACTGAGCGAAGAGAACCGTTACTGCCTTTGGGTCTTTGACTCACTCGGGAGCAGGATGTAGATAAGGGCTAGCTGGCTCTGCAGAAATGATTTTCTGCCTGTAAGCTCTCAGCTAACTGAAGATAGATTCCTTGGATTAGGTGGGTGGTGAGAGGAGATAATTTTCCCAGAATCTTCAGAATGGCTGGCCTGGAATTAGACGAACCTGAACCGGCAGCTGCAGCCTGGTCCAGGTACCGCTCTTCTCATCACAGACCCTTTTATGGCATCAGGTTCCTGGTAATACATACTGTAGTAGTAGTAAACAGCAAAGACTCATTGGAAAAGATCCTGATGGTGGGAAAGATGGAGGGCAGGAGGAGAAGGTGGGGACAGAGAATGAGATGGTTGGATGGTATCACTGACTCAATGGACATGAGTTTGAGTAAGCTCTGGGAGATGGTGAAGGACAGGGAAACCTGGCATGCTGCAGTCCACGGGGTCGCAAAGAGCTGGACACAACTGAGCAACTGATCAACAACAGTAGTAAACTACTAGTATGCGAGTGGTGGGACTTCCCAGGTGGTGCCGGCGGTACAGAACTCGTCTGCCAGTTCAGGAGATTTAAGAGATGCGGGCTTGATCCCCAGGTTGGGAAGATCCCCTGGAGAAGGGATCCTCTGGAGAAGTACATGGCAACCCACTCCAGTATTCTTGCCTAGAGAATCCCATGGAAAGAGGAGCCTGGTGGGTTACAGTCATAGGATCAGAAAGAATCGGACGCAATTGAAGTGACCTAGCACGCATGCGTACATGTGGTGCTTCATTAGATGCTGGGGCTCTTCTAAGTATTTCACCTCATTAGCCACTTCATCCTGACAAAAAAATCTGTGAGGTAGGTGTTATTATCATTTCCACTGTAGAGATGAGGAAACAGAGGCACTAGAAGGTTAAGTGTTTTTTCCTAAGTCACCTAGCTAGAAAGGGGCACAGCTTGGTTTGACTCAGGCAGGCAGGTACCAGAGTCCAAGCCTTGAGGCACTCAAGCCACCTTCAGGGGTTTGTCATGTGAGAGATGTCACAGCGGTTAGGGAGTCCTTGCACCCAGCTAGAGAAAGCTCTGCACACTAGCAGAGGAGAGGAAACCTTATTGTGCATTTAGGTTGAGGAGAATATTGCCAGAGGAGGGCATGACACATGAATGGGTGGCTGGAGCTTCTTGGGGTGCCTGGGGGTATCTGCTTACGTGAGTCATCTCTGCTTTCTGGAACAGTCTGGCTCTGTTGTTTCAAGATTCTACTTTGGGCTGTGTTAGAGGAAATACTTCCCTTGGACCAAAAGGAGCAGCAGCAGATGTTGCCAGTTGGGAGTGGCATGATTAAGCTGTGAGTACACCACCACCTGTTGCCCGACTCTGGAGCCTTTGTTCTTTGCTCAGCTGGGAAGTTAATTAACAGAAGGCCAAGATGCCAAATTGCTCCTGACCTGTGCCATGGGGGTATGGAGCTCACCACGATGGGAGAGGAGGGCCCAGTATTGCACTGCAGGGACCCTGTGGCATCAGGGAAGTAAGACGGAGTGAGTAATGCAGAAAGTCTCCTTGTGGGGAAAGAGGCCAAGGGGCAGGTTAATTTACCCAGAGCTCAGTAGGGCAACCTCACTCCAGGTGGAACAACACCATTACGTCAATATCCATGGAAGAGAAAGGGAGCGAACGCTTACCAAACAGCCCTTTCATGCCAGAGATCTAACTACACATATTGTCTCAGCCAATCTCCTCACCTTCTGTGTGAGGGTGGTGGAATTTTATTGTTCTCATTTAACACATAAAGAAACTGGGTTCAGAGAGGTTAAGAAACATACCCAAGGATTCTCAACTATTAAGGGCAAAACTGGAATATGAGGCTAGCTGGGATTTTGCCTTTAGAACTTCCTAAATGGTGTCCTGCAATTCATGGGGACGCAAAGAGTCGGACATGACTGAGCAACTGAACTGAACTGAACTGAATGACTGTAGATGCTAAGCCAGTGCACCCGCTGCTCTGTGCAGGCAAAACCAGGGCACCTGCTCATCTCTGCAGGTAAACCAGCACACTTCAGTGTGCTGGACAGGCCAACTAGCACACCCCATTGATCTGTACACGTGGACAGCACATCTCACTGATTTGTACAGGTGAACAGCGCATGCCACCACTCCGCTGGTCTGTACAAGTAAACAGCGTACCTCACTGGTCTGTGCAGCTTCTAACCAGCAGACAGGATTATTACAGGATAGGATATGGAAGAGAGAAACCAAAATGCTCACTATGTAAAGGGAACATTATGGGGAAAAGCTGAAAGCATCCTGCAGGGATTTGGTTCAGGATTAAGAAACCTGGAGAGCTGCCACCACAACAGTCTTAAGGATTTTGAAGTTTCCTTGGTGGTGCTTTAAAGATGCATTTGTCCTGAGAATAGGAGAGGAGAGACTCCTGTGTGTATTTAGGTCAGAAGTCTAAAGGGAAAATTCCTTTTTCACTGCGGAGGGAATTTCACTCTGGAGATTGTATAATCTCCTTCCCTCAGTACTTAAAGTAAGATAGGCATTTTACCTATTAGTGAAGGAAGGTGGATGCTGAGGTTGTTGACTCCACCTGGGCTTCCCAGTCCTTGCCTGTGAGCTGTGTGAAATACAGACTTTCAGGTTCCCTGACAGACTTCATGGGTCAGACCTGGAGGTGGGCCCAGGCATCTGAGTGTGATTTTGACTTTCAGAGATTGACATCCACTGCTGGAAGTCTTAAACCTGCTCTGAAGCTATAATTTCCAAGTGAGCATGGAGTTCTTCAAAGCTACTTCCAGGCAACCACTTAGGCATTCAGCTAAATTAGGTTTTCTTCACCTAGGATTCATTGCTGACTTCAACCCAGGAATCTCGTAAAGTTGGAGGTAAATTCTGTATGGATGTGTGTTTTTGTGGAGAGAGGATCTTTTATATTCATCAGATTCACTGAGAGATCCAAGTTTACAATAGCTTAAGAACCTTGGGCAGTGTATGTTTTGGTAACCGCTCTGAACTTATTTAAGATCCTTACAAGAAAAGAAGGCTCATTGATTTATTTATAGACACATTTTTGATTGTGTGTGTGCATTTGTGTATGTGTGTGTGTATATGTATATATGTATACTGGTGTGTTTGATGGCATACAGAATGATCCTACTCAGAGAAACCATTCAAGGTGTTCACTGCACTTAACTCAAATTACTTAATAAAAAAGTATATGCAGTCAAAAGCCCCAAACAATCCATTTAGAAAATGAGCAAAAGACATGAATAGACATTTCACCAAAGAAGACATATAGATGGCAGCGAGCATGTGAAAAGATGTTCAATGTCATCAGCCATTAGAGAAATGCCAATTAAAACCATAGTGGTATATTACTATACCTCTCATAATGGCTAAAATAAAAAGTAGTCACTGGTGAGTATGCAGATAAGCTGGGTCACTAATGCATTGCTGAATTAGTGCTGATAGAAATATAAAATGGTACGACCACCCTGGAAAACTGTTTGGTAATTTTTAATGCAATGAAGTATATAATTACTGTACAACCTAGCAATGACACTTGTGTATTTATCTCAGAAAAATTATAATTTGGGTTCACATAAAACTCTCTACATAAATGTAAGTGGTAACTATATTCATGATAGTCTCTAGAAATAACCCATATGTCCTTCAGTAGCTGATTGGTTGGTTGAACAAGAAGAGGGACATCTTTATAGTGGAATATTACTCAGCACCAAAAGAGTAATTTATTGATATGTGTAATGACTTGTATAAATCTCTAGGGAATTTTGTTGCATGAGAAAAGCCATTCTTACAGGTTTTATACTATTTGCTTCCGTGTAAAGACGCTTACTCCTTGGAAGAAAAGTTATGAGCAACCTAGATAGTATATTCAAAAGCAGAGACATTACTTTGCCGACTAAGGTCCGTCTAGTCAAGGCTATGGTTTTTCCTGTGGTCATGTATGAATGTGAGAGTTGGACTGTGAAGAAAGCTGAGCGCTGAAGATTTGATGCTTTTGAACTGTGGTGTTGGAGAAGACTCTTGACAGTCCCTTGGACTGCAAGGAGATCCAACCAGTCCATTCTGAAGGAGATCAACCCTGGGATTTCTTTGGAAGGAATGATGCTAAAGCTGAAACTCCAGTACTTTGGCCACCTCATGCGAAGAGTTGACTCATTGGAAAAGACTCTGATGCTGGGAGGGATTGGGGGCAGGAGAAGAAGGGGACGACAGAGGATGAGATGGCTGGATGGCATCACTGACTCTACAGACGCGAGTCTGAGTGAACTCCAGGAGTTGGTGATGGACAGGGAGGCCTGGCGTGCTGCGATTCATGGGGTCGCAAAGAGTCGGACACGACTGAGTGACTGAACTGAACTGATATAACATTCTTGAAATGACAGAATTATAGAAATGGATAACAGATTAATGGCAGCAGCAGGGTTTAAGGAGAGGGTGGAGGTGGGTGAGGGAGGTAGATGTGGCTATAAAATGGAGACTTGAGATATCCTTGTGGGAATGGAGAGATGATCTATCCTTAATGGCAGTGCCCTCACCGTGATACTGTACTATGATTTGTGAGGTGTTACCATTGAGGGGAAACTGGATAGAGTATAGACATGATAAAAAAGTGAAAGTGAAGTCACTCAGTCATGTCTGACTCTTTGCAACCCCATGGACTATAGCCTGTCAGGCTCCTCCATCCATGGGATTTTCCAGGCAAGAATACTGGAGTGGATTGCCATTTCCTCCTCCAGGAGATCTTTCTGACCAGGGATCAAACCTGGGTCTCCCACACTACAGGCAGACTGTTTACCATCTGAGGGAAGCAATAGACAGGATATCTCCATGTTATTTCTTGTAACTGTGTGTAAATCTGCAATTATCTCAAAATAAAATATCTAAAACATCAGGTCTACCCCTAAAGGGATAAAGTTTTACCGCTACTGAGATTATTTAAAAAAATGTGCCTTATGCTATGAGGGCAATTCTGAGAGAAGCATTACAGAGGTGCCTGGGGCAGGGATGGCAATTCTAGGACAGTGTTCAACCTGACAGGACTCCCAGGAAGGGAGTTCTTCACCTGAGTTCATCAGCTCTGACCTGTTGGTTAGACAGTCTTATCGCCTTAGCCTGGTTCTGTGTAAGAAAGAAGAAGTACAGTTCTATAGGATCTCATGGGCTTCCCAGGTAGTACTAGTGGTAAAGAACCTGCCTGCCAATGCAGGAGATGTAAGAGATGCAAGTTTGACCCTTGGGTCAGGAAGATCCCCTGGAAGAGGGCATGGCAACCCACTCCAGTATTTTTGCCTGGAGAATCCCCATGGACAGAGGAGCCTGGCAAGCTACAGTCCATAAGGACGTAAAGAGTTGGACACAACTGAAGTGACTTAGCATGCATATACACCCTCTGGGGCTCAGATTTGCCTGCTCTCTCTCCAGTGTCTTGGGAATCTGAGACACTAATCCAAGGTGGGCATGAACAGCTCTGAATGAACCAGCTTGGTGGTCACATAATCAAATGAAAGTGACGGGACTTATGGAGTTAGCGTGAGTGTTGTGTACGTGCCCATGTGCCTGTGTGTGCATAAGCATCACATTTGCTGTGTGTTAGCAAGATGTTGGCTAAGTTTCTTCACATGCATTATTCCAATGAATTTTCATGGCAAACTTATGAGTCATTCCCATCTTACAGATGGAGAAATGGAGGCTCGGAAAGGTAAAGCGGCTTGCTTTAGGTCGCATAAATAGAAATAAGCACAGTCAGTTTGAAACCAATTTTTTCTGACTTTGAAATCTCTGGGGCCTCCAGCTCACTGGTGCAGGTATTCATGAGTGCTCATCTGAAAAGGAGAACCTGCAGGAAGCAAGATAGGGAAGGAAACCTAAGGACTTTTTTCCTTTCTAAGCCTAAGTTTTAAGCTGGTGGTTTGAATGACAGTGGAATTAAAGAAAAGCTGTGTCAGGGAATCTTATTGCACAGAAATAAAAAGAATGCATTTTCAGGATCTCTGTGAAGCCAAAGTCATACTGATTCCTCTGGTCTTTATCAGGACCTTTCCTGTGCTTCCTCCTGGAGCTGTATCTGTCTGGCATTCGGTTCCATGTCCTAAGAGGAGAGTGTGGTGAAAGTGTGAATAGGCACTGTTGGCCCATCCCATCTGCACTTCTTGTCCTGGACTGTTGTCTGAGGCCACACCAGGAGACTGCAGGCAGCTTGATTCTGCTCATCAGTGTGGAGTGGTTGGGACAGGGGTGGCTGCCTTGGGGCATCTTCTGTGTGTTATCAGTTATGTCTGACTCTTTGTGACCCCATGGACTATAGCCTGCCAGGCTCCTCTGTCCATGGGATTCTCCAGGCAAGCATACTGGAGCAGGTAGCCGTTCCCTTCCCCAAGGGATTTTTCCAACCCAGGGATCAAACCCGGGTCTCCTGTATTGCAAGTGGATTCTTTACCATCTGAGCCACCAGGAAAGCCCAGTTAACAATGTGATAGTTTCAGATGAACAGAGGAGTCTCAAATATACATGTATCCATTCTCCCCCAAACTCCCCTCCCATCCAGGCTGCCACATAACATTGACCGCAGTTGCCCGTGCTATATAGTAGGTCCTTATGGGTTATCCATTTCAAATATAGCAGTGTGTACAAATCCATCCCAAACTTCCTAGCTATCCCTTCCCCTCTTCCTTCCCTGTTGACAACCATAAGTTCATTCTCTAAGTCTGTGAGTCTCTTTGTGTTTTGTAAGTTTGTATCATTTCTTTTTAGATTCCACATATAAGGGATGTCGTACAATATTTTTCCTTCTCTGTCTTAATTCACTCAGTATGACAATCTCTGGGTCTAGCTGTGTTGCTGCAAATGGCATTATTTCATTCTTTTAAATGGCTGAGTAATATTCCACTGTATATATGCACGACATCTTCTTTATCCATTCCTTTGTTGATGGACATTTAGATTGCTTCCATGTCTTGGCTACTGTAAATTGTGCTACAATGAACACTGGGTGCTTGCATCCTTTTGTATCATGTTTTTCTCCAGATATATGCTCAGGAGTGGGACTGCAGGGTCACATGGTAGCTGCAGTACTAGATCTCCATAGTAGCTGTACCAATTTACATTCCCACCAACAGTGTAGGAGGATTCCCTTCTCTCCATGCTCTCTCCAGTGTTTATTGCTTGTTGATTTTTTGATGGTAGCCATTCTGACCAGTGTTAGGTTATATCTCATTGTAGTTTTGATTTACATTTCTCCAATAATTAGCAATATTGCACATCTTTTCGTGTGCTTCTTGGCCATCTGTATGTCGTCTTTGGAGAAATGTCTATTTGTGTCTTTTGCCCAGTTTTTGATTGGGTTGTTTGCTTTGATGCTATTGAGCATCATGAGCTGAGCTGTTTGTAAATTTTGGAGACTAAATCCCTTGTCAGTCACATCATTTGGAAATATTTTCTCCCAATCTGTGGGTCATCTCTTCTTTTTGTTTATTGTTTCCTTTGCTATGCAAAAGCCTTTGAGTTTAAGTAGGTTCCATTTGTTTACTTTTGTGTTTATTTCCATTGTTCTGGGAGACAGACTGAAAAAGATATTGCTACGATTTATGTCAGAGAAAGGACCTCTTTGACGCAGTAAATACTGGAAGTTTCTTGAATTGTAAGATCCAAACAATTAACTTGTCTTTTTTTTAACATGTGTATAAAGCCATCAGGGAAGTCCAAGGGTTAGATGATACTCAGAAGTATTGACGTATAGCACCGAGTCAGGCTTGCTGGAAAGTTCATTTCTCTAGTACCCAGTCTGGTGTGGTCTTTGGGGACTGGGTAGAAACAGCTCTGCCGCCAGAAGACTGGGAATTAACTCAGTTTACAGAAACAAGGCAGGGCAATTGTGTTGCTGACTGCAGTGGTCAGGTGGTCGGGCCAGTCTCCTCAGGGACCCTAGTTCAGGATTAAGTTGTGCCTTGCAGCCTAGAAGCCCCTGAATTTGCACGCCTGAATAAGCAATGGAGACAGTGCCTCACCAATAATTCAGTCATACTTTCCCTGATGCCTTGAAGAGACCCTTGTGGCATACAGTACTTAAATATAGATGATCACAGACCCTCATTAGGAGTGGGTTTCAGTAATTAAACAAAATAGAAATTTTATTCAGATTGAACATTTCCCCTTTGTAATTATCTTCTTGAAGTCCCTTTGTAATTATGCTTTTTTAAAATTGTCCTCTGAATTAGCATATTAAATCTAAATTATTTAATTAGATGAAGGTTTGCTCAAATTAGAGATGAATAAGTTTCCAATATAACCCTCAGAAAAGATTGTTTTATGCTTTGATACATAGATGGAGAGAACATCAAAAAGCAATGGAGAAAGCCAGGATTGTGCAGACTTTGCCAGGTAATGAGGCAAATTCCACATCCACACTTTTTTATTTTTACTTTATTTTACTTTACAATACTGTATTGGTTTTGCCATACATTGACATGAATCCATCACGGGTGTACATGCATTCCCAAACATGAACCCCCCTCCCACCTCCCTCCCCATAACATCTCTCTGGGTCATCACCGTGCACCAGCCCCAAGCATGCTGTATCCTGCATTGGACATAGACTGGCGATTCGATTCTTACATGATAGTATACATGTTACAATACCATTCTCCCAAATCATCCCACCCTCTCCCTCTCCCTCTGAGTCCAAAAGTTCGTTATACACATCTGTGTCTTTTTTGCTGTCTTGCATACAGGGTCGTCATTGCCATCTTTCTAAATTCCATATATATGTGTTAGTATACTGTATTGGTGTTTTTCTTTCTGGCTTACTTCACTCTGTATAATCGGCTCCAGTTTCATCCATCTCATCAGAACTGATTCAAATGTATTCTTTTTAATGGCTGAGTAATACTCCATTGTGTATATGTACCACAGCTTTCTTATCCATTCATCTGCTGATGGACATCTAGGTTGTTTCCATGTCCTGGCTATTATAAACAGTGCTGCGATGAACATTGGGGTACATGTGTCTCTTTCAGTTCTGGTTTCCTCGGTGTGTATGCCCAGCAGTGGGATTGCTGGGTCACATCCACACTTAAAGCCCCTCTACCTTTATATTATAGGCTGATGTGAAACTGGCCATTTGCATTTTGCCAGTTGCCACTAGTTAGGCTACCCATTGATCCATTGAGTATGTACACTGTGCTGGACTTAAACCAGGAGCTGGGCTTGATGGAAGGAAAATAGCAAGTCACAGCTTTCATTATCTTGTGGTTTTTTGAAGAGATAGACATTCGTCACATAATCAGAGTGAGTTTACTTTCAAACTGAAATTAAGGTTAGGAAGCAAACTAATATGGTGTCATGAGAGAGTATGCAAAGGAGTGTTGGGAGAGAGTTCTTCATTGGTTCTTTGCATTTATGCTTTTCTTGTAATAGCTCTTGTTATGGGCTATGTTTTCAAAGGTATTTGCATAGGAAGCAGCCTTAGAGAATATAAATAGCATCTTCCTCTGGGGCAGAGGTCAGTGTTGTTTCCTGGCCAGTACAATAAAAATGTCTCCATCTGGGCAAAGATTGGGCAGGTTTGCTAGCAGCCCCTTTGTAAGACCAGGGGATTCCTATGACTGGAGTGCCTTAGCTGTGATGTAAACCTAATGCATGGTATCCACCTGGGCTGCTTTACACTCCCTTGTGAGACTTGCGGCTTAGGGAAAGAATACGAGCGTGGAGCTCCTGCTGCTTGCTGTGCAATGAGGGATAAAGTTCTCTATATCTGATCGTTGGATCTTGTGTTTTCTGCCCACATCTATGAAACTGAGGTAGGATGATTTGAGAGCTTGCAAGTAGGGTAAGTTCCCAGATCTTCTACAGTTCTTGGCACAAATGGAAGTAGGGCTGGAGCCCAGCATCATTCATAAGAAATGTTTGCAGGCTTGTTAATATTGAGATAGCAAAGACTGGTCACTGAGAGGTGCTTTTCTTTTGGCGCAGAGAGTGAACAGGATAGAGTTGTCATCCTGACAGCTCCCCCACCTCCACACAGACCGGGGTATCCTAGGCTTCCCTACTGCTGTCGAGTATTTAGGAGTATAGAGGAAGAACACAGTGCTGGACGGGCTACTCATTGTCATCAACGTTATAGAAGAGATAGAGAGCAGAGCCCTTCTCCTGGAACTTCATCAGGAAGGGGTCAGGTTCTTGGGGATCCCTGACAGATATTCCCCAAGAAAAGATTTATGGTCTGAGACTGCTTCCTAATGTCTGAACTCAGGGTCACGCCACCCTCAAACTTCTACTTTCTGTCTTTTATGAAATGGAAGCTATTTGTTTCCTGCCCTTCCTGCAGGCTGAGTGGGACCATGAACCACCATCCTTTCCCCATAGCTGTGTAAAGTGTAAAGTAGTGAGGGAATGTGGTAAAGACTGGGGCCCAGGGCTGGGTTTTGATTTTTTTCACTTTGACAAGGCTCTGAATACATTTTTAATAATAGTTTTCCTTATCATTTTTTCCCAATGACAGGTTCACACACACAAATTATGTATTTCAAAAATATGTCATTTTAGCAGATGAATCTGTAGGAACCTGGGATGGTGATGAGCATGCAAAGCCCCTCTCAGTCTCCCTCCGTATGCCTGGCCACTCCTGAGTCTTCTCAATTATGTTTGATGATTGAAGCAAAACTTATAACCTGTCTGATGTGATTCTAAATGTATGTAGAGGAAATATTTAAGATTATGTCATACATGAGACAGAATAAAATTTCTGTACTTCATGATGTAGAAATTGGTTAAATTTCAACACCAACAGTCGCAGAGGACTGAGGATGGCCCCGGCCTGTAGTACCAGGCACAGGGCCTTGCAACAACTCAGATACTCCAAAAATATCTTAGGAGTAAACCAATGAGGATTAAAAAATAATCTTTTCTCTCTTTTTGGCCACACCACATAGTATGTGGGATCTTACTTCCCTGACGAGGGATTGAACCCTGGCCCCTGCATTGGAAGCTCAGAGTCTTAACCACTGGACCACCAGGGTAGTCCCTTAAAATATAGTCTTAAGGTTACACACTGACTCAATTTGTTTTTCCTCACATCAATCTACCCATCAGGCCGTTTTACCCCAGACAGACCTTCCACAGGAAGGAACCTCAGAATTTTCCCTCAGGTGGTCTAGCTGAATTTGTTTTTGCTCTTAAGGAATATACCATCCTTTGAGCCAGGAAAGTAAAAATCCTTAGAAGGGCTGGTACCGGCCCCGTCAAGGGTACTCTATATTCTGAGAACTTGTGAATGTTTCTAGAGCACATTTGCAGTAGCACAAGAAGCATAGGCCTGCCGCTTTGGGGGTGCGTTTCATGTGGGCCCAATGTTATTTCCTCCAGACCACATTTACCTTGATCTTCACTCTCAAAGAGCTTTTAGTTTTCAAAGGTCACAGAACTGTGTAGACATAATACTGTTCACAGCTTCTCATTTCTTGGTGGTATGGTTTATAAGTTTCTTTCTTTCAATAGACTTTCCTTTCTCCTCCTCCTCTTTCTTCACCCTCTCCCACTCCTCCTTTTTAACATACATGCTTCCAACAGATTTTTTTTAAAATGGAACATTTTGGAGAGAGAAAAACATGGGATTGAGGAGAAGTAGGAAATACAAAATAAACACAAATGTAAGATCTCTGAATAATTGTTTTATAACCACAACCAACAAGTACAGAGAATGCCTTGTATACAACAACACAGTAAAGGTTTGAAGATGGAGGTATTCTCTTAGCAAGGATGACGATTTCAGAGTTTGGTATTTGGAACTTAGGCTGCAGTCTTTGCTTTTGGCTAGATCACCAGATGTGTGGCACTCAATTTGCTGTTGCTATGGCTTTTTCTAAGGACAAATGAGAGGCCCTCAGGGCCCTGTCAAAGGGACAGTCTAGTGATGTCATCTTCATCTCCCTTCCAAGCAGACAGTTCAGTATTCCTGTTTTTCTGGTGTGGATGGAGAAGGTCTGCTTTGGTTTCTAAAGCTTGGTCATGGAACTATATATCTATAATGCTGTTCACAGCTTCTTACCTCTTGGTGGTATGGTTTATTTATCTTTCTCATAGGGTAGAAGAGACATTTGATGTTTGTTGAGAAGCACCTGGGTGTGGTGGTAAACCCCCTCTAGAGGGAACTCAGGGCATAATGATAGAGGAAAACTAAACTGAAACAGATCCGTGGTGCTCTGTAGGTGAAAGCTACCTTTAGGACCTTTTGTCAAGTCCTTCTGATGCAGAAAGCCTTGGACAGTCTGGGATTGAGTTTGAGTCACTGAAAGGAGGTGAGCCTTTGGGCAAATTGCTTAACCCTCTCTGAGATACAGTTTCCAAATCCATGAAGCAGCCCTCTCAAAAGAGGTAGATTCCACGAACTGACATGTCTGGTAATAGATACCCAATGGTAGGTGGCCCAGAGTTATTACAGCAACAGCCCTGTCTTCAGTGCTCCCTACCAATCTTATCAGCATGTGGTTGCCAATTCTCTTGCCATCTCTTGGCCTAAGGTGCTGCTTCCCTCCAAGGGAAGCTGGGAAAAATAATCTTTTAGTTAAACTACAGGTGTTTCATTAGTAGGGTAGGGCAGTGTGGTGGGAGGAGATGGAGACTGGGTGGACTCCCAGCAGTTTCTGACACAGGAAACAATCCAGATTGGATGGGTACAGGGAATAGTAGTCACAGGGTCAGGGTCAGGGAACATTATCCAAGAGAGGGTGAATATTTTTCTTATAGCACCTTGGCTTTTTTTTTTTTTTTTTTAAATTCTGTCATTTAGTTGGGCATGAATGTGATTTGCCCTGCAGAAGGGACTTTTTTGAGGCTTTTTGGTCCAGTGTAGGAGATAGAAGGTTTCTATTGAAAACAAGCAGACCAGCTGGCAGCTGAGCACACATGATAAATTACTGCCGGGTTGTGGGGAGCACAAAGGAGCTCTAAGCAGTAATTCTCAGCCATCCTCCCTTCTGTGAACACAAGGCCACACAAAGTCTTTCGCAGTGACAGTTCGAGCACCATGGTTCAGACTGGCTGATTTTGGAGAATTTCAGAACAGAATGCCATGTGCCGTTTCTCTTATCTGGAAGACGTAACTGAGACAAGATAGGGATATTTTAAGTGGGAATTTTCAGCTATAGGGACTCAAGGTCATTCCCACTGCCTTCTCATTTATCCTTCAAACTCAGTCAATCAATAACATTGGTAATTTTTTTTTTCTTTCAGTTATCTCCTGCCTTCATCTGTGGCCTCATTCCTAACAGGTCTAGATTACTGTCCCACCCACCTCCTAACTAGTATCCACATGTATCCTCTGAAGCTAACTAACCTACCAACCCTCCAGAGTGGATAGCTCTTCATCAAATATTTGTCATTCTGTTCCCCACCTGCTCAAAACTCTTCTGCGTGAAAATATCCATTTATTTGGGCTCCCCAGGTGGTGGTGGTGCTGCTGCTGCTAAGTTGTGTCCGACTCCATAGACGGCAGCCCACCAGGCTTCCCCACTAGTGGTAATGAATCTGCCTGCTAATGCAGAAGATGTAAGAGACAAAGGTTCCATCCTGGGTTGGGAAGATCCCCTGGAGGAGGGCATGGCAGCCCACTCCAATACACTTGCCTGGAGAATCCCATGGACTGAGGAGCCTGTAGGGCTACAGTCCATAGGTTTGCAAACATTCTGACACGACTGAAGTGACATAGCAAGCACACACACATCCATTTATGCAAAAATAATAAAAATGGTTGGAGGGGGTGGACATACAGATTACTCACATATAAGAATGCTGGATTTCTCCATAAGACTCTGTAAGATGGCATTCCTAGGCTTTCTTTTCTTTCTTTTTTAAGAATAATTTTTATTAGAGTGTAGTTGCTTTACAGTTTGTTAGTTTCTGCTGTATAGCAAAGTGAATCAGCCATGTGTATACATATATCCCTCTTTTTATATTTTCTTCCCATTTAGGTCACTACAGAACATTGAATAGAGTTCCCTGAGTTACATAGCAGGTTCTCATTTGTTGTTGTTCAGCCCCGCAGTTGTGCCTCACTCTTTGAAATGCTATGGACTTAAACACACCAGACTTCCTTGTCCTTCACTATCTCCCTGAGTTTGCTCAAACTCATGTCCATTGAGTCAGTGATGTCATCCAACAATCTCATCCTTTGTGGCCTCCTTCTCCTCCTGCCCTCAATCTTTCCCAGCATCAGGGTCTTTTCCCATGAGTCGGCTCTTCACATCAAGTGGCCAAAGTATTGGAGCTTCAACTTCAGCATCATTCCTTCCAATGAATATTCAGGGTTGTTTTCCTTTAAGATTAATTGGGTTGATCTCCTTGCAGTCCCAGGGACTCTCAAGAGTCTTCTCCAGTACCACAGTTTAAAAGCATCAGTTCTTCAGTGCTCAGCCTTTTTTATGGTCCAACTCTCATATCGATACATGACTGCTGGGAAAACCATAGCTTTGACTAGATAGACTTTTGTCGCAAAGTGATGTCTCTGCTTTTTAATATGCTGTCTAGGTTTGTCATAGCTTTCTTTCCAGGGAGCAAGCTTTTTTCAGTTTCATAGCTGCAGTCACCATCTGCAATGATTTTGGAGCCCTCCAAAATAAAGTCTGCCATTGTTTCCATTGTTTTCCCATCTATTTGCCATGAAGTGATGGGACCAGATGCCGTGTTAGTTTTTTGCATATTGAGTTTTAAGCCAGCTTTTTCGTTCTCTTCTTTCACTTTAATCAAGAGGCTCTTTAGTTCCTCTTTGCTTTCTGCCATTAGGGTGCTGTCATTTGCATATGTGAGGTTATTGATATTTCTCTCAGCAGTCCTAATTCCAGCTTCTCATTTGTTATGTATTTTATATGTAGTATCAATAGTGTATATATGTCAATCCCAATCTCCCAGTTCATCCCTCCCCTCCTTTCCCCCTTTGATGGCCACACATTTGTTCTCTACATCTATGTCTGTATTTCTGTTTTGCAAATAAGATCATCTGTACCATTTTTCTAGATTCCACATGTATGAGTTAATATACGATATTTGTTTTTCTCACTGACTGCATTCTATATGACAGTCTCTGCTGCTGCTGCTGCTGCTAAGTCGCTTCAGTCGTGTCCGACTCTGCGTGACCCCATAGATGGCAGCCCACCAGGCTCCCCCGTCCCTGGGATTCTCCAGGCAAGAGAACTGGAGTGGGTTGCCATTTCCTTCTCCATAACAGTCTCTAGGTCCATCCATTTCTCTACAAATGATCTAACTTCATTCCTTTCTATGGTTGAGTAATATTTTATTGTATATATGAACCACATGTTCTTTATTCATTCCTTGATGAGCTAGATTTTATTTTCTATGTTGATAAAAAAAATTGTTCATTTTACCATTTGCCTCCCCCCAGTAGAATAACAGCTGGTGTTGTCTTTCACGTGGATTACTTCATATATTTAGTACAACCCTGTCAGTTTTCTAATTTATGTGTACACACATGTATGTGCATGCAGTGTGTGTGTGTGCATGGTTCTTCATGACAGTGTGTAGGCATGTGCTTCTACCCTCCATTCTGTACTCATTCCTTCATTCACTTATGTATGCTTAATGAGCACTCCCCCCCACCCCCCAGACTTATCTAAATTAAATCATCTTTCAAGGTCCACTTCTAATTTAAATGCTATCAGAATTAATTCCTCCATCTCTCCAGTATTCACAGATTGATTGTGAATGTTTGTGGAAGTGTGATACTACTATATTGGTCATACAGAGCTCTTTGAGTGTAAGTGACAGAAATCCAGCTCAACTTAGTTTAAGCCAAAAGGGGTTGTATAGCCTCTCAGAGCCAAATTGTGGAGAGGGCAGGATCTGACCCTTAGATTATTTAAAGTGATTCAGTCTAAGGCTCTTGAGGATCTCTCTCTGTTTCCCTCTGTTTCTATCTTTGCTTGTCTCTGACATTCTTGTTGTTTTTTTTTATTCCTAGGGCACACTAATGGACAACAAATGCACACAAATGCACATATTTCAGATGGAGCTGAAATATGACCTATATTAGCTTTGAACTACGTTATGGCTTTGTAATCAGAGAAAGAAAAGGTCCCAGGGGAGGATTCTGATTCTGTTTGGTCTAGCCAGAATCCCAAGACCATCTCTGTGGCCTGTTACAATAAGACAGCACATTGAATATTGGGTTGACAGGAACAATAGCCACTGCAAAGGTTTTCCTGAAAAAGTTTCTTCTAGTCTTGTTTTGAAAAAAGTTAAAAGACTCCTGTGTTGGTTATTCTATGTTAATTGTTGCCTATTGCTCAATGTGCCATCTATAAGGGAAGTAATCACAATCTTGTATTCTCCTGTTAGGGCAGGTCTGATCCTAGTTAATTTGAGGAAGATTTAAGGTAGGGCTCATTAGATGCAACCATTCTCAGGAAAGAGATCATGAAGAGCCCCTGGGGTCTCTTTTATTTGAGAACCAGAGCTCTTTGGAGACAAAAGTCAGAGGGTTTTCAAACACTGTCAATAGCTGTTGTATCCCAAGTCACTTGGAGATTGCTACACATCTGCTCCAAGTTGAGTTGGAATCAGCAAACATTATTCTGGTCCTCTTTAGTCTGAGAGATGGCCTGAAAGATGGTGTGGCACCAGTGAACCCAGGCTCATGGTAGTTACTATGTTCCATTGTTCCTGCCTGGTCCTGGTGTCTCTCATAGGACCTTTATCCTTGGAGTCACCCAAAGGCCAGCTTTGTCCAAGCAGCTGTTCACCAGAACTGATCAAGGTGGGTCAGGAGGACAATTTGGGATGAACTCCCATTGAGAATGTTGATGTTCAGTCCATAAGGTATGGTGGCCAAATTGGAGGTCACACTACTGAGTTTAAATTTTGTTTCTGTAGCTCATTAGTTTTGAGGTCTGTCTTAAGTTACTTTGGTTTTGTGTGCCTCAATTTCCTGACCAGTAAACTCAGGATAATAAAGCATACTGTTAAACTTCAACAATCTTCACAGCTACTGACCAATTAGACCAAACATGGTAGACACTGGCCATAGTCCTGGAGTGGGAATCTGGGACCCTCTGCTCTGCTGATTCTTTAGTTGTTAAACATGGTGAGTCCAGAGTCCTAAGGGGGAGTCCACATGACCAGGGTGGCTGCAGAAACATTGAGGGGTTCAAGTTTTGAGTTTTATTACCAGTTAATATTTTGATATTTTCAGCTGCCGTACCTGTGGGATTGGTGAAATATTAAGCCTGGGGATAGTGATTGTACTTCACAGAGCTCTTGTCACTCCCTCTAGTTATTATTCTATAAGCCATCTTCTTCTCAACCCTACTGGCATCATTTGCCTTGGACCCACTGTAGATGTGTGGAGTTATAATGACAATTTTTTGGGCAGATAGAAGTAAATTGTCTCAAGGAAAGAATGCCTTTTTCTAGTTTGCAATGTGTTGCCACATGGGTTAGTGGTGGGGGTGGTTGCTGTGAAGGTTAAATGAGATAACCCGTCCCATGTGCTTATGATAATGCAGGTGTATAGCAAAACCTCAGTGTAGGTTCCTTATTTGTCTCTGTAAATGAAGTGATGCTGACACACTCACAGCATGCAAAGAAGTAGCTCTTTATCATTCAGCTCGAAACTTGTACCACACTTCCTGCAATATAAAATGAACTCACATTAAAATAAATTCTATCTTTATCTTTTTTCCTCAATATTGAAAAATTTCAAACATTCAGCCAAGTTAAAACAATTATACGTTGAGCATTCATGGGTCTACAATCTAGACTTAAAAATTAATGTTTTTCTGTATTCCTTTTGTCACATACCTACCTATCCTATCCATCCACCAATTCATTTAAAAATGCATTTCAAAGTGAGCTGAAGGTGTCAGTATACTTCACTCTTAAACTTCAATATGCATATTTTTAACTAGACTTCAATTTTTGTTTTTGGTGTTTTTTTTGTTTAGGTAAAATTTACATACAGTGAAATGCTGCAGCTAAGTCGCTTCAGTCGTCTCCGACTCTGTGCGACCCCATAGACGGCAGCCACCAGGCTCCCCCGTCCCTGGGATTCTCCAGGCAAGAACACTGGAATGGGCTGCAATTTCCTTCTCCGATGCATGAAAGTGAAAAGGGAATGTGAAGTCGCTCAGTCGTGTCCGACTCTTAGCGACCCCATGGACTGCAGCCCACCAGGCTCCTCCATCCATGGGATTTTCCAGGCAAGAGTACTGGAGTGGGCTGCCATTGCCTTCTCCGATATAGTGAAACAGATAAAATTTAATGTACCATTTGATAAGTTTTGATAAATTATAGAAGGATCATCAAGAAAACAAGAGAATGTGACCACAGGCTGACCTACAAGAGCAACCCTGGGCAATGGAGGCTCCTCACCCCTGCCTCCCACTGTGGGTGCATGTGCTAAGTCACTTCAGTTGTGTCTGACTCTTTGTGACCCTATGGACTGTAGCTCGCCAGGCTCCTCTGTCCATGGGGATTCTCTAGACATGGAGAATGGTTGCCATGTCCTCCTCCAGGGGATCTTCCCAACTCGAGGATGAAACCTGAGTCTCTTACATCTACCTGTATTGGCAGGAAGGTTCTTTACTACTAGCGCCTGCATTTCCAAATAAATTTTAGAATAACCTTGCTAATTTCTACAAAAAAAGGCTATAGCGTATTTACTGGGATTTGGGGAAAAATGTCATCATATAAATGTAGTCTTCCAATTCATGAACATGAAACATTTTCAACATTATTTTAAAATATTTCCAAATTTTTTATAGTAGTAAAGTTTTCCTTGAGATTCTTTTAGCAATATATTATAGTTTTTATGTCTTATACATCTTTTGATTCATTTATTCTTAAGTGTTTTATATCTTTTGAAGATATTGTAAATAGAACTTTAAGGAATTGTCCATTTTTTGGCTACATAATTGATTTTGTATGTTGACCTTGCAAAATTTATTTAGTAGTTCTAATAGTTGATTTGTAGACTCCAAGGAAATAATTACATCATCTGTGATTATAGAGAGTTTTACTTCTTCCTTTCTGATCTTTATTACTTTCTGTCTTCTTGCCTTACTATGCTAGGTAGGATCTTCAGTACAATACTGAACAGAATTGATAAAAATTTTCCTGATTTTGTAGGGAAACTGTTCAGTATTTTATCATTGATTATAGTAATAATAATGCTGTTTTTTTTTCCTTAGATACACTTTACAGTTTGAGGTAGTTCCTGTCTATTCCTAAGTTGCTGAGAGATTTTAGCATAATGGGAATTGAATTTTGTCTAATTACTTTTTGTGTGTGTGTCAACTGAAATAATAAAAAATTTCTTCCTTAATCTGTTATGATAAATTACATTGATTTTCCAGTGTTAGACCAAACTTACATATCTGGAATAAGCTCCAATTGGTCATGACATATTGCCATTTTTTTCTGTATTGCTATATTTGATTTGCTAATATTTCACTGAGAATTTTTTGTGGATGTTCATGAGGGCTATTATTTTGTAATTTTTTTTACCTTTCTTTTTAATTTTCTCATCAAACTTTTTATCAAAGTTATGCAAGTCTCAGAAAATGAATTGAGAATCAACCTCCTATTATTTTCTGAAAGAGTTCGTGTTAACATTCATATTGGTTAATCTATAAATCTTTGATACAATTCATCAGTAAAATTATCTGGGCCTGGAAGATTGTGGGAAAGTTTTTGATAATAGACTTAATTTTATAAATGGATAGAAATGAGATTATTCATATTCCTATTCATTTTGCTTTTTTATTTTTTGGCTGCACCACATGGCATCAGTCCCAACCAGGGGCTGAACCTGTGCCCCCTGCAGTGGAAGCAGAGGGTCCTAACCACTGGATCACCAGGGAAGTCCCCATTTTGCATCATTTTTGTAAGTTTTATTTCTTGAGGAATTTTTACTTTCATCTAAGTTGTAAAAAAATTTTCTTTACATTGTTTATAATGTCCCTTTTTTTGTTCTTTTAATGTTTGTAGGGTCAGTAATGATCTCTCCTTTACCTTCATCCTGAAGGTAACGTGTGTTTTCTCTTAATCAGTTGGGTTAGGAATTTATCAATTTTGTTAAGGTTTTCCAAACAATCATGTTTTGGTTTAACTTATTTGTTTCTTTTTATTTACTTCTACTCTTCCCTGTATTATTTTCTTCCTTCTACTTACTTTGGGTTTAGTTTACTTTTCTTTTTCAACCTCTTTTGATTAAATCTTAGGTCATTGATTTTTGTGACAGACTGTGTTTTTCAAAGATGATCATAACAACGTATCTTATCCCACCTGCTCTTCTAGAACTTTATTACAGTTTATTGTGAGTGAAGTAGAATTTCCCTCCCCTTGAATTTGGGGTGGGGAGAGCTTATGATTCACTTGTAACTAACACAGTGCAGTACAAGAAATGCAGTGTGAGTTTTGAGATAGGTTTTGAAAAAGCAATGCAGCGTCTGCCTTGTTAGCTGTTAGTTTTATGTTAGGAATCTAAGTCTTCATGTAATAAGGCAAATTACCCTGAAACCTTGTTGCTACGAGAAAGCCAAGACTTGTGTATGTATTGGGACGGTCCTAGCTTTCAAGTTCTCCCAGTCCAGGAGCCAGACAAGTGAGTGAATGAGTATTAAGATGACTCAGCATCTAGCCTGAGTCCCCCTCAACCTTAATGTCTTCCCACTTGATGCCTCTTCACTTTCTAGATAGTAGCCCCCAATTCAGCATCCTACATGGTGCTTCCTGAGGCCAGGAGAAGACTGTGGAAAACACAGACCTCATTTAGGCCCAATGCCTTCTTCCAAGTGTCAACAATCCTCTAATTTCTGTCTGCTTCTGGCTAGGCTAATACTTTAGGGTATGTTGGCCTAATAGAAGCTCCTTAGCCATTCATTACCAGAAATGGAAACTCAGCATCTATCTTTTAAATCCATGATTGTATTACATGCTATATTTACAGAGTCAGTCTAATACAGATATTTAGTATTTGTCACAGTTTTGGTAAGCTTGTTTAGGGATTTTTTTTTCAATTTTTTAACATATTGGGAGTCTCCCTCCTGGAAGGCCTCTGGTCCCTCTGAGCCCAGTTCTCCATCAGGTGCAAGAGAGCAGCCAGAGCAGAACTGACCTCCACTTCAGCTGCTCTCACTCTGGAGTACAGGATGGAGGTCTGTGTGTCTTCTCCTAAATAACTGGCCTTGGACACTTCAGCAGACTTACCTTGCTCCTTGGGTAGAATTTTCAGAGAATAGATATACCCAACAAACCCCAAATGCAAAGAAATAAAAACTGAAGAATCTTAGGGCCACAGGCTGGAGGGGCTGGGAGCAGTCAGAGAAGGTCTCACCTCTGGCCGTGGTAGATGCTACACCTGGAGGGAAAGATATACCCAACTGAATGCAGAATTCCAGAGAATAGCAAGGAGAGACAGAGAAAAACAGTAGAATGGGAAAGACTAGAGATTTCTTCAAGAAAATTTGAGATACCAGGGGAACATTTCATGCAATGATGGGCTCAATAAAGGACAGAAACAGCAAGGACATAACAGATGCAGAAGAGATTAAGAAGAGGTGGTAAGAATACACAGAAGAGCTGTACAAAAAAGGTCTTAATGACCTGGTTAGCCACAATGGTGTGGTCACTCATCTAGAGCCAGACATCCTGGAGTGTGAAGTCAAGTGGGCCTTAGGAAGCATCACTATGAACAAAGCTAGTGGAGATGATAAAATTCCAGCTGAGCTATTTCAAATCCTAAAAGATGATGCTGTTAAAGGGCTGCACTCAATATGCCAGCAAATTGGGAAAACTCAGTAGTGGCCACAGGACTGGAAACATTTTCATTCCAATCCCAAGAAGGGCAATGCCAAAGAATATTCCAACTGCCAAACAGTTGTGCTCATTTCACATGCTAGTAAGGTAATGATCAAAATCCTTCAAGCTAGGCTTCAACAATATGTGAACCGAGAATTTTCAGACGTACAAGCTGGATTTAGAAAAGGCAGAGGAACCAGATCAAATTGCCAACATCCATCGGATCATAGAAAAAGCAAAGGAATTCCAGAAAAACATCTACTTCTGCTTCATTGACTACAGTAAAGCCTTTAACTGTGTTCAGTTCAGTTCAGTCGCTCAGTCGTGTCCAACTTTTTGTGACCCCATGAATCGCAGCATGACAGGCCTCCCTGTCCATCACCAGCTCCCAGAGTTCACTCAGACTCACGTCCATCGAGTCAGTGATGCCATCCAGCCATCTCATCCTCTGTCGTCCCCATCTCCTCCTGCCCCCAATCCCTTCTAGCATCAGAGTCTTTTCCAATGAGTTAACTCTTCACATGAGGTGGCCAAAGTACTGGAGCTTCAGCTTTAGCATCATTCCTTCCAAAGAAATCCCAGGGCTGATCTCCTTCAGAATGGACTGGTTGGATCTCCTTGCAGTCCAAGGGACTCTCAAGAGTCTTCTCCAACACCACAGTTCAAAAGCATCAATTCTTCGGCTCTCAGCCTTCTTCACAGTCCAACTCTCACATCCATACATGACCACGGGAAAAACCATAGCCTTGACTAGACAGACCTTAGTCGGCAAAGTAATGTCTCTGCTTTTGAATATGCCATCTAGGTTGGTCATAACTTAATTGTGTGGATCACAGCAAACTGTGAAAAATTCTTAAAGAGATTCTTAATATCAGACCACCTTACCTGTCCCCTGAGAAACCTGTATGCAGGTTAAGAAGCAACAGAACTGGACATGGAACAATGGACTGGTTCAAAATTGACAACAGAATGTACTAAGGGTATATATTGTCACCCTGTTTATTTAACTTCATGCAGAGTGCATCATGTGAAATGCCAGGCTGGATGAATCACTAGCTGGAATCAAGATTGCTGGGAGAAATATCAATAACCTCAGATATGCAAATGATACCACTCAAATGGAAGAAAGCAAAGAAGGAACTAAAGAGCTTCTTGATGAGAGTGAAAGAGGAGAATGAAAAAAGGTGGCTTAAAACTCAACATTCAAAAAACTAAGATTATGACATCTAGTCCCATCAGTCCATGGCAAATAGATAGGGAAAAAGTGGAAACAGTGACAGATATTATTTTCTTGGGCTCCAAAATCACTGCAGATGGTGACTGTGGCCATGAAATTAAAAGATGCTTGCTCCTTGGAAGAGAAGCTATTACAAATCTAGACAGTGTATTAAAAAATAGACACATCACTTTGCCAACAAAGGTCTATGTAATCAAAGCCAAGCTTTTTCCAATAGTCATGTGTGGTTTTGAGAATTGGACCATAGGAAGGCAGAGTGGTGAACAATTGATGCTTTCAAACTGTGGTGCTAGAGAAGACTCTCTTGAATCCCTTGAATAGGAAGGAGATCAAATCAGTCAATCCTAAAGGAAATAAACCCTGAATAGTCATTGAAAGGACTGATGCTGGAGCTCCAATACTTTGTCCCCTGATGTAAAGAGCTGACTCATTGGAAAAGACCATGATGCTGGGAAAGATTAAGGGCAGGAAGAGAAGGGGGTGACAAAGGATGAGATGGTTGGATGGCATCACTGACTCAATGGACATTAGTTAGAACAAACTCCAGGAGATAGTGAAGGACAGGGAAGCCTGGCGTGCTGCAGTCCATGAGGTCACAAAGTGTTGGACATGACTTAGCGACTGAACAACAACACCAGGAAGGCAATGAATTCTGCATTCCTGTCTGCAGCCCACCCCATCCCAAGGCTGCACTGAGCTCATCTCTGCAGCACTGAATGCTGTCTGTTTTTCTGTGATGTTTTCTTTTGGGGTGAATTATTTTTGGCTGTGATAGAATATTGTGTTCCCTTTTACTCCAGGAGGTGGGAACAGAGATGGCTTTTGGGAAACAAAAAGTGAGGTCTATCCTCAAAGTTAATTGAAGCCAATCATTATAATTTATTAAAAGTGCAATTCTGTTCAGAACATGAAATGGGGATAATGGCTTAATAGACACATAAATGAGTGTGAAATCATGCACAGCTGAGAAGGGACCCAAGATAAAAGTGGAGAAGGAGTAATGGTGCAGAGAGGGGACCATAGTTTCTGATTAAAGCCACAGGTAACCATCTGTGAAGGTTATTACCAAGAATCTGAGGAACAGTCCTCTGGTAGGGAGGTCTGTGGGGCTTCCCAGGTGGCTCAGTAGTAAAGATGCACCTGCCAATGCAGGAGATGCAAGAGATGCGGATTCACCCCGGGTCGGGAAGATCCCATGGAGAAAGAAATGGTAACCACTCCAGGATTTTTGCCTGGAAAATTCCACAGACAGGGGAGCCTGGCAGGCTGCAGTCCATGGTGTTGCAAAGAGTCAAATATGACTGAGCATGCACGCACAGGGAGGTCTGCAGTGTTGTGTGTGTTCATGTATGTATGTGTGAGCTTAGGGGAAGAAGTGGGTGTGGGAGCGCTGTATATGAGAATACAAGCTGAGTACAGAGATTGAGGAAAAAATAAACCAGACATCTGCCCACTCTCTCTTTTACTTTTCAGCCTCTACAGTTTTTTTTTTTTTTTTTTTTTTAAACTAAAAGCATGGATCCCTAGGTTGGGAAGATCCCCTGGAGGAGGGCATGGCAACACACTCCAGTATGCTCGCCTGAAGTATCCTTATGGACAGAGGAGCCTGGTGGGCTGCAGTCCATGGGGTCACAAGGAGTCAGACACGACTGAATGACTAAGCACAGAACAGCACATACTCTTTGATGTGGAAAGGATCCTAGAATTTAAGAGAATTACCAGACACCTTTCAGCTTTGTATTGTCACAAGTATTTATTTAACACTCTCTATGTGCCAACCATTGTGCCTAGAGTTGGAATTCAGTATTGAACATTATCAACCCAGTTCCTGCCATTTATGCAGCTTACAATCTAGTGAGGAAAGAGGCTTTCTTTGAGCAGATATTATGCAGATAACTATTCAATCATAACAATGCTAAGTGGCAGAAAGAAGAAGTGAGTGCTCTGTATGCAAGTACAGTGGAACCTGATGTAGAAGCTGGTGTAGACTGGAGGACCAGTGCAGGGAAGGGTGGCCCCAGAAAAGTGGTTTTGGATTGAGACTTTAGGGATGAGCTAGAGTTGGCCTGGTGAAGAGTGGGAGGAGAAAAGGAGATCCATTTGAGAAACTGAGAAATGTCAGTGAAGCTGGAAAGGGGAGGTTTGGGTGGGGAAGTTTCATGAACTTGGATGAGTTGGGTGGTTGGGTAGTTGGAAGCTGTTGAGAAAAGAGGCTTAAGGAAGCTGAACAGGAGAGGTAGGCAGGGGCTATACCCTGCTGTGGAGGCATGGCCAGGGTACTGACAGGACAAACCAAAACATAACATAGCAATTATCTTCCTTTCCTTAGGGTCTTATGGTTGGTTCTCTTCTGCTCTCCATGGCAATCCAAGGCTGTGTAGGGTAAACATAGAGTTGATGAGGGCGTGAAGCTAACACTTTAAAGGAGTCAAGAAGTCATTTCTTTTTAAATAGGTTAATGTAATGCCAAACAATGAGTCTAAGTGGTCTTAGAAATTTGTTTTTTTTTTTTCAGTTGGGAACTGGTCAAAGTGGAATGTTGACCGAAAATTGTATAGATTTTCATTTTCTTAAAAAACAAACAAACTTATTTAACCTGTTTTGAGAACATTCTCAAAGAATGCTTCTTTAGAATCTTTCTACCCAGTTCACTATTAACTGCAGGGAACCCCTCACAGAAACCTGTAAATAAGCAACTCTGGAATTAAATTGCCTCCCAGCTATCTTAAGCAAATATCCTACAAGGGAAATTGTGTTATCTAGCTGGCCAGTTGATTCTTGGCTTTTTTCAGCTTCAAGAAAGAATTTAAATGGAATCCCTGTGTGTTACTCTCATTTCAAATCCTTTGGAGCAGATAAACATTATCATGAAACTGGCCAAGGATGAAATTTAAATAAGTAGTGATTGGAAAGGATGACAGTAAGAGTTTCCAACTCACAAAAACGGACAAATTAGTTTAATTAACTGCAAAATTTGGAGGACAAAGATATGGGGGAAATTATTTATGTTGGTGTGAAATGCATGCTCAATATTTTTGTAAACAAACCTCTTAGGGGACAGGAACCCCATGAATATAATTATCCCTCAAAAATGTACCAACAAAGAGCAATTTGGAGCCAAAGACATAATTTTCCCTTTGTAACTTTACTGTCCATTTATATGGCAGCATAGGTGACAGGCCTCTCCTCACCAGAGTGGATCTTCCTCTGTTGTGCCATTATAGTGCTGGTCTGACTGTGTGTGTGTGGGGAGGGGACATGGTGGCCGCTCATGTGGTTGAATCATTGTCTGAATAGAGGAGATAGAGGCTGCCTTTATGTTAGAAGCAGCCCCCCTTTCCTGATGTCTGGGGTGGAAAGGACTTTGAATAGACAGTGGAGCATAGCATGGAGTAGTGGAAAGTAATTACCTTTGCCCAGTGGCTAGCAAGGGATGCTTTCACATCAAAATGGACAGCTAATTTCTGCTGTCCTTCCTTCCCCATGATGAAGCTACAAAAGCACCTGAATCTTCAATTTATTCTTCCATTACTCTGGTTATGTAGACAAGGACTAGTTCTGATACAGTAATTCTTTCCTGGGATGGTAAACAGACATTGGGGAAGAGAATATCTTTCTGTTGGAGAAGATAAGCTGGGAGGAAGTGACTCCAGGGCTGCTGCTACCATGTTTTTTTTTTTTGCAATCCAGAGAGACACTAAGCTGAAAAGAGTGAGACAAGTAATTTTAGCATTGTTGAATCCCTGAGGTTCTGGTTCTTATAGTATTTGTCCTTCCTACCTTTTTTCCTCTCAACAGTTACTTCAGTTCAGTTCAGTCTCACAGGCATTTCAAACTCTTTGCAACTCCATAGACTGCAGAACACAGACTCACGTCCATTGAGTCAGTGATGCCATCCAGCCATCTCATCCTCTGTCATCCCCTTCTCCTCCTGCCCCCAATCCCTCCCAGCATCAGAGTCTTTTCCAACGAGTCAGCTCTTCGCATGAGGTGGCCAAAGTACTGCAGTTTCAGCTTTAGCATCATTCCTTCCAAAGAAATCCCAGGGCTGATCTCCTTCAGAATGGACTGGTTGGATCTCCTTGCAGTCCAAGGGACTCTCAAGAGTCTTCTCCAATGCCACAGTTCAAAAGCATGAATTCTTCATCACTCAGCGTTCTTTATAGTCCAACTCTCACATCAATACATGACTACTGGAAAAAAATTGGCTTTGCTTACATAGACCTTTGTTGGCAAAGTGATGTGTCTGCTTTTTAATACACTGTCTAGATTTGTAATAGCTTCTCTTCTAAGGAGCAAGCATCTTTAAATTTCATGGCCACAGTTGCCATCTGCAGTGATTTTGGAGCCCAAGAAAATAAAATCTGTCACTGTTTCCACTTTTTCCCTATCTATTTGCCATGGACTGATGGGACTAGATGTCATGATCTTAGTTTTTTGAATGTTGAGTTTTAAGCCACCTTTTTTTCATTCTCCTCTTTCACTCTCATCAAGAAGCTCTTTAGTTCCTTCTTTGCTTTCTTCCATTTGAGTGGTATCATTTGCATATCTGAGGTTATTGATATTTCTCCCAGCAATCTTGATTCCAGCTTGTGCTTCCTCCAGCCCAGCATTTCTCATGATGTACTCTGCATATAAGTTAAATAAACAGGGTGACAATATACAGCCTTGACTTCTTTCCCTATTTTTTGGAACCAGTCTGTTGTTCCATGTCCAGTTCTAACTGTTGCTTCCTGACCTGCATACAGATTTCTCAAGAGGCAGGTCAGGTGGTCTGATATTCCCATCTCTTTCAGAATTTTCCACAGTTTGTTGTGATCCACACAGTCAAAGGCTTTGACGTAATCAATAAAGCAGAAATAGATGTTTTTCTAGAACCCTCTTGCTTTTTTGATGATTCACCGGATGTTGGCAATTTGATCTCTGGTTCCTCTGCTTCTTCTAAATCCAGCTTGAACATCTGGGAAATTCATAGTTCACGTATTGCTGAAGCCTGGCTTGGAGAATTTTGAGCATTACTTTACTAGCATGTGAGATGAGTACAATTGTGTGGTAATTTGAGCATTCTTTGGCATTGCCTTTCTTATGGATTGGAATGAAAACTGACCTTTTCTAGTTCTGTGGCCACTGCTGAGTTTTCCAAATTTGCTGGCATATTGAGTGCAGCACTTTCACAGCATCATCTTTCAGGGTTTGAAATAGCTCAACTGGAATTCCATCACCTCCACTAGCTTTGTTTGTAGTGATGCTTCCTAAGGCCCATTTGACTTTGCATTCCAGGATGTCTGGCTCTAGGTGAGTGATCACACCATTGTGATTATCTGGGTCTTGAAGATCTTTTTTGTATAGTTCTTTTGTGTATTCTCGCCACCTCTTCTTAATATCTTCTGCTTCTGTTAGGTCCATACCATTTCTGTCCTTTATTGTGCCCATCTTTGCATGAAATGTTCCCTTGGTGTCTCTAATTTTCTTGAGATCTAAAATCTTTCCCATTCTGTTGTTCTCCTCTATTTCTTTGCATTGATCACTGAGGAAGGCTTTCTTATCTCTCCTTGCTATTCTTTGGATCTCTGCCTTCAAATGGGTATATCTTTCCTTTTCTCCTTTGCTTTTCACTTCTCTTCTTTTCACAGCTATTTGTAAGGGCTCCTCAGACAGCCGTTTTGTTTTTTTGCATTTCTTTTTCTTGGGGATGATCTTGATCCCTGTCTCCTGTACAATGTCGTGAACCTCGTCCATAGTACTTCAGGCACTCTATCAGATCTAATCCCTTGAATCTATTTGTCACTTCCACTGTATAATCATAAGGGATTTTATTTAAGTCATACCTGAATGGCCTAGTGGTTTTCCCTACTTTCTTCAGTTTAAGTCTGAATTTGGCAATAAGGAGTTCATGATCTGAGCCACAGTTAGCTCCTGGTCTTGTTTTTGCTGACTGTATAGAGCTTCTCCATCTTTAACTGCAAAGAATATAATCAATCTGCTTTCGGTGTTGACCATCTGGTGATGTCCATGTGTAGAGTCTTCTCTTGTGTTGTTGGAAGAGGGTGTTTGCTATGACCAGTGTGTTCTCTTGGCAAAACTCTATTAGTCTTTGCCCTGGTTCATTCTGTACTCCAAGGCCAAATTTGCCTGTTACTCCAAGTGTTTTTTGACTTCCTACTTTTGCATTCCAGTCCCTTATAATGAAAAGGACATCTTTTGGGGGTGTTATTTCTAGAAGGTCTTGTAGGTCTTCATAGAACCATTCAACTTCAGCTTCTTCAGCATTATTGGTCAGGACATCGACTTGGATTACTGTGATATTGATTTGTTTGCCTTGGAAACAAACAGAGGTCATTCTGTCATTTTTGAGACTGTGTCCAAGTACTGTACTTTGGACTCTTTTGTTGACCATGATGGCTACTCCATTTCTTCTAAGGGATTCTTGCCCGCAGTAGTAGATATAATGGTCATCTGAGTTAAATTCACCCATTCCAGCCAAACAATTATTATTATTGTTATTATCAAAAATTTATAATATTTTAGTTTCTAAGGGAGGAGGCGATTATGATGAACAAGACAGAGAAGTCCTTGCTGTCTTGGTCTTTACATATTGTTTCTCTTCAGTCGCTCACTCGTGTTCGACTCTTCAACCCCATGGATTGAAGCATGCCAGACTTCCATGTCCTTCCATGTCCTTCATCTCCCAGAGGTTTGCTCAACCTCATGTCCATTGAGTCAATGATGCCATCCAGCCATCTCATCCTTTGTCATCCCTCTCTCCTCATGTCTTCGATCTTTCTCAGCATCAGAGTCTTTACCAGTGAGTTAGCTCTTCACATCAGGTGGCCAAAGTTTGGAGCTTCAGCTTCAGCATCAGTCCTTCCAATGAATATTCAGCATTGATTTCCTTTAGGATTGACTAGTTTGACCTCCTTGTTGTCCAAGGGACTCTCGAGTCTTCTTTAGCACTACTGTTTGAAAGCATCAGTTCTTTGGTGCTTAGGCTTCTTTAGAGTCCAAATCTCACATCTGTACATGACTACTGGAAAAAACCATAGCATTGACTATAAGGACCTTTGTGGGCAAAGTGCTCTCTACTTTTTAATACACTGTCTAGGTCTGTTATATCTTTTTTTCCAAGGAGCAAGCTTTAAACACTAGGGTGAAGAAATAGACAACAGATTATTAAGCAAATAATAATTGTAAGAACAGCAAATGATAATAAGTTCTTTGAAGGAAATACAGTAGGAGATGATGTGATAAAGTCTGACTCCAGGTGGGGAGGACAGCTTATGTTGTCTGAGTGGTCAGGACCAGCTTCACTGAGGAGATGGTACTTGGGCTAATGTCCAAAGGGCAAGAAAGAACAGGCCATGTGGAGATTTGAAGAACAAGAAATTCAAGAGAAGAAACAGCCAGAAGAAAACCCCTGATGAGGAAAAGCTTAGTGTTTTAAAAACAAACAAACAATAAAAAAGTGATGGTAGAAAGAACAGAAGGAGAAAGTAGAGACAGATGAGATTGGAAACTATGTGAGGTTTACAGTCCTTGGCCAGGAGATGAAGTTTTGTTCTGGGAGTTGAGGGATATGTTTGGAGAATTTTAAACAAGAGGATAACAGTATTTAATTTGAGTTTAAAAAGGAGTATTTTGGCTACTATACAGAGAATAATTATAAGGAGGAAAGAGAATATGCCAGAAATCTGGTTCAATATTTTGTTCCTTATTAATTAGAATGATTATAATTATAAAAAAAAGTGAATAAGAATATGATTATATTATCAATACACAATTCCAGAATGATTCTCTGGTCTCACAGATCCCATTCAGGAACCAGGGTCTTGCCATCTTTTAGCAGGTTGTGCTCAGCATATTAACTTGGTTCTCAAGCTTCTGTTCTCTTGTTTACCAGACAGCTGCCTCAGTTCCAGGCATCTCACGTAGACACACACGTAGGTGACAGAGGGACTGTCCTCTAGTGATTCTCTTTATTAGCAAGGGAAAACTCTTTCCGAAGCCCCTTCCTAGAGACCAGGATTGAGATACATGTCAAGGGGGACTAGAATGATCAAAGTTGTGTTAAACCCTCTGTGGTTCTCTCCTTTCCCTGAGCACATAGAAAGACAAATGTTGAACAAAATCAAGACTTATCAACAAGAAAGAAGAGAGGCAACTCACAGTGTCTGCTGTGATTGATTGGATTACTCTGAGTAATTACTCTGAATAATTCAGATAACTTTTAAACACCTTTGTTAAACTATTTTTGTCAGAGGGGAGATGTTGGGTAACTATATATATATACTTTAATCATAGTCTAGATTGAATTTTAGAAACACTGTAATTCATACTAGGTCTTCCTGAGTTTGTCAGTTAACATCTTCTTGATCACTGAGCTCTCTTTTGTTATCTTTGGGTCTGAGACAAAAGATGGTAACTGGCAAGTATGGGTGACATTGTTGCTGCTCATGGGTTGGTCCATCTGAGACTGATATGAAATCAATTCAAATCATCATCTCCAGGTCCACTCCCTCATCCTCTTTGTCATTTTCATCTTGCTTATGATGTGCCCATCTTCATCTGCATATGATGGTGACCTGACAGTTCCTCTCCTCCTGAAATCAGCTGGCATTACTCTCTCCTGATTGCCCATGCTCTGGCTTCCTTTGGCCAAGGTTCTGGCCCTGCAACTTTGTCATGAAACTCAGTGCTTATTCTTTTGTCTTCACTGCTGCTGCTGACCCCTTCCACAGCACTGCCAATCCTCCATGTAGCTGGAAGAGGGCTATTTCTTAGGGAGCCTCCAGACTGCAGTTCTGGATTCCTTTCTGAAGCCAGAGTGCTACTTCTATCCTATGAGGTGTCTCATTGCTGTCATAACACAGCCAGTATAGTAATTTCTAGTTCGTGTTTGATTTCTGTCCCTTCTTACCAATGTTCATGACTAAATATACTTACCCTGAGTAGACTGTATTCTAGATGAGAAGAGGAGGTAAGTATAGATAAGTAAGGATTATAAAGGAAGAGTGCCTTGTCCTATTGAATCAGCTGAGTCAGGAACAGTGCTGGGCAGAATTTTCTGGGCTGTCAGTTTGGTAATCCTACTTGCTTGAAGCCTGTGAAGTTTCTTTCCCTGTCCAGCTTCAGTCATTATTTAAAATCATTCAAGTCAATGTCACTAGGCTCTCCCAAGAGAAGCAGGCAATTGCAAAGTCGACTCTTGTATGTGACTTCTGTAACTCTACTGTCAGGCTTTATTGAGTTGCTCAACTGTAAGTGCCTTTTAGCTGGACACTGGGTCTGGTTATATGTACATATCAGGCAAATAACGACCCAACCAGAAAGATTCAAGAAGAAATTACAAGACCCTCTTGCTTTTCATATTTCCATAAACAGCTGAAGTCACAACATCCATAAAAGAAGCAAAATCCGACTGTCATCTAGGAGAGACAAAGGGCATATAGCAACTCATTATCATATCCTCTTGAATTTGTTGACAGCATCAGCTATAAATTGAGTCACTCAGCATGGTAGAAGGAAATGGCAACCCACTCCAGTGTTCTCGCTTGGAGAATCCCAGAGACGGGGGAGCCTGGTGGGCTGCTGTCTATGGGGTCGCACAGAGTCAGACACGACTGAAATGACTTAGCAGGAGCAGCAGCAGAATAAAAAGCAGAGAAGGCAATGGCGGTGAAGTACTGGAGAACCCACTCCAGTACTCTTGCCTGGAAAATCCCATGGTCAGAGGAGCCTGGTGGGCTGCAGTTCATGGGGTCATGAAGAGTCAAACACGACTGAGTGACTTCACTTTCACTTTTCACTTTCATGCATTGGAGAAGGCAATGGGAACCCACTCCAGTGTTCTTGCTTGAAGAATCCCAGGGACAGGGGAGCCTGGTGGGCTGCCATCTCTGGGGTCGCACAGAGTCAGACACGACTGAAGCGACTTAGCAGCAGCAGCAGCAGCAAGGTAGGGGCCACAGACTGGGTACATTTTGATAATGCTGATGATTGACTGAAACAGTTCAGGACAAGATCATAGACTCTTCGGATGAAAGGAATCCTCAGGTATGTTTCATTTTCTGCCTAAGACCATGTAGTCCAGGGATGCTTGATTTAAATTCTAAACTTTAGGGAACTTACAGACCTGCTAAAATAATATGTATACTTTATAAGTCTGGGCAATTTTTGATAAAGAAGATTGTTAATAGCTTCCATTCAGTTCAGTTCAGTCGCTCAGTTGTGTCCGACTATTTGTGACCCCATGAATTGCAGCACGCCAGGCCTCCCTGTCCATCACCAACTCCCAGAGTCCACCCAAACCCATGTCCATTGTGTCGGTGATGCCATCCAGCCATCTCATCCTCGGCCGTCCCCTTCTCCTCCTGCCCTGAATCCCTCCCAGCATCAGAGTCTTTTCCAATGAGTCAACTCTTCGCATGAGGTGGCCACAGTACTGGAGTTTCAGCTTTAGCATCATTCCTTCCAAAGAAATCCCAGGGCTGATCTCCTTCAGAATGGACTGGTTGGATCTCCTTGCAGTCCAAGGGACTCTCAAGAGTCTTCTCCAACACCACAGTTCAAAAGCATCAATTCTTCGGCGCTCAGCCTTCTTCACAGTCCAACTCTCACATCCATACGTGACCACAGGAAAAACCATAGCCTTGACTAGACAGACCTTAGTCGGCAAAGTAATGTCTCTGCTTTTGAATATACTATCTAGGTTGGTCATAACTTTTCTTCCAAGGAGTAAGCATCTTTTAATTTCATGGCTGCACTCACCATCTGCACTGATTCTGGAGCCCCCCAAAATAAAGTCTGACACGGTTTCTACTGTTTCCCCATCTATTTCCCATGAAGTGATGGGACCCGATGCCATAATCTTTGTTTTCTGAATGTTGAGCTTTAAGCCAACTTTTTCACTCTCCTCTTTTACTTTCATCAAGAGGCTTTTTAGCTCCTCTTCACTTTCTGCCATAAGGGTGGTATCATCTGCATATCTGAGGTTGTTGATATTTCTCCCAGCAATCTTGATCCCAGCTTGTGTTTCTTCCAGTCCAGTGTTTCTCATAATGTACTCTGCATGTAAGTTAAATAAACAGGGTGACAATATACAGCCTTGATGTACTCCTTTTCCTATTTTTAGGAACCAGTCTGTTGTTCCATGTCCAGTTCTAACTGTTGCTTCCTGACCTGCATACAGATATCTCAAGAGGCAGATCAGGTGGTCTGGTATTCCCATCTCTTTCAGAATTTTCCACAGTTTATTGTGATCCACACAGTCAAAGGCTTTGGCATAGTCAATAAAGCAGAAATAGATGTTTTTCTGGAACTCTCTTGCTTTTTCCATGATCCAGCGGATGTTGGCAATTTGATCTCTGGTTCCTCTGCCTTTTCTAAAACCAGCTTGAACATCAGGGAGTTCACGGTTCACATATTGCTGAAGCCTGGCTTGGAGAATTTTGAGCATTACTTTACTAGCATGTGAGATGAGTGCAATTATGCGGTAGTTTGAGCATTCTTTGGCATTGCCTTTCTTTGGAATTGGAATGAAAACTGATCTTTTCCAGTCCTGTGGCCATTGCTGAGTTTTCCAAATTTGCTGGCATATTGAGTGCAGCACTTTCACAGCATCATCTTTCAGGATTTGAAATAGCTCAACTGGAATTCCATCATCTCCACTAGCTTTGTTTGTAGTGATGCTTTCTAAGGCCCACTTGATTTCACATTCCTAGATGTCTGGCTCTAGATGAGTGATCACATCATAATGATTATCTGGGTCATGAATATCTTTTTTGTATAGTTCTTCTGTGTATTCTTGCCACCTCTTCTTAATATCTTCTGCTTCTGTTAGGTCCATACCATTTCTGTCCTTTATCAAGCCCATCTTTGCATGAAATGTTCCCTTGGTATCTCTAATTTTCTTGAAGAGATCTCTAGTCTTTCCCATTCTGTTGTTTTCCTCCTATTTCTCTGCATTGATCACTGAAGAAGGCTTTCTTATCTCTTCTTGCTATTCTTTGGAACTCTGCATTCAGATGCTTATATCTTTCCTTTTCTCCTTTGCTTTTCACTTCTCTTCTTTTCACAGCTATTTGTAAGGCCTCCCCAGACAGCCATTTTGCTTTTTTGCAGTTCTTTTCCATGGGGATGGTCTTGATCCCTGTCTCCTGTACAATGTCACGAACCTCATTCCATAGTTCATCAGGCACTCTATCTATCAGCTCTAGGCCCTTAAATCTATTTCTTACTTACACTGTATAATCATAAGGAATTTGATTTAGGTCATACCTGAATGGTCTAGAGGTTTTCCCTATTTTCTTCAATTTGAGTCTGAATTTGGCAATAAGGAGTTCATGATCTGAGCCACAGTCAGCTCCCGGTCTTATTTTTGTTGACTGTATAGAGCTTCTCCATCTTTGGCTGCAAAGAATATAATCAGTCTGGTTTTGGTGTTAGCCATCTGGTGATGTCCATGTGTAGAGTCTTCTCTTGTGTTGTTGGAAGAGGGTGTTTGCTATGACCAGTGCATTTTCTTGGCAAAACTCTACTAGTCTTTGCCCTGCTTCATTCCGCATTCCAAGGCCAAATTTGCCTGTTACTCCAGGTGTTTCCTGACTTCCTACTTTTGCATTCCAGTCCCCTATAATGAAAAGGACATCTTTTTTGGATGTTAGTTCTAGAAGGTCTTGTAGGTCTTCATAGAACTGTTCAACTTCAGCTTCTTCAGCGTTACTGGTTGGGGCATAGACTTGGATAACTGTGATATTGAATGGTTTGCCTTGGAGACAAACAGAGATCATTCTGTCTTTTTGAGATTGCATCCAAATACTGCATTTCAGACTCTTTTGTTGACCATGATGGCTACTCCATTTCTTCTGAGGGATTCCTGCCCGCAGTAATAGATATAATGGTCATCTGAGTTAAATTCACCCATTCCAGTCCATTTTAGTTCACTGATTCCTAGAATGTCGACATTCACCCTTGCCATCTCTTGTTTGACCACTTCCAATTTGCCTTGATTCATGGACCTGACATTCCAAGTTCCTATGCAATATTGCTCTTTACAGTATCGGATCTTACTTCTGTCACCAGTCACATCCACAACTGGGTATTGTTTTTGCTTTGCCTCCATCCCTTCATTCTTTCTGGAAATATTTCTACACTGATCTCCAGGAGCATATTGGGCACCTAAAGACCTGGGGAGTTCCTCTTGGTATCCTATCATTTTGCCTTTTCATACTGTTCAGCTTCCATTAGATTCTTAAAATGGGCCTGTGACTAAATAGAGTTAGTCGTTGAGGTCCAACCTCATCCCCTCCCGTGTGTGGGTTCTTGCAGCATCCCTTCCCATGTATGAACACTCTAGTTAGAGAACCCTTCTTCCCTCCTCCTGCTCCCCTCTTTTCCTTTTGAAAAGCAACCAGTTTGGTGCCAGCTTCTCAAGCTATAGTACTCAGAGCCGTGAGGTATGTGAAGAGGGATGGGAGCTCTAGGATAAACCAGGACCATCTTCCCAGAAGGAAACTGTCACTAGAAGATTTGGACAAAAACTCATTTTCATATTTAAGGACAAATCACATATATGATGATAGAGTGAACATGTACAATTTACATGACTTTGTAAGTTAGAACATGAAGCTTGCACCCAGAAGTTCCTCTGGAATCTTCCCTCAGCCATAAAATAAGGCTAATAAAATGCCCCACTGTGTTGTGGACTCTAAGGAAATGAGGACTGAGGGGTGCCTGGCTCACTGTAGGCCTGTTCTCAATGGTACTGCCCCCTCAACCCCGCCCCTACGACTTATATGATGAGCTGAAATCTGCCTCCAGGAAACTAGTCCTAGTTCTGTCTTCTGGGGCCTTGGGATTGTGGATAGCTATCTTTCCCCTTCCTTCAGTACAATTCTTTGGTCGCATTAAAAAATTGTGGGAAAATATGCATCACATAAGCTACATTCTAACCCCCTTCTTAAAGTGCACCATTCTGCGGCATTCAGTACCTTCACAGTGATGGGCGACCATCGCCATTATCTAGTTCCAGAGCTTTTTCATCACTTCAAATGGAAGCCCTGTGCTGGTGAAGCATCACTTCTTTCTCCCCTCCAGCCCCTGGCAAACAATACCCTGCTTTCTGTTGCTGTGGATTTGCCTGCTCTGGATATCTCTTGTAAATAGAATCCTACAGTATGTGGCCTTTTGTTTCTGGTTTGTTTTCCTTGAGCTCAGAGAAATAAAGGGACCGAGAGACCTTAGGTGAAAGAAAGGCCTAAGGGACTGAGAAGTGGGGAGGGGCACTAAGGGATTGACAAGGGTGAACACAAACATATTTGGCCTCATACTGTAGCCCCAGGTCCTGGCTTTTATGCCTGGCTATCAGAGTCCAGCCCTGTTGCTGCAGGCACACAAGGCCTGGCAAGATCATCACTGCCAGCCGTCTGAATATTGAGTCTAGGCCAGAGGCATCTGTCAGATCCAAGTTCGGCTTGGGCAGCACGTGCTCAGGAAGCAAGCTTTCAAGCTCGCTGAGTCCAGCTGGATGCCATGCTCCGTTTATCCTTGTATGGCACAGTGGAGCCTCGTTATAGGAGCTGCGCTTGCCTGAACATTCAGAGGAAAGGCAAACCAGACTGGCCTGGCCATCGTGGCCTTTGGAAAAGCAGAAAGGCTGCTCGTGTGTGCAGCCAGCACGCTGCCTGGGTAATTAAATCACTCCCAGGGAAAATCTTGTTTGAGCACTAAAGGTCACAACTATGATTCGTCTGTGATTCTTTGTCAATACGTTTTTCTAACCAAGTACCACATAAAGAGTCCATTATATGGGCTTTGGGGCTGCCTGCTTGCCCAGGGATGGGAAGGAAAAAATTTGTGGGCTGGCCCTGTTACATGCACCATTTAACACAGCACAATTGCCCTCCCTCCTCGAGGAGTCTGCCTTTTGTTGACTCAAGTCCTAATTCATGTGGGGGGAGTTTAGTGTAACTAGACGTTTAGGGTCTCATAAAAGGTTTCAACTAGTTTCACAAAGATACTCACAGATGCCTGAACAGTAAACACTGGAAAGGCTCAGCACTGGGTTAGAAGTTGGGAGAATGAAGCCTGAATTGTGTTTGTGTTTTGCTTTAATGGTTCCAGTAAATGACTAGGCTAAACCCAGGATTTGTGCTTTCCCCTTGGGTCCTACCCTATCCTTTCTCACACAGAGCACCAGAAAAACCACTGGATCAAACTCGGGCTTAGGGCTTGAGAGTTGGGGGCATTTTCAGAGGTCTTTGAGGAAACTGGTGTTGGATGGCAGCTCAAGCAATTGGCCCCCCTGTGGGAGCAGGAAGGCAGGTGAACCACACTGCCTTGACTGTGACAGCCCAACCCTCCAGAAGGAAAGGAGAATTCCCAGTTGCTCAGGTACAGTCCAAGTGGATGGAGGAGCTTCTCCTCCTATGGAAACTCCAGCTCAATCCCCACCTCCTCCATGAAACCCTAAATAATGTAAAGTTTTATTTTTCTCTGAAGTAAAGTTAAGACCAGGGTAGATGGCAGCTTCATAACAGCATCAGAGACCTAGGTGCCTTTGATCTCTCTGCTGCTCCATCCTTCAGTGTGTGGGCCATGTGCTAGCTGGGACTGCGTCTGTTGCATTTAGTGTAAAAACAGAAAAATATGTCCTTTTAATTTTTCCTCTTCCATGAAAGAAGTCTGGAGGCAGGGAATGCCTTGAAGGGATCAGACTCCCTCCAGGTGATCACTCTGCTGTTTCTGGGGTGGGGTTCCCATCCTCAGGGTGTCCTAGCTATCAGATCTGAGTTCTAGGCAACTTGGTAGGGAAAGAGAAGGGTACACTCTGACCTTGTTAATGTTATTAAAAAAAAAAAAAAGCCCAGAGTTTAGAGGCTGGGGAGATGACTGTGATTACCAGTAATTGAGATCAAACTAAGATGAAGTGGTGATTTTATTGATTTATTCTATCTAAAATGCATGAAGAAGAATGAGCCCACAAATGTGTGAGTCTGCACTTGGAGCCAGGATGCTGGGTTCACGTCTTACTTGGTAATCAATGTGACCTTAGGCCTCAATTTTCCCATTTATGCATCAAAGGGGTTAGATTTTCAAAAAACCAGATCTTAAAGCTGGGCTCCCTTAGATTAAGGACGAATGAACCAAAATGGGCTCACTGGCAGGTTAGGTGTCCACCAAGAGGATGAATCCATAGCAAAATGCTGAGTGGAATCTAGGAAATGGAGCAGAAAAGTAGAGGGCCAGTAAGGCAGGACAGCTAGCATGTGAAGCTAGAGATGGTAGGCTGCAGAGGAAATGGAAGAAACGCATTTGGGATTGAGGTAGCCAGAAATCACAGTGTGTTAGTTGCTTAGTCGTGTCCGACTCTTTGCGACCCCATGGACTTTAGGCCACCAGGCTCCTCTGTCCGTGGGATTCTCCTGGCAAGAATACTGGAATGGGTTGCCATCTCCTTCTCCAGGGGATCTTCCTTACCCAGGGATCAAACCCAGGTCTCCTGCATTGCAGGTGGATGCTTTACTGTCTGAGTACTAGGGAAGCCTGAAATCACAGTTGCTGCTGCTAAGTCGCTTCAGTCGCGTCCAACTCTGTGCGACCCCATAGACGGCAGCCCGCCAGGCTTCCTCATCCCTGGGACTCTCCAGGCAAGAACACTGGAGTGGGGTGCCATTTTGTTGCTCAGTTGTGTCCGACTGTAAGCGACCCCATGGACTGCAGCCCAACAGCCTCCTCCGTCCATGGGATTTTCCAGGCAAGAGTACTGGAGTGGGGTGCCATTGCCCTCTCCTGGGGTCAAATGAGACTGCGTGAGAACTGATTCAGTGCAGGGGCGCCATCTGCCCAACACCCCTCTACTGCCTGAGCTTTCTGGGTCTGAGAGAATTCCTCAAAGAGTTCCATGGTGCTCAGATCTCCTACAGCTCTAAAATGGCTGTTGGTCTAAGTTGAATCCAGAGGTGATAAAAATGCTAAGGAAACATAGCTGGCCTGGGAGCTGATGCCTCTGACCCCTCTGGTCCTCCCCAAGCTTGAAGTGAAGCCATAGGCGTCACTGACTCTGGAATAGGAATGGGCAAGACTGGTTTCAAGATATTCAAGGGAAAACAGTTCTCTCTCAGTTTGAGATGAATGGGTTAATGCAAACCAAAAAACCATGGAGAATTTCTGAAAGGAATTGTGTCATCTGGCTTTAAAGATGATGAGACTTGTGTGGTATTTCTCTCTGATTCTCAGGAAAGAAAAGATTGAGTGAGAATGAGCGAAGACAAAGAAACCTTGCAGAAGAAGATTGAGGGTTGGGTTTTAAACCTCCATGCAGGCAAATATTCTGTGTTGAGGAAGGTGATTTTTTTTAATACTTTCTGAAGATGCCAAGAGTTTTTCAGATACTCTCAAGTAAACAAACAGAGTCAGGTGCATGCTTGCAAATAGTTTCTTCAGCTGTCCGTGGGCTAGGAATTCAGAAGTCTCCAGAAATCACTGTGTTCTTCAACTACAGTCTCTGTAATTACACTGCACAGAATATGCACTAGTTCTTGATACTCATATTTGATTTGATTGATGCCATGTGCAATAGAGAGGCAGGATCAGGGGAATAAAACAGGGCTGTGTTTCCTGCAAGAAACTAGCCCCTATCTCTCAAGTAATGAGCATTTATTCTATTGGGGATGGGGGTGGTGGTGGTGGGAGTGGAAGATGGAAAGAGAGGATTTCTGAAGGGGCCGTGGATCAATCCAACATGCTGAGCTGTACTGCAGTCAACTAAACCAGATGGAATTTTCTGGTATGATGAGAAAAACTGAGAGTAGTGTAGTGTTTCAGCAAAACTAAAGGGCATTTTTATTTGCTTCTCTCTTGTATGTCTTGTGACTATCAAAAAATAGAATCAGGACGTGCTTTGGCAGTTAGAGATTTCTATATTTCCAGGTGGAGGCGAATAATTTATTAGGATCTATTTACAACAGGTGAAGTTCCTTTTTTCATGTTAGGAAAAACTACCTTGTTGACAAAGTAAATAGCAAATGAGTCCAAGGGCCCTGAAAAAGAATGTTTGGAGGGTTTGCAATAATATCTTGAAGGTTAAATTGACAAATACCCATGATTTCAGTTCAGTTCAGTTCAGTCGCTCACTGATTTAAGATACATTAATTTCATCCAGTTTATAGTTTAAGTAGTGAAGAAACAACATCGATTTTCTCTAATCAATTTCTCTTAAAAATTTTTTTTTGAGGAAAATGGAGCAATATGAAATTTGAGCAATATTCTGCTAAATGGAGAGAAGTCAGTGAACAGGATAGAGGTTATCTTTCATGGCATATTTTCAGGAATTACAGTGTGTATTGGTTTTTGTTAAGGTTGCAAGGTAGATACATGAGTAAATGAATGAATAAAAGGTGATCTCTGTTTTTAAGAAGGCAAGATATATTCAAAAAATATAACACATGGCTGCCAAAAATGAAGGCTAATTGAGAAGCCTCAGTTGTGTTCAGAGCTTCACCATCTGCCTGCTACCCCAGGAATAGAAACTTGGGGTCATCTTTAACTTACTCCTTTCCCTTGTTCCCTACATGTGTTCCTTGATTCCTCCCCCTGGAATTCCCTCCCTCACCTGATCCTTCCCATCCCTCAAGACCAAGGTCAAATGTCGACTTCTGCACAGAGACTTCCCTCATGTCCTCAGTATGAACTAACTTCTGTGGCTTAAATCTACTTGCAGATTTCTAGTGATCTAGGGTGGACCACATGGAGACTGCCTTTGGCCCAGGTTAGATAAAAGAGAAGAGAATAACAGAAGGTTTTCTTTTCATCTGAAGACCAGAGCTGAATTGACTCATTGACCTTCCACCAGAGGCATTTTCAGGCCAGCTGTTCGCACCTTCATACCTCACCTGTCTGATAGGAAGCATACAAAGTGGTAGGTATGCATCTCCTCAGAAGAATCCTGAGCTTGTGGACTATACTAGGAGGGAGTGAGAGAGACAGCAAGACAGAGAGAAACACAGTGAGACACACACACACAGAAACAGAGGGAACGAGGCTGGAACAGGCCCTATCCTGGAAGGAAGCAGGCTCAAAGCATCCCCCTTCTTCAGCTTCATGATGAAACCAGTGCAGCAGACAGTGTAATATTGAGTACTGAGTTGCTTCAGTTGTGTCTGACTCTGTGCAACCCTATGGGCTGTAGCCTGCCAGGCTCCTCTGTCAAGAATACTAGAATGGGTTGCCATTTCCTCCTCCAGGGTCAGGATCTTCCTGACCCAGTGATTGAACCCATGACTCTTAAGTCTCCTGCATTGGCAGGTGGGTTCTTTACCACTGGCGCCACCTGGGAAGTTGAATATTGACCGTGTAATAATGGGACACAGCAACTGCTGTGTTTCTCCCTCAGTGAATTCCTGTGATCTTGGTTCTTTCCCATTCAGTCAGTGATAGACCTTGCTTTAGCACTCCAAGAGATGAGAACCTCAAAGAACAAAGAAGCAGTACTTGGTTTTTTGAAACTCATGAGAGCAATAAGAGTCTTGAGAGATAGAGGTGAGGGAAAGCTTTGGGGTCTGTGTGAATCAGAAGTAAGAGGCTGGGGAGACAAGCCGGCTTCATCCCCCTATCCGGACCAGAGGAAGATTCCTGGGCATGAGCAACTGGGTAGTTGAATTCTGGGTGGTGACTGAGGCCCCAGCTTCAGGCCCCTAGCATAGAATGGACCAGTATCTTGCTTCACAGGTGAAGCCGAGGAAGATATTAAGCTTCTCAGTTTTCTTGTCCCATTCACCTTGGCACATGACATGTCTCTCATCAAAGAGAATCTCAGGTGGCCCCACCAATCCTCCACGGCCCCAGGGCAACATGCAAAAACACCCCACCCATCTGCCCTCTACCACCTTAGAGAAGGCTTCTCACCTATCAGAGAGGACCAGTGAATGTGAGGACCACTGAATGTGGTGCTCACCTAGGGATCTATGACACCCCCAGGAATGCCAGAGCAGAGAGACGCGGGTGACCAGGACTGGGGCATGCACACCTTCATCCCAGGGAAGGACCTGGTGGAGAGGTGATGGTGGTTAAGAATGGGATGCCTCCTCCTGACCAAAGCAGCTCTGCACAACTCAGTGGGACATGAACACAAATATCTGTAAATAGAAAGAAAATCCTGCTTTGCCTGAGCTTATCCTAAAATGAAGTTTCTCTTACCACCAAGAAGTGGGATTTGAGATAGAACTATAAAACTGAAGAACAGTATATTTATTTGTTCTTCTCAATTTGTGGCCTAAAACAATTCATACCTGCTGTACAAAGTATTACATACTCTTGAGTGTTGTGTCTCCTCACTTATTGACAGAATAAAAGAGCCCCACCTATTGGTACAACTGCTGACAAAATGCTCTTAAACCTGACCAGCTCTTCTCCTTGGAGGTGAGCTGAGTTTGCAGGGGGTAGGGGGAGGGGGGCATTGGGGAAGGGGGAGGAGACCTGAGCCTCCACTAGAGGCCACCAGACACCACAGAGCAGCACACTGCTGTCTGATTCAACATTAGCCACTTCAGTGGAGTTCTTGCAAGCCACTTAGTGGAAGACTGTGTCATACCAAGTCTTAGCCTAAACTGGCACTCTACCCTCTATTTGCACTGAAACTTTTGGTGCTGGATTAAGAGGGACTTTCCTTTTAGAGGGCTTTGCTAAAAGATTCTCCTTGAGAGGAAGGAATGTTTCATTACTGAAATCTGTTTTTTTTGCAAATGGTTCTTTTCTTACAGAGAAGCTGATAACATAAAAACTACTAGGCACAGTTTCTGGTGTTCTCAGAGGTATTAGAGATGACTGAGTTGTCAGTATAATCTCAGGGGCAGAGCCTTTTTCACTGGACTTTTGATTGATTGCGTTGGATGCTTGTCAGTTACCACAAGAAGTTCCTGGATTAGGGAACAGCAGGAACATGCTTTACCTTTGCCTGTTTCTGCGGCACGTAAGCACTTCAAAAGCCATCTCTTTAGCACTTGAGTACCTAATCAATTGCGTATCTCAATTTTGATTTTTTGATACAGTCTCTTGAGTCTTAGGTGTTAGATACAATGAACATGATGAGTAGCTTGGAAATGCTCTCCTGTCCTGTCGAAGTGAGCGGTTAGCATCCTTTCTGTGGCCCAAGGCCCGTGCGCATACGTGTCAACTCTTTTCAATCATGTCCGACTCTTTGTGACCCCAGGGTCTGTAGCCTGCCAGGCTCCTCTGTCCATGTGATTCTCCAGGCAGGAATACTGGAATGGGTTGCCACACCCTCCTCAGGGAAGCTTCCCAACCCAGGGATTGAACCTGCATCTCCTGTAGCTCCTGCATTGCAGGTGGATTCTTTATCATTGAGCCACCAGGGAAGCCAAGGCCTGACACCCTTCTTAATAGTTATCTCATCTTAAGCCCAGATTAAAAACCTTCAATGGATCCCCACTGAGTCCAAACTCCTTAGCCTGGGATCTGAGGGCTTCATTAGCTAAAGTTTGTCTTGATGTCAGCTGTCACCTGGCATATCCTCTTAGCCTGATACTCAAGCTATGGAAAACGGAGTGTTGTTCATGGAACACACCAGGTTTATTCCACACCTTTGTGCTTTTGTGTATACTGGTACCCAAAATATCCTTCCCCTTTGTCCATCTAGTAAAAACCCACTTGTATTTCAGTACTTACCCCCTCCCTAAATTCTTCCCTGAACGTCTAAGAAATCCCAACTCTATATCCCTTATAATACTTCTGGTGCCCCATGTTTATAGCCTCTTTAGGGCTTTGTTGGCATGATTTTATCATGTGGCTGTCACCATTTCTAGAAAGAACTCTAAAGGCAAGGGCCACATCCTACCTTGCTCTGTGTGCCTAATGCCTGGTGTCTAACCCTCAAGAAGTGTTTACTGAGTAAATGCAGTGGGCTTTGACTTCTGCAAAAATTTTGTAGTATTGCTAGTTTGACAATGATGACAGGTAGCTCTTTTCCAGGAAGCTGGATGTGGCTGTATTGAGGAGAAAGATTTCAGCTCATGATTGGGAAGACTTTGACTTCAGGTCAAAGGAACCACTGAATTATCACCATCAAAAAACTGGGAAAAGAATTTTAATGTAATTCATCATGTATGGTCTCATTTAAAGAGATTTTATTGCCATTAGCAGGTCAGCCAACCAAGACCACACCCTCATTTGAGAAGCTCCCAAGAAGTTCTTGAAATTAACTTCTGGAGAAGCCTGGCTTGAAGGGTAGGTTCCAAGCAAACTGTAACACTGGGGACATTTGCCTTTACCTGGCAACTTTTCCTCCTCCCTCATTCCCACCCTGATCTTTCAGATTGCTACTAAGAGATTCAAGGTGCCCCTTTGACTTCCTTTTGAAGATCATGATTGAATACTTTAGATTATTAATTTGCGTTACAGTGTATTATAATTACATGTTTATATGGTTATAACACCTATGAGATCTTTGGGCTTCTGGAGGTCAGGAAAGTATATCATGTTTACTTTTTCAGGTAAACATGAAAATATATCATGCTTATCCTTGGGCTCTATATAGTGCTACCATGAAAGTGAAAGTGTTAGTCTCTCAGTCGTGTCTGACTGTTTGTGATCCCATGGACAGTACAGCCCACCAGACTCCTCTGTTCATGGAATTCTCCAGGCAAGAATACTGGAGTAGGTAGCCATTCTCTTCTCCAGGGGATCTTCCTGACCCAGGGATTGAACCCAGTCTCCTGCATTGCAGATGGATTCTTTACCATCTGAGCTACCGATAAATGTTAGTTGAGAGACATCCCTGGCAGTCCAGTGGTTAAAACTTCACCTTCTAATGTACGGGGTACAGGTTCAATCCCTGGTCGGGGAGCTAAGATCCCACATGACTGAAAACCAAAACATAAAACAGAAACAATATTGTAGCAAATTACAAATTTAAAATTCTAAAAAATGTTAGTTGGATAAATGTATAAATAAAAAGTATAGAGATTTCCTACCTCGTACTATGTTTTAAGAAATTTCCTTGAATCTTCCTGGAAAAGACTATTCTATTTTTCTAATTTTTAGATTAAGCAAAAGCACACAAAACTTAGCACACTTCTCACAATTGCCCTAATTCATTAGTGGAACTGGAAGATTTTATATCCTCCATCTGTGGAATGCTTTATAGTTTAAAAGGCATAATCACCACCTTTTCTCCTATTCGACCTTTCTAATGACCCTGTGAAAGAAGTGTTACTCTCAGCAGTTTACCAATGAAAAAACTGGTGCTCAGAGAGGTTAGCAACACCCCTGAAGTTGCACAGGTAGCAATTTCCTGAGCCAGAACTAGAACTTCTTTTGAAGATAACTCACTGTCCATAGGGTTGCACAGAGTCGGACACAACTGAAACAACTCAACATGCATGCCTGCATTGGAGAAGGAAATGGCAACCCACTCCAGTACTCTTGCCTGGAGAATCCCAGGGACAGAGGAGCCTGGTGGGCTGCCATCTATGGGGTCGCACAGAGTCGGACATGACTGAAGCGACTTAGCAGCAGCAGCAGCAGCAATTTTCCTTTCATTATAATACACAGCCTTCCCAGCTTAGTCACTGCTGGGCCTAGTGGGGTCTCTGATGGTAAGGCAATGCCAATTTTGGATGCAAATTTAATTGAAATGTCTTTAAACATGAGGCTGGTATTAGTGTTTTCCATTGTCCTAAGAGTTATGTAGTAAATTATCCTAAAAGCTATGCCTATATTTCAGATACTTTGTTAATAGTACACATACTACAAAACAGAATCATGAAAATACTCTTGGCTCTCTGCTGATACAGTGTATGCAAAACATGCTATACGCTCTCAACTTTTCACTTAAACCTAACATAAGAACATTGGGAAAATTCAGTAAAGTGAAGATATCTACAGTCTCTTCAATTTTGTGTATTTGCTCTATCTGTAGTATTAGGCAAATATGAAACTTTGTCATATCTATGCAATGTTTAACAATGAAATACTTGGGAAAATAGCAAACCAAATGCATGTTGTGCAGTAAATTAGGAAATTTGACTTTTTATAACCTTGGGCATTGTCAGATTCTCTACAATGCTTCTAAATCCTTTTGCTTTATGGTTTTCATATATCTGCTAGAGATAAGTGTATGTAAAATTGGATATTTTCCAGGCAATATGTCTTTCATTTGTAGCTCTTGAAGAGTTCAGCTATATGCAGTAATGTATTTGTGTTTTAGAATGCTGACTATGGGATAAAGTACTACACTTAAATATACAATACTTCTACCAACATTCCTTAAACTATTTGGATAAACATGGCTGTGACTTCTATATAATTTATTGCACTCTGAAAATCATAGTTATAACTCCCACTTTGTATTTTAGAAATTTGAAAACGTATCTTATTTCTACTACTAGAATATGGTTTCCTTGAGGGCAACATCTGTAACATTTACAACTGTGTTTAGCTACCAGTAGCAGAAAAGTTTGCTAAAAGGCTGAAACAAATAGGGGTTGAATTATTTCATAGAACAATACACCCAGAGGAAAGCAGCGGCAAGGGTTCACTAATTATATTAGAGCAAATTTTGTTGCAGTTTTCTTGGTCTTTTCCTCATGTTGTTATCTCATGGTTGCAAGAGGGCTACTGTCCCTCCAGTCATCAAGTCACCACTAAGGGCAGAAAGAAGGGGAAGTAGGCAGGAGCTATTTCCATCCTTTTTATCTCTCAGAAACCTACTAGTAGACTTTTGACTTACTGTCTCCTTGGCCAGAGCCATACCCTGACCACTCTCCATTGCAACAAAGGCTGGTAAAGTGCATATTTAACTTTTGAAGGTTTACTGGGGGAAAGTGGCAAGGCAGAAGGTGGTTGGGAGGGACCGTTGGTTCAGCCAACCAGCAGTCATCTCCCTGAATCTCCTGTAGCTCTAAAACTGTGCTTAAACTGCATAGGTACTGTAAATGGATAAAATCACTTCATTATAATCCAATTTAGGGATTATTATGTTGGCTTTGTTGCTGTAGGCTTTCAGGGGAAAAGAACTAATGTGAGTGCCTGTGATGTGCTAGTAGGCAGTCCACATGCTTTGAATCATTTAATCCTCAGAACAATCCCCATTTTACAGCTAAGAAAACTGGAGCTCAAGTGGATTAAGAAGCTTGAGGTTGTAGTTAGTGAGGTGAAGAGACACTTTTCAAACACATCCATCTGATGCCAAAGCCCAAGCTATCTCTAGTCTACCACCTGACTCTTGAATGATTCAAATCACATGCTATGAAGATCATCCTAGTATGCTGGCACAGCCTTCATATTCTTTATAATTGTGAAATGGGAAGTCTGACTCAATACTGTCAGTGACTTTCTGGGATAAAGTCATAGGCTGTAACATCATTAGACATTCTAAACTACATTTGTTTTTGAAAAAGTATGTCTGTTTAAGCAGAGGTTAAATGAACTTCCTAGTTTGGGTTGAGTGAGAGGTAAGGCTTATGCCAGTCTCTGCTACATTTAAGGGTAGAGGCAGCACATCACCTTGGATCTGATTTTGTGCAGGGAAGGGTCATTTCCATGGTGCTTCTTAGTTATGCAAACTGAAGGTGAGTACATATTCCTTGCTCAAGGAGGGCAGAAGGACCTTTTGTGGCTTCCTTTGGAGAGTCAGCCTGAATCCAAAGCCTTCAGGCCAGAGCGCGCTGAGACTTCAACCCCTGCTTCTGAGATTGGTATTAGGGAAACTGATTGGTTGGTCCACTGGCAGAAGACACCAGTGGATTAAAGACAGTTCCTCCAAAGGAAGTTTGAGATGGTGAGCTGAGCCAATGCAGCATGTGGCAAAGATTCAGGAGTCCTCTGGTAGGGTGACCTAAACAGCGGAACAGGACTGAATAAATGAATAGAGACTGGGAGCACCAGGCCTCCCCACAGCACGCAAAGCACTGAGACAGCTGGTAGAACTGGTCCTCCTCTGCGACATCTTGCAGCTGTAGGAGGCTATAGCAGCAGTGGACTGCCAAACTCTACAGTTCTCTGCTTGCCTGGGGTCTGGTCAAGACAATGTCCCTGTGCACTGGGTAAGCCCAGGAGCTTTGGAGTGGGCTGTGAGAATCCAAGCAGGAAATCCCCAGTTTGCACCTCCACAGGGTTAATATAGGGTCTGAAGTCATGCTCTGGGGAAGAAGCAACTGTATTTTATAGGGAGTTTATCATTTATGGGGGCTTCCCAGGTGGCTCAGTGGTAAAGAATCTGCCTTCAGTGTAGGAGATGCAGGTTAGATCCCTGGATCAGGAAGATCCCCTGGAGGAGGAAATGGCAACCCACTCTAGTGTTCTTGCCTGAAAAATCCCATGGACAGAGGAGCCTGATGGGCTACAGTTCATGGGGTCACAAAAGAGTCAGACATAACTGAATAACCTATAACCTATAACCGAGTGTAGGTTATACCTTGAAAGTCAATAACAAAAATACTGCTCTGCTGATGAATTGATATTAATATATTTCCAGGCCTACCGGTGGAGGCAGATAAAAGCACAGCTAGATAATTTGGTATTAAATTGTTGGGTCTGAAACCTAGAGGTAGAGAAAAATGTTAATAAAGGCATCTCTTTCATGGGAAGCGAGTCCTGATGCACAAAGACAAGACAGAAAGGGAGATTACAGAAGAACACTCCAGGGGGTCAGTGTGTGTGCACACACAGAATGCATAGAGTGACTACATTGATAGGAAACAAGGGGTGGAACAGATGGGAGCAGAGATTAGTGGGGTTAACTATGTAATTTATTATTTGTATTTGAATAAGTAATATGTTCACATGTTCAAAATTTGAATCATTTGAAATCATGTAACAAAAGTGAATTCATTCCTGTCCTACCCACTCAGTTCCTTACCTTAGAGGCAACCAAGATTTGAGGTCCTTACACACCTCTGGAGAGATACTTTATGCATATGTAAGTAAGTAAGTGTGTGTGTGTGTAGCTGCAACGTTTACATGGTTGGTTTTATAGCACATATATCATTTTCCATCTTGCTTAAAAAACTTGGCAATATGATTTGGAGATCATTTCATATTAGTATAGAGGGAGCTTTGCCATTTGTTTTTCTTTCTTTAGAGCTTTGAACAACCCATTGCTGGATGTGCCGTACTTTAGCCAGTCCTCTCTTTATGGGCATTTTTGAGTGTTGCCAATGTTTTGCAATCATTAGGCTTGTATGTACCTCCTGTGTGTGTGTGTATGTGAGAGAGAGAGAGAGAGAGAGAGAATCTTGCTAGCATGAAGATTTGTTTATAAGGATCCCGACTGTGCTCTGCAGCTACTAAACAGATCATGAAGGCTCCAGTTAGATTTGCTCATGTGTGTGCAGTTGTTCAGTTATATTCAACTCCTTGTGACTCCATAAACTATAGCCCACCAGGCTCTTCTGTCCATGGAATTCTCCAGGCAAGAACACTGGAGTGGGTTGCCATTTCCCTCTCCAGGGGATCTTCAGATTCAGGGATCTAACCCATGTCTCATGCGTCTCCTGCATTGGTAGGCAGATTCTTTACCACTGCACCATCTAGGAAGCAGTTATTAGACTTAGTTGAGCCTAAAAATCTCCACTATAATGGTTAGCAGGAAGGTTTGGAGAGCCATGCTTGTTTTCCATTTTGCCTCTCTGAGACTTCTTAATTTTCCCTTACAGTTTGGGGATGGATGACATTATTATTTTCAGACTGTAGTAAGAAAGCAGCCTAAGTAGATACCTCTAGATCTTCTAAGATTGGTTACGCAGGTAAAGGAGATGTTTGATTTTAAATGCTCCTACTCAAAAGACATCCCTTTCATAACAGGTGTAAGAAAGAGGCAAAGTAGAGATTTTGGTAGCAAGGAGCGTTGGGCTGGGAGAGCAGATAATCAGGCCAAGGAGAAGCTGAAATTAAGACTTGTTATGGTGGATCTACTTGTAGATATTTGAGAGTCAGTTGTAATTGAATTTTTATTGTTCAGTCAGAATGCAGTATATCCACTGCCCTTTAAAATTTTTAATTGAGGAGACATATTAAAGTTTTAAATTATTAGATCAATTTTGCCTTGATTGGCCACTATATAAAAGCAGGCAGAGCCCATCTATAGCAGCTCCTAATAGTTCCCTACCATCAATCAAAGTATGTTTCTCCATTTTATTTCTTGCCTCTACTATTAACTTGTCACTACCAACCTGCTTTTATTCTTTCACATGCTGTGTGATGGTTAGTTAGCTAGCCAGATAGATTATAAGGGATACATTAACACTTAGTATTTTTGACGGAGCACTGAGCCAAACAAAAGCTATTTCTTACGGAAGACAATGAAGCCTGCTGCTCTCCATGTGTCTGACTTTGTGGTTCTCACTTTCTCTGAGTGGGTAGATAATAGCCATGTAATCATTTTAGTGCAGACGCATTTAATTAGCATCTTTCTTAACAGGTTTCTATTATCATCTGATGGTCAGTTCTCTGAGTAGCCAGGATCATTATTTCAGGCTTTCCTCTCCGCTGCCCTGGGATCTATTTTTGGCAGAATGAATGAGAAACTCCTGAAGCAAACTAAGTCCATCAGGTTTTGGTTCCAAAGAAATGGACCTCTGGGTTTCTGAACAGGCAGCTCCAGAGGTTTTCTCCAGGTTCTCAGTGTTTTAGTGGCCCCAAGTACCTGACGTTCATTTTCGGCTATTTGGAGGCCGGATCACACCGCCAGGCTCCTCGGCAGATACCCTGACTCGTGCACTGCGGATCTGGGGCCTGGCCGCTCGCTCTGCCTCATCAGGTGAGACTGCTGGCCTGTGATTGGCCCCCAGGTGATCCTCATTGCTGCTCAAGACCCACACCCGTGCGCACAAGACACCGGCTTGGTCTGAGTGGCTCTGATTGGTCTGCCTCCCCAGAGAAGCCACACACGCCGCCGCCCCCCCCACCCCCGGCGGTCTTGGGAAGGGTTGAGAAAGTCTTTGATTCCGCTCCCCGCGACCCAGTGACTGCTCCAGAGGGATTCTAACACCTTCGGTCACCTGGACCCATATCTTTGGTAATGTTTGGTGTCTGGGTGCAGGGCTCAGTTATATCGTCTGGCTTTCATACTTCCTTGTGAATTCCAAATTCCCGGGGCTGACTCATTCGAGTCTAGGAGGGAAAAAAAAAAAAACTGGAAGGAGCTGAGAGAAAGGTTGGTTGTCTGTTTTCTGATCACCCCGGTTGTTCGGGAAAGCCATCCAGACCCAGAGCCCTGGTGCTGTAAGCTTGCTGCTGACTCTGTCACTGGCGGGTGGTAGTTGTGGAATGAAAACTGACCCCCCAACAGAAGCACCCAGAAGCTGGCCTGCGCCACACTGGCTAGCAAGGTGGGGCAGGTAGGGGATGAGAGTGGGCAGTGCAACTGGGGGCTTTCCTCCTTGTTTGTTCTTCTGGGCGGAGACTGGGTTACGTCCACCTCTTTCCCCACAGAAGAGGAATGGCAGGACTTAGAATATGCAGCTGCTTGGCTATCACTCTACATTGCTGCCTGATCTTAGTTCCCCTACCAGGGATTGAACCCAGGGCCTCAGCAGTGAAAATGCTGAGGCCTGACTATTGGACCAGCCAGGGAATTCCCCCCATTACCTTCTACTGCTGCTGCTAAGTCACTTCAGTCATGTCCGACTCTGTGCGACCCCAGAGATGGCAGCCCACCAGGCTCCCCCGTCCCTGGGATTCTCCAGGCAAGAACACTGGAGTGGGTTGCCATTTCCTTCTCCAATGCAAGAAAGTGAAAAGTGAAAGTGAAGTCGCTCAGCCATGTCCTACTCTTAGTTGACATGGACTGCAGCCTACCAGGCTCCTCCGTCCATGGGATTTTCCAGGCAAGAGTACTGGAGTGGGGTGCCATTGCCTTCTCCGTACCTTCTACTAGTAATACTATTAAGGGTTGCAACAGAAACCAATGATATATTCTGTGGGAATGACAGTGGGGCCTCTTGCCAGGATTTTTTGAAACTCCAGGTGCCCCAACGACCCATCTTCATGTCGTTCATTCCCCTAGAGGTAACATGCTGTCTCACATTATTGCTCTACCATGTGCTGGTACTTTACATACCAGCACTAGGACTTCTAAGCTTAAGCTTGAAGAGCCTGCTTTTAACAGCCATTATATCACAGGTGCTATTTTAGGTTATGCAAATCTTTCAGTCCTCACCATAACCTTGTATTGTAGGGCTCTTATCTATCCCATGGCACCATTTTCCAACACCTGTTTTATTTTTCAAACTTTTTATTTTGTAGTGGAGTATAGCTGATTAACAAGCAGTGTTCTGATCGTTTCAGGAGAACAGTGAAGGGACTCAGCCACGTGCATACATGTATCCATTCTCCCCCAAAGTCCCCTCCCATCTGGCTGACACATAACATTGAGCAGATTCCCATGTGCCTATACAGTAAGTCTCTCCAATAGCCTTTTCAGATCAAAGATGTTTGATAAATTAATAGAAACAGCAGAGCAGCAGGTGCTACCAGTTGTTGTACTTATTATGTATCAGGCACTGTTCAAAGCCCTTTGTATATGTTAATTGATTTAATCTCCACAACAACCTTATGAGCTGTGAGGAAGGTGTCATTATCTTCATTTCACACATAAGAAAAATGGAGCAGAGGTTAAATAAGTTTACCAGTCTCACCCACTGATAAAGCTTTCTAGCACTGCTACAAGCTAGATAACATTATTACTGTTTTAAATGTTAATAATAAGAAAATCAATGATATTTAGAAAGTTCACTGAATTTGAGCAGACTGACCCAAGAGGAAGGTAGAATTAATTCCTCTTTCAGAGACAGAATTATTCTTTTGTTTAGGGAAATGCCTTAAGGAGCCTATTTTTTTGGTTGAAAGTAAGGTATCTCGGCATGCCTAGAATTAAAATTAAAATATAGATGAGGAAACTGCTCTGCAGAGTAAAATACAGGAAGTTTGGGGTTGTGCTTTGGCACCTTGAGATGGTAGAAGGACCTGCAGGAGAAGAAAGTAGGAATGGGTGAGAGAGACAGTTGAGCTCAGTAATATGGTGGGAAGTTAGGATCCTTGAAGGAAAGTAGTCATTGACAAATTCCCTGTGGAGGGAATGGCCAACAAATCTCTTGGATCCAGGATAGTTGAAGTTCTTTCTACAGGCGTTACAACTGTTCTCTGTTGGACTCAAACCTTCAATATAAGATTGCTACTCACTCAGTGTAGTGCTCCTGCTTTGGAGAAGTAAAGAGAGAGGACATGGGCCAGGCTTTCTAGACAAGTGACCAGCAGTGATAGGATTTAGACTCCTGGGCCATAGCTGGGAGTGAGTCTGAATCAGGTGGCAACAGAGAAACAAGCTGAAGTTAGGCTCTCTTGGAAACAGGTGGAAGGGCTCCACCCCTGCCTTGCCCACAAGGGATGTGTATTCTTTCAGGTTAAGACCTGAAGTAACTGAAAGGGTTGTCTCAAATGGAACTAAACAACAAGGAAATTTATTATCTCCCACATTAGGCGGTCCAGAGATAGGGTGACTTCCAGTTGGTTGATTCAGTAACTCAATTATGTCGTTAAAGATATAATGCTTCTCACTGTCCTCTGCTATCTTCAGGCTGGGTATCATCCCTAGGGTGGTAGTGGGATAGCTGCAGAGGCTTCCTGCCAGCCTTGGAGCCTGGATTCCTATGGAATTAAGTTCTGCTGGACATAAACTCTTTAGTGTCAGACCTACTACTTGTCATCACCAAAGGGCTGCCAATTGGTACCTGATGGCTTTTCTTTGTAGAACTCATTTGTTCCTTAGCCTGTGTTCTCCAGTAGAATAAGGAGAAATGGGAGGTAGGGAGAGCTAAAACAGTCTTTTCTAGAAGAAAACAGTCATCACCACCACCACCAAAGCCCCAGGATTTGTGGAAAAAATGGTAAATTCCATGTTTGGGATAATAAATGTATAAGGTGAGTCTGAAACATTTTGTATTGGAAAACAAGGAAACCCTCAAAGCCTTGGGGGTTGTGTTAAAAAGATTCAGGAGCCAACTTGAAGGACTCTTATTGGCCGAAGATGGAAAACATTGAGAATCAAAAAGAATATAACTGTGAATGGATTGAGACACATTTATATATATTATATATAATATATATATTATAAATTGTATATAATATACAAAAAATAGTCACGTATGAGGAATGCTAGAGAACCAGTCCATTATTCTGAAACTAGGTGAAAAAGAAAGTGTCCAACTCTCTGTGACTGCATAGACTGTAGCCCGCCAGACTTCTCTGTCCGTGGAATTCTCCAGGCAAGAATACTGGAGTGGGTAGCTATTCAGGTAAATAAGAGCAAAGAACTCACTCTTTAATTTGTTTTTCCTGCATAAACTGTCCCATGGAGCAACCAACTATTTGAAAGTTCTCTTTATAGAAAAATTCCAGTTGGTGAGGAGAATGATTGATTTAAAATATCAAGATCCCAATCCTTAATGTGATAATTGATCTAAGCAATTAACATCAGTGCCCACTAAGGTCGTTAGTTGACAAGCTGATAGACAACTTTGTAATGGATGAATCAGGCTGGCAACTCCTGAACGCGTTGATCAATATTAACATCAGGTGTTATGTACCTCCTGATGTGATGCAATAGGAAGTACACAACCATCTATGAAGTCTTGCCAAAAAAAAAAAAAAAAGAATGTAAATATAATCAAGCCTTCCAGCTTGCAGGAAATATTGGGGCATAGGAACAGAATATAGTACATGAACTTTTAAAAATTCTTCTTTAAATAGCCCAACTTCCAAAAATATGAGACAATACAACACTAACTGAATAGTTTATGATATAAAGGTATTGTTAAAAGTATTGTTAACTTTCTCAAATGTGATCATGGTATTAGGGTTATATTTTTTGAAGAGCCCTAATTTTAAATAGCTGCATAATGAAATATTCACACTTGAAGTAACTTCTGGAATTTGTTTCAAACTAATAAAACGTATGTGTGGGGTAAGTGAATGAGGGTGTAGGTTGACATGCTTGGCCATATATTGATAATTGCTGAAGCTGAGTGATGAGTACATGTTCATTCTAGGTTTCTGTCTGGCACATGTTTGATCTTTTTCATGATAAAATGTTGAATCAGCTGTGGTCAACAACTTTCGAATCTTTGCAATTCTGGCTTCAATACTTTGGCTGTAGGCAGGGGACTTGATGCAAAGACTTCTGGCAGAGACCAGTAGTGACTTTATAGAGGCTGTCTTGTGAGCGAGGCTTGCACCCCAGGGCCTGTTTAAATATATGGGACCATTGTTTTTCAGGGCTCAGCCACATTGGTGTATTGATCTTACTTTTCTTGTTCTCCACTCTCCTCCTCCCACTCCTGCCATATTCTGGACTGGTGACAGGATTCAGTGCAATAAACTGGGTATAAACTGTGGCATTGGCTCTTAATCAGCATCCTCTCCCTGCTTACACTTTGATTCTGGGAATTAACCACAGACCGCAAGTCAAAAACAGCCCTCTTCTATTAGTAGCTAAGACTTGACATCACTTCTCTACTGCTAAACAGTCTTTTTTTTTTTTTCCCCAATTTTGACATTTTCTTTTTATTGAGCTATAGTTGATTTACAATGTTGTATCAATTTCTGCTGTACAGCAAAGTGATTCAGTTATATATGTATATATACATCCTTTTTTAAAAAAAATACTCTTTTCCATTATGGTTTATCATAGGATATTGAATATAGTTCTCTGTAATAGAGTAAGGCCTTGTTGTTTATTCATTCTATATATAAAAGTTAACATCTGCTAACCCCAACTTCCCACTCCTTCCTTCCCTTAGCCCCTTCTACCTTGGCAACCACCAGTCTGTTCTCTATGTTCATGATCCAGATATGAAGTCTTGTATCCTGTTAAAAGGTAAAACCCATGATAAGTGGCTGGTTCTGTAAACTATTAGTTTTCAGGTTAAAGTTCCAAGGAACTTAAGTTCTCAGAGGTTTCTTGCTGCTCTGGATATAGCCATTTTCATTGACTCTGGTTAAAATTGTTAAAGGATGGGATATTATCAGTTGTAAAATTTTATCTATTCAACTCTTTTCAAATATTATGAAAAAACTCTTAGCATATACTAATACTGGAATCTAAGATGGGATCTGATTTAATAGAGAATTGTATAATTTTCAAAATTTTAGTTTTTATAAGTTTTAAATGATATTTCAAGAAGAACATGATTTTCAGGGGCTCTGCTACTTGGTCAGATTTGAAAACAGAACACTGAGTTGTAGTTATTTACATTTTAGTGTGAGTGAAGGATTTCGGGGATGAGTTTGATGGAATGCAGAACAGCTTTATTCTGGGTAAGAACTGAGACTAGAAAACCCCAGTCCATTTCTTTTCCAGTTTAAGATTGTGTTTCCTTGACAGCAATATTGAAATAGAATGACTTAAGTGAGGATTAAACTCTCTTAGAAGCATCACCCAAGCCAAGAGAAATGATGTCTAAGTTCCAAGACTCCTGGGTATTAGTGATTGCAACTGCCAGGTCCTAGGCTGTGAGATTTATTTCTTGCTTTAGGGGATAAAGCTAGTTGTAATGACACAGAAATGGAAATTAATCAGAAAGTCTTTCATTCTTTCTCATCTTTGGTTAAGTAGTTCAAAATCTTAGCTAAGGGATGGAGCCAGTTGTTGGCAAGAGGAAGCTTTTAGCCTGGGTGTGAACATTGAATGAGTCTGAGTGGAAAAAGAGACATTTAATTTAATTGGCATTTTTAATCTGGAAAATTGGAAAGAAGGGCAGGAAGCACTTAGGCCATCAGTTAATTAACTGTTATTGTCTTAGGCATTTCTCTTAGCTCAACACCTTGGCCAGATGTTGCCAAGGAAAATCATGCTTAAGTGGAATAGCTGGAATCCTGCATGCTCTGATTCTTCATAGTACTTGGTGTCTGTGGATTGTCTACAATTGTCCTCTGCAGGTAAAATTTGTCATTTATTGTTGCAAGGATGAAAACACATTTTTAAAAATATACTTTAAATTTCTATGATACTTCCCATTCTAATTGGTTCTAATCTGTGTATTATCATCTTTCTCTCAAATCAGTTTTCGTACTAACTCACTTCTCTCACAGTAGACAGCAGAATTGTACTGTTCACTGGCCACTGTAGCTGTTGAGCACTTGATGTGTGGCTAGTCCAAACTTAGATGTGAGTATTAAATAAACCCCAGGTTGGGAAGACTAAGTATGGAGAAAAGAATATAAAATATTTCATCAATAGTTTTTTAAAATAGCTTTTAAAAAATTGATCGCATATAGAAATGAAAATATTTTGGGTACTTGGGTTAGATAAAACATATTCATTTTAATTTCATCTGTCCTTAAAAATTTTTTTCAATATATCCGTTAGAACACTTAAAAATCACCATATGGGTCACATTATATTTCTTTGGGGCAGTGCTACACTGGGAAATACTTGTGACATGTCTAATTTGTGGTATCTTGAGATCAGTGGTATGCGATCATGGTTGGATTTCTTGGCTTGAAATCTGTTTCTCCATTTCACATATGTGTGGCCTTAGGCAAGCTCTATTCCTCTCCAGGCCTCAGTGTCTTAGTCTGTGAAATGGACAGAGGAAGAGTTGCTGCTGAGTTGGGTGGTTGAGATCACCTGAGATGGTGGTTGGGTCAGTGCAAGTTATGAGTATTACCCTTTACTTTCTGCTGATACTCCTGCTGTGTTGCTTTTCTCCAGAGTTACTCTCTTTTGCTGAGCATCACAGACTCTGTTGAAAGGTGGTGTAGGCACGAGCCTTTCTAAGCCTTTCTTCCCCACCATCTACTTATTTATACTTGCCTTCATCTTCATATCTATGTGCTCCTTGAGTGTATGAGGATGGAGACTGCACATTCAATTTGTTTCACACACAGTGTTCTCCACAATAGAAAGCACACACAAAATAATTGTTTTAAATCGTGAAAAGAGTGATTTATCTGGGAAATACAGATTTGTCAGTTATAGCAAGTTTAAGTGGCTCAGCTGGTAAAGAATCCACCTGCAATGTGGGAAACCTGGGTTCGATCCCTAGGTTGGGAAGATCCTCTGGAGGAGGGCACGGCAACCCACTCTAGTATTCTTACCTGGAGAGACAGAGGAGCCTGGTGGGCTCCAGTCCTTAGGGTTGCAGAGAGTCAGACACGACTGAGAGACTTAGCACAGCACAACGAGTTTAAGGGATACCTTTGGAAACATGCTGAGACTCTATCCATTGACATCGCAATGTCATTTCGTTTCTCATGGCAGCCTATAGGTTTGTCAGATTATCTACTGACTTCTGCTCTAAATCTGTGTTCAGCAAAGATTCCCTCCCAGAAGGAAAGCTATGCATTAAAAAAAAAATGAAGACTGTGTAATATCTGAAAAGTCTTTGTTAAACATCATTGGCTGTTCCAAAATCATGCTTACCTGCTTGCTTTTCTAGTTCTATTAAGAGTAAAGACAAGCTCCTTTATGCCTCAAATGGGCTACAATAATGATGGTAGGATATTGCCCTGAAATCTGGCTCATGGAAAAGGGAGTTAGGATGAAGTGACCTACTGATCCTCAATCTTTGCTCAGAGGAAGCAATCAAAAGGGGGAACACAGGCCTTCCTCTGCAGTACTGAAGGAGGCTTTGCTGTAGGTACTGGGTACCCCTGCTTTCAGCTATGCCCAGAGTCAAGTGAGCTGCTCACAGTCTGGAGTCCAGGCCCATCTGGATAAATGAGGAGCACACACTTTAGGCAGAGGGACAGAGTAGAGAAGGAATTGTCCTGCGGTCTGGCCTTGTATTTCCTAGGGAGCAAAAGAATGGTAAATGACATTGACTGATCTCCTGTCCCTAACAACCAAATCACTAAGGTTAAATAAATCTGATTAAGTGCTGGCCCAGACTGGGGTGGCTCTGGCTTCCCTGGTTTAGCACTTTTAAAAACTGGCCACCACAGTATTCTGTGGAGTGTTGTTTATCCAGTATTGTGGAGTACAAGAGAACTATCCTCAGTCATTTCACCCAGATGTAACTTACATGTACCTACCTGAGTGGGTATTGGTGTAGCATGAGAATGGCCCCAAATCCTACTCAAAGAAACTTCACTGTAAGGCATATTCAGAAAGTAAAGTATAGAAAAACTCTAAATATTAGGAGATTTCATTTATTCATGGTAACTGTATCAGAGGAATCCTGAATTATTGGGTGGATAAAAAAAATACTCCATTCCTCTTTGCAAAATGCAGAGAACAAATAATTTTACACAAACCTTAGAAAGCCACATTGCACAAAGGAACAGGTGACCAGAAGGCCACTTGCTTCTGGCAGTTTCCTTAGACAAATTTGAAAATAAGTTACAGCCGACTCAACAACCAGAGGCTCTGGTCTTGTTTTAAATGTTTCTTCTCTGGAACTGGCCTTCTGCCTAGGTTCCTCTTTGGACCTAAACTATTCCATGTCTCTATTTTCTTCTTCTAGATGAAGAAAAGCCGTTTTCTGTTCAGATACAATGTGCTCTTGTGAGAATGAAACTAATAATGTTTCAGTAACCTTCAGAGACTTCAAGGTTCCCACCATATCAGTTTCAAACTCTTTGTCATGCTTGGGGACCCTCCACTATCGTCAAACACATAGTCTTTTGCCATGCTTGCGTTCCATGCCTCTCATCTGAAATTACCTTCTGCTTCTCAGGTTCTAGCTGACATTTCGGCTTAGTTTAAGTTCTGCGTCCCCTGAGAAGACTTCGTTGTTTCTTTTCAGCCTTCCTGAATGCATTTAATCAGTCTGCACACCATGCGCACACTGCCCTGCATTATTCACTATTGCTTCAGATGTGCAAATTATATCTCCCAGCTAGTGGCTAAGCACCACTTGTCACTTTACTTTTCACCCCCCAAACCTAGCTACTCATCAGGATACTTGATTCTTACTGCAAGAGAGATGTTTCTGACAATCAGAAATGCACCAGATAGAATGTAGTCCCCCAGGACATAGTGAATTTTTTGTCACTGCAGGATATCCATGACAGACCACTTGAAAGGACCTTCCTTAGTGGACAGGTGGTAGTTTGTGTTTTATACATTTTTGATGAATGAATAAATGTAGGGTACTGGAAAAGAAATTCAAACATCCGGTTGGGTGTCTTTCAGAATTCTATCAGATTTCTTTAATGTTGAGCTTCTATTATTCTGTAAAATGGTTGTTCTCTAAGAAATAAGCATTTGTTACATTCATGGAAATATTTTCTCATTTGAAAATTATTTCATATGCATCACTCATTTGGTTTTAGCAAACTTGTGAGAGGTGTGAATCTTCTCAGTTATCTAACTGGTATACATGAAGATAATGATGGAATCCTAGCAAGGTTGTGCAGAAAACACATGAGAGAAGAGGAACATAAATAACCAGAACTCGCTGTTCTCCATGCTCAGATATTAAGCCAGTTAGTGGAGCAGGGAGGATTTGGGAGAGAGGTCAATATTTTATGGATAAAATAATCCACAGTAGAACTTACTCTTTTGGTGTGGGTCTGACCTCCCCATTTGTGCTTGGGTCTGTTGAATTTTTAGAAAATATTTATTGAGGTATAGTTGATTTACAATATTATACAAGTTTCAGATGTATAGCAGTGATTCACAATTTTTAAAGATTATATTCCATTTATAGTTATTATAAAACATTAACTATATTCCCTGCCTTGTTTAATATAATCTTTGTAGCTTATTTATTGGTGCTTCCCTGGTAGCTCCGTGGTAAAGAATCTGCCTGCAATGCAGGAGACCCTGGTTTGATTCCTGGGTTGGGAAGATCCCCTGGAGAAGCTTTAGGCTACCCACTGCAGTATTCTTGGGCTTTCCTGGTGGCTTAGATGGTGAAGAATCTGCCTGCAAGATTCTGGGTTTGATCTCTGGTTTGGGAAGATCCCCTTGAGGAGGGCATGGCAATCCACTCCAGTATTCTGGCCCGAAGAATCCCCCTGGATAGAGGAGCCTGGCAGGCTACAGTCCATGGGGTCACAAAAAGTCAGACACAACTGAGTGACTAAGCACACAGCACAGCTTATTTATTCTATACATAGTATTTTTTACCTCTTAATTCCCTACCCTATCTTTCTCCTCCCTACTTCCCTCTTCTCACTGGTAATCACAAGTTTTGAACTACCTGTTAAGTCAGAACTCTACGTAGCAGTGGTCGATTTCACTCTTGATCAGAGAAGTTAGAACTGCATTTGGGTGAACATTTTTAGCTGAATTGTAGTTGCTATTTTGTTGCTTAGTGATAGAGTCTAAAAAGCTCAGAAAATTAGAAAATTCTAAACCATGGGTCTTTAGAGGGTGTACATATTTGGAATTTATTTCCTGCT